>NC_137276.1:190677500-191877500 GCF_054371585.1 Giraffa tippelskirchi | reverse complement strand
TTTTATTAATTGGTCCTTTATTTAGAAGTATAGGGAGAAGCAAACATATCTAGTTTCTTTAAGGAAAGTAAATCTCTACTTCTACACTTTGCCCCCTTCCTCCCCCCCACTCCAACAAAGAATAAGTTATTTAAACAAATAAAACAGCTAACCTTGGAGGACAGAGATATTTTAAAATAATATAATATTTTTCCTTCTGATAATCTTTTTGTCTGACTAGCATCCATTGTTTTTCTTCTTCAAAAACCACCCTTTACTAGTTTTAACTTGCATAGGTCTCCTAGTGTTTAGGGGCATACCTAGTGGTTCAGAGGGTGGTTCAGAAGGTAAAGTGATGCAGAAGGTAAAATCTGCCTGCAATGCAGGAGATCCCAGTTTGATCCCTAGGTCAGGAAGATCCCCTGGAGAAGGGAATGGCTACCCACTCCAGCATTCTTGCCTGGAGAATTCCATGGACATTGTAGCCTGACAGTTTATAGGCATAGGTTCTCAAGGAGTTGGAAACAACTGAATGACTAACACTTTCACTTACATAGTGTTTAACCTATCCCACGGTATTAGGAGTAGATATATGAACCGGTCACAAACAAAGAGAATTTTATATCCTTCCGGCAATCATGATTTGTTAAATCTGTCCATTGGTCAGAGTTGAACTAATAATAGCCAATGAATGTCTTCTCATTTTCTAGTTTGAAATAGGGTTTCTGTCATTTGAAACTGAAGAGGTCTGACTCAGATTAATCACAAATAGCAAACAAAATATTGCTGTATACAACAAAACAGCAAAAACTGAACTGTAATTGAAATAGGGCAATCAAACATTCAAAAAGAGTTTTGGAAATTTAATATTATTAAAATTTTCAAATAATACTAAGTAGAGCCAATAAGTTCATCAAAATTTGACCACATAGAAAAAGGAATAATTGACTTGGAAAAAAATCACATCAGGAGGTCCAGTTCTATATAATAATATACTGTACTGGGGATAGAAAATAAATAAAAATTAGACTGAATATAAATAATAGAAAAATAATTCCCAGAGATAAATAATAATGCCATTTTTAAAAATAGACTTTATTTTTCAGAGTAGTTTTAGGTTCACATAAAAATTGAACAGAAAATAAAGTTCCTATTATCTTTGGGCTCTGGCAAATAAATTCTCTTATTATTAGCATTTTGCATTAGCACATCAATATACGGTGCATTTATTACAATAGATGAAGCAATATTGATATATTACTATTTTCTAGAAGAATGAGGGCAGAATCTTGGTACTGTTAAGAACGCACAAAATGAAACCTTTTTTCAAATTCTCCTTCAATAGCTCAATTTATGGCTTGAATGGGCTTTTTGCAAATGTAAATTTGTTATATATATATATGTATTTGTATTTATATATTGTATTATTGTATATATTGTAATATATATTGTATTATATATACATATACATATATATATGTGTGTATATATATATATAAAACAATACATATAAAATAGCAGGAAACACCATCCAAATCATTAGGAAATCCTATCCATTCCACCTTAAAAATATATAGAAAATCCATTCACTTTTCCCTTCCTGTCAGCACCCTAGGACAAACCACTATTAACTTACTCTGGAATTATTGACCAAGCCTCCTATTTCTTTACTCTGTTTATGTTATTGCCTGAATTACAAAGAGCAGACACAACACTCCTTAAAATGCAAGAATAACTAATCTGCCTCAAATTAGTGTATATTCTGTATATTTTGGCTTTATCATTTTAAAATGGGTATAATAAGAGTATCTGTTTCATAGGACTGTGAATATTAAATGACTTAGCATGTATGATGCTCTTAGAACAGTGAGACACATGATAAGCATTTTAGACATATGAACTCTAGAAAGTGAGTTATATGTAAGCACACGTCTGTCTCTTTTGTTCATCACTTTAATCCTTAGTGCCCTGAAAAGGTGCTCCACATACAATGCATAGAAAAATTGCTGAATAAATGTGAGCTAGTAGTATTGGGAGACAGGTGTCATTTAGGAGAACAACTTTAAGAAAAGAGAGAAAAAGTATTCAGTATGTCAACTGAAAAAAATGCACAAAGTGAGAATTGTGATTTAAGTTTTATTTGGGGCAAAATGAGGACTATAGCCTGGGAGATAGCATTTCAAATAGCTCCGAGAGTCTACTCCCAAGAGGTAGTAAGGAAAGTCCGTACGTGTGATTTTGGTGAAGTGGGTGTACATGCAATCAAGCACATATGTTTTTACAGATGGTTTCTGCTAGTCTTGTGAAGGTTACTGTTAGTCACCAGGTGCAGACATCGCAGTGAAGGATTTTAGTGCTTTTCTAGATGAGGACATGCAAGTATTGGGCTCATAAAATCTTCTGAAAACATCTAACTCTCCAAAGACCTCGTCTGCCAGTTTTTCCCAGAGCACAGAGTGCCTCATTCCTAATATCCACCCTGAACTCTTTACAGGGAGTGTTGAAGGTCAGCAGCTGCAGCAGTTTATAATTTAATCCTTGTTGAGGCAGACAGAAAGTGCCAATTTGTAGGCTGCAGGCAAGAGTAACAAATGTTGGGCCGTGGGAATGAAGAATGAGGTCATTTGGGAACTTAGTCACAGGAAGAAGATTCACTGAAAGGATTCCATGACCTAGGCTTAATTTCATATAATTAGATAAATTTTCATAGATACACAGGTGTATGCCAACTACATATGCACATGCTTGTGTATATTTGGGTCAACAGTCCGAGCAACAGGAGAGGCAGCATAGCAATGAAAGGCACAGAGATGGGTTCACATCTCTGCTCTATCACTTCCTATCCTGGTGGCTTTGGGCAAGTTCTGTGTTTCAGCTTTCTAATCTGTAAGATAATGATAACAACAGCAACTACTTCAGAATGTTGTTTTGAGGAGTAATTAAGTTCCTGTTTACTATTAGTATTTGAAATTGTTATTTAAAAATATTTTTTATTTTTAATTGGAGAATAATTGCTTTACAATATTGTGTTGGTTTCTGCTGTACAACAATGTGAATCAGTTATAAGTGTACGTATATCCTCTACCTAATGAGCCTCCTTCTCATCCATCCGCTATCTCACTCTTATATGTTATCATAGACCACCAGACTGAGCTCCCTGTGTTTTATGGCAACTTCCCACTAGTTATCTATTTGAAATTATCTGAAATGAATATTTGGACTTGGAACAGTGTCTGGTACTTAATAAATACTATATAACTGTTTTCTAAGTAATATAAAAATTAATACTCTATTTTATCATATTTTAAAATTTCTTTAGGAAATGACTTTTTTATCGAATTTTTTTCTGGGTTTTTTTTTTTAACTTTGGTGCTTATGATAAATTAAAGTTAGAAAGGATATCATCAAGTGACAAACTTTAGGGCAATATTAATAAAACAGTGGTAAACTGATTCTCCAAGTTTTTTGTGAAACCTCATATTTTAAAAAATCTACTAAAATAAAAATGAGATCCTGACAGTGTTTTTACATGTAAATTGAAAGTTCAAAAGCAAAACAAATACAAATACTAGTATCTAGATGGAAAAATCTTGCTGCTTCTTTAACAAATCTCCAGGTAGGTATATTGGATTTGGAACTTCCACTGATGCTATTGAGTCTTTCAGGCCACTGTGATTTTTGTGGAACCTAGGGAGGTGTAACAGACATAGTGGTCATAGCAGGGTGATGGCAGATCCTGAATCATCTAAAAAGTTTTAGTATCCATGATTAGGCATGTTAGGCAAGTAATTCTACTCAGAATTGAAATAAATTTTAATAAAGTTTTTATCAGAGTGATTACTTTTAATGCCTTCTGACTAACTGAATGCATTATAAAAAGGCACATCATAGGCTAGCTTTGAAGACTGTAAACACATGCAGTAGCAAAGTTATTGTTCAAGGTGAGCTTCATTTTTCTTGATGATAAACATGACTGTTTGTAATAGAATTTCTCTAGTAAAAGTGAGCTCCTCTTGTAGAAAGTTGTACTGTGTGTTCACATGGTTTTCAAATTCCTTTCTTATTTTCTCCCATTATCAACATGGAAGTGGAAGTATTGAAAATAAAACTAGAATACACACACACACACACATGTACATATGTATTAGCTAATGCCACACATGGCTACTTAATTTTAAATCTAATAAATAACAAAAAATTCAGTTTTCCAGTCACACTAATCACAAACACTCAAAAGCTACATGTTGAATGTGGTTAGTGGCATTTATATTGAACAGCAAAGACATACAATACTTTTATTTTTGCAAATACTGTAAGGCAGTATTAGCATAGAGTTTTGCTTTAGATAAATAACATATAAGCTTGATATTTATTTTACAATGTACATAATTTCCATAAGAAAATAACTTTACTATTTTTTCATTAGGTGAAAATAATCAAAGACAAGCATGAATATTCTTCCCTTTGCTTATATATTTCAAATTATGCTGCAAAATAAGTCAGGAGCAAGCAAATCAAGAAAAGTCTTTGACTACATATTAAAGCTAATCTAAGCCAGGCTAGTGTTTATGTTTGCTTTTTTCCCACTATTTTAAAATATTTACTTTTTACCTATAAAAATATAAATATAAAATATAATACAATTGAATTCTAAACACTATCATCCTCAGTATACTTCTAATACAATGAACCACGATGGAATTTAACTCTGAAATACTAGAGACATCTCAAATGGACTCTGTAGTAGGATTTAGTTCCCCAAGGAGAAAAGATGATTTTCCCAACAACTCACAATAGGCACCACATATGTGTAATAATTATTACTCATATATTACACTTTATAAAGTTAAAAATGACTTGAGTACTTAATAATCTTTAAAAAACAGGAAAAGGGCAACTATATACATTTTTACAGTTGAAAAATATATTATCTTTTATGAAGAAAGTTAATAAAGATGGTAAATTTGATGAAAAAGATAAATATTATTAGTATTTAAATATGAATTATTTATCATATATATTTTGTAGAGATGTGAAAGAAACATTTTCTTCTCTTTATATTTTTTGAGGTCCTTAGGAATTTGGAATCTGCATCAAAGTGAGGCAAGGATATGAAAAACCATATGCTAATTGTCAAATGATGGGTGTAAGTGAGTTATATAGAATTTTTAATCAGAAAAATATAAGGGTATATTGAGAAATGTTTATTCCATGTATACATGTTAACAGCCATAGTAAAGAAACACACTATGATTAAAATGATTTAGAACCTGAACTAAAAAGTAACTGTTAGGCATATTAAGTTTTTATTAATATTGGGTTGTTAAAACTCACTTGGAAGTATAATGCTATGTCACTCAAGACTTGCTCTTTTATTTTTTAATCAAGTTTAATATACACCCCCATCAAAAAAAAAAAAAAAGAGAACTTCAAAAATGCAAGCCTGCTACCTAATTTCAAAATAAACTGAAATATTATAGGCAACATTTCTATTAAAAGAAACTTACCTTCAAAACCCAATTTAAAGATCATTAGGGAATCACTTCTATTTATCTGACACTTTTAATCTATCTCCAATTTGACTGTAGTAAAACAATATTTTGTATTATTCATATAAAAATAAAATGTTTTAACTGAAAATGGTTATAAATATGGATAATATTATTTATTGGAGAAGGAAATGTCAACCCAGTCCAGGATTCTTGCCTGAAGAATCCCATAATTCTTCAGAGGAGCCTGGTGGGCTACAGTTCATGGGGTCACAAAGAGTCGGGCACGACTGAGCAACCAAACCACAATATTATTTATAAATTTTTATAAAATATACAAAAGATTTTTTTAAAGACAGTTTTCCTTCTTTCATTAGTTGTTCCCTGTTTGAATAAATATCAAACATTTATGTCAATATTCAATGGTATTTATTCTAATTACATGAAAACAAAGTTATTTTGACACAGCTGGTCATTCTGGGGCATGAAAAATAAATAATAATATATTACCAGTAAAAATAAAATAAATTTAAATATATTATTAAGAAATCTACATAATTTAGTTAAAATTATTTTTTGTGGGTACCTGATGTCACGTTTCGACTGCTAAGCACATTTCATTTAAAAACTGTAAGTTACTTGAATCTAATAGCATTATTTGGCCATTGTGCATAACCTTTAGTATTATAAGTAAAAGTTCATCACTAGCTTTCAGAATCAATCCATACCAGCAGTAGGTTTAACTGTAGAGATTCGTGCCTTAGAGGGTGAGGGTATGATTCCTCTCCTCTTTCATAACTGTAACAATTTGGACTCCATTATGAGGTAGCATAAAATGTTTGTACTGGAGTAATTCACATGTATGTATCCTTCAATACAATATAAACTTCTGATAGTTAGTAACCAAATCCAAATAATGCTTGTACCTTCTTCACAATGCTCAGCACAAATGCACACAAAAATTTTGCCTAGTAAATTTTTGGTTACTGAATTAGAAAACTACTAGAAAGTTTGTTTTCATCGAATTAAAAGCATATATACTTGTAATATGTATTATATATCTGTGATATGTACATGACATATGTTATACACATATTTTTCTTTTGCTATAAATATACTATACAAGAAGAAAATGCAATATGACAGCAGAATAAGCCAAAGTATATCTTGTGTAGCTTCAAGTTGCTTTTTTTTCTGTGAAGTTTTTAAGATTTGATATGCTAACCTAGAACTGTTTTGAGTATCTTCCAGAAAAATATTCAGTTCAGTTCAGTTCAGTCGCTCAGTCGTGTCCGACTCTTTGCGACCCCATGAATTGCAGCACGCCAGGCCTCTCTGTCCATCACCAACTCCCGGAGTCTACCCAAACCCATGTCCATCAAGTCGGTTATGCCATCCAACCATCTCATCCTCTGTCGTCCCCTTCTCCTCCCGCCCCCAATCCTACCCAGCATTAGGGGCTTTTCCAATGAGTCAACCCTTCGCATGAGGTGGCCAAAGTATTGGAGTTTCAGCTTCAACATCAGACCTTCCAATGTACACCCAGGATTGATCTTCTTTAGGATGGATTGATTGGATCTCCTTGCAGTCCAAGAGACTCTCAAGAGTCTTCTCCAACACCACAGTTCAAAAGCATCAATTCTTCAGTGCTTAGCTTTCTTCACCGTCCAACTCTCATATCCATACATGACCACTGGAAAAACCATAGCCTTGACTAGATGGACTTTTGTTGGCAAAATAATGTCTCTGCTTTTAAATATGCTATCCAGGTTGGCCATAACCTTCCTTCCAAGGAGTAAGCGTCTTTTAATTTCATGGCTGCAGTCACCATCAGCAGTGATTTTGGAGCCCCCCAAAATAAAGTCTGACACTGTTTCCACTGTTTCCCCATCTATTTCCCATGAAGTGATGGGACCAGATGCCATGATCTTAGTTTTCTGAACGTTAAGCTTTAAGCCAACTTTTTCACTCTCCTCTTTCACCTTCATCAAGAGGCTCTTTAGTTCTTCTTCACTTTCTGCCATAAGGGTGGTGTCATCCGCATATCTGAGATTATTGGTATTTCTCCCGGGAACCTTGATTCCAGCTTGTGTTTCTTCCAGCCCAGCATTTCTCATGATGTACTCTGCATATAAGTTAAATAAGCAGGGTGACAATATACAGCCTTGACGTACTCCTTTTCCTATTTGCAACCAGTCTGTTGTTCCATGTCCAGTTCTAACTGTTGCTTCCTGACCTGCATACAGGTTTCTCAAGAGACAGGTAGGTAATATTTTTCTCAAGAGACAGGTCAGATGGTCTGGTATTCCCATCTCTTTCAGAATTCTCCACAGTTTATTGTGATCCACACAGTCAAAGGCTTTGGCATAGTCAATAAAACAGAAATAGATGTTTTTCTGGAACTCTCTTGCTTTTTCGATGATCCAGTGGATATTGGCAATTTGATTCTAACATCAAAGAAAAATTTCCAAAATAAATAGTGTATGTGTTTTTCCATGATTACACAGTTTCTTAAAGGAAAGAGCCTCAAATTAACTATAAGTATTTGACATTGTCAAATTTTACATAAAATTCAATCATTTAATTTATATTTTAAAGCTGATGAGATGAAAACAATACTGTTTATAGAACATTTCTGAATTTTATATTAACAAAAAAAAAATGACTTAGATAATGGTACTCATTCAAATACTAAAGTTTAGACCTGATGTTTTGACATACTTGTGGATCAATATTCTTTATATTCCTGTTGCTTCTATCTTGAACTTAGAGCATGCAAATTATAGATATAAATGGATTAATTTACTGTTTTACCAAAATAAAACAATTAAGACTGTCTCAAGCCTTGAAACATGCTTAGTATTAAACATTAGAATCCTTCTTTTTTTCCAAATAAATTAATTGCAGTTTGCTGCTACTGCTAAGTCACTTCAGTCGTGTCCAACTCTGTGTGACCCCATAGATGGCAGCCCACCAGGCTCTCCAGTCCCTGGGATTTTCCAGGCAAGAATAATGGAGTGGGTTGCCATTTCCTTCTCCAATTTCAGTTAAAGTCTCATCATTTAAAAAGCAAATAGTATTTGTGAATACAATTATTTCTCCTACAAATGAAAGCTTAGACTAGTTTTAGTGTCATACATTCCTTATTTAATAAAAAGTTAATCATTCATACCTGAATCTAGACCACATATATCATGAAGAACAATAGTCGGAGAGCATACAGAAGAATTCTGAACAATATAGTACTGAAAAATGAGACATCAATGCTTTTCTGAATATAAGTATGATTCAAACAGACAAGTGCAAATAAATCTACATGAATATTGCATCTGGTTCATTGAGTGGCTTACAACTTTGAAACTCAAATGTCAGCAAATATATCAACATTGCTAAAAAATCAAAAAGGAAGTACATTTTGGTAAGTACAATTGCTTCTAACTCATATAAAATAACCATGATTATATTTTAAACAAAAAGTTACTTTTAAAGAGTAAATTATTTTACTCACATCACCATTAACTTTTCTGAATGAAGAGAACTGAACATTTGAAAGAGCTCAACAAATATTTTAGAATGAATACACATGTACACACTGTGTGTGCACATATGTGTGCATGTGTGTGCATGCTAAGGCCCTTCAGTCGTGTCTCATTCTTTGCAACTCTATGGACTGTAGCCCTCCAGGGTCCTCTCTCCATGAGATTCTCAGGCAAGAATACTGGAGTGGGTTGCCATGCCCTTCTCCAAGGAATCCACCCAACCCAGTGATGAAACCCATGTCTCTTATACGTCTCCTGCATCGGCAGCTGGGTTCTTTACCACTAATGCCACCTGTGTGTGCTCAGTCACTTCAGTCATGTCTGACTCTTTGCGATCCTATGGGCTCTAGCCCAACAGGCTCTTCTGTCCATGGAATTGTCCTGGCAAGGATACTGGAATGGGTTGTCATACCCTCCTCCAGGGGATCTTCCCAAACTAGAGATCGAATCCTCATCTCCTGTGTTTCCAGCATTAGTAGGTAGATTCTTTACCACTGAGCCACTGGGGAAGCCTGTATATATATATATATATAGTATAACACAAATGGTCAAATGGTTAAGATAATTCTTTTTACAATCATGTTTTGAAATTGATCCTATGGACTCTAGCCCCACAGGCTCTTCTGTCCATGGAATTCTCCAGGCAAGGATACAGGAGAGAGTTGCCATTTCCTTCTTCAGGGGATCTTCCCAACCCAAGGATTGAACTTGGGTCTCTTGCATTGCAGACAAATTCTTTACCATCTGAGCCACCAGGGAAGTCCTTGGAATTGATAATTACATCAAATCCATGGACTCTTACTCTAGTTGAAGGTCAAGAAAATTATATTTCAATTCTTCTTTGAGGTGAATTTTTAAGATACCATCATATTTTAGATATGCAATAAGCAGTGTCTAAACACATGAAACATATTGTATTTTAATATTTAGAAAAAAAATAAAATTATTTGTTTTCTTAAAGACCAAAATCAGAATATGATTTTCAACTATCTGGCCATGTAAGCAATATATTATGTCATGCTTAACTATGATTTATTTAAACAAACTAAAAATGTGAATTGTAGGTGAATTTTTAGGTAGGAATGAAGATAGAAATACAAGTTTATCAGCTCTTATTGTTCAGTTCAGTTCAGTTGTTCAGTTGTGTCTGACTCTTTGCGGCCAGGCCTCCCTGTCCATCATCAACTCCTGGAGTTTACTCAAACTCATGTCCACTGAGTTGGTGATTACTCTGAAGTAAATAACAGCATTTGTACCATGATATTGTACTATAATTCGGAAATTGTACCCTAGTTGGAAATATTGTGCCATGATTTGGAAATAAGTGTGAATCCTAGAAATGAATCAGCTTTTCTTTTTTTACTTTCTCTTTTCCCTCTACCCTTCCTCTTTCCTTCCTTCCATTCATTAGAGTCACTTCCTTCTAACCTAATTTGAAAAGAATGTTATTGGTGTTCTGTTTACAATATAATCTTTAAAATGTAATATTCAAGTGAAATATCAAAATTTAAGTTAAAACTTTGATATTAAAATATTTTTACTCTAGGGTTTTGGGGGGAGACAACTTCTTTTTAGTGGTATTCTATTTTGAAAATCTTGCAAGTCTAGTTAATTTAAAAACTACAAGGTTAGAAATTAACATAATTTGCATTTCTAAGTTAATAAATCATACATTTCTTCAGTTTATCAGAAAACTAGAAAAACAGAATATCATTAAAAAGAAATTGTCTTCCCCCAAAACCCAGAGTAAAAATATCTTAATATCAGTGTTTTAACTTAAATTTTGATATTTCACTTGAATACTACATTTTAGAGACTATATTGTAAACAGAATACCAATAACATTCTTCTCAAATTAGGCTAGAAGAAGTGGCTCTAATGAATGGAAGAAAGGAAGGAAGGGGAGACGAAAAGAGAAAGTAAAAAATGAAAGGCTTCCCAGGTGGCTCAGTAGGTAAAGAATCTGCCTGCAATGCAGGAAGCGCTGGCAGAGCAGGTTCAGATCCCTGGGTAGATAAGATCCCCTGGAGGAGGAAATGGCAACCCACTCCAGTATTCTTGAATGAAGAATACCATGGACAGAGGAGACTGGAGGGCTACAGCCCATAAGGTCTCAAAGAGTCTGAAACGACTAAGGCAATTGAGCACACAGCCATTTTAAAAGGAGTGTCTTTGGATAAAATTATTCTCTTAGTGAGTTGTTAATGACATCTGTAAAACTATTTACTGTAAATGGTTTTAAACATTTAAACATAAGGAATTCAAATTTAATTATAAAAAGGTCATGAAGCTATATTCTTCGACAGTAAATATAATTTTAAATCAAAACATAAATTATTGAATCATCTAACGCTTTTATGAACATTTAAGCATAATGATTTATACTATAATGTAACCTTTTAATTTTACAGTTTATAAATTGTAAACTGAGTTTGCAAATGCATATTGCAAATGATACTGACAGTCTATCAGTAAGAGTGATAGCATCAGTAGCAAAATCAGATTTTATTCCTTTGAGTACTAATACATAAACTCCATACTTGGTTATCTTTTCAGAAGTTTTTTGCATACATTTAAATTAGCATGGACACCTTTAAAGAGAGGAAGTGTTTGAATTCCGAAAGAAAGTGGAAGTACAGTCACCAATCGGAAACCTTCCTCACAACCTCAAAATGACGTGCCTTTCATATTTCTCTCCTTGCAGCCGACTTAGACTTGGGGCATCTTTTTGCTGTCTTTCTCTTTGCCTCCCACTGACTATAACGCAATAACTGGAACCACTTCAACTGTGTGTGACACAAACATAGCAGCGCTGAAACACGTCGAATGGAAGGCTGTTTTCTCCTCCAGAATTTTGTAAGCGTCGAACGCAGATCCTTTGCTCTTCCATTTACTACTTTCCCAAATCTGTGCCATTTCCCTTCCTCTGCCCTAGAGAAGAAAAATATCCTTCATAATATCGTTTTTTTTTTTCTCTAGGTTTACTTCTCTTCTCTGTCATAAATATTTTTAAAAAAACATTCTCATGAATTTTGAGGTGGGATTTTCGACCTCACTCGACTGTAAAACCCTAAGTCCGTTCAATTAAAATAACAACAGCGAATAAACTATTACGGAACTCCCACACTAGTGGCACAGATTCCTTGGCGCGCCCTTCATAAACGTGTTAAGTTTAGCCTGGGCGCATTCCTCCTCCTTCCTGAAGTTCCTAGCACGACCAGCCTCTTCCACCCGCGAGCAGTGGAGGCATTTTCTGTTGTCTACTAACCCCCTCTAGCGCCGGACTCGCAGCATCCGAGCGGCGGCAGCCAGGCGGGCCAGCGCCGGGCTTGGCGGAGCTGGGAGGCGTTCGCGGCTCGGGCCCTACCCTCCACGTCCGCCTCGGCCGCGGGGCGAGGGCGTCAGGACTAGGCTCCCTGAGACCCCTCCTTGTTAGCACCTGTGTTGCCCCCTTTCCGAACTCCCAACACTGGGGGCGAGGGCCGAGCGGTCCCACCAGGCAGCCGGCTCCGTGGAGCGCTGGGAGGGAGTGGGTGCCGCGAGGGGGCGGCTTCCGCGGGGATAGCTGTCCGCTCACAGGCAGTCGGCGCGGCTGTGGAGGCGGCCACGCACAGTTCAGCCCGTGGGCTTCTCCGAGTGCGCGGTTCGACGCCGTCATGCTGCAGGCGCCCCGGGCCCCCCGAAATCTCAGCGCCTGCGGCTGCGACCATGCTCTTGACCTCCACTGTGAAGTCGCGGCCGCACGGTGACGACAAGACCTCAGTGAGACCTCGTGCCAGGCACCCGCCCCTCTCCAGCCTGAGGTGACTCTCCTCTGCAGCTTGCTGCCTTCCTTCGCTCTCCTAGGACTAGCTGCGGAGGCGGCCGCCAAGCTGCTACTGGGCAAGTTTGGGCGACCCAGGCTGAGGAGCGGTTAGGCTGGTGCGCCGCCGCCAAGCTCAACCCGGACCCGGAGCGCTCGGCCACAGCACTCGCCCCCTCCGGCCCCGGAAATGTGAAGTCGGAGGTAGCCCTGCGGGGTGCAGAGTAGCTCTAAAACCCTGGACGCTGCTGCCGCGAAATGGGAAGGAAAGTGCTTAGGAGACTAAGTGCGGCCTCAGACAGGCCGGGGAAAAGACTGCCGAGGCCGAAGCGCGGCGCAGACGCGGCCCAATTGGAGGGGTCCGCTCTGCGGGCCGCGGCTGTCGCCACCTAGGCTAGGGGCTGAGGGCGCAGCTCGGTAGCTCGCTCGGACCGCTCGCGGCCCCGCGGAGCCTCCTCAGTCGCTCGGCTCTCGCCGCACTGGCCGGAGGAAAGTTCCCGCGGCGCCCGCCCTGCTTTTGGCTCTGCAAGTGCCCACTCTGAGTTCGGAGAGGCGCTCAGACCGGCAGAGCTGCCCGAGCCACCGCCGCACCTGGCCGTCCCTCCCCCCATTCTCGCCGTGAGGCGCCCTCCCCCGCCCCTTCGCTCCCCTCCCCCAAACCACAGCCCGAGCTCGCTCCTGCGCGCGCGCTCTCTCAGGCCCAAGTGAATAGTCCTCGCGCGAGCGGGACACGGTGGTGGATGCAATTCCGCTCGCCTACAGCCTCCAGGAGCTCCCTGGCGCCGCAGGCAGCGTCCTCCTCCGAAGCAGCTGCGCCTGCACCTGGGCAGCCTGGACCTTCGTGCCCTGCCCCCGGGGCCTCGCGCGGGGGTCGCCCCGGGACACCCCCTGTGGGCCGGGTGGAGGAGGAAGAGGAGGAGGAAGAAGACGTGGATTCGGACCCGACGCTGAACACCTGGCTGCGCTGCTGCCGCTTCTCTTTAAGGGGGAGAAGAGAGCCGGGGAGAACCATGGGGGGCAGCGAAGTCCGGGAATTCCTTTTGCAATTTGGTTTCTTCTTGCCTCTGCTGACAGCTTGGCCGGGCGACTGCAGTCACGTCTCCAACAACCAAGGTAAAGGGACCGGTGGAGGAGCAAGATGGGGCGGGAGGAGGCGGGTGCTCCGAGGGCCGGTGCGTTGGTCGCCTCTTGGCAGGTAACTTCGTCTCGGGGTGGGCTTCTTCGGGCTCTCCACACGAGGGGGTCGAGTATGTCTCCTCACCAGAGCGCCTGTCCACAGCACCCGGGGCCGGAGACCTCACGAGCTGCGGTCTCTTCTGCTTCCAAATGTCTTTAAACGGATGCGTGAGCATCAGCAGCAGTTGGGTCCCACCACTGGCGGCCGCGGGACCGTTTCCCGCTGCGCGGTCTCCACGGGAGGTCAGGCTCTGTGGTAGAGGCTTAATGGAGACTTCTGGCTCTTTCCGGTCGCTCACTGCACGGTAACATGTAGGTTCTCCCGCACGCCTGCAAGAAAGCAGATCGTTCTCGCTGTAGCCCCTGGCCAAATAACCAGACTTGTGCCTTCGATAAACCAAACCCTCGCCCAGCTACAACCCCTTTACCCCATCCCGACGAATGTAGTAGACATTTAGAAATTATTCCGAATTATTTCCAGCCCAGATGCCGAAAGGGGCCGGGGGGCGGGCATTACGTGTGAATTAAGAAGTTGTGAATATTCTATGCCTAAAGTCAGGTAGAGTGGTAAAGTGAAGATGAATAACCTGTGAAAAGTGAAAGTGAGGTTTACCGGATGGAAAGCACTGAGAATTTTTGAACTTTTTTTTTTTTTTTTTGCTTTCTAGCCAACAATCTTTATGAGACGTACTCATTGGATTTCTGCTGTGAATATTTAAAGATCTATATTAAAAAAAAATCACCTCCATAATCTCAATCCTGCTAGACTGAGAGAGGAACAACCATAAAAGTTTTCCAGCATGTACCTGGCTGGATGCTCTCACTGGCACTGTGATGACCGCCGGTGTCACCTGTTACGTCACACTTTTAAAACACCTCAAATATAAAACTTCAATTAGAGTTACCATTCAACATACAAGCCCTCGAAATAATTTGCAGATATATAAATAGAGGTTAGATGGCATGAAAATGTGCGCTTTCTTTGCAAGAGTGAGAAGGTTAAGAGAGAAGGAAATTAGAACAGCACAGCCTTCTTTTTTGTCATAAACGTATACAACCAATTTGTTAGAATCATTTAGAATCAATATTCAGTTCTCATTTATATAACTGATACTTTTGACATGCTTTTCTAATTCTTTGTCTTTTTTTTTTTTTGACCTCAAGATTGCAGTCACAAATGCATATGTCAGCTTGAAAACCATACACAACCATCTTGCCTTTGAAAATGTATTCTATAAGTACCACCTATAGTATCACGCTCTCCTATGGAGATGTATACCTTCACACACATCCCTTATTTGGTTTCAAGGACTGTTGGCGTTAAATATCAAAGGGGTAGTTACTTAATTTACCTCTGAAAATTGAACATTGTTTAAAATAACATGTAATTACTTGACCTTTTTATTGAAAGGAGAAACGATTTTTAGTAATTGGAAAATCAGACATTTGTTATACTAAATGTGTCTAGGGCTTCTAAAGAGGTATACACTTAAAGTCAAGTTTGCTAGGAATATTTTAACAGTTTTATCCTTTCAATCATGTCCCTAAATCAACATTTATATTTTCAAAGTTCCAGTAACCATCCTAGGCCCTGAGGATACTACCAAAAATAAAACACTTTTAGACTCTTCAAATGAGTAAAGAGCCATTCTACCAAAGTGTCTCAAGTATTAAGATATGACCTTTCAGGTATTCATATTAAATTTAAGGGCATAGGGGAGTTGTTTGTCAACTCTTGCAGTAATTTTTATTTATCTATTTTAATAGTTTTCTCATACTTTTACAAGACGTTTTGCCTAAAAGATTTACCAATTATATCTAATTTATGTGTGTTTTGTAAATTAGCTTAACTTAGTGAATATTACTCAACTTACCTAATAAGATCATTAAAGATAGTCTCCAAAATCTCTTAATTTGCATTGTACTAATAGTCTAAAAACACAAGCTATGTGTTACACTTGAATAATATTGTACCTAAAAAGGGTAAGTTGGGTAAAATTTAGAGTTTTTGAGCAGAATATTATGGAGAAAATATGCTCAGATTTTTTTCGTCAGGCACAAATAATTGCTTTTAAGATGATTTTTACGGCTTAAAGTTACAGTGGTTGGAAATTATGCCTTATAATATCTTGAGATAAGTTTTGAATGCTGAAATCATCATGCTAATAGTTGATAAAATGTGGAACTTTAAAATGTTATTTTTATGAACAATTGGAGGATATTTTCTTATTTGTAGTTTCAAAAATAGATGACATGAATCAACATATCTTGCCAATTTATAAACATTGAAAATATGAGGTATTGTAGAATTACTGAAGTACATGTGCAATATGGAAATATTAATGCAAAATATAAATCTTATCTATGTACATAATAATAAGCATTGATAAAAGGATTAATATTTAACTTTAAGCATATGTATTCATTTTTCTAGTAACTTTTTGTCCTAAGAGCTAATGGAATTCTTGTTTTATTTTTAAAATTTATTACAGAGGGTAAATTTTCATTTTTATATAATTTGCCTTCTCATTAAGAGTAATCACAAAGTAAACTCTTTAATGTGATTTATTTTTACCAAATTATATAAAATATTTCATGGTTGAATGAAGGCATCACCCTCTTCTTCATTCCTCATTTTGCATACATAGAGAGAATAAAAGGATCAAAAAAGTGAACTATTTCATTTTTAACACTGTGCTAAGAGTAACTTGAATATAGGAAGCATCTCTACTCTTGCTTTTTAACTGGCTGTGAATCTCCGCACCATAAAGGCAAAATAAATCAGTTTGACTCTCTTCCTATTACTGAAACCTCCTTGAATTGATCAAAAAGTAAAGCTGCTTTCTAGATCACTTCATCTGATTGAGTAAATGAAAACATGATTTGTACTCAAATTTCCCTTATTCCATTAATTTTCCCTCTGTTTAAAACCACAATATTTATTTCGTGTTGGTAACTTTAAAAGTAATCATTTTTACTCTCAAGATATGAAAACTTTTATTTTTGTACTAGAAGGATAGTTAGGAGAATATAAAATACAATCTTGTTTCATATGTCAGTAACCATGTATATCAATCTCAATGGTTAGTAGCCACCAGGGATCCATTAATTCAAAGATTACTCTGCTTTAGTCTAAAAGAGTTGATGCATCTCTCAGGGTGTGACTCATGTTTCCAAAAATAATCAATACTCAAATAATTCATTAAATCAAAATATGGTTTGAAAATGAGTCTGGTGAGTTCATTTTACTACCAACATTGTGTGAATTGATCTTTCTCCTCCACCCAGGGATTTCAGTGAAAAATGAAATACATAAGGAAAACAAAGGTTTGAGTCATTAGTTTCATTGAATTTATTAATTTCCATGAATTAAGTCTAAAATCCACTAAGTTGTGTGTAAATACAGGTGAACATAGCTGATCAGAAAAATACCTGCTTATTTAAATTCATAGACCCAAATTAGTTGAACTGACATAAGTATTGTTCACAAACTGTAAGACTGAATGTTCTTATATTTACAGAAAGGGGGGAATTGAAATATTTTCAGAAAGTTGAAGGGTGAACTTTACTGAAAATATTGAAAATTGGGTTCAATAAGGAAACCTGAGTGATTTATAAAGAATATTTCTAAAAGACCTTTCACTTATATAAAATTTGAGGGATAAACTACGATTGTAAAAGTACAAGAGGTTGAAATCACATGCCTTTCTTGTTTTCCATAAGTATGAAAACAACCTAGAATATAATTTCTTTTACATTAACAAACTGAAGTGAGCCATTTTAGAATTAGCCATTATGATTAGTATTTAAAATAGAATATAAAATGTCATTGATACGCACTGGTCATCTAAATCTCTTTGTTCTGAGTTTGGGATAAGACTATATCTAAAATTTTTTTCTTACACAAAAATTATACAACATTCTTTAAGGATCTTGTCTTCAAACTAGAAATAACATGAATAAAGCAGTTTTAATATAGATTTTCTCAAGGGGCAAATATATATATATATATTTAAATTAATGATTAAATAACATCTTTTTACATTTTTAAAATACTTTCAAACTTTCCTATATAGAATTTATATTATTCTTATGTTACAAAATTAAATATTAATAAAGATCCAAGAGTTGGAAATTTCTTCTTCAGTAATCATTGCTAGTATAAATAAGTAGCAAAAGGCATCAATGATTTCTTGTATTTCCTTCTACTAATTTTTTTCACCTGTGACAGACACCATATCTCAATCACTCTCTCTTCTTTCACACACAGGAGTACTTCTGACTATATATTTCTTTTGTCCTGAAAGGTGAGAGAATAGATGTTATCTTACACTGTCCATCAGTCAACCAAATCCCTAAAGTTATAGAAGTTTCTTGTGTTTTTGACTCACCATTTCTTGGGACTATAAATACAGTAGAGATCAGTACATATAGTTAAGTGATAAACATGGATTAACTTTGTTCAGTGTATTTTGTTAATCATGTAATCAAACTAAACTTATACAGAAGGATTAAATTGTTTATACCACAGTGTTAACTTTTAAATAAAAATTATATATATATATGTCTATATATATACATTTAAGTTGTGGAACATAATTTGATATACTATGTAGTGTTCTGATCAACTTGCAGTTTCTTTAGGACTGCCATTAGTTCTTTAAAAAAACATATTATATTGCCTCTACTTTTGCCTTATTTTTATTGAGTATTCTGTTTTTGATTTTAATATTTATATGATGAAGAGAAAAAAGAGTAAGTAAGCCAGACCTCATAAATGCCCTCATGGAATTTATTTTCTAGTAAGGGAGACTGACAAAAAATGTGGAAGTAAATGAAACTATATACTATGGAGTAAACAATAAAGGCCCTGAGCAAATAACAGGAGGGACCCACTATTTTAAATGTGATAGTTGGAGAGGCCTATCTGGGAAGTGACACATAAATGACATTCTCAAGGATGAGAAACAGCTAAATGTACAGAACAGGAAGAAGTGCATTCTAGGTAAAGGGAACTACCTAGTCAGTGACTTTGAAGGGAGATGAGCTTGTCACCTTTGAAGAAATAAGTCCAGTACGGAACTGGAGCTTACTGAGCAAAGAAGAGAGTAGCCTAGAGTGAGGTTTGAAAGAGAGTGAGAAAGCAGATCCCACAGAGAAGAAAACAAGCCATGGAAAGGAATTAGGTTTTAATATTTTCCTTGGTAAAATGGGAAGCTATTGAGATTTCCACCATTTTTCATTTTTAGAGCATTATGGCTAGCAAGTGGAAGAGATAATTGGAAAATGAAAAAGAGTAGTGTTAGGAGTCTGTTGCAGTTTTTAGGGACATAGGGAAGGGTATGGTGGCCAGGCTAGCATGGTGATACTGAGGGGGGATAAGAAGATGGATTTGAGATACCTTTTGGAAGTAGGATTATGGGATCATCTTATAATTACAGAAAAATAAATGTAGATATTCAGTATTTTATCACTTTTTCCAAGGGACCTGAAAAGATTTTCATTACTCTCCATAAAAATGATCTTGCTTGTAATAGTTGATTATTGACAGCAGATAGGAAGGATGGGGTGAGAGGTCCATTCTCTACTTTATTCTGCTCAAACTATGATTTAAAGCATAATATTAATAGTACAATTTTATTTCAAGCCATTGCGCATAGCAATGTACACTCATATTGGATCAACAGATGAAATTTGTTAATGCATTTTTGACACGATAACTTAACATATATAGTTGTTTTTTGTCAGAGTGGATAACGGCACAGGTGGGTGGAGATATCTTAACAAAGCAATATGGTGATCCAACAGAATCTATTAAAATACAGAGAAATATTTCAAAGTTTGGCTTATGTACCAGTTTTATTCATCTTTGTTATGATCAGACTACTGTTACTGAAAAGAAAATAGAAGTGATACTAGATATAAAATAGGCGTGTTTTCACATAGTTTCTCTTAGTCTTTCTTCTCTGCATTTTGTTAAAATGAAGAGAAACAAATACATATTCAGGACGCTTATAAAAGACTTAGGAAATTAGATCTTAAGATGAGGGAAGAATTAGGCCCTCCACTCAACAACAGTAAATTGCATGTAACTTAAAAACTTTCCCTGATCAGTTATTGTTCATCACTGTGAGTTGCCTACTACTACTACTAATATATGACAGCAATTGTTAAATATATAGAAGCATACAAATCTTAATTTAATAGTCCTAAATACTTTGTATATATTTGGAAAATCGATACTCTGGAGATGTTTCATTTAAACATTTGTAAATATTCTTAAATGTACATATTCAAACATAGTAAATCTTATACTTTAGTGTTTAGAATGTTCTGGAGAATACTATTTTATAGTGATTTCCTTTAGTAAACATTATGAATTCTTATGAGATATACAGTTTTGATTTTCAATGATAAATATTATGGAACTGAGTGATAATGTTTGTACTTTGAAAAGGTGTTTATCAGAGCCTACTAATGGGGCTTCCCAGGTGGTGCTAGTGGTAAAGAACGGCTCTGCACAGGAGGCTTAACAGACAGGTCTTGGATCCATGGATCAGGAAGATCTCCTGGAGGAGGAAATGGCAACCCACTCCAGTATTCTTGCTTGGAGAATCCTATGGACACAGGAGCCTGATGGGCTACAGTCCATGGGGTTGCAGAATCAGACATGACTATAGAGACTTGGCATTACATATACACACTGTTAGGTAGGGTACTTACTATATGTAAGAATTCAAGAAGTTTTCCTTTAAGAATATATTAATATAGTTCAGTGAAGAGTTTCCAGTTTCTTTCCAAGTCTAGTAGGAAAATTTTCTATTTTCTTAAAATTAGATCCAAAATTAATTATTTTTTTATAATTAGAAAAACTTTAAAAGTGCATTTGTCATACGATAACAAGTAAGAGTACTGATGTTCAGCTCTCACATTTATGTATTGATTATTTGAAAGTAATATCTTTTTTCGTTAAAGTTTATCTCAAAGTTAAGAAAATAAGTCACTCAGCAGCCACATCTTAAAGTATCTTCCTGTGTCAGGCATTATGCTAGATTCTAAGATAGAATTCTACAACAGATTCTAAGCCAGATTCTACAACAGTGATTATCATGCAGTTTCTATTGCTCGGGGCTGGTGCACTGGGATGACCCAGAGGGATGGAATGGGGAGGGAGGTGGGAGGTGGGTTCAGGATGGGGAACACATGTACACCAGTGGCGGATCCATGTCAATGTATGGCAAAACCACTACGATATTGTAAAGTTTAGCCTCCAATTAAAATAAATAAATTTATAATTAAAAAAAGAAAATCAGCCTTCTCTTTTGATGTGATATATCCTTGAGTAATTGATAATTACTCCTTAATTGATGATTTTTATAAGATGAATTTTACAGTAAATGATATGAGGGAAAGAAGGAAGGATGTAAAGTAATACTACTAATACTTTTGTGTGTTTTTATTTGTAAAATTGCTTCATAGGGATCTTCTACTATTAGTTTATGGGTGGGCATATATTTTATTTAATTGCATGAAAATTAAACATAATTGTGCATTGAATAAACACAACCATGCATAGAAAATATAAATATTTCAAATCTGTAATGGCTTTCCATGAACTGACAGATGGAGGCAGGTTTTGTTTAAATGATATTAGACTAGCTTTTTCTGGTGTGTTTATTTAAGGTGGATTTATTATTAAAAACTGTGATTCATGGTGAAGAAGCTAGTTTCCAGTTTCAGATAGCAGCAAACATACATCTTAATTGAGTTTTGGAGCGAGAACTGGGATGAAAGCATGTATTTGCAGTCCATGTCCTGAAAAATACATTCAGCTACTTTCCCAGGATACTGCTGTGTCCTCTAGCTATTGGCCTGTTTGATGATCTGAACTGGCTGGAAATAAATGAAAAATCACCACTCTTCCTCCTATCATTTTATAACTTCAGTTGTAATGTTATACTTACTTTCTGATCATAGAAGTTATAGCATCTCTTTAGAAACTGAATGTTCAAGAGTTAGAATTAGTTATGTATTATTTTATTCTTGTAATGTTTAGTATCTGGATATATGGGATATTTATATACATAACTTATTTACTGATGTTAACTTACTAATAACATGATAGAATGATTATGTATTATTTTAGGTTGATTGCTGTAATACTCATATTTGTGATATATGAGCATTGCAAAGAGAAACACTTTTTCTTAAAATTTATTTTTAATTGGAGGATAATTGCTTTACAATGTTGTGTTGGCTTCTGTCATACAACATAAATCAATCATAAGTATACATATGTTCCCTCCCTCTTTAACCTCCCTCCATCCCTTATTCCATCCCTCTAGTTGTCACAGAAAACCAAGTTGAGCTCCCTGGAGAAATACATTCTTGAAATAGTATGTAGAGTATAATATCTAGGATAAGTAAAAGCACTTACACATAATTAAAAAAAATCAATATATGAAAATTTTCCTACATATAATGATTATAATTAGATGTATTTTAAACAAGTTAGTAAAGCAGGAAATATTTTATATATTAGGAATTAAAAATGTATTACATTAATGTATATTCCAAATAAGAATTATCTAGAATTAATTGAAATGATTACCTCTAAATATGAGTTGAAGTATATCTCAGTATCACCTTAATTTTTACTTTAAAAGGCACAAATGTGTTCCATATGTTGCTGGCACATTAATATTGTAAAAATAATTAAAATTAAATGTTTAATTAGAAAAACTATGTAGGCCAATAAATGTTATGCTAAAATTTGAAATCTCAAGCAACTGAAGTTTATTATATAGTACAGTAGCTAACTAGCTATAAACATGCAAAATGAAAGAAAAATAGGGATAGAAAAAAAATGAATTATGGTACTATTTTTAAAATGAACCTAATTGGTTAAGGAGTTTCTCTTGTTATATATATCTGACTATACCCTGGGTTAGAACCTTAATCTCTGCAAGTGCAGAAGTGTCCTTATGTCAGACAATGTTAGCTAAAACTCTTTTTAAAAAATCCTGAAAATTTCCTTTCACTCTCCTTCTATATTTAAAATAGACAACATTTAAATTGTGAATGTAAGTGAAAATAATTAGTTGTTGTCATTATGTGTGACAGGAAAGAACTCAGCAAACTAATAGATAGCATTGTACAAAATTATAAGACTTTAGTCAGTTTCTAAAAGTGAATAAAATCTATGCATTAGTCCACTTGTTAAAAGTTATAACACCTGAACAACAACGATAACAAAACCCCAAGACTGTAATAGCCAGAACAATTTTATAACAGTACAACATTTAATGAGGAAAGTACACTGTTACCTTGGCTATTTTATATTCTCTATTTAATGAAGGAGCATTCAGAAAGAGATCCTAATTTTTATCTGAAAAAGAACTATTTCAGAAGTGTATATTGTTGGTATAGCATATTATTTAGCATGGCTTAAAAATAAATGAAAAATAACATGTTCCAATTTTATTGTTATTTTTATGATATACATTAGAGGAAATATTGTATCTGTATTATAATAACTTACTGTCTTAAAATGCTATAGTAAAATAACTTTATTTTATAGATTAGAGAACTATAGTTCACCCTGGTTATTAAAATAACAGGTAGTTTGTTTACTTAAAATTACATGTGTAAGAGCCTTTATAATATTCACTAGTTTATGGCCAGAAATCTATGTATATGTATATGCACTATTTTTTAGGCTTTTCAAGAGCTTTATACCCTAGTAAAGAAGAATTAAAATGTAAGAATTTAAATTTAGTATTCTAGAGTTTTAAATACTTGTTAAAGCTAAATGAAAAATATCCCCTAAAGTTACGAAGCCTTAAAATCAGATGAAAGTGTTAGCCTGTTTCTTTTATAAAGTTCTGAAATGCCTTTCCATTGTAATACAGATGTAGTTATCTGTGGGTTTTTGCTTGTTCATTCTTATTTTTATTACTATGTACACAAACTTCAGTTCTTAATCTGTATGGTTTGTTTGTATATATTTTCCTATAATTCTCAATTTAGTTCAGATTAAATATATATTCACGCAACTTTTAAATGAAATATATTGAGCCTATATGTTTTTTCACTGTGCTGGGAACAGGAAACATAAAGGTGGGTTACTTTGCCTTGAAATTCTGAGAGCAAAAGATTTAATTAATGAGGCTATTTATATGTTAGTGAATATTTGACAAAGTAACATGGATTTAGCTGTTCCATAGATAAATTCACATCTATGAGCTATTGTTTACAGAGATGAAAATATGAAAGTACCATTTTCACTGATCTATGAATTAATATATGGAGACACTGAAAATACATGTTAATTTAGTACATTGACCATGGCTCCCTCAGCGGCTCAGCAGTAAAGAATCCTCCTGTGATGCAGAAGCCACAGGAGACATGGGTTCAATCCCTGGGTCGAGAAGATCCCCTGGAGGAGGGCATGAAAACCCTCTCCAGTATTCTTGCCTAGAGAATCCTGTGGGCAGGAGCTTGGTGGGCTATGGTCCGTAGGTTTGCAAAGAGCTGGACACGACTGAAGTAGCTTAGCATGCATGTGTGCATATTGACCATGATGATATATTGGCCCTGGCTTTGTGTGACTACTAGAAATGAAATAAGATCTGTCCCCTTACATTGAGGACAAAGTTGTAAAGTTGACAGTAAAATACTAGGTTGATGAAAAAGTAATTGCAGTTTCGGACCATGAATTTTAAATCATTATAACCAGGCTCAAACACATCTTATTAATCAAAATAGGAACCATTACAGTCAACACATTTTTGCCAATGAGAAATAAGTTTATTCTTGTAGTGTAAAAATCTGTGCTTCAGGATTCCAAGGACTCTTGGAAAGTATTTTCTGTCTCCTGCTAGTTGTGGAAGTGTTTTCTCTGCAAAAAGTTGTCGAGATATTTGAAGTGGTAGTTGGTTGGCAAAAGGTCAGGTGAATATGATAGATGAGACAAAACTTAGTAGCCCAATTTGTTGAATTTTTGAAGCGTTGATTGTGCAACATGCCATCAGGCATTGTTCCGGAGAAGAATTAGGCCCACTCTGTTGACCCAGTGCCGGCTGCAGGCATTACAGTTTTTGGTGCGTGCGTCTCATCAATTTGCTGAGCATACTTCTCAGATGTAATGGTTTTACTGGGATTCAGAAAGCTGTAGTGGATCAGATCAGCAGCAGACCACCAGACAGTGACCATGACCTTTTTTTGGTATAAGTTTGTCTTTGGGAAGTGCTCTGGAGCTTCTTCTTGGTTCAACCACTGAGCCGGTCATTGCTGGTTGTTGTCTAAATCCACTCTTCTTTTTTCTTTTTTCTTTTTTTTAATTAATTTTTTAATTAATTTATTTATTTTAGTTGGAGGCTAATTACTTTACAGTATTGTAGTGGCTTCTGCCATACATTGACATGAATCAGCCATGGGTTTACTTGTGTTCTCCATCCTGAACCCCCCTCCCACCTCCTTCCCCATCGCATCCATCTGGGTCATCCCATTGCACCAGCCATCAGCAGACGAATGGATAAGGAAGCTGTGGTACATATACACAATGGAATATTACTCAGCCATTAAAAAGAATACATTTGTATCAGTTCTCTTGAGATGGATGAAACTGGAGCCCATTATACAGAGCGAAGTAAGCCAGAAAGAAAAACACCAGTACAGTATACTAATGCATATATATGGAATTTGAAAGATGGTAATGATAACCCTAAATCCATTTTTCGATACAAGTCACAATCCATTCAAGAAATGGTTCAATGTTGTTGCATAGGATAAGAGAAGACAACACTTCAAAATGATCATTTTTTTGATTTGCGATCAGCTCACAAGGCACACCACTTATCAAGTTTTTTCACCTTTTCAATTTGCTTCAATTGGCAAAGGACCATAGAATGTTCAATGCTGAGTTCTTCAGCAACTTCTTCTGTAGTTGTAAGAGGATCAGCTTTGATGATGGCTCTCAGTTGGTCATTGTCAACTTCGAATGGCTGGCCACTGCACTCCTCTTCTTCAAGGCCCTTGTCTCCTTTGCTAAACTTCTTGAACCACCACTGCACTGTACATTTGTTAGGAGTTCTTGGACCAAACGTGTTGTTGATGTTGCGAGTCCTCGCTGCTGCTTTATGATCCATTTGAACTGGAAAAGAAAATCGCTTGAATTTGCTTTTTATCTAACGTTATTTCCCTAGTGTGAAATATAAAATAAAAACTATATAAATATAAATAAATATAAAATAAGCAGCAAGCAATGTCACTAACAAAAAAATCAAGCAAGAAATGTGCATTAAGATGATATATAACATAACCACATTTACTTAAGAATGTATTGCAATATCAAACAGCAGGTTCAACAGTGCAGAACTGCATCAACCTAACACTAGCAATTTAGTGAAGATAAAGGGAAATGATTTTAAAAACTGTAACAAAAAATCTTGAGTTACATATGGGAAATTTAAGTGGGTCTCACATTTATTCATTCATTTTTATTATGGTTCATTATTGTAAATATATATAAGTGATAAGAGAATCTGATGGGACTGAAAACATTATGGAAAACAGTATGGAGGTAACTTAAAAACTAAAAATAGAACTACCATATGACCAACAGTCACACCTCTGGGAATATACCCAGAGAAAACCATAATTCAAAAAGACACATGTGTCCCAAAGTGAATTGAAGCATCATTAAAATAGCCAGGATGTGGAGACAACCTAAGTGTCCATCAACAAAGAAATGGATAAAGAAGATGTGGTGGTGGTTGTTGAATATTGAATATTACTCAGTTATACTCAGTATTACTCGGCCATAAAAAAGAATGAAATTGGATCATTTGTACAGATATGAATGGACCTAGAGACTACCATATAGCATGAAATCTGAAAGAGAAAAACAAATATTGTATATTAACACATACATGAATCTAGAAAAATAAAGATGATCTTATCTGCAAACAGAAAGAGACACAAGTGTAGAGAACAAATGTATGGATGCCAGTGAGGGAAATGCAGGGCAGGTGGGATGAATTGAGAGATTGGGTTTGACATATATGCACTATTAATAGTGTTGTTGTTTAGTTGCTAAGTCGTGTCTGACTTCTTTGTGACCCCATGGACTGTAGTCTGCCAGGCTCCTCTGTCAATGGGATTTCCCAGGCAAGAATACTGGAGTGGGTTGCCATTTCCTTTTCCAGGGGATCTTCCTGACCCGGGGAAAGAACCGATGTCTCCTGCATTGTCAGGTGGGTTCTTAACCACTGAGCCACCAGGGAAGCCATGTACTATTGATAGTATGTATAAAATAAATAAGTAATGAGAACCTACTCTATAGCTCAGGGAACTCTACTCAGCACTCTGTAGTGACCTAAATGGAAAGGAAATCCAAAAAATGGAGCTATATGTATATGTATAGCAGATTCACTTTTCTGTACAGTAGAAACAAACGAAATATTGTGAAACAACTATACTCTAATAAAAATCAATTAAAATGTATATAAGTAATAAGAGAATTAAAATGAATGACTCTTCTGGAAACTTCAGTTTTTAAGCTACTTTGAGTTAGTTTTCTTCACTTGAAGATTAAAACATATTCTTGTGTATAAATAAAAATAATCCAAGGGATTGATGTCTTAGACTGGATGTAGAGTTTTTAAGTAAGTGGCACCACTTGACTCTTTCATTAAAAGTTGTATCATATTCTTTAAGAACTAGCATATTTAATGATGGTGGCTGCTTTTAAAGATAAACAGCACAAAAACTATTAACAACGCAAAATCTTGTGGTTTTGTGGGTTATATATGGTTTTGTCTGCTGATTATTTTATCCTTAGATAATGGTAAAATTGTAAACCCTGTATGATTTATATTACATGCAATTTAAAGAGGAAAAATATTTCTTTAGTTTCCTGTCATCTGAAATTCTTGTTTTATTGTGATTTTCTCATCCCTACCTCTATTACATATTGGCTTTTAGAGGTGTTTCACAACTTGGAAATTGCTAGTATTCTTTAATGTTGATCTTGAGAAATTAGATAAATTACTGTTTGATTGATCTGTATTTTATATTTGATAAATGTGCCTGTAGAGGAATAGAGGGATAGAAATTGCCAGAACTAGATATTTTTAAACAGAGAAAAATTAATAGCAGATTATCCATGATTAGCTGTTGACATTTAAATTTGTACATTTAGAATGTCAAAAAGCACTGAAAGCTATCAATTTAGTTTCTAAATTATAATAATATTATTTTCACATCCAAAATTTTATGATTCTCATCCTTCCTTCAACCTAGAGGTATATTTAAAATTAGTTGAAATAATTGAAGATCTTTTGACAAACTTAACTTTTAATAATTGATTAATTGAAAAACTACAGATCTGTGAAAAGCTTAATGAATTATATCTTTGTGTGCATCTAGGTTTGTTGTTGTTGCTATGATTATTATTATAATATCTTAGTGTAGACATTATTTCTAACTCATGAAAATAAGTATCTTTATAAAGATATATTATGATTGGATTAATGAATCTCCTGCTTTAATCATTATACAATACCTGGAATGTAGTGTTGTAATGCTATATCATAAAAATGATTTTAATCTGTGCCAGAGTATATCATAAGTCTTTAAAGTGTTTTCTTCCACAGAAGGTGATTTGCCTAAGCTGTGATAATCTGAGTTGTTGTCAGGCTACACTAGGGTGATGATATTTTTTGAGGTTTGATATCTTAATTGTAAAAGATTAAGATTTCAAATATGCACTACCGCACATAAGCCACATTTATTATGGTATAGCTCCTATTCTCTAAATACACACTTGCTTGCTTGGAAGCTCTGCTTCTAATGTGCACCAGAATAGGGGAAGCTTAAATAGTACCTCTAAAACTAAGGAAAAAGCCACACATTTTCTTTTTAATATACTTGTCTCTGATATACTTATTGTCCAGATCTAAGATTATCTTGTTTATTCAGTTGTTCTCAAATACTGATATAAAAATTTGGACTTAATTTTCTTCCAGTGCAAAATTAGGGAATATTTCATGCAAATGGACTTTTTAAAATTTACCTCATTTAGTTAGTCTTAACTAGGTATGATAATAATTTTATTTTATGTGTAAGTTCTTGATATACTGTTTATGTGTGTCATGTTAATTTCAAGTATTTTTCCCAAGTTACTTTTTGTTGTTGTTGTTCAGTTTTGTCCGACTCTTTGCGGCCCCATGGCCTGCCATACTCACTTCCCTGTCCTTCACAATCTCCCAGACCTTGTTCAAACTCATGTCCATCTAGTCAGTGATGCCATCCAACCATCTTATCCTCTGTAGACCCCTTCTCTTGCCTCCAACCTTTCCCAGCATCAGGGACTTTTCTAACGAATCAGTTCTTCGCTTCAGGTGGCCAAAGTATTGGAGCTTTAGCTTCACCATCAGTCCTTCCAATGAATATTCAGAATTGATTTCCTTTAGGATTGACTGGTTTGATCTCCTTGCCATCGAAGGGACTCTCAAGAGTCTTCTCCACCACCACAGTTCAAAAGTGTCAATTCTTCAGCACTCAGCCTTCTTTATGGTCCAACTCTCACATCCATACATGACTACTGGAAAACTCATAGCTTTGACTAGATGGACGTTTGTCGGCAAGCTAATGTCTCTGCTTTTTAATATGCTGTATAGGTTGGTCACAGCTTTTCTTCCAAGGAACAAGTGTCTTTTAATTTCATGGCTGCAGTCACCATCTGCGATGATTTTTTTTTTTTTATTACTTCTTGGATATCAAGACTGGCTTTAGCTTCCAAATTTTCCACTTACCGTTTTTCCCCTCTAGTATTTGCTTCTGATAACATTCAGACGTTGAACAATAGGCAGTTGGGAAGCAAACACCTATTTACCAGTCATTGTAATAGTGCTTTACATACCAGTATAACTCCTTGCCAAGATATCAGTTATAAAATTACAGCTAATGGAACTTATGTTGAAGTGGGATTTTCTTACCTTCCAATTTAAATCTAAATCCTCCGAAATCCACTTATTCACAGTAACTAGAGTGATTTATGCCTGCCTAGTTATAGGTAGGTAGAAGAGGGAGAGGAAAAGATAGGCTCAAGGTATAGGGATATTTACATCATTTATTATACAATGAGAATGACAAAAAAGTGATTGCCCATGACTCTATGGCAGGTGTGACTTTACCTTGCATCCACACACATACAGAATCTTCTGATCTTGTCTAACTTGGAAAAACTTCTTGAGTCAAAAGCTCAAAAACAGTTGAAAGGGGGTTGAGAATTTGAGTAAGAATTTAGGCTGAATATTTAGCTGAAATCAAGGAACTTTCCTTCCTCGGTTCTCATTTCTCAACACTTAATATTTTGGGGGAAGATCATAATTTTATGGAATGATGTCTATTACTCTTTTTCTTAGTTAATTTTTAGGTTTTTAATGGGTAAAGAATCTTTGCACATCTTATTTAACTATATTTTTCTAGACTTTTTATGGCTTCAGGTTAATATATGATGCCTTAGGGTACTATGACAACAAACATTTCTTTTGAAGATGTAAAGTGTTCTAGAAAGCAAATAAACAGAATGTTGAAAAAATATTCACATAGTTAGATCTATTAATTCTACTTTTATGAGTTTAAATTCTAGGGGAATGTGTGGATACAGACAGGCCAGAATTTATATAGGGATTTTCATCTTGGCCTTATTTATAAAACTGAAGAATTGGCATCAAAGTCAATGCTCCCGATAGGAACATCTTCATAGAGACATAACTTCTTTATTTGCATGAGGGCGTGTGTATCAACAGGAGTCCCAAATCTCTCTATGTGAAATGGTGGAAATCTTTGTTACTGAGAGAAAACATAAGAGAGATGTTAGGAGAACAAGGAAAGAAGGCTTTGCAGTAGGAATAGTCTGATGGAGATTAATTTAGAATACCCAAAAGGATGGTTTAAAAATGATGGTGTCTGTTCTATTTGAAATTGTTTGCATGACTGAAATGTTAACCATTTCCTCCATCTTTACCTCCAACATTTTATCAGGTCTATTAATCTCCAGAAAAACAAGAATAGAAAATATAAATAAAATTTCTCTGAGGAAAGAAGACCAGTTAGAGCCCCACAACAACAACAACAAAAATCCTGAAAAGATCAGATTTTTCAGAGTTTAGCTATTTTATCTATGTAGGGTTCTGCAGAATCTTTGCCTTGTCTTGTAGGCTATTCAGAACTGCAGCTAGGTTGTGAATTCCCTTCTCATCTGGTCCTAAAATGAGTTTCTGATCCCTTCAGTGGGAGCAACATTGATCTTCTAACATGACAGCATTCCCATGTAAAATTTACAGATGTTGAAGAATTAGAAAAGAAAAAGAAAAGAGGCAAAGCTACCAATGTGTCCACTGTGTATTCTGTTTCTCTTATCAGGAGCACAGGTCAAATAGATGGATTTTAGAGATACAAAAGGGAAAGGGGTAATCTTAGCAATATGGAATCTTGTTTCATATGCTCTAAATGTACTAGCTTCATTTTCATTTTTATGAATGCCTAGAATAGCTATGTTTTGCTCATGGCAGTGAGTTCTGAACTCAGGGATTTGGTCATAGTTTCCAGCCACGATGAAAATGGGAGACTGTTTTAGTAAAAGTGAAGGAGCAGGACTCTGTCTGCCTCCCTCTCCTTTTTCCTGGATGATACATACTGCCTCATTCCCCAGCACCACCATAGCTCCATCATGATGAGCTTTCCAATACATTGAATGACAGCTACCAATCCTAGAGTCTCCTTGCAGCCTGATACCCAGCTAAGAGGTGAATTTACACCATCCCTGATATTTAGCAACCAGAGGATTAATTTTGATCATATGCTATTGCTGACAAATGAATCTCCAGTGGGGATCTATTATGAATGGCAACATTTTCAGATTTGGAAAAACTGCTAAAAATAATGGTCACTCATACAAACTGGTTGAGGTAACTAGGGTCAGGAAATAGATCCCTACATCTTCTCATAAGCAAAGCTTCAGACTCAATTTATATTTACTGGCTGTGTTTTAGATATTGGAAGCTATCACTGCCCAATGCTATAATGATTATAAAAGAGGACATACTGTGGGACACAGCCCACTTTATTTTTGACTAAAAAGTGTTATCTGGTAATTAAGAATACTTTTGCTTTAAAGTTATAAAAAAATCGGTGGAAGGGATGGGATAATCCGTTCACATTTGGCAAATTTATGATGGGGGAAAATAAGTCCACATAATACAAAGAGGAAGAAATATAATGAAATATAGTCATCATCTTTTACTTCAGGGAGTTTAGTTCCTATCATAATCTGTGCTTTCAACCACTGTATAATGCTCCTTTTCCAATAAAATCATACTAGAAGTAGCCAGATTAGGAGTTTGCTTTTCAGAAGTGATCAAAAGAAAATAGGTGAGGTCATTTGCTTTCTCTGCTATTCTTGAGAAATATTGATATTTTTTAAACATTTTGATATTAAAACATTAATGTGTATTAGTATATGGCAATCCATGGGGGTATGAGAGCCATCTTCCGATCTCATGGGGAAATAGAGGTAGCATCTGCTTCCTGTCCTCTTGTGCTTTTCAACATTCCAATTTGATGACTAAAATCTTTCTATTAAATGCTTACATATGACATGGAATATATTTGACATAAATATTGTATATTAAGCTTGAGTTGTATTTTATTAAAAGTTTAAAATAGCTTACTTAGCTATTACTGTGGTTCTTACAGTCTTTTAGCAGTTATTTCCACTCTGACCTAGTGCTTATTACCTGTCTATACAAACACATACACATGCAGTCTGAAACACTATGCTATTTGCTCTGTAAACTTTTTTCCCACTATTGTGTAGTGATTCACAAAATTCCAAGTATTCCATTTTAGTGCTATAATGAAGAAAACTATGAATTTAAAGTATGTGTATATTTTACTTTTTTCTACTGTATTTAGGGTCATATTACATTAAGTATTTCAAATATAACTTGCTTGAGGCTGTAGTTCTTAGGAAAATCAGTTATCATTTAAGTTCAAAATAAATGGATAGCATCTTTGTTCTTAGAGAGGATATTTCTGTGAAAAACTCAAATGTGCTTTGCACTCAGCAGACTCTCTCATTAATACACGTATAAAAGTGTATTGTATCTCCAGTTGATTGTGGATTTGTGTTATATCTCTAGTTGATGGTGAATTTGACATAGTAAGAAAAATGAAGAAAAAGACCAAATGCTTTTCAACTGTGTATATTAATTTAATTCTACCACTTTATCTTTTTATTCCACCTCTCCAAGGTAAGCAGCATAAATTACTGCACTTATTTTACTAATGGAATTTATGTGGAAGTTAAGTTACTTGGCAAGGCTGATAGAACAAATTAGTAACCACAAAGGAAAAAGACAGCAGACCTTAAGCCTATTAGATCAGTGTACTTTCTAAATGGAAGGAGAATTTCAGGCAACTCCTAGAATATTAAAATTTCAAAGATATTGAATTTAAATATTGTTCCTCTACATTAATGTCTTGAAAACTTTTCAAAATACTTAAACTATATTATTTTAAAATATTGATAATCTTTTTTAAAAGAATGGAAGACTTATTTGGAAAAAATATCTTAAAAAGAATTTCTTTCTCTGTATTATAAAGCTTTCTAAATTAGGATTTAATAGTTATGGCTTTAAGTGATAGTGCCAATTTTACTCTCGTTTTCTTTATATTTTATTTTAGTGATTGTAAGGCCCATTATTGGGTGCTTTTGCTTGTATGTTTATTGTCTGTTTATTTGTCCAGATATGTTTAAACTGCTGGTTAGACACTGTACAAGCAGTCTTGGTTAATGAGCAATAATAACAACTTCAGTATTTAATGAGAAGCTGTACAATTTGAGTCTTTAGCCCAACTCTCCTCCTTTTGTGCTGCTTGTGATTTAGCCTCATTTCAGATCAAACATAGCAACTATCACATCTTAGTGTCTATAAGAATTGCTGAGAATTGTTTTCAAATTGACAAATTGCTGAGCCCCACTGCCAAAGAGTTGGATTTAGTGTTTTGAAGATAGTGTTTAGGACTTGTCATTCTAGATAAGCACTCTACTAAATGTATATGCAGATGGTTTGAGAAACTCTGACTTAGGGATCTCTATTTGTATTCATTCTAGTTCTTGGTTTGCAGCAAATAGGATTGAAAGCTAGCTAAAGTAAACAAAAGAAATTTATAAGAAATTGGAGATTTTATAAATAAAAATTGGATTTACAATATAAATGTTGGATTTAAAGACATTGGATAAGATGATTCCACAGAATTGAAGAGACTTCTACAGAACCAACTTTAACAAAGAGTAGGAATCAGGACAGCATCTGGGATCTAGACAGCAGGAATTAATCATCAGTCTCGTTGGGCTGAATTAATTTCAACATTTTTCCCCTATAATTGTATTACTCAGCTAAAAATATCAGTTCTGCAAGAGTGAGTCTGAATGACCTAGATTGAGTTATGAACTTCTGCAACATAGAAGGAGTAGGAGCTCATGATTGACAACCTTGCCATGACTGGACACTATAAGGGACAAGTATATCCTTAAAAATGCTTTCACTAAAGTTAGTGGAATGGATAATGGTTGTCGAAAACCTAACACATGTCTGATGACTGATAGTATAGTGTAATCATCAAAATCACTTAGAATTTCAGCCCTTCCACTAAGAGCTAAATTATGAAATGGATATGACTTTGTATAATTATAGTCTTATAGAGTCTCCCAGTTCAGCTCAGGGGAGTTAGGCATCATTTTACTACTACCCTCAGTAGAATATTACAGATTTAGGAGATGTATTATAATAGAATCATGAAGCTAATCTCTTGAAAGGATAGTGTATATTTACTTTTACTCAAGTACAATTTGAAATATCCCTTGTTATGATAAATCTTCTATCCCGCAGTATAGAAGATAAGGAAGCAATATAGGTGACTTGAACTAACCTTTCATTTACAAGAAATTTGACTTTTACCAAGTGGCTTAATCTATGTCCAAAATTTCAGTGCATTCAAAATATTCTACAATATTCTGGTCATTACCATGTATCTGGTTTACAGGAAAACACTTGTGACACAAAATACTGTGCCCAATACTGATCCAGCTTCCATACAAGATTATTCTGCTTTTAAAAATAAACCAATTCATAAACTATAGAAACAAAATTGATATGACACTTCAGTTCAGTTCAGTCACTCAGTTGTGTCCGACTTTTTGCAACCCCATGGACTGCAGCACGCCAGGCCTCCCTGTCTGTCACCAGCTCCTGGAGTTTACACAGACTCATGTCCATTGAGTCGGTGATGCCATCCAACCATTTCATCCTCTGTCTTCCCCTTCTCCTCCTGCCCTCAATCTTACCCAGCATCAGGGTCTTTTCAAATAAGTCAGTTTTTCACATCAGGTGGCCAAAGTATTGGAGTTTCAGCTTCAACATCAGTCCTTCCAATGAATATTCAGGACTGATTTCCTTTAGTATTAACTTGTTGGATCTCCTTGCAGTCCAAGGGACTCTCAAGAGTCTTCTCTAACATCATAGTTCAAAAGCATCAATTCTTTTCGGCAATCAGCTTTCTTTATAGTCCAACTCTCACATCCATACATGACTACTGGAAAAACCATAGCCTTGACTGGATGGACCTTTGCTGACAAAGTAATGTCTCTGCTTTTTAATATGCTGTCTAGGTTGGTCATAACTTTTCTCCTAAGGAGTAAGTGTCTTTTAATTTCATGGCTGCAATCACCATCTGCAGTGATTTTGGAACCCCTCAAAATAAAGTCTGCCACTGTTTCCCCATCTATCTGCCATGAAGTGATGGGACCAGATGCCATGATCTTAGTTTTCTGCATGTTGAGCTTTAAGCCAACTTTTTCACTCTCCTCTTTCACTTTCATCAGGAGGCTCTTTAGTTCTTCTTCACTTTCTACCATAAGGGTGGTGTCATCTGCATAGCTGAGGTTATTGATATTTCTCCCAGCAATCTTGATTCCAGCTTGTGCTTCCTCCAGCCCAGTGTTTCTCATGATGAACTCTGCATATAAGTTAAACAAGCATGGTGGCAATATACAGCCTTGATGTACTCCTTTTCCTATTTGCAACCAGTCTGTTGTTCCATGTCCCATTATAACTGTTGCTTCCTGACCTGCATACAGGTTTCTCAAGAGGCAGGTCAGGTGGTCTGGTACTCCCATCACTTTCAGAATTTTCCACAGTTTTGTGATCCACCTATGTGATATGACTCTAAATAAACCTTATATTTTAAAAATATAATAGTAAATGACATTTTAAGGGGCTTGGAATTTTAAGATTACTAGTGTTTCATTGTAAAATCATTATATTTCTATGGGTCAGGTTCTCAAAAATAGCTGTCCAAATGCAGTGTAAATATTCTGAGTTTTTGAGCGATTACTCTTTTCTAGGCACCATTCTAAGTACTTCAGTGTATCCAATTGTGTGATCTTCATAACAGGCCATAACGTTAACATCATTTTCATCTTTATTTTATAGGTGAGGATATCAGGACACAGAATAGGTTAAGCACCTTCTCTAAGTCTAAGTTGCTTCAGTCGTGTCCGACTCTGTGTGACCCCATAGACGGCAGCCCACCAGGCTCTGCCGTCCCTGGGATTCTCCAGGCAAGAATACTGGAGTGGGTTGCCATTTCCTTCTCCAGTGCATGAAAGGGAAAAGTGAAAGTGAAGTCGCTCAGTCCTGTCCAACTCTTCGCGACCCCATGTACTGCAGCCTACCAGGCTCCTCCATCCATGCGATTTTCTAGGCAAGAGTACTGGAGTGGGCACAATGTTAAAGACTAAGAGTGTTATGGATTCAGTTGTGTTCCCTCTTCCCACCCCCACAAATTCCTATGTTTAAGTCCTAATCCCCAGTACCTGAGAATATGACTTTTTGAGAAATGCGGTTGTTGCAGATGTAATTGGTTAAATTTAAGTCCTGCTGAAGTAGTGAAAGTGAAAGTGTTTTTCATTCAGTTGTATCTCACTCTTTGCAACCCCATAGCCCAACAGGCTCATCTGTTCATGGAATTCTTCAGGCAAGAATACTAGAGTGGTTAGCCATTCCCTTCTCCAGGGGATCTTCCTGACCCAGGAATTGAACTGGGTTTTCTACACTGCAGCCAGGTTCTGTACTATCTGAGCCACCTGGGAATAGGGTGGGCCCCTGATCCAACATGATTGATGTCCTGATTAAAAGGGGGAAATTTGGAGATAGACATGAGCACAGGGAGAGGCCATGTGAGATGAAAGCAGATACTGCAGTTATGCCTCTACAAGCCAAGGAACTCCAGAGATGGCCAGCAAACTGCCTTAAGCTAGGACAGAATCATAAAACAGATTCTCCCTCACAGTTCTTAGAAGGAACCAACCCCTGATGACTGCTTCCTCTCTATAGATTTCTAGCTCCTAAAACCCCTAAAAGAGTAAACTTCTATTGCTCTAAGCCACCCAATTATGTTACTTTGTTATGGGAATGCTAGGAAACTAACATACAGGGTTAGGATTTGGATTTAGACATTATAGCTTCAAACATTTCATTCTTAAACAACACACTGTGTTGTTTTCCTACAGATAAGATAATTGAATAAATACATTATAGATCTAGACTAGGAAAGCTAATCCAGACTAAGAGAGCTGGTAACACTTTTCCGGAGCCTCATATGCCTCTTTGTAAGGACACTGAGAAAGGTACTTATAGTATTATTTTCCTTCAAAACCGACAGAAACAAAATAGAAACAGAATAACTATGACTAAATATGTTTGGAAAAAATCACGATCTGAGAATTTAACCACAAGTTATACATTGGTATAAATTAACTTTATTTGATTACCAAAAAGGTGTCACCTGTAATAAATCTCTAGAGAAAGATGGAAAATCTTAAGGAACATCTCTGCAGCAACTATTTGATGACGATTACTAGTGTGTTTCATTTCACATAGAGTATAATTTTTACAACCTAGGCCTTGACCACTAGTGAATTCAACAGGAAAAAATGTAGAAAAATGACTCCTATTCCACACAGGGAAGCCTGGCATGCTGCAGTCTGTGGGGTCGCGAAGAGTCGAACACAACCTGGCGACTGAACAACAACATTACACAAAGATTGTAATGGGGAATCTGCATGGTCTTCTGCCCATAGCTTTTTCTAATTAAAACAAACAGCTGTGGAATTAAGGAAAAGTCATGCATAAAGTAGGCTTCTTCTATTCAAAAATAAATGTAGTGAAAAGCAAAAGGAGAAAGGAGAGTTAGAAGTAAGTTGTTGTTGCTCAGTCACTAAGTCGTGTCCAACTCTTTGCAACCTTTTGAAGCGCAGTACACCAGGCTTCTCTGTCCATCACTATCTCCTTGTTATTGTTCAGTTGCTTGCTCATGTCTGACTTTTTGGGATTCCATGGACTGCAACATGCCAGGCTTTCCTGTCCTTCACCACCTCCCAGAGCTTTCTCAAACTCATGTCCATTGAGTTGGTGATGCCATCCAACCATCTCTTCCTCTTCCTTCTCCTCCTGCCTTCAATCTTTCCCAGCATCAAGGTCTTTTCCAATAAGTAAGTTCTTTGCATCATGTGGCCAAAGTGTTGGAGCTCCAGCTTCAGCATCAGTCCTTCCAATGAATATTCAGGGTTGATTTCCTTTAGGATTGACTGGTTTGATCTCCTTGCTGTCCAAAGGGCTCTCAGGAGTCTTCTGCAGCATCACAATTTGAAAGCATCAGTTCTTCCACACCCAACCTTCTTTAAGGTCCAGATCTCACATCCATATGTGACTACTGGGAAAAAACCACGGCTTTGACTATATGGACCTTTGCTGGCAAAGTGATGCCTCTGCTTTTTAAAGTGCTGTCTAGGTTTTTACATAGCTATTCTTCCAAGGAGCAAGAGTCTTTTAATTTCATGGCTGCAGTTACCGTCCACATTGGTTTTGGAGGCCAAAAAAATGAAATCTGACACTGTTTGCACATTTTTCCCATTTAGTTGCCATGAAGTGATAGGACCAGATGCCATGATCTTAGGTTTTTGAATAAGAAGTAAGTAGGAAGTACTTAAAATGTGTATTTATATTTTAGCTCTGAAACATTAGAGACAATATGAAAACCTTGGGATACCAGAGTTGCTCTAAATTGCCAAGAATTAGACAGGTAGAAGCCTAGAAACCCTGAATATTTTCATTCCAGCTCTAAGAAGAGATTAAATATAAGTTAAGGGGAGGTTTCTGCTTGGACTTCCTAGAGGGAAGGAATGATGATCTATAAAGGAGATATATTTTCCTGTTAAAGCTTGGCGAGATGTTTGATTTGTATCTCATTATATTTCTTTAATTTTACTCTGTTCAGTACTGCATGATCAAATAAGCCAGGGACTGAATCCTAGTCTGATGGTTTATTAAGAAAGAATCTCTTGAAAAATGGTTATTATCTTAACCTTGCTTTACTTATTATAATTGTTAAAGAGCAACTATTCAGTTTTACTTTGAGAATTTATAGTGGAATCTATCTATCTATCTGTGCCTGGCCACACAGCAACATCACAATGATATAACAGTTAACATTAATCTAGCGATTACTTTGTTTTAAGGACTTTTGTGCATTGCTTCATTCATTTGAACTAGGAAGTTAAGTCATATTAGTTAGTTAGTTCAGTTGCTCAGTTTGTCCAACTCTTTGCGACCCTGTGGACTCCAGCTTCCCTGTCATGGAATTCGCACACGCTTGCTCAAATTCATGTCCATCGAGTTGGTGATGCTATCCAATCATCTTATCCTCTGTTGTCCCCTTCCCCTCCTGCCTTCAATCTTTCCCAGCATCAGGTCTTTTCCATTGAGTCAGTTCTTCGCACCAGGTGGCCAAAGTATTGGAGTTTCAGTCTCAGTGTCAGTCTTTCCAATGAGTTCTCAGGACTGATTTCCTTTAGGATTGACTGGTTTGATCTTGCAGTTCAAGGGACTCAAGAGTCTTCTCCAACACCACAGTTCAAAAGCATCAATTCTTCAGTGCTCAGCTTTCTTTATAGTCATATTATAAAGTCATATTATTCCAACTTAATTCCATATTATTGATAACTGAATTCAATAACTACTTCATAGAAGGTTTGAGGAATTTTCTCAAGGTCATAAGCTAGTAAGTTAAGTATAAATTTTGGAATCAAGCCTGAATCACTAGCTTTGAAATAACACATTTAACTATATTACTAGTGGCTCTTTATTAGGGATGCAAATATGATTAAATTTAGTTCTTTATGAATTTATCACCTAATAGGAAGAGAAAGTCAAATGGGTGGAGACAACTTCCTGTGGGTATGGTGTTGGAAATATGTCCAGGTTACTAGTGGCTTTGAAGGAAGGAAGATGTGGTTGCACTTTCTTTTCGGCATCAAGAAACACTTTATATAGGAAGAGAAGGTTGAACTTCTGTAATGTTAAAATACTAGGGACTATTAATGAGGTGATTCATGGTTATAAATCATTCCAGAGTAAGTAACAAGGGCAAAAGTATGATGAAAATATTTAATAGTGCTTTGTAGGGTGCTGGTAAATAGTTACAGAAAGGTAGAAACTATAAGGAGGAGAGAGGCAGGGGATGAAGGATGATAAACAGACAGGGTTCAGGACAGGAAGAATTTTGATCAAGCTGTATAAAGTAGTTTGCACTTTATTATTAAAGGCCAGAGGTTCTTAACCCTGGGTGTTCATCAAAATCTTATTGAGGGCTTTTGATAAATATACCTATACTTGGGTCCAACCCAAATATACCTTTATAAATGCATTTTTGTGATGAATTTTGAATGTCTTTCTCTCTACTCTTGTTAACACTACTGAACATACAGTAGGTCCTCAATAAATGCTAGTTAATTGATCTTAGTAGTTAGGTTTTGTTAGCTGATACAGCAACTTCAGAATTATTTTTAATTATTTTGGTAAGTGATGTGGAGGGAATTATTTTCACTATTGAAAGGTTACACTTTTATAAGGATGTTCTTTTAATAGAATTTAGAAATATAAAGATAAAGATGACCTAGAATATCAATGTTATATCCTGATATATTTATTATTGATTTACTAATAAACAGCCAAAGGGTGCATTTTTTGGTGAGCACCAAAACCCATGTTCCTCCCCTACTTGCACTGTGTTAGTATTAATATAAGGCACACTAACTGCAGTTTTTCCATGATCCTGAAACCGACAGTCTATTTATTTCCTTGCTTCAACTTCTAATATAGAATGAGTATATTACCTGTGGATTGTGTGTATGTGTGTGTGTGTGAGAAAGAGAGAGAAAATGCAGCATGCAGATTTAAGTTTTTCAATAGTGCTTCAAAGACAGAAAAGAATAAAACCTATCTAAAAAATTTATCTTGGCATAAAAAAATCAGTTTTACATATAAGGAGCTTGTGAGTCACCACTTGGTTCTAACAACAAGCAGAAACCTGAGACTGAAAAATCAACTCTTCTTTGATCCATAAAAGAAGGGACGACACAGGCCAAAGTGCTTGTCCCCATGATTGGAGAGATAGACGGGCAAATACAGGGAGTTACTGCTTCCCAGAGCAGAGCCTCACAAGCAGAACTAGCCACAGGACCCAGTGCTGGGTGCATCGTGTGGAGCCATCAAGATAAAAAAATCAACAAGTAATACCAAAAGGCAAAAACCACGATTTGTAGAGACAGAGCCAGCATCAGAACCAGACCTGACAGGGATGTTGGAATTATTAGATTGGGAATTTATTTTTTTTCTAATTTCAAAAGAAATTTATTTGTTTAGACAGAACCAGAAATAATAATTTTATACCTTAATTCTGTATCCCATATTTTGCAGTGGGTAATTTGTCAACAATGGCTCTATTTATGATACCATAAGTTTGTATATTATTATAAATCAACTTTTAAAATGAATGATACTATAAAACCAGAGTTTAACCAAAATCCTAATTTTAATAATTCATGTTAATATCAGAAGGGAAAGTGTCATTTCAGATCAAAACACTTGGCAAGACACTGAGAGGTATTCCCACTAATTCTACCAGTGGATTTTACTTATATGTACGTTTGTATCTGTATATAAATATCTATAGGTCTATAGGTCAGTCTCAACATATCTATCACTATGATTGCTATGCTAAGGATTCTGCAGGATTAATTAGACAGCCCGCAAGAACAGATGGGCAATGTAAGCAGAGAGATAGAAATCCTGAGAATGAAACAAAATGAAAAGAAATGCATGTATATGTATGTATGCTTGTATATAAGTGAAATGAATGACAACAGTGATACATAGGAAAAGAGAGGAAGTAGGATTATTTTGTTTTATAAGGTACACTATCTACGTAGAAGTATAGTGTTGTCTGTAAGTAGACTTGCATTTGTTGTAGATGTATATTGCAAACTCAAGGACAGCCATTGAAAAAGTGATAAAAAGAAGTATAAATGATTTGCTAATAAAAGAGAAAATGAAGTTAAATTCCACTTAATTAAATGGAATTAAATTCTCAGAAGGAAGAAAAAGAATGAAGAGAAAGTTTCAGGGACAAAGATCTAGGGTGACAAATAAAAAGCAATGATGATTATGTTAGATATTATCTAGTGTTACAGGTAATCACATAGAATGTCAGTGATCTAAATGGATGAAATAAAAGATAGAGACTTGTGGAGTGGACCAAAAACAAGACCCAACTATATGTTCTTTTAAAACAATCCATTTTACATATAAAGATTAAAAATAAATAGAGGAAATTATACCATCCTAACAATAATCAAAAGAACACATGAATAGCTATAATAATTTCAGACAGAAGAGACTTCACAGCAAGGCAAGTTATTAAAGATAAAGCAGGACATTATAAAATGATAACAAGATCAGTTCTCCAAGAAGAATTACAATCATTAATGTCTATGTGCCTAACAACATAGCACATGCTTTTAAGGCAAAGACTAATGGAACTGCCAGGGGTAAAACATAGATACATCACCATAGTTGGAGACTTTAACCCCTCTATCAGAAATGTGCATATCTAGCAAGCAGAAGAAATAAGTCCATAGTTGAACTTAACAAAACCATCAAACCATCAATCAACTGATATAAATGACATCTAGTATAGACTACTTCATCCAACAGCAGCAGAATACATATTCTTCTCAAGTTCACATGGAACATTCACAAAGATATACCTGATTCTTGAGCATAAAAATACCTTAGTGAATTTAAAGAATAAGTCACAGAAATAGAAAAAAATTCATGTAATTGGTATGGAACCATAGAAGACTGTGAATAGCTAAAGCAATCTTGAGAAAGAAGACAGATCTAGAGTCATCACTCTTCCTGTTTTCAAATTATATTAATATAAGACCTATAACAAAACTTCTAGAAGAAAACATGAGGGAAAAAGTCCTTGACATCAGTCTTGGCAACGGATTTTTTGATTTGACACAGAAAGCAAAGGCAACAAAAGCAAACAAATGCAACTGTATAAAGTAAAAAAGCTGCATGGCAAGGGAAAGCATCAACCAAATGGAAAGGCAGCCTATGAATGGGAGAAAATATTTTCAAGTCCCATATCTAATGGAGGGTTGATATCCAAAATATAAAACTCAACATAACTCATTAGCAAAAAGCACACCAAATAATCCAATTAAAAATGGGCAGAGGAAATGAATAGATATTTTCCTGAAGACATACGGATGACCAATAAGCATATTAAAACGTACTTGACATCATTACTTATTAGGGTAATGTAAATCAAAACCACAGAGAGCTATCATATGACACTTGTTAGAATTGTTGTCATCAAAAAGACAAGAGATTACAAATGTTGACAAAGATGGGGATAAAATGGGACTCTTTTGTATGTTGGTGTAGCCACAGTCAGTATGGAAAATTGTCAGGAGATTTCTCAAAAAACTAAAAATAGAACTACCATATGATCCAGCAATTCCACTTCTTTCCTTTCAACCCAAAGGGAATGAAAATAGAAATGTTAATGATATCTGCACTCCCTTGTTCATTTCAGCATTGTTTATAGTAACCAAGATGTGGAAACAACGTAGGTGTCCATCACTGATGAATAAATAAAAGATGTGGTATATATACATAATGGAATATTATTCATCCATGAGAAATAAAGAACTACCATTTGTGACAATGTGGATGAATCTTGAGACCATTATGTTTAGTGAAATAAGCCAGACAGAGAAAGACAAAAACGGCAAAATATCACTTACATAGGGAATCTAAATAAAAGCTTAACTCAGAGCGAAGAACAGTGGTTGCTATAAAGGGGAAGATGAGGGAATTAAGGAGAGATTGGTAAAAGAACACAAGCTGTTAGCTATAATATGAAATTAGGTCTGAGGATCTCATGTATAACATGGTGACTATAGTAGATAACAGTGAATTGTGTGATTGAAGTTTGCTAAGAGTGTAGAATTTAGATATCTTCACTCAAAAAATTAAAAAGATTTGAGAGTTTATACATATATTGAATTAATGTGCATTGTAAATATTTTACAGTTATGTCCACTATACTCCAATAAAGCTGAGGGAAAAAAAAAAACAATAAAGGAAAGACATACTGAAGGGAGAGTTATTGACTGTGGCACAAATTTTGTACTGAACTTACACAGACCTAATGACAAACTAATTTCATTCAAGTTTTGTAGTTTCATATCTTCTATCTCTGTATGCCAAAGTATATGCTATATTTGTATATTATTTCTGAGATTGTATTTTATTTTCTATAATATAAATGTAGGAAAAAGTTTATATTTTTATTGTAAAACTTTTTTCTTTTTGAGTGAAAGTTTTTATTTGCATTTTTAGTTTTAATATTAAAATGTAATGATGTTTTAACCTATTTTCTTTCAAGTGATGTTTTTAAAAATCGGACATTTTGATATTCTAATTTAGAGGAAGGTAATAACTGATGTTTTGATTTCTTAATGTTGTTCTGTGCTTTCTTTTTATAACTAATATTTGTATTGATTTGTTTGGTCAGTTGGATGTATAACATAGGGAATCAGAGTAGATTGAAAGCCAGATATTACTAGCAAAACTCTATAATTTTGATTTGAGTGAAATGAGACCAAAAAATGTTAAGTGACTTGTCCACAGTACAGTCACTTAGTAATTTTTGGCAAAAGGAATACTGGGACCTCTAAACCATTCTGAAACTTCTGTACAAAATATAGAAAGGAGATTCCTAAGAAGTGTGATTTTTCCTAGCAAGTGGCATAAGCTTCAGTTCTAAATATTGGCAATGAAAATTTTATAAAAATATTTCCAAGATTTTAACACATCAAGAGAAAATAAATGTTGATGGTGATCATTTCTCACAGTGTGCATAAAATTTCTTATGTTCTATATGATAGAACTAAATTCTATATGAAGAAACCCAAATAAAATCTGGTGACTATATAATTTAACAGTTTGTACTATGTGAGCTATGGAACACTTGAAAGTAGCTATAATCTCTGACTTTTTCCATAAACTGCATAGTCATATATTTCCTCTCTCATTCTTTCAAAATCCAAAATTACTTTCTTCAGTCATGGTTCTGTGTATATGAATAACTATTAGACAAAACCATTCAGGTAATTACTATTTAACACAAATTTTGCTAATTTATTGAAATCATGAGAAAACATAGGAAGAAGCTTAAGAAAGTAAGCTGTTTGACATTGGTGTTTTTGTGGCCTTTTTGTCACAAATATTCTCTTTGATCTACAGTTTTCTTCTTGGTGAAGTGCTGATAATCCTTGAAGTTTCTGTTTTGCAGGATTATTGCTATAGAATGTTGTTTGTCAAAATGTTTTTAAAGTTGTGAAGGGCTCCACAATTGCATTATTTCATCACTGTTTCTCGGCATTGCTGAAACACCTTTAAGCATTGTTGATCAAGTCATTTAGTCATTCATTCTAGATCTATTGAACACACATTAATTGAACTCCAGAAACTGTGATTCATGTTAGCATTAAAAAGCTGAACTATTCTGCCTCCCTCTCAAGTCAAGGAGAAAAATGAATGAAAGAGGGAAGTGAGAGACAAGAAGGTCAGGTTAAGTTAGTTGTGTCCAGGTATTACTGTGATTGTGCCTGTGCACAAGTAAGCCTAGCTGAGGCATAGTATGTTGTACATTGGCCTCTCCTGACAAGATGAGTGATCTGCTCTGGATTTATTCACTTAGCATAATATCCTTCAAGTTCATCCATCAGCTGACATTTAGGCCAATTCTATATCTTAGCTATTGTGAATAATACTGCAGTGAACAAAAGGGAGGGTGCAGTATATCTTAGAAATAATGATTTTGTTTCCTTGGGTTATGTATCTAGAAGTGGAATAGCTGGATAGTATGGTAGTTCTTTTATAATTTTTTGAGGATCTTCCAAACTGTTTTCTGTAGTAGCTATACCAATTTACATTCCTATCAACAGTATACAAATGTTCCATTTTCTACAAATCCTTGCCAACACTTACTATCTTTTGACTTTTTGGTGATAGTCATCCTTACAGTTGTAAGGTGATATTTCATTGTGATTTTGATACCTATTTCCTGACGATTGGTGATATTGAGCATCATTTATTATGCCTGCTGGCCATTTGTGTGTTTTCTTTAGAAAAATGTCTATTCAGATCCTTTGCCTGTTTTTTAATTATATAATTTTATTTTTTTGATCTTGAGTTGTAAGAGTTTCCTTGTATACTTTGGATATTAACCCCTATTGGATATATATATGATTTGCAAATGTTTTCCCCTATTCTGTAGTCTGCTGCCTTTTCATTTTGTTGGTTTCCTTTGCTTTCTAAAATGTTTTAGTTTGATATCATCTCACTTGTTTATGTTTGGTTTGTTGCTTGTGCTTTAGGTGTCATATCCAAAAAAATCATTGTCAAGACCAGTGTCATGGAGTTTCCCCCTATGTTTTCCTCTAGTAGTTTCACAGTTTCTGGTCTTACATTTAAGTCTTTAATCTTTGAGTTGATATTTATATATGGTTTAAGATAGGGACCTGATTTCATTCTTTTGCATGTGGATATCCAGTATTTTTAAGACTGTTTGCTGAAACAACTATGCTTTCTTATTGAGTATTCATAGCCCCTTTGTGGAAAGTGAGTTGACTGTGTGTGTTTAGGTTTATATACAGGTTACCTAGCCTGTCCCATTTATCTCTATGTTTTTATGTGTAGAGTGCTGAATGACATTGTTTATGATGAGGGAGTCAATATCAAAGAGCTTTTCCAAATGATTGAAGAGACATTCCAGGTACAAAGAGAGCTAAAGATTTTGACATTTCTGTGAAAGAACAAAAACAAGTAATTTGATAGTTGTCTTTTGGGGAACAGACAGAAGGGATTGGAGATAGAGGGAAAATTGAAAAGTTAAGTAATCCGGAACTATTTTTCAGGTTAGCATGTTTCAATAATACTTTACTTTTGTACCTTTTACACTGTGGCATAATGTCTTTAATACCTTTAAATAATAGCTCATTTAATCATTTTTAATGTAATATGGCAACTTTAGATAAGGGCATTTTGCTTTATTATTAAAAGTAAAATAAAATTGATTTAAAATTAAAATATAAAGCAAGATTTTATCTTTTTATTGGATTATTAGTATATATCTTAATGTTATTTATGGGATAATTATGAATTTTCTGTAACTCAAAAGTATATTTGATATACCAATTAAAATGCATCTATTTGATATGTCATAAAAATCTCTTAAATTTTGATATTTGAAATTTATAAAATTTATTAAAATGCTCCATGGTTCATTTTAACAATGTTCTTGTTTGAGAGCAACTTGTTGTAATAAAGAAGAGGTCACTGCAGTTTGAAGTACTTATCTGCAAATAACACATTTTGCGTGTTGAAAGCCTACTCCAAATAAATCATTAATTACATAAAATCTTTACCATATTTCATCTTTCTAATGTAACTCTATGTCAATATTTTCATTGTTTCTACTTTAATTGGTGGTCATTTATGGATATACATTTAGTACTTAGTGACTGAGAATGAGCAATTTAACATAGCTAGTGGAGCCTGACTGAGAGAAAGGCTGACTGCTTGCTTTATCTCCATAACCTGCTGGTAGTTCACATCCTATGGCTTCTATTTTAAAGGGAAATTTTTTGAGTATTTTATCTGTTGACTTAAAAGAAACTGTAAAGCCAAAATTAAAAGTTTTCATGTGTACATAAAATGCTTCTAAGAATTTTAGAAGACACTAATTAGGAACCATAACTGATTAGAAATCACTAATAGATTTTAAGAAATAAATTTTGCATAATGCAATTAATATTTTAAAATGGTCTCTGGAAGTGACAAACCATTGTGGAGAAAAAGTTAGTGGTGTCAGTTAAAAAATATTTGCAATAGACCAAGAAAGAGGAAGCAGTCATTTCTGAGAATCTTGTAAGCTTTAAATTTGGTATCATGATCCTAATTGTTCAGTACATTGTTAATGTTATAGGTACTTACTAGGCATTTGTTTTCATGGTATTGAAACTATTGGCAAGTATTAAAGGAGAGGAGGATTAAATAATCCAATTTGTTTTAAAAAATGATTTTGATCCCAGAATGAACAAGAGTTAATAATGGGAGACCAGCTAGGACACTGTTGCCATTATTAAGGGGAAAATTATGATGATTTGGGCCAGTGCAGTGGCATGGATCTTGAAAGAGTGGGTTGGACTTGAGAAGATCTTACTCCAAGCCATTGAGTCCTCTGGTTCAGAAGTAATGTGTGACTTAGCTCATAACTCATTGGCAAGTTAGTCTTGTCTGGTACCAACCACAAGGGGACAGGAAGTGCAATCATAACCTGTGCCTTGATGTTGGAGCTCTCTATATATTGATATTTTGTGAGCAGCAATAATGCCTTTCTTAGTTTGCCTGTCTGGTAACCAAATACCCAAATTAGTCTGTCTTTTATTGGCAAAATACTCTCACCTTGTGGTGGAGAAATCTGTTATTCTCTAGTCTTGATCTGTTTAGAGTTATTCCTTTCCTTTTGAGCTGTATAAGCAAGAGAGACACCATAAAGTTGCTGTTATTTTCACCTTATTAACAGGTGTGCCAGTGGTCCAAATTGCTCTTCCAGGAAGTTTAAAATGCCTTAGTTATTCTGGTGAAGAAGGAAATAGCAACCCGCTCCAGTATTCTTGCCTGGAGGATCCCAGGGATGGAGGAGCCTGGTGGGCTGCCTTATGTGGGGTCGCACAAAGTCGGACACGACTGAAGCAACTTAGTGGCAGCTTCTGGACATTGGACCCATTGTATCAATGATATGTTTCACAGATCTGACCAGGAGGAGAGAATTATTGGTAGAGGAAGGAGCAGGGACATGAACTGCTTGTTGGCTGATGGGTGCCAATGTATGGGCTGGCCCTGTGATTTGTCTCCTAACTCGGACTTGACCCTTGTGAGTACAGAAGAGATGCTGGAAAGGGCAGGGAAAACTACCAATTCAAAGCAAAGGAATTATTGACCCCTGGTTACTGAATAGTGCCTTGGAATGGGGCAGAAATCTGACTTTATTAAAGCTGAATTATTAGAGTGTCTATTTAGAGGAGAAAGAAGGAGATATATCTCCCTTGGCCTCCTTGTGGCAATCAAGTCAATCAATAGGATTGAATTTTTAAAAACCAATTAATTTTTGCTTCAAAGCTTCATGAAAACATATCAGAGCTATAAAAATAAAAACAAATTGTTATAATTAATGCTCTTTGTACAATATTTCTGTTTTTCTATTTTCTAAGCACATTGGTGAGAATGCATTTCCTAGCCACCTTTGGACTGGATGAGGCCATCTGGATAGTTCTGTTTAATGATAGATCAGAAGTGATGTTTATGTTACATAAGTGCCAGTGTAACATTCTCTAGAGGCTCATTTTCTCTCTTCTGAGGCAACACGCAGTGGAGATATTGGTGGCTTCTCATTCAGACTTTGTTTTTAAGTAACCACCATGAGCAGAGCCTCCTTCCAAGACCACAGTGGAGGCCACTGTACTTCTGGAGTTTTCTTTCTACAACATGCCTAGCCTATTTTGATATACCTAACCAAAGTGTATACTGGCAGCCTTTTGACATTTCTAATTTTGAGGTAAACATTATTTGAAAAGTATATTAATTTGCATTTCTTTATAGGAAACTTTAGTATTAGATACTGGCAGCAATGTTGTAAAATCCTGGATCTGCTGCTTTTGCCACCACCATTGAAATTAATTCTGTCCATTCTTGTTACCATTACTCACTCCAGGTTAAACCTCCTGGGATGGAACATTCCAGTGAATAATCTTAGGTTGTGGCACCTGTGATATAGCTACCAAGAGGACAAATATCTGCCCTTCTTTAGAGTCTCTGGTCAGAGGCAACCTTCTATCCAGCGTCAGTTTTCTCCTTAAAGTGAAAATACAGTTGAGGAAAGGCTACTATTCCAGATCTGAGGTCATAGGTAGGAAAAGATCATCTCTGAACGTCCTATGGCATGAGAGAACAAGAAGTACCATCAATCTCATACTGGAAAATGGGCAACTTCATCTCAGGCATCAGCATGAATTCGTAAGGTTTATACAGCAGGAAGTAAGTTTTTGTTTACTAAACCAAGAATAGGTATTTGGCTGCCCATTTCCTGATCTTTTTTGTTCTGTAATTGGTGTGGGAGGAGAAGGGTCAGAGAGAAGAAATGAAAGGTGATGTAGCTGCTTTCTGGATTATGTCTGAGAGGCTAGGATTCCTGCAAAGTATGCTCTACTCCCTAACCTCTAATTGTTTATTTAGAACTTATAACAGGATTAGAGTATTATCATATTCCTTTAAAACATATCATCAACTTCAACTTTATATATTAATCATTACATATGGTGATGTGTTTTAAGACCTTTAAGGACTTACTGCACCTTAACTGATTTTACTTTCTCTCTTAAAAAAATCTCTTTCAGAGAATTCCCCAGAAAATAAAAGCAGTGGGATCACTTCATCCAGGCTGAAATAGCTCATACATCTTTATTTATTTACTATATTTGATTGAGAGTGGCATGATTTTCATGGGATAACTGTTTGCTCTAGATGTGTATTCTAAAATATTTATGTCACCTTTTTTCACAGCTATGATTTTCTACTCAATGTTTTTAAAATTTGGTGCAATCAGAAAATTTCAAGTGGTATGTTCTCCATTTGGACCACAATTAAAGATAAAAATTCTCTCATCATACCAGAATTCATGACTTCCACTAAGCATCTCTGTCTATGTGTAGGATTCCCTTTGTGCTAGTCAGTATATATCCCATCATTTTCAACTTGTCATCGTAGAGCTGCCAGCACCCAGGATTGTCACTGATCTCATATTTTCATTAGTGAAAATATACTGTGGAGAGGTTAGACAGAATGTTCTTGGGCAAACTGTTGTTATTATTTTACCTATAAGCCTTAGAGGTTTCTCATTTTAATCTTGCAATAATATGGACTCAGAGCTTAATTTTCAGCTAGAAATGAACATTAATGAAAATCTTTTGGAATTTTAGAGAGCATGTTAAAATGTGAATATCTAAATGATATATATTGGTTGAAACTCATGTTAGTTAAAATAATAATTGTAATCATAGATTAGGAATATTTGTAGAACTCTTTCTTTAACAAAGTCAGGTTTAGTTTAATTAGTTATGAAGAGAAGGGTGTTTGTCAGGTAGCTATCAATAAGGTGGCAGTGAACAGGTAGAAAGGGTAGTAATGAAGCTGGCTGTTTGTCTGCAGAAATTATGAACTCCTTTTTCTAGCAACGGGAATTTGAGTATGAGTGTCCAGAGTAAAGGGATTGTGTTAGAGTGAGGAAGAAAGGATGCTTATTGCTTGGATTGACAGCTAGCCAAATATAGCTGTTTTGAGGGCATGTGAATTATCACTTTGAATATATCCTGGAGCATCCTTTGTTTCTGTGACACCTTGATAAAAGTGTTTATTTTAACAATAACAGTACTTAAAATAATAAGAAACTTTCTTTCTTTTATTGTATGCTTCTCTAAATTATATATTTCCATATTTTTAATGAAGAAAATGGTATTGCTCAATAGATATATTTGTACATATACATATTAAATATGTTTATATAAAATACACAAAGTATAGTGGGACAGTATCATTCTTCCCTACTAAATTCTTCTTTGCTTGAACCTGGACCCATTTGAATCCCACGTGTTGACATGCTTCCCTTGCAGGCTGGAGGGTAAGAATAACCTTGACTTAATTGAAAATTCTCATCATTTTTTAACACTACACAAAGATTCTGGTGTTAGGTTAATCTATATTTATTCTAATCTCTAGTGCTTAAGTCCTTATTTGTATCTGTAAACTTGATCGACAACTAGTGCTTTTGGTCTACCCTGAATACCAGTGGTTAAGCTTAGCCGAAGTGACTCTGTGACCAGATACCAAAATGAATGTCATACATTATTCCTTTAGCCGTCTTAGTTATTTATTCATAAATTGAGACTAGACTCTGGATATATGCTACTCTTTAATTATGCTCTGGCATTCATTGTTTTTACTTCCCAAAGATTTGGTCTTTGCTGGTTTATCAAATATGATGAACACTTTATGGGAGCATACAAATTGAGTTTATGTGGGTATAATACAAATGTGTCCAAAAGAAGATTGAGATATTTGAAAAAATAATTTTTACTTAAAGGATTATTTTTTTTTTAATGTACTGATTCTGAGTGCATAAAGTACCTTTATTTGTGAACCCTGAATTATTTCTATACTAAAAATTGTTTTGTTATTATGGGTTTATTTACTTTTTAAGGTTAAATTTATGTAATATCTGAGATATGATTAGCCAGTTCAGAGTTGTGGCACAATTCTTACCAGAGAACAGTAAATTTGTGATGAAATTTGAGTGTCAAATATTACCATGAGGAATAAATGAAAAATTTCTGTAAGCAATTGAGGGATAAGTCTGATGATAATTTTAGTGAGAGACAGATATCAAATATACTTGGAGAGAAGAGGTATGGACCATGAGAAACATAAAGATAGGCAGTAACAAAGGAGAACATCAGCTGAAACAAAAAGCCAACCAAGGTGATTCTAGCAGGCATAATTATATTCTAAGGGATGCTGATATCCAATTCAGCCAGTCTATGTGAGACCAAATAATTAAATGAGATATAAATCATATGATAATTAAGACATCTTTAAACATATGCAGGTAAAATGAATAAAATATACTGTAAATTCATTGAGATTGCTTTTATTTGTTATATTCTTGACAGTCTCCCCAGAATTTACACAGAAAATAGCACAAAGGGCAAATTTTTAAAATTTCTTTTTTAAATTGAAGTATAGTGATTTTAAAATATTACATTAGTTTTAGGTGTGTAACATAATTATTTGATATTTTTATAGGTTGTGCTCCATTTTAATTTATTATAAAATATTGACTATATTTCCTGTGCTGACCATTATATCCTCGTATCTTATTTATTTTATACCTAATAGTTTGTACCTCTTAATCCTCTTCCCTGGAGAAGGCAATGGCACCCCACTCCAGTACTCTTGCCTGGAAAATCCCATGGACAGAGGAGCCTGGTAGGCTGCAGTCCATGGGGTCGCGAAGAGTCCGACAGGACTGAGCGACTTCACTTTCACTTTACTTTTCATGCATTGGAGAAGGAAATGGCAACCCACTCCAGTACTCTTGCCTGGAGAATCCCAGGGATGGGGGAGCCTGGTGGGCTGCCATCTATGGGGTCGCACAGAGTCGGACAGGACTGAAGCGACTTAGCAGCAGCAGCAGCTTGTCCCTCCCCCACCCCTTTTCCTACTGGAAATCACTAGTTTGTGCTTTATCTGTAAGTCTGTTTCTGTTTTGTTGTAATCATTTGTTTTAATTTTTTGGATGAACTTGGGTATTATGCTTAGTGAAATAAGTCAAAGAAAGACTGTTTTCGTTTATATATGGAATCTAAAAAATTAATGAATGAATGTGACAAATATTTTTGAATTAATGAGTGGAATTTTTAAATGAGGAAGGACAGGCTTTTAAAAAGTGGATTTTATGACCAAAGAAAGAAATTAATTTCCAGTTCTTACTGGGTTTCTCCACTTTAGACGGTATAATTAAATGGCAGCATGTAAAACGTGTAAGTGATAATTCTCCAAATAAAATTAATTTGTAAGAATTCAAGATGGGGTCTTAAAGGAAACATTAATTTGTTGAGCAGTTTTGTTAGGGTTAGTCTCATACTGTGCCCAGTTAACTTTCATTCAGCAGTGTAGCTCATGTGTTACAATACAAAGACTTATATATGACTGGAAATGAAAACAAACTCCTCACATCAGTAGCATGGATGATGCCTTTCTGCTGATGTCAGTCCAGATAGATGTCTTGGTGATTGCTCTCAATAAATTACTAAAGGTATTTTTGTTTTATTTTCCTGTTTGTTTTGCCTGCCCTAACTTCCTGACTGCCATCAATGGGCTGTAATAGCGAATTTCTAATCTTTACCCACAATGAAAACAAATTTATTATCTCATCACTTCATCAGCTTTTACTTGATTTGAGTTACTAGGAATGGGGAACCCAGCACATTTACTGTAAACCCTTACTAAGTCATAGGTTAAAGAATTTGTTATTATAAAGGGTAGGGTTCAACCAGACATACTGAAATCCTTAGTGTCTATTCTGTTTCCCTGAGACGGAACTTTGCAGTTTCAGTTCTAGGATATATTGTGAATTACAGGAATGGTTAAGTGAAACCTGGTATAAGCAGTGATGATTTATTCAGGTGTCTATTTGAAATGTGAGTGATAAATCCACAAGATTTCCTAATATTTGAGATTAAAATTATAGGTTCGATGCATGATTCAGGGTGCTCGGGGCTGGTGCACTGGGATGACCCGGAGGGATGGAATGGGGAGGGAGGGTGGGAGGAGGGTTCTGGAAGGGGAACACATGTACACCCATGGTGGATTCATGTCAATGTATGGCAAAACAAATACAATATTGTAAAGAAAACAAATAGATGAAAAGAAAATAAAAAAGAGAAAAAATGAAAAAAAAAAGTTACTGCTCAGTGGATGCTTGTAAATAAAATCACAAAACTTATATCTGTTTAACAGTATTTTTCAAACTGTGTGTTGTGTTCCAGTAGCTTATTAAATAAAATACATTTTAAAGGGAATAGAAAATATAAAATTATGTCAGAGGCAAGTGTTGTTTTATGAACTTTGCTTCATTTGTATATGTACTCATTCCTAATATAAAGTATATATTGAATGTGGGTAGTCAATAAGGTTGAAAGTAACTGACTCATAACAGTGATTCTCAAAATGTAGGGCACAGAAGAATTTTGCAAGATGATTATTTAAAAATAAATTTAAAAAGAAAGAGAGAAAAGGAAGGAAAGATACTGATTACCTATGTCTGCCCTAGAAGAGTCTTCCTAGTAGATTTGAGATGAGTCCCAGGAATATGTTTTATTAACAAACATCCCAGTTGACTCTAATGTCGGTAGTTTTTATATCACATTTTGAAATTTCAGGTGCTCTTGCGAAAAAAGAGGAAAGAGATAAAGAGCCTAGAACTTTCTTCTGTGGATGTAAAAGAAAATATTCTCTATCCTGATTTTTATATTTGGGAAAAATGAAACAGTATTAAATCATTGAATAATTTTATGTACTTGATATGTAGAAATGTGATGTTTAGCAACTCCTTTAGTAGCTTGAGAAATTAAGTGTATCTAATGCAATTATCTATCTCAGTTTCTTCAACCAAAAGACAAACTTAAAGTATACTAATAGAGTTCTATTTTATTGGATATGATATACCAAGCAAGAAAATGTGTTTGTTTCTAAGTTTGTTTCCATCACCCATTACTCCATCCCATATCTCTTTCTGGGCTTCTCTGATAGCTCAGTTGGTAAAGAATCCACCTGAAATGCAGGAGACCCCAGTTCGATTCCTGGGTTGGGAAGATCCCCTGGAGAAGGAAACGGCTATTCACTCCAGTATTCTGGCCTGGAGAATTCCATGGACGGTATAGTCCATGGAATCACAAAGAGTGGGACACCACTGAGCAACTTTCACTTTCACTTTCATATCTCCTTCTGCAAGACAGTTGTTGCTTACCATAGCTTCCCAGGTGGTGCTAGTGGTCAAGAATCCACCTTCCAATGCAGGAGACATCAGAGACGTGGATTTGATCCCTGGGTCAGGAAGACCCCCTGAAGGAGGACGTGACAGCCCACTCCAGTCTTCTTACCTGGAGAATCACATGGACAGAGGAGCTTGGTGAGCCAGAGTCCATAGGGTTGCAGAGTTGGGACATGACTGAAGCAACTTAGCACTCACACAACCATAGCTGTAGCTGGGAAAGGGCATAATCTTAATGACTATTTTTAGACCATATCCAGACTGTCCTGGGGCTTCGTGTTTAGTTTTTGGCTTGTAGTTATGGGAGTGTACATGGGAGAGTACTGGGTTTTATGTGCCATCTATCTGGTAACAACAGCTCTTCCTGGATTCTGGTGCAGCTCTCTTAAGCTATGCTCTACCTTCAGGCTCCTGTCCGTCAGAGTGTGCTCACTGGTACATCTCAGAATCCTGATTTACCTCTCATCTTTTTCCCAAATCTCAACCCATAGAGTGAGAGTCTATTTTTGCTGCAATGATTTTATCTTGTATAAGTAGTATTTGATACTGCCTATAAATTTAAAAAGATGTATAGTTCTGATTGGGTCCTATTAATGAATAAAAATTATATCTGGTTCTTGATGAATTGTTAACTAAAACTATCCTCAGAAACTGATCCTAAATAGTCAGTAATTTCTTATATTTACTGACCCCTCTTACCCTTGCTTCTGGAGGAAGATAATTATAAAATAATTTTGGACATTTGTAAAATGTAGACATAGATTGACACTTCAGCTTTTTCTCTTCTAAAATAATGAGATGATAAAAAGAGAACCCTTAGAGGAGTCCCTTGAAATCAAGGCACACTCTAATTTTTTTTATTACTGTAATGCAAAATAGAGTAATTCTTCTCTTAAGAAGAAGCCTACTTTTTTGGAACTGAGTGAACATGTCATTCTTAAGTATACAAATATGTGCTGTGCTGTGCTTAGTCACTCAGTTGTGTCTGACTCTTTGCAACCCCATGGACTGTAGCCCAACAGGCTCCTCTGTCCATGAGGATTCTCCGGGCAATAGTACTAGAAGTGGGTTGCCACACCCTCCTCCACGGGATCTTCCCAACACAGGGATCGAAATATAGGAGTATCAATTATAATCCATGAGATGATACATTTAACAGAAGATTCTTAAGATTCTAGGATTATCGTCTTTAAGAAGAAAATTATACAAGGAATTCTTTTTGCTAAGTTGATTGGAGGTAAATTACAAGAAAAAATGAAATATTTATTTTTGGATATTTAGGAACTGTATAATATTAAAGGAAGCCAAAATACAATTTTGCCCCAAAGATATATACAGTGAAGTCATTGTAAATCACTCACAATTTGACTTAGGCAAGTAATATAGGGGTAGGTATAGTTAAAATATTCTTGTTCATTCCTTCAGTACATGTTATTGATTGCTTATTAGCTAGTCACTCTACCCAACGTGAGTATTAAGAAGATGGGAAATTTTGTTGAGATATTTTTTGTAATGCTCCCAGTTTTCCTGAACATAGCATAAAAAGTCATTTAGCATCCTATTAGCAGTAGGAAATGTATTCATAAATTCCACATGAATTCCTCACCTTGCAAGATGATTTTATGTTTGCATATATATGGATGAACTTTCTTAGGTATAGGTAGTATATGTATATTTCATTAAATTTGTGTTGCAAGTCATATTTTCCTATAAGGTTTTAATATGCTTTTTTCCCCGATGAAATTCTACTAATGTGTATTAAAATTCTAAATCAGTAATAATGATCCTGGATTAAGATTTAAATTGTTTTTAATATTTCTACCTTAATAAAAATGTGGCCAAGTCCATTTTTTTCCTAAGAATATGTCAAAATAAAGTTTTGTGAAAACTACTAGTGACCATATTACTTGTTATAAAAATATTTAATGCTCCATATTTTAAAAGCTTTATTTAAACATTAGATACACTTTGCCATGCTATATAATATTTAAGGGGTCTCAGTCATGTCTGACTCTTTGTGACCCCATGGACTGTGTAGCCTGCCAGGCTCCTCCATCCATGGGATTTTCCAGGCAAGAATACTGGAGTGGGTTGCCATTTCCTTCTCCAGGAGATCTTCCCGACCCAGGGATTGAACCTGGGTCTCCCGTATTGTAGGCAGACACTTTACCATCTGAGCCACCAGGGAAGATATATAATATTTAAGGGGTCTTTAAATAAGTGTTCAAGAGTTTCTTGAGATGGAATAAAACAGCCATGTTTATATCCATAAAATAAGGTGTATTTTAAGCCAGATTTTTTGTTTCCTTTGAAACAAACAAATAGCTTTATGGTTATACTTCTTATAAGAATTTCCAAGATTACTAATCGTGTTTAGACAGATATGAAAATATTGGAATTCAGACATACTTAAGCAACATAGCTGTAATTTTTCTTTCTGAATATACAACAGACAGTAACTACTTTTCCCAGAACAATTTGAAAAAAATCTAATTTTCCTGAGAGAAATAGATGCTTATCAAAAATTAGAGCTGTCTTCTTGAGCAGCCTTCAAAGCTGAAGTAAATATAACATGAAGTTTAGCTTCCCAGCAGGCTTAAATTCAGAAATTGTTGACCAAATGCAAATGTCCATAGCCTTCTTTGATAAGATTTGTTCATTACCATGGTCCAGTTACTCAGATTAGGTGTGAAGTATTATAAAATTCAAAGATAAATGTTTTAAAAAGTACTAGCTTAAATATTTTATTGTGCAACAGAAATATGGATGACTCTGATTCAGTATTTATTCATTTCACACTGTGAGATTAGGCAGCAGATGGAACTCTTATAAAAAATCGATTAAGTTTAAAATCAAATTTTGTGATACTTTATTTCTAAGATTCTAAATACATATTAAGGCAATTATTTTGTTGGTTTTATGTTAGAAAAATATCCATATAAAATAATATAAACTTTTATGTCTTGCTGATTTTTATAGCTGCTTATTAGAATCCTTTAATCAGAAAAACAAAGTTTCAGGATACCTCTCAAATCTCATATTTTAGAAATCTTTTCTCTCTTTCACTCTTTTTGTACTACAAGCTGCTCTATTTTCCTCTCTCTTAAACTTTTCTGTTCTCTTGTCCTTCACAATATCAGATAGATCTTAGCATAATGTTAGGTACTTAGGCTTTAGCGTGAGACCAGCTGGCATTGAATTCAAATGCTTGTACCACTTGTTAGCTTTCCTTCCTGGAATACATTTGTTTCTTTACCTCTTCAGCACTTTGCTTTCTTAACTCTTCAAGTGAAGGTAATAATAAGAACTTTTAAAAAGATATAAAATAAATGACAAATAAGATAATGCATATAGAACATGCTTAGCTAAGGGTTTGACTCATCGGAATCATTCAACAAATGTTAACTAAAATTAGTGAATTATAATATAGAATTTTAAAATGACACTCATAAATTCAGTTGAAATTTCAAAGCCAAGAATAATACATAGTTACTAATGCCTGTCTGTACTATAGTGAGGTATGGATAAACCATCCACTTTGCACCTCATAGTTAGACATTATTAAAAACCTATCTTTCTGACATTAGGTATGATCAATTTCAACTCCTTTAAGTGATTAAGTTTGGGGAAATTGGAAGGAATGACATTTCGGCGTGTAAAAGGGATGCTTTAGTGCATGGGACATTAAAGGGACAACTCGGAGGTTAATATGTGTTTGCTATAATTTTAGAACCTAAGGATGGCAAGAGAATCAGTGACTAAGTGGCATGAGATAGCAGAGCAGAGACAGATACAGGACTGTACTAGGAGGGAACTCCATAAACTAGTGTGTAGGGGTGAAACATGCAGTTCCATATCCTAAACATGGACCATTAAGAAAGGAATTGTCCTGGAAAACGTTAGAAAGAGTGCTGTCTCAAATTTTTAAATGGTTTCGTAGTGGGATGACATAATCTAGCAGCTGAGGAGAAAAATAATTAATTGGAAGAGACACTATTTTCTTCAGAATTGGAATTTACCATCAGGAAAATTTCCTTAAAGCGATCACGTAAGGTAACATTATCTTTAAGCATCTTCCAGCCCCAGAGAGCTCCAAAGCCAGATCATGACTAAACTAGTCAAGAAAAACTGTACCCATTTCTACTTAATCCCTCAGCCTGACTCTGTGAGTCAGAAATAATAGCTAGTGACTGATGGATTATGAAGAGAATCTAAATCTACACATTCCTTCAACACTGCATGCTTCCAGGCTTTAAGCAAAATCAAATTAATGGAGAAGTGCAAACTTGTATGGATTTTGAATTTCAGTTATTTTCTTTAACTAATATTTAAAGTGTTTGAAATACGTTACATTATGACTGAGAAGACCTGGCAAATAATGTAGATTATTTGCCTGAGATTTCTTTGGAGGGTGGGAAACCAAAAATAAACAAGTGGAACCTAATTAAACTTAAAAGCTTTTGCACAGCAAAGGAAACTATAAAAAGGTGAAAAGACAACCCTCAGAATGGGAGAAAATAATAGCAAGTGAAACAACTGACAAAAGATTAATCTCCAAATTATACAAGCAGCTGATGCAGCTCAATACCGAAAAAAACAACCCAATCAAAAAGTAGGCAGTAGACCTAAACAAACAATTCTCCAAAGAAGACATACAGATGGCTAATAAGCACATGAAAAGATGCTTAGCCTTGCTCATTATTAGAGAAATGCAAGTCAAAACTGCAGTGAAGTATCACCTTACACTGGTCAGAATGGCCATCATCAAAAAATCTACAAGCAGTAAATGCTGGAGAAGGTGTGGAGAAAAGGGAACTCTCTTGCATTGTTGGTGGAAATGTAAGTTGATGCATCTACTATGGAGCACAGAATGGGGAGTCCTTAAAAAACTAGAAATAAAAATAACATATAACCCAGCAATCCCACTACTGGGTATATATCCTGAGGAAACCATAATTGAAAGATACACATATACCCTAGTGTTCACTGCAGCACTATTTACAATGGAAGCAGCCTAGATGTTCATTGATAGATAAATGGATAAAGAAGTTGTAGTACATATATACAATGGAATATGACTTAACCATAAAAAGGAATGAATTTGAGTCAGTTACAATGAGGTAGACAAACCTAAAGCCTTTTATATAGAGTGAAGTAAGTCAGAAAGAGAAAAACAAATATCATATATTAATGCATACATATGGAATCTAAAAAGATGGTACTGATAAACCTATTTGCAGGACAGCAATGGAGATGCAGACACAGAGAACAGACTCGTGGGCACAGTGGGGGAAGGAGAGGGAGGGACAAATTCAAAGAGTAATGTTGAAACATGTATATTAACATATGTAAAATAGATAGCCAGTGGGAATTTGCTACATGATGCAGGGAGGTCAAACCTGGTGCTTTCCAACAACCTAGAGGGGTGGGATGGAGTGAGAGGTGAGAGGGAGGTTCAAGAGGGAGGAGACATATGTGTATCTATGGCTGGTTCATGTTGATGTATGGCAGAAACTGATACAATGTTGTAAAGCAATTATCCTCCAATTAAAAATAAATCAAAAATAGTTCACAGACATTTCTTTTCAAGGAGGGTGATAAAAAATTAAAACTAAGTTAAAATACATAAAATTAAAAAAACGAATGAATACATAAATTAAAATATAAATAAAATGAAAGTCTAATTCTTTCCATTAAAAAATAATTATTTAATATAATCAAATACTTCCTTAACTGCTATGTGACCTAATAACAGGAGTGACCTAGTAACAGGAGATGTATAACTTGCTGCCCTCTAGAGGAATGAATGCTAGTTATGGAAATGAAATTTTATGATACAGTATAAAATCCATGGTGAGAGACATGGATGCTAATCTAATGGTAGCGCTCACTACCTGGGTGGTCTTTCATAAGTCTTCCAATTTTTCTGGGTCCCATATTCCTCATCTGCAATATGAAGTTATCTATAAATAATATAAACTTACATATGATAAGTATTCAATGAGAAGCAAAAATTAGCTAGACTACTAAGTATATTTAAGGGAGGGAGAGTTCACTGTGGTTTTCATCAGTTGAGAGAATTTTTTATGCCACAACTACCATCATTTCTCATCTGGACTCTTTGATAGTCTTCTGATAAGTCATGGTGCTAGGTCCTAGAAAAAGGTTGATGAACAAGGTGACTAAGGTCCCTAAACATAGAAAACTTAGCCTCCTCTGGCAGATAAATGATTGAATAGTTGCAGTAAAGTCATACTTCTTTGCTGTGGGACATGCATTCGTCCAAGGAGATTCATACGTGAAACATTCCTACCATTGGATAAAAATACCAGAAGAGGCTTCCAATAAGAGCTGTCATGTAAACTGACACTATAGGAAGGTAGTTACCAACATGAGAGAAAATTAGTTTGTGAGAAGCTCCAAAGAGTTTGATATTTTAGAAGACATGGAATAAATTCAATAATGCCTGGAACCCTCAGTTTAAGGGATGTTGTGCTGAAAAGAAAGTCTTGAGACATGAATGATGCTGTTGGGACATAGATGTTTGATGATGATGTCATGAGAATTGCTGAGAATTTTTGTTGAGATAGCTAATCGTTGCTAGTCCAAAAACTTACTGATAAAACTACAATTATTTGATTTGGTTATAATAGTGATTTAAACATTATCTTATTGTTTTACTGTAAACTAATGGGTGTTCTTATGAATATGTAATGCACAGGCTAAGTTGCTTCAGTCGTGTCCGACTCTGTGCAACCCCATAGACGGCAGCCCACCAGGCTCCGCCATCCCTGGGATTCTCCAGGCAAGAAGACTGGAGTGGGTTGCCATTTCCTTCTCCAGTGCATGAAAGGGAAAAGTGAAAGTGAAGTCACTCAGTCGTGTCCGACTCTCAGCGACCCCCTGGACTGTAGCCTACCAGGCTCCTCCGTCCATGGGATTTTCCAGGCAAGAGTACTGGAGTGGGGTGCCATTGCCCTCTCCGAATGCACAGGACACACTGGGAAAAAGTACATATTAGTCTAGAATTAAAGATTCTTGCTCACTAGAGGCACTAGAACACTGACTATGCTTATTTTTAACCCCAATTGAGATTTTCTCAGTTCTCAAATTAATCTCTAAGAATATACATTTATTTGTTTTCTTGTTTAGGAATGTTAAAGGCAGCAAAATTATTAATTGAGATTAAAACCAGTTTTTGGAATAAAAGCAACATGTAATAAAGTTGTTTTCTTTTTTTTTTTTTCCACTGTGTTCTTCATAACCCATGTGCCATCATTAGTGGGGTTGAGAACTGAGTCATGCTTTCAGGTTGATTCAGTCATGAAAGGAAGAATTTTTGTTGAATTTAGGTAATTCTAGTATAAATACCATCTTCAGGAGGAGTAACTAAGTAAAGAAAGCCTTAAAGAGCAAGTATACATTTGTTTTGTTTTAAATCGACCAGTTGCTTAGCTTAGTTTCATCATTATTGATGATATCATGATAGGAACAACTCATTATAATATGTAACATTCTGGAGTTGGCCTAAAGCAGCTGGAGTATTAATCTTCTAGCAAAAAAACAGAAATTTCATTTCTTAGCAACATGAGTCCAATACTGTATCAAGAAAATGTTTTTTGAAATTTAGGCTTCTGAACAAGGTGAACTAAAAATTCTCTCCTTAAGTCACCCTGGTTTACAAGTTTGGATCAGTTTCCTAAAAGTTCTCAATGATCCTATTTTTAAAGATTTTATGAGGTTTAGAATTTAAATTTATTTGTTCATCTCAACTTATACTTCCTAATGCAAATGATTTGCTATCCATCAGCCAATTTCCCTCTGTTCCTTATTGACTTGAGTGTCTCACACAATTCTTGGGTTTACTAAGTACTAAATAGAGGGTTGACAAAGGTGCGGAGGGGGCGGCTAATGACTGTGTCTTCAGTGTATCTCATATCAGTAGCTTCCTTTCCTAGGATTGGGGCTTTAGACAGAACTATTATTTAATAGGTGTGTTGTGGAATCCTTTAGTTAAAACTCTTTTAATATGTCATACATTTTTCTGTTAGCAAAATGACTAGGATATCATTGCCCTTATAATACAAGGTGTGTGAGACAGTTACCACTGACCTCGTGGTCAAAGTAATGTACATATTGCTGATTATTGTCAGTTCGGCTCCCCTGCTTGGAAAAGAGAGGACTCTTTCCCCCGTAATTGTATGAATTCTTGATTATATAGGGGTTTCCAGACTTACCTCAATTCACAATTTGCTCCTCTAAGGCACAAAGGCACATGATCAAAAACTATAGCTATGTAGCAGAGAAATAATAGGCATGAAGAATTGTTAATATTTTCCTTATTTTCTGAGGTTTCAGTATATCTCAGTTCAGTTCAGTTGCTCAGTCATATCCGACTCTTTGCAACCCCATGAATCGCAGCACACCAGGCCTTCCTGTCCATCACCAACTCGCAGAGTTTACCCAGACTCATGTCCATCGAGTCGGTGATGCCATCCAGCCATCTCATCCTCGGTCATCCCCTTCTCCTCCTGCCCCCAATCATTGCCAGCATCAGAGTCTTTTCCGATGAGTCAACTCTTCGCATGCCGTGGCCAAAGTATTGGAGGTTCAGCTTCAGAATCACTCCTTCCAATGAACAACCAGGACTGATCTCCGTTAGGATGAACTGGTTGGATCTCCTTGCAGTCCAAGGGACTCTTCAAGAGTCTTCTCCAGCACCACAGTTCAAAAGCATCAATTCTTCGGCACTCAGCTTTCTTCACAGTACAACTCTCACATCCATACATGACTACTGGAAAATCCATATCCTTGACTAGACAGACCTTTGTTGGCAAAGTAATGTCTCTGCTTTTAAATATGCTGTCTAGTTTGGTCATGACTTTCCTTCCAAGGAGTAAGCATCTTTTAATTTCATGGCTGCAATCACCATCTGCAGTGATTTTGGAAACCCCAAAAATAAAGTCTGACAATGTTTCCACTGTTTTCCCATCTATTTCCCATGAAGTGATGGGACCAGATGCCATGATCTTAGTTTTCTGAATGTTGATCTTTAAGCCAACTTTTTCACTCTCCTCTTTCACTTTCATCAAGAGGCTTTTTAGTTCCTCTTCACTTTCTCCATAAGGATGGTGTCATCTATATATCTGAGGTAATTGATATTTCTCCCAGCAATCTTGATTCCAGCTTGTGCTTCTTCCAGCCCAGCATTTCTCATGATGTACTCTGCATATAAGTTAAATAAGCAGGGTGACAATATACAGCCTTGACGTACTCCTTTTCCTCTTTGGAACCAGTCTGTTGTTCCATGTCCAGTTCTAACTGTTGCTTCCTGACCTGCATACAGGTTTCTCAAGAGACAGGTCAGATGGTCTGGTATTCCCATCTCTTTCAGCATTTTCCACAATTTATTGTGATCCACACAGTCAAAGGCTTTGGCATAGTCAATAAAGCAGAAATAGATGTTTTTCTGGAACTCTCTTGCTTTTTCGATGATCCAGCGGATGTTGGAAATTTGATCTCTGGTTCCTCTGCCTTTTCTAAAACCAGCTTGAAGATCTGGAAGTTCATGGTTCATGTATTGCTGAAGCCTGGCTTGGAGAATTTTGAGCATTACCTTACTAGCGTGTGAGATGAGTGCAACTGTGCGGTAGTTTGAGCATTCTTTGCATTGCCTTTCTTTGGGATTGGAATGAAAACTGACCTTTTCCAGTCCTGCGCTCACTGCTTAGTTTTCCAAATTTGCTGGCATATTGAATGCAGCACGTTCACAGCGTCATCTTTCCGGATTTGAAATAGCTGAACTGGAATTCCATCACCTCCACTAGCTTTGTTCATAGTGATGCTTTTTAAGGCCCAGTTGACTTTGTATTCCAGGGTGTCTTGCTCTAGGTGAGTGATCACACCATCGTGATTATGTGGGTCGTGAAGATCTTTTTTGTACAGTTCTTCTGTGTATTCTTGCCACCTTTTCTTTGTATCTTCTGCTTCTGTTAGGTCCATACAATTTCTGTCTTTTATCAAGCCCATCTTTGCATGAAATGTTCCTTTGGTATCTCTAATTTTATTGAAGAGCTCTCTAGTCTTTCCCAATCTGTTGTTTTCCTCTATTTCTTTGCATTGATCGTTGAGGAAGGTTTTCTTATCTCTCCTTGCTCTTCTTTGGACTCTGCATTCAAATGGGAATATCTTTCCTTTTCTCCATTGCTTTTTGCTTCTCTTCCTTTCACAGCTATTTCTAAGGCCTCCTCAGACAGCCATTTTGCTTTTTTGCATTTCTTTTCCATTGAGATGGTCTTGATCTCTGTCTCCTGTAGAATGTCACGAACTTCCATGCATAGTTCTTCAGGCACTCTGTCTATCAGATCTAGTCCCTTAAGTCTATTTGTCACTTCCACTGTGTAATCATAGGGATTTGATTTAGGTCATACCTGAATGGTCTAGTGGTTTTCCATACTTTCTTCAATTTAAGTCTGAATTTGGCAATAAAGATTTCATGATCTGAGTCAGCTCCCGGTCTTGTTTTTGTTGACTGTATAGAGCTTCTCCATCTTTGGCTGCAAAGAATATAATCAATCTGATTTCGGTGTCGACCATCTGGTGATGTCCATGTGTAGAGTCTTCTATTGTGTTGTTGGAAGAGGGTGTGTGCTATGACCAGTGTGTTCTCTTGGCAGAACTCTATTAGCATTTGCCCTGCTTCATTCTGTACTCCAAGCCAAATTTGCCTGTTACACCAGGTGTTTCTTGACTTCCTACTTTTGCATTTCAGTCCCCTATAATGAAAAGGTCATCTTTTTTGGGTGTTAGTTCTAAAAGGTTTTGTAGGTCTTCATAGAACCATTCAACTTCAGCTTCTTCAGCGTTACTGGTTGGGACATAGGCTTGGATTACCATGATATTGAATTGTTTGCCTTGGAAACGAACAGAGATCATTCTGTCATTTTTGAGATTGCATCCAAGTACTGCATTTCAGACTCTTTTGTTGACCATGATGGCTCCATTTCTTCTAAGGGCTTCCTGCCCACAGTAGTAGATATAATGGTCATCTGAGTTAAATTCACCCATTCCAGTCCATCTTAGTTCACTGATTCCTAGAATGTCGACGTTCACTCTTGCCATCTCCTGTTTGACCACTACCAATTTGCCTTGATTCATGGACCTAACATTCAAGGTTCCTATGCAATATTCCTCTTTACAGCATCAGACCTTGTTTCTGTCACCAGTCACATCCATAACTGGGTATTGTTTTTGCTCTGGCTCCATCCCTTCTTTATTTCTGGAGTTATTTATCCACTGACCTCTAGTAGCATATTGGGTACCTACTGACCTGGGGAGTTCATCTTTCAATATCCTATCATTTTGCCTTTTCATAGTGTTCATGGGGTTCTCAAGGCAAGAATACTGAAGTGGTTTGCCATTCCCTACTCCAGTGGATCACATTCTTTCAGACCTCTCCACCATGACCTGTCTGTTGGGTGGCCCCACACGGGATGACTTAGTTTCATTGAGTTAGACAAGGCTGTGGTCCATTTGATCAGATTGGCTAGTTTTCTGTGATTATAGTTTCAGTGTGTCTGCCCTCTGATGCCCTCTCGCAACACCTACCATCCTACTTGGGTTTCTCTTACCTTGGACGTGGGGTATCTCTTCATGGCTGCTCCAGCAAAGCACAGCTGCTGTTCCTTACCTTGGACAAGGGTTATCTCCTCATGGCTGCCCCTCCTTACCTTGAATGTGGGGTTGCTCCTCTCAGCTGCTGCCCCTGACCTCAGACGTGAGGTATATAGTGCCTAATAAAGTAACTTTGCTGAAAGTTTGAAAATTTATGCAAATCCAACCAAAGACAGCTCAATAAAAGGTATCATTCTGGTCACTTCAAGATGAAAGTGGCCAATCAGTAGGGTCCCTGCATTTAACTTCAGAGATGCTGTTACCACCTCTGTATGTTCCTTTCCTTAACCATTCTCCAGCTTCAGTGGCCATAATATATTGACTATTTCCTTTGTCAAAAGCACCAATGGATGTATTTCGAGTAGATGATTCTCCTTGTTCATAGGTATATATTTTTTCTTATATTTAAGTGTGTTCTTTCAGATTGTGTACATATGTGTGTGTGTATACATATATCTATATGTACATATGGAGAAGCCTAGTAGGCTGCGGTTGATGGGGTCGCTAAGAGTCGGACACGACTGAATGACTTCACTTTCACTTTTCACTTTCATGCATCGGAAAAGGAAATGACAACCCACTCCAGTGTTCTTGCCTGGAGAATCCCAGGGACGGGGGAGCCTGGTGGGCTGCCATCTGTGGGGTTGCACAGAGTTGGATACGACTGAAGCGACTTAGCAGCAGCAGCATACACATATATATGTTTTTCAAATCTGGAAAAATATGCCTGACTGCTTGAAATAGACTTTATATTGTATACACAAATAATACATATTTTATATTCATATGAAATCTCCCCTACCAGGTTTCCATTGAAATTTCTTTTGCTTCAGTAATGATTTCATTTCAGTATTGTTTTTTCCTTTCCCACGTGTTCAGGATTTCAGGATTATTATTGTGGCTTGCCAGTGTTTTTACTCTGCTCTAGTAATTTCTTTTGACATAATTTGATTAAAAAATGCAAAGTTCTTTTATTATGTATTGCTTTTGAAACACTGGATTTATAATCAGAGACCTTAATTACTCCCTCCTCAATGTACTCTTCTCAGTACTTTTCAGATAATGTAAGTGTACTATATTTTTTGCATGTTTTGAATTATCTTTTTTTATTGACATTTTGAGCCTTTACTAACTGCAGAGTTACATATACTTAGTTATTCAAAATTCCTCATCTGTTCATTTTCATTTTGTTCTATTCAGTTACTCTCTTTTTTAAAAGTAACCTTGAGGAAGGCTGTGAAGATTACAATACTCAGTTCTGGCCTTCAAGGAATTTAGAGTCTATGGAAGAACAGTTATACAAAGAAATACATACTGTGTGGTAAAATAAAGTAAGATAATTACTATAAATGAAGTATGTGAAAATTTCAATAGGATGTGGGAATAAAAGCATCTTCATTTTATGGGGGTAAATTATGAAAGAATTAACATTTAGGTTAAGCTGTAAGTGATGACTAGGAATCATCTCGTGGGACCAAAAGAACAGGAGTATTCCAAGCAGGAGTTCAGTTCAGTTCAGTTCAGTTTAGTCGCTCAGTCATGTCCGACTCTTTGTGAACCCATGGACTGCAACAAGCCGGGCTTCCCTGTCCATCACCAACTCTCGGAGCTTGCTCAAACTCATGTCATTCGAGTCGGTGATGAAACCAACCATCTCATCCTCTGTCGTCCCCTTCTTCTGCCTTCAATCTTTCCCAGCATCACAGTCTTTTCAAATGAGTCAGTTCTTTGCATGAGGTGGCCAAAGTATTGGAGTCTCAGCTTCAGCATCAGTCCTTCCAATGAATATTCCGGACTGATTTTCTTTAGAATTGATTTGTTTGATCTCCTTGTAGTCCAAGGGACTCTGAAGAGTCTTCTCCAACACCACAGTTCAGAACCGTCAATTCTTCAGCGCTCAAATTTCTTTATAGTCCTACTCTCACATCCATACATGACTACAGGAAAAACATAGCTTTGACTAGAGGAATTTGTTGGCAGTAATAATGTAAAAAGTAAAAAGTAGTGTCTCTGCTTTTTAATATGCTGTCTAGGTTTGTCATAACTTTTCTTCCAAGGAGCAAGCATCTTTTAATTTCATGTCTAAAGTCACCATCTGCAATGATTTTGGAGCCCAAGAAAATAAAGTCTGTCACTGTTCCATTGTTTCCCCATCTATTTGCCATGGAGTGATGGGACCAGATGCCATGATCTTTGTTTTTTGAATATTGAGTTTTAAGCCAGCTTTTTCACTCTCTTCTTTTACTTTCATCAAGAGGCTCCTTACTTTTTCTTCACTTTCTGCCATAAGGGCGGTGCCATCTGCATATCTGAGGTTATTGATATTTCTCCTGACAATCTTGATTCCAGCCTGTGCTTCATCCCGCCCAGCATTTTGCATGATGTAGTGTGCATATAAATAAACAGAGTGACAATACACAACCTTGGCGTACTCCTTTCCCAATTTGGAGCCAGTCTATTTTTCCATATTCTCTTCTAATTGTTGATTCTTGACCTGCATATACAGATTTCTCAGGAGGCAGATAAGGTGTTTTGGTATTCCAATCTCTTGAAGAATTTTCCACAGTTTGTTATGATCCACACAGTCAAAGACTTTGGTTTAGTCAATGAAGCAGAAGTAGATGTTTTTCTGGAACTCTCTTGCTTTTTCTATGACCCAACGGATGTTGGCAGTTTGATCTCTGGTTTCTCTGACTTTTCTAAATCCAACCTGAACATCTGGAAGTTCACGGTTTACATACTGTTGAAGCCTGGCTTGGAGAATTTTGAGCATTACTTTGCTAGTGTTGTGAGATGAGTTCAATTGTGCAGTAATTTGAGCATTCTTTGACATTGCCTTTCTTTGCGATTGAAATGAAAACTGACCTTTTCCAGTCCTGTGGCCACTGCTAGTTTCTCAAATTTGCTGGCATATTGAGTGCAGCACTTTCACAGCATCATCATTCAGGATTTGAAATAGCTCAACTGGAATTCCATCACCTCCACTAGCTTTGTTCGTAGTGATGCTTCCTAAAGCCCACTTGACTTCACATTCCAGGATGTCTGGCTCTAGGTGAGTGATCACACCATCATGATTATCTGGGTCATGAAGATCTTTTTTGTATAGTTCTTTGTATTCTTGCCACCTCTTCTTAATATCTTCTGCTTCTGTTAGATCCATACCTTTTCTTTCCTTTATTGTGCCCATCTTTGCATGAAATATTCCCTTGGTATCTCTAATGTTCTTGAAGAGATCTCTAGTCTTTCCAATTCTATTGTTCCTCTATTTCTTTGCATTGATCGCTGAGGAAGGCTTTCTTATCTCTCCTTGCTATTATTTGGAACTCTGCATTCAAATAGGTTTATCTTTCCTTTTCTCCTTTTCCTTAGCTTCTCTTCTTTTCTCAGCTATTTGTAAGCAAGAAGGAATAACATGAAATCTGGAGAGGTGGGAGGGTAAGGTAATTTTAAGGATTACCAGTGTATCAAATTAATGTAGGGTTAAGCTGCATTACTGCAGAGGGACAAGAAGTAGGACAGGAACATGGGTAAGGGCCAGGAATTGTCAAAGTGTATTTAACTTGTAAGGCAATAGTTTTCTTTCCATGTTGTCTTGAAAGATTTACCTTAGAATCTGAGTATATATTTAGTGGGAAAAAGGTTCTAGTGCCAAAAATGAGGAAAGCACTGTGTTAAAACTAGTTAATCATTATTTAATGTCTTTTCTGATCATTGTGACATAATTTACATCATGAATCTTAAAAAATATACAGAATAGTTTGACTTTTTATGATCATATTTTCCTTTCTACAGGCTTTCCATGAGCCTGAAATTCAAATTAGATTCATAGCATTTAGTATAATGCATAGTTACATATTTGTCATGTAGTTTCTGCTTATTTTCTCTTTTTCACATTAGATTATAATCACCCTGAAGGCAGGGGTTATGTTTGTTTTGATTTACCTTTATACTCACAGTCTGTTAGAATGGTCAGTATGAAGAAATGAGTACACATTTGAGCAAAATATTTTGAGAAAAGTTTTAAGTGATAAGGAGAACCACTAAGGAATTTTGAACAGAGAATGGAAAAATCAGACTTGATATTTAGGCAGATCACTCATGCTGCATTGTGGAAGTTAAGTGAAAAGAACATGACTAAGGAATTCTATCCAATTGAGAGAGAAAAGAGGTCAGGAATAGAACACTGATAGATTTGATTATTATCTAAAAAATTCTGTATTAGTTTTCTATTGCTCTTGTAACAAATTACCATAGATATAATGGCTTAAAGAACACAAATTTATCCTTAAAGTTTTGTAGGTTAGAAATCTGACATGGGTTAAAATCAAGGTGTCAGTGGGACTGTGTTCCTCGAAGGATTTAGGGGAGAATCTATTTCCTTGTCCTTTTCAGCTTCTGAAGTCTTTTCATATTCCTTGACTCATGGCTGCCTCCCTCTGTCTTAAGGCCAGCAATGTTGCATCTCTCCATTCCTTTCTTCTGTAGTCACACCTGTTTTTGACTCTCTTCTGCTTTAGAGTACCCTTGTTACTCCAGTGGGTTCCTCAGATAATCTAAGATAGGATAGTCCCCTATTTTAAGATCAGATGACTAGCAACCTTAATTTCCGTTTGCCATGTAATGTAGCATATCCACAAGTTTCTGGGCTTAGGACATGAACAACTTTGCGGGACTGTTATTCTGTCTGTAATATCTATTGTGCAAACTGATAGCTGGGGAGTGAAGAATGAATCAGGGATCAGATACAGGTTCCTAATTTGTGCACTTGTGCAGATCCTGGATACCAGTAGCTGAAACAGAGAAATCAGAAGGTGGTACCTGGTTGTGGGAAGATAACGAGCTCAGATGTAGCCATGCTAAGATTGAGGAGTGTTGGAGGAGATAATTGAGAAGATATGAATACTAGTTGACCTGTGAGCTGGATCCAGGCAAAGGGAGGCCCCTCATTCCCTCCTCTGTGCTTAGAATGTAGTTCTATCACTAGAGACTTGTTCCAAAGAAGAAGTCTGGAGAGAGTAAAGTATTGTTGAGACTATCTGGATGGTACACATGACTGAAGAGTTGAGGCCTTTGTATAAACTTTTTATGATTCAGTCCGGTGTGTGTAGACTGTTTTCATCTAGTGGCTGCCCAAGGCAAGCCTCATATAAGCCCCCTTGTTTATTGAAATCTACCACCTACCAGTTTGAAATGATCTGCCACATTCTTTTGTCTCTCCTTGCCCGCTGTGGCAGTTTGCAAACCAACCAGGGTCCTCTGACTTGTGTCTAAAGCTGGAGATACTATTTTGTAGATAGACTGATAGCATTAAAATAATAGTTAAAACTCCCAAATGAATAAGTTATCTCTGAAGAGTGTGAAGATAGAGAAAACAATAAAGAACAGATTCTTAAATAATGTGTAATAGTGTGTTACTTAAAAATATAGTAGTTTTGGATTATGTGATGAAATTAAGTCATTAAGAAAGGAAAAAAAAAACTATTAAGTTGCTCAGACACTTCCCTTTTCATTCTTTGTCAATAAAAATAAGGACTGCAGTATGCTTACCTTCATAATGGAAAACCCAAAACAGAAACAATCTGGCCAAATAATTGTTGACATCATGCCTAAAACTTTAAGTTCTTTCCTATGTCATCAGCAAATATTATTGTCTTTTCTTCTTTGAAACCATATCAAATCCTATCAGTAACTGGGAGTCATTTTACTCATTTGTAAGAATCTTTTTGGAAAAAAAAATACATGCTGTTTTGTAATTAAAGGGTCTTCAAATAGAACAAATTTTTCTTTTAAAAAATAAAAATAAGGCCTTCCAAAATTTAGCCAATATTAGATGGGCTATAACTATGGAAACTAACACCAAAAAAGATGTCCGTTTCATTATAGGGTACTGGAATGCAAGTGTAAGGAAGTCAAGAGATACCTGGAGTAACAGGCAGGTTTGGCCTTGGAATAAAAAATGAAGCAAGACAAAGGCTGCTTCATTTTGCCAAGAGAACAGTTTTGCCAAGAGAACACACCAGTCATAGCAAACCAACAACACAAGAGATGACTCTACACATGGACATCACCAGATGGTCAAACTGAAATCAGATTGAAGCACTTTAACATCATCATCTTTTAGGACTTAAAATAGCTGAACTATTCCATCAGCTCCACTAGCTTTGTTCATAGTGATGCTTCTTGAGGCCCATTTGACCTTGCATTCCAGGATGTCTGGCTCTAGGTAAGTGATCACACCATTGTGGTTACCTGGGTCCTGAAGATCTTTGTTGTGTAGTTTTTCTGTGTATTTTTGCCATCTCTTTTTAATATCTTCTGCCTCTGTTAGGCCCATACCATTTCTGTCCTTTATTTTGCCCATCTTTGCATGAAATATTTCCTTTGTATCACTAATTTTCTTGAAGAGATCACTGGTCTTTCCCATTCTATTGTTTTCCTCCATTTTCTTTGCATTGATCACTGAGGAAGGCTTTCTTATCTCTCCTTGCTATTCTTTGGAACTCTGCATTCAAATGGGCATGTCTTTCCTTTTCTTCTTTGCCTTTAGCTTCTCTTTTTTTCCCAGCTATTTGTAAGGCCTCTTCAAGACAAACGTTTTGCCTTTTTGCATTACTTTTTCTTAGGGATGGTCTTGATTCCTGCGTCCTATACAATGTCATGAACCTCTGCCTGTAATTCTTTAGGCACTCTATCAGATCTAATCCCTTGAATCTATTTGTCACTTCCACTGTATAATCGTAAGGGATTTGATTTAGGTCATACCAAGGGAACATTTCATGCAAAGATTAGCTCTGTAAAGGACAGAAATGGTAGGGACCTAACAGAAGCAGAAGACATTAAGAAGAGCTGGCAAGAATACAGAGAAGAACTATACGAAGAAAAAATCTTCATGACCCAGATAACCATGATGGTGTCATCATTCACCTAGAGCCGGACATCCTGGAATGTGAAGTCAAGTGGGCCTTAGGAAGCATCACTATGAATGAAGCTAGTGGAGGTAATGGAATTCCAGTTGAGCTATTTCAAATCCTAAAAGATGATGCTGTGGAGGTGATGGAATTCCAGTTGAGCTATTTCAAATCCTAAAAGATGGTGCTGTGAAGGTGCTGCACTCAATATGCCAGCAAATTTGGAAAACTCAGCAGTAGCCACAAGACTGGAAAAGTCAGTTATCATTCCAATCTGAAAGAAATGAAATTCCAAAGAATGTTCAAACTACTGCACAGTTGCACTCATCTCACATGCTAGCAAGGTAATGCTCAAAATTCTCCAAGCCAGGCTTCAGCAGTACATGAACCATGAACTTCCAGATATTCAAGCTGGTTTTAGAAAAGGCAGAGGAACCAGAGATCAAATTGCTGACATCCGTTGTGTCATAGAAAAAGCAAGAGAGCTCCAGAAAAATATCTACTTCTGCTTTGTTGACTGCACCAGGGTCTTTGACTGTGTGGATCACAACAAACTGTGGAAAATTCTTTAAGAGATGGAAACACCACAGTACCTTACCTGTCTCCTGAGAAACCTTTGTGGAGGTCAAGAAACAACTGTTAGAACTACATTGAACAACAGACTGCGTCCAAATTGGGAAAAGAGTATATCAAATCTGTATATTGTCACTCTGTTTATTTAACTTATATGCAGAATACATCATGCCAAATGATGGGCTAGATTAAGCCCAAGCTGGGATCAAGACAGCTGGAAGAAATATCAATTACCTCAGATATTCAGATGACACCAATCTTATGATAGAAAGCAAAGAGAAATTAAAGAGTCTCTTGATGAAAGTGAAAGAGGAGAGTGAAAAAGTTGTCTTAAAACTCAGCATTCAAAAAACAAAGATCATGTCATCTGGGTTCATGACTTCATGCCAAGAAGATGGGGAAACAATGGGAACACTGAGAGACTTTAGTTTCTTGGGCTCTAAAATCACTGGAGATGGTGACTGCAGCCATGAAATTAAAAGACGCTTGCTTCTTGGCAGAAAAGCTATGACCAACCTAGACAGCATATTAAAAAGCAGAGATATTACTTTGCTAACAAAGGTCTGTCTAGTCAAAGCTATGTTTTTTCCAGTAGTCATGTATGAATATGAGAGTTGGACCATAAAGAAGGTTGAATGCTGAAGAATTGATGGTTTTTAACTGTGGTGTTGGAGAATACTCTTAAGCGTCCTTTGGACTGCAAGGAGATGAAACCAGTCAATCCTAAAGAAATTCTGTCCTGAATACTCATTGGAAGGACTGATGCTGAAGCTGAAACTCTAAAGTTTGGCCACCTGATGCAAAGAACTGACTCATTTGAAAAGACCATGATGCTGGGCAAGATTGAAGGCAGTAGGAGAAGGGGACAACAGAGAATGAGATGGTTGGATGGCATGCCAACGCCATGGACCTGAGTTTGAGCAAGCTCTGGGAGTTGGTGATGGACAGGGAAGCCTAGCGTGTTGCAGTCCATGGGGTCACAGTGTTGGATCAGTTGAGCGACTGAACTGAACTAGGGAAACTATATATGCTGTATATAGTGTTCAAAATGCTAAAGATGTAGTATATGAGAAACTAAGTAGAAAACTTTTTGTTGTTTTTGTTTGTTTTTCAACACCATTCAAGAGCTTTATAATGGGTAGATAAATTTTTTTTGATTTTCTAAGTTGAAATAAACGTATTTAAAAAAGTAAAACGTGGTTACTCTTTTCTGATAATTTAGTACTTTCCAAGGAATCTTTGATCTATAATTTGGTCTCTAGATATATTTACCTGCAGAGATGGAGATTCCCTGAGGAGGCAAATCATTAGTGAATAAATAGTCCATCTCGTTTATAAATTAGTCTCCTGTATGTCTGATTAGCAGGATTTAGTCTTCTAAACTATGATCACTCAGAATAATAAAAATTGAGCTTCTCAGCCATGAGTGCTGAAGATGGTCCTTGGTTTCTGATGAATTCACTAAGAGTTTCTCAACATTTTACATTTCTTAGTTTGTGTCTTGGGTAAACAATAAATTGAAACTGATAGATGTCTTATGAAAGCATGCTTTCTTTTGCTTAATTATATTTGGGAAACCTATGTTGAATAAAGTAGTCTCCATTTGCCTAAATGTTAAAATTTCATTACCATTTCTATTGCATTTACTTTACTGCACAGGATCCTGTTGATAAACACTATAACAATGGCACTTAATGATTTGCCTCCTGACAGGGTAATGTTTACAATGCCAGTTTTTGGGTTTTTTTTTCTTTTATTTTTTCTGCTAACAATCAAGCTTCCATTTGCCATTCTTTTCTATATACTGAAGCCATGCTGCTCTTGGTATGGGTTACATTTGTAAATGTTTCATTTATGAACCATTCCTCACCCTGACTCCTCTACAGTACAGAAATATGCCACAGAAGATCAGTTGTCTTGCAGTTCATTCATGAGCCTCTAAATCTGGCACCACATTTGGTCTGTTATTTCCTCAATAGTTTCTAGCAGGAAGTTGTCCTACATAATTCTCATAATTTATTTATCAAGTAATTATGTTAAATATCTGTTTAATTTGTAAATATATGACAACTGGTTTTCTTAATATTTTGTCTTTACCTTTTTACTGTCCATTTCTCTTGTTATAGACTAATCTGTTCCACAGGCAATGTTAGTTAACAAAATCCTCAGTACAGTTTAATTTATGATTCAGAAGACAACACACATTCTTTAGGCAGTCAAGGATGTTGAAATTATGATAATAGAGTTAAAATTGCATTTTTATTCAAATTATCCTTTTGTAGCATATCCCCAGAATATATGTCATTATATGAACAGATTATCAAGTTTCATGACCTGACAACCACGTTTTGTAAGCAACTGACTGTGAAATGTTATTGTTCATAAACAATTTAGCTGATTTAGACAGGAGTCTTCAATATTGACAATTTAGTTGTACCATTTTTAGAGACAAAAGAAGCTAGAGTGATATTTTTGGGATGAGCGGGAGACAGGGTTGGGGAAACCTAAGAAAAAAAATCATTGTCTTACATCCCTTTTGAAGACTCTTTGAGTAGATCAACCAATAAGGTAAATTCAAAGGGCAAAGGAGAGACAATCATCACCCATGAAACAATGAGCCAACTTTTGTTTTACTTTGTCTTTTTTTTTACATCCCATCCTAGTAGAGTAGCTAACAAGATTAGAGTGTGTTGAGAGTCAGATTCTAAGGCTTAGCGAATTACTTGCTTGATTTAAGGCAGAGTAACTTCCAGCAATTGGTAGAATAAGAATCTTTACTTAACCAAGTTTACAAAAGTACACAATAGTAGAGCCAGGTATAGAACCCAGGAAGTAGATAGAAGATACATTCTAAACAGGGAGTAATATCTTTGGAAGTGATAGAAACTGGGGTTTTAGAAATTCTCTTTCAGAATATTTCCTTGAGGAACTGCTTATGTAGTGTGATTTTAGATATACCATGAAGGAAAACCCAAGTTACTCTCACCAAAGGGTGCTGTAATCAGGTCAAATTTAAAATGAATAAATAAATAAGTAGGGCAGGAAGGGATAAGGGGGAATGAGTATTCTAAGCACATCTGTAAGGACTTCCTTGTAGCTCAAATAATAAAGAATCTGCCTGCAATGCAGAAGACCAGGGTCTGATCCTTGGGTCGAACAGTTCCTCTGGAGAAGGGTACAGCAATCCACTCCAGTATTCTTGCCTGGAGAATCTCATGGACAGAGAAGCCTGGTGGGCTACAGTCCATGGGGTCGCAAAGAGTCGGACACGACTGAGCAACTAACACAAGCACATCTATGTGCTGTTTTAGTTAAGGTGTTTTCTTACTATGATAAATGCTTTCAGTGGGGCAGCAGATGGAGGAGGCTGATTTGAACACTGTAATGTCAGAGATGGATATATATGCAAGGGTTTGGATTCAGAGTGCAGCCTGAGGGCACTCTGTGATGAAACGTAGGGGTCAGGTAGAGCAGAGCAGGGACACCGAAAAGTAGAGCAAACATCTTCTCACAATACATTCTGTGCTCCATACAAACACCTACTCATTTTGTCCCTTAACCACATCTGGGAGAGATCATATTTGATAACCTTTGACCTTCCCCAATACGAACTGAAGTTCAATAGCTGTTAAATTTCCTGCAGTGCCTGCCTTCCCACTAATCCTGCACTGCTATTTCAGTATTTAATTAAGAGTATTTTTACCGGGGATATGAGTTTCTTGCCCACCCTCATTCGTGTGTTCATTCATTCACTTATTTTATTCAACAAATGTGTATATTTGTGTATAACATACATACACAGATCCTTCCTTTTAGGAGCTTGTATTATGTGGGCAGAACTAACTTGTAAATTAATATATCTTTAGTGAAAGGCAATCAGTCGTGTTTGACTCTTTGCAACCCCATGAACTATACAGTCTGTGGAATTCTCCAGGCCAGAATACTGGAGTGGGTAGCCGTTCTCTTCTCCAGGGATCTTCCCGACCCAGAAATCGAACCAGAGTCTCCTGCATTGCAGGCGGATCCTTTACCAGCAGAGCAAGCAGGGAAGCCTTCTTTATTTGGCTATAATTTCGTTGGACAAAGATGAGAATGCTGTCCTTTAAAAGTTTATATTTGAAAATTTGACAATACAATTATTGTTTTTACTTGGTACTTTTTTTTTTTTTATTTCTGATGATTAAAACTTAGATTAGGACATGTTTACTTCTGATGTTTAACTTTTAAAATATCCCACTCTAAGTAAAACAGTATGTCTCTCCTGACAAATTTAGCAGATATTTCCTGTATTTGGTACTACTTTGGAGAAGAGTACCGTTCAGGTAGGAAATTGTTATTTCTCTTCCTGTTGTCTATTGGGATTCTTTTCTACAGTCTGTTCATTCTTAGCACTTCTTTAGAAACTGAGATAAGTGGTCCATTTACTGACAGTTTTGATGGTGATGTTGATGTACTATTTGGTGTCTGCCCTTTTAGAAAAGCAAATTAATTCTGTACATTCTAGTAAGTAGCTTCAGCCTTTCCTCTTCTGCACCTTCTGAATAAGGGCATTTTAATCTGTTTTACTATTTACATGTTTGAATAAACTATGTCATGCGAGTTGACACAAAAATCTAACAGCTGGAGTGAAAAAATAACACCAGATACTCCTTTAGGGTAGACATTGTATCTTATAAACTTTCTATACCCTCCATTTGTTAATATAGAGTCTAAATATTGCAGAAACTCAATTAATGTTTGTTGAAATAATATTAAAATATATTCATATAAAATCAAGTAAAATATTTTAACTATCATGTCCTAAAGAAGGAAGTAAAAACTTTCTATCATGTCTATGTAAGTGTAATGGAAGAAGAAAACAAATCTATAAAATTTTTTTTTTCTTTCCATTTTTGAGGAAAAAAGAAAAGATTCTTTTTCACTCAAGTTTTTCTTACAGTCTAGTAAAAATCATTTTTTCCTTCTCAATGCAGATCCACTTTGGTTTTAAGGTAAGGGTTTCAATAGGTTTTTTAGACTTTTCTTCCATTATATAGAAATGGTTTTGCGTTGATATGTACATTACGTTGTAGATAAGACTTCCAAATAAGTAGTCATACTCTCTTTTACCAGAGCTATAAAAACAAAGATTTAGGGTCCTTTCAGACCTTGACTTTAATTAAAAAAAAAAGGGAAAATGTTCAAGCCATGGAAAACAAGTGAGAAGTGTGAGAAAGGAATGAACTAGAAACACAAAAAGCCTCTCTGATACTGTGTAAGTGATGGGGAGAAAGTGCAGTGATTTGAGCTAAGTGGAGTTTTTGAGTGAGTTTATGTTGTGAGTTTCTGTGAGTGATGAAAAAAATCATGTTTATGAAATATAAGATTAGAAAATGTAAGACTAAAGCCAACTAGTCTCTTCTACCTATTAAAACTTTGAAGCAGATGAAAGTAATACTTCTACTAAATGAAGTGTTCAATACTTAGTTTCTTTGTAGGTCAAAGAGTTGAGGATGTCAAAATGAAAGTATTATGTATTGCTATTCATTTGTAACATACAAAATTTCCTTTATTTTTTTTAAGCTGGTAGATAATTGAACAATTTATGGGGAAAGCATGACTTGAGTGACTCATTGATAAGTCTTAAAGACCTTGTTCAGGAGCCCAGAGGCCAATATCACTCAGTGAGTTTGTGATGGGTTTAGATCCACCCCTGGTTCTCCTTCAGTTTCTGTGGTAAGCCTTCCTGTCTAATGGCAGACTTTAGAAATGATTATGGGACTGAAGCATATAAGTCTATGTCAAGCAGGATAACCATATAAGGTTTCTTTTGAGTAAACTAAGAGGGTGTGGAAGTGAGGATGGACATTACTTGCTATATTTTTAGTCAACTTTTTACCATTCATTATTTGGATAAGTTTTTCAGTGACAGTTCTTACTCATTGGTATAACTTGCCTTCTAAAAAGCAAACTAGCTTGAATTCCACTCCCCCCAACCCCGCTTTTCTGCGTTTAAGGTGATAATTAAGGAAAGCAGTTTCTGGTTATTATAGCTTATTTTTCCATCAGAACTAAAAAACACTGATTTGTTTTCAAGAAGGGACAGAGACAGAAGTTTGAACCTGCTTTCTGAAAAAGAAAAAAAAAAAGATTATTTTCTATTAGAGTAGAAAGCTGAAGGTTGTGAGTTCACTTGTTCTAGACTGATTTTATTCTCTAATCTTGAGAAAGCTATTTAAAGTCTCTGTGGTCATATTACCTTATCTTTCAAGTAGGATTTCCAAACTCTCACCTAGGGTAGACAAAGTAACCATGAACAGCACCTGTATTAAAAATGAAAAAGCAACAAGAAAAATAGTAAAACTGTGACAAAACAAAATGCTGTAAGCATACTTAATGAACAAGTATTGATCTCAGTTTCTAAATAAAAGTACTTTGTTAATATATTTAAGAAGGAATGAGTCTCCTTGGAAAATGTCAGTATTCAGAGGGACATACTAAGGGGTAAACATAATAATCCTATGTTTACTTAAAGTAATCTGTGTTTGATTTATTTTTAGAAATTAAATATTGATTCTGACTCTCTGTGAGTGTAAAAACCCATAGTATCTGAAAGTTAAAACTGATTTTTGCCAATCAAACACATGCAGTTGTGTCAAAACATTAGTTAATATGGTAACCTAAATGCCAGTTTAAAATAGGATTTAAACAGGTTGATATTGAGTAGACTACTGCTGTTTATACATAGGTGGATATTAATAGATATAGATACCTATGTTCTTATATATCTGTGCCTATAATCCAAATTATTCTGTGATTGTTTTATATCTGGTCATGATGTCAGAAGTGTTCCCTTATTTTACCTACATTATGGGAGGTGGTAAGTGTGTTGCAGTCAATGGAACATGGAACTAACTAAAATCTCTACTAACTTGTTACTAAGTGACTTTATCTTTCTGGGTCTTATTTCTAAAATAAAGGCTCTTGCCCTTCTTTGTAAGAAGTCTGTTGGAGAAAATTCTAAACCAGTGTTTGCTGCTGTCTGAATGTTTAAAAATATTGATAAATCTTTGGACTCGATTCACATGCAATTAACTTGAATTTTTATAGCAAACCTATCCTAAAAGAATAACTACTTTCTTAGTGGGTTGATTGATCTCTTATTGTTTAATTTTTCAAAATGCTGTATTAAATAAAATCTCGTCATTTTTTATTATGCAGTTGGAATGAAGATAGTCTTCCATTGTATACTGTAAACATATATGCTAATTATTTAAAAAAATAGCTTTTTAAAATTAATTTATTTTAATTGGGGGCTAATTACAATATTGTAGTGGTTTTTGCCATATATTGACATGAATCAGCCGTGGGTGTACATGTATTCCCCATCCTGAACCCCCCTTCCACCTCCCTCCCATTCCATCCCTCAGGGTCATCCCAGTGCACCAGCCCTGAGCACCCTGTCTCATGCATCGAACCTAGACTGGCGATCTATTTCACATATGATAATATACATGTTTCAATGCTATTCTCTCAAATCATCCCACCCTCAGCTTTTGCCACCGAGTCCAAAAGACTGTTCTTTACATCTGTGTCTCTTTTGCTGTCTTGCATATAGGGTCATCATTACCATCTTTCTGAATGTTTTTAAATTAATATATCTTAAATTTACTGAAAGGGATATAAAGACTCAATAAATTATTCAAAGGAAAGAAATTAACATTGAGCTTCTTAATGTTGGATACTTATTACTCTCACATTTAATCCAGTGGTATCAACCTTGTCTTTGTCATTTGATATCTTATTTTAACTACAATAACATTTTCTTATAACTTCCAAAGAATGAGTAAAGGGAGCACTAATAAATTAAGAGATATTTTCAGAGAAAGATATGCTAGAGATTTATTTCTGAAAGTTGATAGGGAAATTGTGCATAGTTTAACATATTCTATGCATTATGTTGCTTATTAAATGAAATAAACATTTTAAAACTTTAGTTTGATACCACCAACCTACTACTTTTATGTATTGTTAGTTTATCCAATTTCTCATTTATTTTGATGTGAATAAATAATTATATTTTCACGTGTAACCACTAAACAAATCACTGTTGTTAATCTTACCTATTTAAAATATTTCTATTAAATTAAAAATAAAAGAGTATTGAGTTTTACTGAAATTAATATTGAGATGGTGTTCTTTTCCTCTCTTAATTTACAGTATTTTTGCACTCTGGTATGGACTAGATAACTTTTATTTAAAGCCAGCAGGAGGAGCTCTCACCTTGCAGGGTCCAATGTAATTAGTATGCCTGAAAATCTGAGTTTGTGGGGTTTTTGTCTATGAAGCAACTGATAAAATTTAAACATATGACACATGTAATGGTGTTAAAAATAAAAATAAATCCTTAGTTTTATTTTGATATTAACGCATCCTTCACCTGTCAGGAATGCAAATTTGAAATTTTGCTGTTCTTACAAATTTTTAGAAGGTAGGATTGCAGTTTAATGAGGAAGATAAAGCAGTTATGTAAATCTTGTTTCATGAAGCTACTAATAAACAAAAAAGGTGCTCTTAAGGATCTTCACTGTTATATATATGAACATATTTTCTTTTTTTGTTTATTTTGAAATTATTATATTTCAGTTTACAAATTATAAATATTTTAAGAATTGAGCAGCCCAAAGATATTTTAGAAAAATAATTACCACAATTAATCAATTAATTAATTTGACAGTTTATGAAAAAGAAATCTTCATTGGTAGACTTCAATATTAGGGAGTTTTAAACTCTATACTAAATTCCCTGATTTAAATGGCATGATACCAATAAAGCTTCTGTAGAACCCATTGATCAGCAATCAATGCAAAGAAATAGAGGAAAATAACAGAATGGGAAAGACTAGAGATCTCCTCAAGAAAATTGAAGATACCAAGGGAACATTTCATGCAAAGATGGGTTCGATAAAGGACAGAAATGGTATGGACCTAAAAGAAGCAGAAGATATTAAGAAGAGGTGGCAAGAATACACAGAAGAACTAAACAAAAAAGATCTTCATGACCCAGATAATCACGATGGTGTGATCACTCACCTAGAGCCAGACATCCTGGAATGTGAAGTCAAGTGGGCCTTAGGAAGCAACACTACGAACAAAGCTAGTGGAGGTGATGGAATTCCAGTTGAGCTATTTCAAATCCTGAATGATGATGCTGTGAAAGTGCTGCACTCAATATGCCAGAATATTTGGAAAACTCAGCGAGGCCACAGGACTGGAAAAGGTCAGTTTTTATTCCAATCCCAAAGAAAGGGAATGCCAAAGATTGCTCAAACTACTGCACAATTGCAGTTTTCTCATGTGCTAGTAAAGTAAAGCTCAAAATTCTCCAAGCCAGGCTTCAGCAATACGTGAACCATGAACTTCCAGATGTTCAAGCTGGTTTTAGAAAAGGCAGAGGAACCAGAGATCAAATTGCCAACATCTGTTGGATCACTGAAAAAGCAGGAGAGTTCCAGAAAAACATCTATTTCTGTTTTATTGACTATGCCAAAGCCTTTGACTATGTGGATCACAACAAACTGTGGAAAATTCTTAAAGAGATGGGAATACCAGACCACCTGACCTGCCTCTTGAGAAACCTGTATTCAGGTCAGGAAGCAACAGTTAAAACTGGACATGGAACAACAGACTGGTTCCAAGGCTGTATATTGTTCCCCTACTTATTAAACTTATATGAAGAGTACATCATGAGAAACGCTGGGCTGGAAGAAGCACAAGCTGGAATCAAGATTGCCGGGAGAAATATCAATAACCCCAGATATGCAGATGACACAACCCTTATGGCAGAAAGTGAAAAAGAACTAAAAAACCTCTTGATGAAAGTGAAAGAAGAGAGTGAAAAAGTTGGCTTAAAACTCAACATTCAGAAAACTAAAATCATGGCATCTGGTCCCATCACTTCATGGGAAATAGATGGGGAAACAGTGGAAACAGTGTCAGACTTTATTTTTTGGGGGCTCCAAAATCACTGCAGATGGTGACTGCAGCCATGAAATTAAAAGACTCTTACTCCTTGGAAGGAAAACTATGACCAACTTAGATAGCATATTAAAAAGCAGAGACATTACTTTGCCAACAAAGGTCCATCTAGTCAAGGCATGGTTTTTCCAGTAGTCATGTATGGATGTGAGAGTTGTTCTGTAAGGAAAGCTGAGCTCCAAAGAATCGATGCTTTTGAACTGTGGTGTTGGAGAAGACTCTTGAGAGTCTCTTGGACTGCAAGGAGATCCAACCAGTCCATCCTAAAGGAGATCATTCTTGGGTGTTCATTGGAAGGACTGATGTTAAAGCTGAAGCTCCAATACTTTGGCCACCTCATGCGAAGAGTTGACTCATTGGAAAAGACCCTGATGCTGGGAAGGATTGGGGGCAGGAGGAGAAGGGGACAACAGAGGATGAAATGGCTGGATGTCATCACCAACACAATGGACATGAGTTTGGGTAAACTCCAGCAGTTGGTGATAGACAGGGAAGCCTGGCATGCTGCGATTCATGGGGTCACAAAGAGTTGGACACAACTGAGAGACTCAACTGAACTGAGAACCCGCTGATGAGAAAAGTAGGATATAGACTTATCTAGGTTTGGAATCAGGAAAGTAAGTGGTGATTTTTCTCTGCATCTACAAAAATAAAAAGAGAAAAACAAATAATGAAGTTTTATATTCAAACTTGAAGGAAGAAAACACTTTAAATTTTTAAAGGGGTAGTCTAGCATTGGCTTCCCTGATAGCTTTGTTGGTCTGGTCAAGAATCCGCCTGCAATGCAGGAGACCCCAGTTTGATTCCTGGGTGGGGAAGATCCGCTAGAGAAGGGATAGGCTACCCACTCTAGTATTCCTGGGCTTTCTTTGTAGCTCAGCTGGTAAAGAATCCATCCACAATGCGGGAGACTTGGGTTTGATCCCTGCTGTGGGATGATCCCCTGGAGAAGGGAACGGCTACCCACTCTGGTATTCTGGCCTGGAGAATTCATGGACTGTGTAGTCCATGGGGTCGCAAAGAGTCGGACACGACTAAGCGAGTTTCACTTACTTACTTCCTTATTCTAGCATGAATCTCCTTGGTTGGAATCACTTTGTGATGCTAGGGAAAATATATAAGCTCTCTGAGCCTTAGTTTTCTCACGTGTAACTTGAGCATTAAAAAAAAAAAATATATAGGGCAATGTGAGATTCCTTGAAGTAGGAAATATATAAAACATCCTTCCTATATGTATGCATGCTAAGTCGCTTCAGCCGTATCCGTATACACTTTGGTTGTATCTCTGTGACCGCATGGACTGGAGCCTACCAGGCTCCTCTGTTCATGGGATTTTCGAGGCAACAGTATTGGAGTGGGTTACCATTGCTGTTCTCCAGAGGATCTTCCTGACCTAGGGATCAAACCCATGTCTCTTATGTCTCCTGCAATGGGAGTCAGGTTCTTTATCACTAGCACCAACTGGGAAGCTCATCTGTCTGAATTAGTATCATTACTTAATCAGCCTCCTAGGGAAAGAATGAGCTTCCGGGTGGCTTAGTGGTAAAGAATCTGCTGCAACGCAGGAGACACAGGAGACACGGGTTCAATCCACACAAGATCCCCTAGAGTAGGAAATGGCAACTCACTCGAGTATTTTTGCCTGGAAAATCCCATGGACAGAGGACCCTGCTAGACTCCAGTCTATGGGGTCACAAGGAGTCAGACATGAATGATGTATTCCAAAATATAAATGTGTTAAATGAGTAACATTAAATTTTTGAGTACCCCAAAGTAGATTCTGATATTACACATTTCTGAATTCTTTTCTATAGTATATTGTTGTTTATTCGCTAAGTTGTGTCTGATTCTTTTGTGACCTCATGGATTATAGTCTGCTAGTCTCCTCTGTCCGTGGGATTTCCCAGGCAAGAATACAGAAGCGAGTTGCTGTTTCCTTCTCCAGAGGGTCTTACCAACCCAGGGACTGAACTTGCGTCTCCTATATTGGCAGGTGGATTCTTTACCACTGAGCTAACATATATATCGGAGAAGGCAATGGCAACCCACTCCAGTACTCTTGCCTGGAAAATCCCATGGACGGAGGAGCCTGGTAGGCTGCAGTCCATGGGATCGCTAAGAGTCGGACACGACTGAGTGACTTCCCTTTCACTTTTCCCTTTCATGCATTGGAGAAGGAAATGGCAACCCACTCCAGTGTTCTTGCCTGGAGAATCCCAGGGACGGCGGACCCTGGTGGGCTGCTGTCTATGGGGTCGCACAGAGTCGGGCACAACTGAAGTGACTTAGCAGCAGCAGCAGCAGCAACATATATATACCAAAAATAAAATTATATTCATTTGATAACTTAAGCTTGGAGTTTGAATATTTATTATGACTTCAGCTTTTTTTCTCTAATATGTGAGATTATTATTTTTACACTGAATGAACCCAAATGCCATTAAGTATCATTTTGTGAATTTTATGTGTGTGTTTGTGTATGTGTGTGTGTGTATGCATTTGTACTTTCTTTTACTTGTAGGCTTGTTAGAATTATATGTTAATATGGTGTAAATGAAGCTATTAATGCCTTTTTTAAAAACTCTAGCCCTGTATGTGTTCTTTTATCTCTTTACATGATATTAGCAGCATTGGAAGTCATAAAAGGTGTAGCATAATTTGGTCATTCCTTCTTCATTTATTAACGCAAATATTTCAATAAGAAGAATGTTCCTTCATTAACTATTTGTTTATTTAGAAACAGTTCATACATAAAAAACAAAATAAGTATATTATTCTTTTCAGATTTTTAACAGTTTTTAAAATAATGGCTTCCTGCTGCATACTGCAAAATATATTAGTAGGTATATTTTATCATTATGAATGCATAGATTTAAGTATATTTGAAGTATTTCAATCCATTATAGGCATTAATCTTGTGTATGTTCAAATTATCTATTTTTACCAGTGGAAGTTTATGCCAGTTGGTTCTTGAGTCCTTTTTACATGCCCCTAGTAAACACTGATATATTCCTTGATTTGGTGTATGGACTATAAAACACCACCAATGAAGTAGTTTTACAAAACATAAAAAATAAATGGAACCTTGATCTAGTCAAGCCACTTAATATATCTACCATTTTAAAGAAAATGTAGAGAATGGGGAAGTATGTTCAGTGATTTCTCACAAAAAGGAAAATCTAGAATGTGTGATAAAACTACTTTTGTGGGTCAAATTTTTTTCTAGTAAATTTTATTTCATGTAGTGAAAAAGATAACTAGCTAGTTAAAACAACAATGAGATACTGTTGTACATCTGTTAGAATGCCTTAAAAAAAAGAAAACTGAACAGTACCAAATTCTAATGAAGATGTAGAACAATTGGAAAATCATACATTCTACTAAAGGGAATGTAAAACTACACAACCATTTGGAAACCAGTTTGACAGTTTCTTAAAAAATAAACATTCTCTATGTAACTCAGTAATTGCTATTTACAATGGAGAAATGAAAACTTTGGTTTCTATAAAAATCTGTACATGAAAATTCATCGGCTAGGGAATTCCATTCTATATAGTACTTTTCAGCAATAAAAAGGAACTGAATATTCAGTTGTATATATTGATACACACAGCAACATAAATGAATCTCAAATGTATTACACTGAGTGAAAGAAAGCAGACTCAAAAAACATCATACTGTATGATTTCATTCATTCAACATTATGGGAAAGTAAAAATCAAGGGACAGAAGTCAGATGAATGGTTTCTGGGAATTATTGAGGGGACTGGATTTACCATAAAGGAACACAGGGGAAATTTTGGTGGTGATGGAAATATCCTATAGCTTGATTGTAGTGGTAGTTACATGATATTGGAGTTTGTCACAATTCCTAGAAATGCTCATTTAAATAGACTGACTTTTATTGTAAGCAAATCATACCTCAATAAATCTAACTTAGAAAAAAGGAAAAGTGGGAACCTATAAAATAAAATAAAAAAGCAAAGAGAACAAGACCTCATTGTAATGTATGGACTAATTTAGATCTTGATTTTCTGTTAAAATAAGTTGGGACCATAGGAATATTGAACACTGACTGGATATTTGATGATATTAATTAATAGATATTATTTATAGTAATGGATTGAGATATAGTTATATTAAGAGGAATCTTTATCTTAGCTATACATACTGAAATTTTTACAGATGAAATTAGATGATTATTAGAATTTGCTTCAAAGAGATCTTGCAGTAAGAGTAGGTATGCAAGTATAGATGAAATAAGATTGGCTATAGGTTTGTAACAATTGAGACAGGGTAATTAATACAATGAGGGTTCATTGTACTGTTTTCTCCACATTTTAAAGTATTTGAGAATTTTGCATAATTAAAATTAATTAAATGATTGCAGCTCAGTTTTACAAATATATGCTTAGTGAATATATTGGGAGAATATTCTGCAATGAGCATGTAGAGTTTATCTCAGAAATTTAAGCAGGGTTTCATACTAAAAATCAATAAAGTATATCACAGTCATTCAAATAAGAAAAAAATCACAGTATCCTTACCATAAAGTCCAAACAACAGATGCCAAATAACATATTTCCAATGGCACTTTTTTAAACTACCAAAAACCCTCCACTTTCTTAACTAGATAAAATAAAACTTGAGATGAGATACCAAAGCATTGTTTCTTACAGTTTGGTCCATGACCTTATTGGGGATTTGGAGGTAGAAGTTAAAAATAAAGATCTGCTGAATTATGGGTTGTATATGAAGCTGAAACTCCCAATACTTTGGCCACCTGATGCGAAGAACTGACTCATTGGTAAAGACCCTGGTGCTGGGAAAGACTGAAGGCAGGAGGAGAAGGGGACAACAGAGGATGAGATGGATGGTATTACTGACTCAATGACATGAGTTTGAGCAAACTCCAGGCATTGGTGATGAACAAGGAAGCCTGGTGTGCTGCAGTCCATGGGGCCACAAAGAGTCGGACACAACTGAGTGACTGAACTGAACACATTAACTTGCTGGAAACACTATCAAAATACTCCCCAGTGGATCTCCATTTATCTTTCTAGCCTCATTTCTGTCCTCTTAATTCCCCTAAATATTTTCCACTCCTACTTCCCACTCCAGCAACTGAGAACTAATTTAGTATAGCTCAGTGACTTTATAGAAGGTATTCTAAAATAAATTTGTTTCTCAGAATATGTGATTAAAGACCCCTTCATCCTAGCCCAGACCAAATTGCATTTCCTTTATGAAGTCATCTCAGACCTCCATGCCAGCCTTTTTGTTGTTGTTGTTCAGCTGCTAAGTCATGTCTGACTCTGAAACCCCATGGGCTGCATCATGCCAGGCTTCCCTGTCCTTCCCTATCTCCCAGAGTTTGCTCAAACTCATGTCTGTTGTGTTGATGATGCCATCCAACCATCTAATCCTCTGTTGTCCCCTTCTCCTCCTACCTTCACTCTTTCCCAGCATCAGTGTCTTTTCCAGTGAATCAATTCTTTGCATCAGGTGGCCAAAGTATTGGAGCTTCAGCTTTAGCACCAGTCCTTTCAATGAATATTCAGAGTTGACTTCCTTTAGGATTGATTGGTTTGATCTCCTTGCAGTCCAAGGGACTGTCAAGGGTCTTCTCCAGCACCACAGTTTGAACGCATCAATTCTTGAGTGCTCAACCTTCTTTATGGTCCAACTCTCATATCCATTCAGCCTTAGCCTAATTTAATTGTTAAGCTATTGTGTAGTCTACAATTTTAAAATTTAAGAGAATATGTCCTGATTATTTGTTTGTATGTCTTCCCAACCAGATTATGAGTTACTTTTGGTCAGGGAAAAAGGTGTATTTTTTTTGTTTTGGCTTTTACTTCATTTAGCAGTAAGTATACTAGCACATAAAATAATAATGTAATCCATGCTTTAAAAATATGAGTTTATTCAAAATGAGTTGCCAGTCATATACAAAGTCATTTAATAACACAGAAAGAAAATATACAGACCTGCTTTAAAATTTTTATTTCTTTAGTATGGTAAAAAAAAAAAAATGACTATTTTTATAAATGAGAGGGAAAACAAAGGTAGTCATTTCACTGTTGGTCTGCAAAGTGGCCCCATAGTCACTCGGGGCAAGGACAGAGCAAAGGAAGGAGCAGATCACTCCAGATTGGTAGGCGGCAGGTTTAATAAGTAGTCTTATATGTACAAGACTTGTCTTGTGCAGCTGCCAGACAAGTAGACCTCTACACTTGACCACCAGAGTCCTAGAGGTCTGAACAGGGTTCAATCATATGTACATTATAGATGGTTTCAGCAGCAGCACCTTACCCTCTCAAGGCTCTACCCTTAGAACAGCTACCGCTGTGGGAATGATAGGCAGAGTGTACACTCTAAGGTGAGTGAGCTCAAGAGCCTCCCATCCATTGGTCAGGTACTGCTTATGGGTCATCTGGTGGTTGTATTCTCTTGCTTACCTCTTCCAACATTTATCATTTTTACTAAAAATGACTGTGTTAGTTATGCTAGTGTTTTTATACTCACGTTTCATATTTTAAAATTAATATATAACTACCACATTCATTTTATATTTACGTTGTGGCTCAGCTGGTAAAGAATCCATCTGCAATGCAGGAGACCTGGGTGTGATCCTTGGGTTGGGAAGATCCCCTGGAGAAGGGAACGGCTACCCACTCCAGTATTCTGGCCTGGAGAATTCCATGGACTGTATAGTCCCTGGGGTCGCAAAGAGTCGGACACAACTGAGAGACCTTCACTTTCACTTTCAATATTATTATATATTAAGCTTTAGTATTTATAAATAATTTTACAGTAAGCCATGCAACTTATTAAAGCTATTAAAGGTTATTCAAAGAATAATAGTAAAGGTAGTTGACATTAGTGATTTAAATAACTACTTTCTATTTACATCAATTAAGAAGTTCATGTAAGTGTTTTTTTTGTTGTTTATTTGATTCCAGTTGTGTTGCTTGATACAACAACTGTGCTGGGAGAGCTAGGATGGAAAACATATCCATTAAATGGGGTAAGTTTAAATATCTTTCAAAATTGTTATTCTTGTTGAGTTTTTAGGGTGTATTATAATAGTTAAAAGAACAGAGTATTGCTCAATGTTTTAAGTATGAATTTTAGCATAAAACTTAAATCCTATGGAAAAGATTAAAATACAATTAGAACTGTTAATCAGTGGAATGATATATAAAAACACTTTCTTCTAAATTAGTGATTGTTCTTTAATATATTGTTTATATATAGTAGTATTAGAATAGTGCCCATATATTTTCTTTAAAAATAAATGTTTTCTGTGTATATGTTAAATTTGGTAACCTCATTGAATATTTGTATGTAAACAACTTTAGATTTCATAGCATAAGTCAGTTTTACAGATTCCATTTGGTGTTCATTAGAAAATATGAATCTTCTAAAGTAGTTATGTATCTTTTGAACTTTTCAAAAAGGTACATTATGTTTAGATTTTTGTTAGCAGAGTGTAGTTGCTTTTGAAAGGCTTATAAGGATGTATAATTTACTAAGTATAGTTTTTCGGGTATTGACATCATTTTAGCTATGGTTGTACTTGACTTTTTACATGTTTTGATATACTTTGCGTCATTTTAACATTCAGTTTATTTCTACATTTTTTATTTCAAGCTAAAATAAAAGGGCAATTTGTGATGCGTTTTACCTTGATTTGTTTGTTTAAACAAATCTTCAACAATGGAGGCAGTCAGTTGTTTCCAGATATACTTGGGTTAGGTTTTCTTCCTTTTCTTAGAAATTGTATTCTTCTCATTCATGACATTCTCCCTGATACTATTCTACATTGCTTTTTTATGTTATATTTACAAATTTAAATCTGAAAGGAGAAGTTGACCCAAAATGGTTTTGTTTTTAGAATCATTAGAATAATGCTATTTGAGTTTGACCTTTATGTCAGGAGTTATTCAACAGTCACTCATAGAATTTTTACTTTCAAATATAAATTCCTGTAAGAGTTTAAACTTTTGTTTAACAGGTTTTTTGTTTCTTTAGATTTGTTTGTTTATAGCCTGTGGTTTTATTGTTTCTGAAGTTTTAATCTAATAGAGTTCTTGTCAGGCCATTTCTGAGAATGTATCTTTTAAACTAAGATTATGCTTTTACCTTCATTATCTTATTTTCATTAAAATGAATATACATCAGTATTCATTGAATGTAGTTAGTATGTTATATTAATCACGTTACTTTGAAGTGAATAAAACTTGTTTTCCAGAATATCTTTCTAAGATATACATCTTTCTCAGTAGATGAAGTAACTTATAAGGACTTACAAATGATTAAGTAGTCTATAAGCCCCACTTTTTCATTTTCTGAAAAAAATGACAAAAAATTTTAGCAGTCATACTATCACTGGTTTTATGTAATCATTTTATGCTTTTATGTAATCATAGCCAAAGAATCATATGAGGAACAGCAGGAGTTGTGCCCCTGCTCTGGTAATTGTGTTTGGCTTGATCACAGGGCTGCATTTCTTAATGCAAGCTGGTAACCAGGAAACATAGAGATGTACAGAGTTACAAATAAACTTATTACTATCATTCTTGTAATGATTTTGTCATAGGTGTTATGAATTGGGAATTTTTCTACGTCTGGTTTATTATATTAGTGAGGGCAGGGTTGTCTGAAAAATGATGTTTACTTCATAATTTTCTATTTGCCAGACACTGCTATGAGAATTTTATCCTTTTATTTTTCACAATGGCCCTATGAGGTTTGTCTTAGTTCCATTTTCCTGCGGGAGAAACCCAGTATTAAGGAGAATAAGGAACAAAAGATACCAATAATTTATAGGCCAGGTAGTGAGTGATGTACTTCAATACATGATGCATTATTTCTGACTCTAGTGCCTGTATACTTATGATGGCCCTGCTAACAGAGGAAGACTGGAAACTTTATGAAAAGCCAGTTACTTATGTGTAATATTTGCATAATTGATTCAGATTTTTTTCTCCCCTTGATAAACATACTGCTAGACTGAAATGTGCATTTTGGTCACCAACAAAGAATGAGCAGGAGAAGAGAGAAAGAAGAAGGGAAGGAAACTACAGTAGAAAATAAATATGATAGAATAAGGTAGCAAAGGAAAAGATGGTTAAAAATTCATTGAGCATTTACCACATGCTAGGCTTTGTTCAAAGCACTCTACTCATATGAGTCCTAGAAATCAAGAATAAATTTTCTCTATTGAAAGATGTGAACCTGAGGTACGTTAAATAACTTCTACATGGTCACAGAGCGAGGAAGTAATTCAGCAAAATTTCTAAGCCAAACATGTTTTAATCTTCACATGTATCTGTGGTCATTTCACAGCTCAGTGCTTTTTGCTTAAGATTCTGCAATGTAAAGATAAAGGGCAATGACCAATACATAGAGACTACAGAGGGAAAAGTAATACAAGGATTCAGACATTAAAAAGTAACCTGAATACTCAGTTACCTTGGGATATCACTGATGGGATAGGCTATATTACTTTTAGATTATCACCCAGATAGTAATGCATATATGGACAATGTCAGCAGTAGGAATTCTTGAAAATTGGAGTACATGGAAATATTTTATAAGAGATATGGATGAAGCTTCATGAATTAGATAAAACAAAGGTGAATCAAGGGAAATAGTAAAATGGACAGACAACATTAGTAAATTTTAAAGAAAATACACAACTTACGTTTCTCTTTTAATGAAGAGAATAGGTTACTGACAAGAATAGAGCTTTCAGTTCAGTTGATCAGTCCTGTCCGACTCTCTGCAACTCCATGGATTGCAGCGTGTCAGGCTTCCCTTGTCCATCCCCAACTCCCAGAGCTTGCTCAAACTCATGTCCATTGCGTTGGTGATGCCATCCAACCATCTCATCCTTTGTTATCCCCTTCTGTCCCGCCCTCAACCTTTCCCAGCATCAGGGTCTTTTCCAGTCAGTCGGTTCTTCACATCAGGTGGCCAAAGTGTTGGAGTTTCAGCTTCAACATCAGTCCTTCCAATGACTATTCAGGACTGATTTCCCTTAGGATTGACTGGTTTGATCTCCATGCAGTCCAAGGGACTCTCAAGAGTCTTCTCCAACACCACAGTTCAAAAGCATCAATTCTTCATCACTCAGCTTTCTTTATAGTCCAACTCTCACATACATACATGACTACTGGAAAAACCATAGCTTTGACTAGATGGGCCTTTGTTGACAAAGTAATGTCTCTGCTTTTTAATATGCTGTTTAGGTTGGTCATAACTTTTCCTCCAAGGAGCAAATGTCCTAATTTCATGGCTGCAATCACCATCTGCAGTGATACTGGAGCCCCACAAAATAAAGTCTCTGACTGTTCCCATTGTTTCCCCATCCATTTGCCAGGAAGTGATAGGACCAGATGCCATGATCTTAGTTTTCTGAATGTTGAGTTTTAAGCCAGCTTTTTCACTCTCCTCTTTCACTTTCATCAAGAGGCTCTGTCGTTCTTCTTTACTTTCTGCCATTAGAATGTTGTTATCTGTGTATCTGAGGTTATTGATATTTCTCCTGGCAATCTTGATTCCAGCTTGTGTGTCATCCAGCCTGGCATTCTGCATGAATAGAGCTTTACTTGGTGCTATTTATAGGTTAAAACAAGTGAGTAGATAAGCAGAAAAGATGGAAAAACTCTGAGCCATGGTAATTTGAATGGCCATTTTAACTAAAGTTGCCTTTTCTCAGAGATACTACTTCAGTTGGTTTTATAAATATGTAAAGGCAACTAGATGATGTATTCGACAATCTTTTGACGTAAAGCATATCTGGTGTTTTTCTGAATAAAGTATTTCCTAGTAATAACTTTTAAATTGATAAAATTTTCTTCATTTAAAGAAATGAACTAAGTAATATTTTTGAAATCATATAATGTATGATTTACAGTATCAATCATATAAAATATGTGGTTTAGTAAATTATCTCATACTGATTTTGGTTTTTATTCTTTTTTTTTACCTAAAATGCCCATTTTACCCATAGTAACATACTGACTGATGTAGTTACAGTAGTAGGCATTCATTTTGTGCCGGTAAACAAAACCATTTCCGGTTATTTGAGTAAAACGTAAGCACCTTTGGTTAGCAAATATGAAAAATAGATGAGTAATCTTGAGCAAATGATTCTTTAGGCTTTCAAAATGAAAAGAAAATATATTTATTCTGAAATGCTTGTCAACTCATTTTTGCCAATATTGAAAATATACTTTTAAAAAAAGTCATGTCCTGAATTCAGTTTAACAAGTTGCTATTTTACATTCTTTGTGTCAGGTACTCTTTAGAAATAATGTCTTCACAGTCTTAGTGCCAATGAGAGTATATTCAGGTAATTCTCAGTAATGTTTTGTGAAAGAATAATAAAAGGAGAAATGAATTCTCATCAAGAAAAATTGGTTGTAGGATGTAACATATTAGTAATATATCAGCTCTTTCTTATACACTGAAGGAATCACAGGTGGGCTGGAAGAGAGGGTAGAAGCACCTTTTAGGAAAAGAGAATGACTTGAAGACAGGCACACTGTTCTTAAATATGTGCATTAGGTTTTAGGAATGTTCAGAATAATTTGTATGGCTGAAGGGAAGAGATATGGTGGATAGTGAGTGAAAGTTGCTCAGTTGTGTCTGACTCTCTGCAACCCCGTGGACTATACAGTTCATGGAATTCTCCAGGCCAGAATACTGGAGTGGGTAGCCATTCCCTTCTCCAGGGGATCTTCCCAATCCAGGGATCAAACCCAGGTCTCCCACATTGTGGGTGGATTCTTTACCAGCTGAGCCACAAGGGAAGCCCAAGAATACTGGAGTGGGATGCCTATCCCTCGTCCAGGGGATCTTCCCCACCCAGTCATCCAAGCGGAGTCTCCTGCATTGCATGTGGATTCTTTACCAGCTGAGCTACCAGGGGAGTCATTTACAGAAGCTTTTTAAAATATAAAGTGACAATATGAAGCAGTGTGACAGGTTTCCTCTGTCACTTTTAAACTGGTTTAGAAGGCAGTCCCCAGAATTCCAGTAATGCTGTGGAAATACTACCATTTTAATTTACAACCAGGATAAGCTGCATTCAGCTAGGAGCCAAGGGGTCTAAGTTCTAGTTGCCATCTTACACCATGTGATCCTAAATACTCTCAGCTTATGATATCAGAAGCCTCATGACAAAAGGAAAGGGGGTGAATCAGGCCATCCTAAATATCCTTTCCAGTTCTGCACTTTGTAATTCTGTGAAATCAGAGTAGCATGTCCCAGGCTGTTTGGAATCAGGGATTTGAGAGCCTAAGTTCATGTATAGTACTTTTAATCTTCATACTTCTTTATTGAGTCATGTTCTTACTAAATGTATTTCCACATGCTGTGTATTTAAGTATATTTAAATAGACTCTCCATCATTAGCAATAAAAAATGTTTCTCAAGAATGTACTTTTCGTCTAGCTGTATTGTAGAAGACTTTGAATTTCAGTGTCTGAATTGATTTCTATATTATGTATCTCAACCCCATTAAGTAGAAATAAAAGTAAAAACTTTCTGAATTCTCTTGAACAATCAAAAATTATTGAAGCTTTCTTTTGTTTAAGACAATAATATAAATACTTGGAAGTGAAAGACAACTGGGAAAATTGTTAGGAAATAATGTTCAATTATTGATATGTTGAGAACAGAGTGAAATTGAATAATTGTATTTGTACAGAGAATAGAGCTTGGTTTTAGAAAAGAATGAATACATCAGTGAATTGGGGAACCAGTGGTTATAATTCTTAACACTGTGCTCTCACTGTCTGATGTTAAGTGTTTTATATCTACATAATTAAAATCTGTTAATAACTTTATCCTGTAAATGTCCTTTCTATCCTTTGTCAGTATACTACACTAAGGTGGTAAAATGATGATCTGGTAGAGTAGCTAACAGAGTGCCATGATAATCAGTGAAAGAATTCTGCTGCTGCTAAGCTGCTGCTGCTAAGTCGCTTCAGTCGTGTCCAACTCTGTGCGACCCCATAGACGGCAGCCCACCAGGCTCCGCCGTCCCTGGGATTCTCCAGGCAAGAACACTGGAGTGGGTTGCCGTTTCCTTCTCCAGTGCATGAAAGGGAAAAGTGAAGGTGAAGTCGCTCAGTCATCCGACTCTTAGCGACCCCATGGACTGTAGCCTACCAGGCTCCTCCGTCCATGGGATTTTCCAGGCAAGAGTACTGGAGTGGGGTGCCATTGCCTTCTCTGGAAAGAATGCTACATGAATAAAAAATTTTGTGCAGCACTATAGAAGTTACCTGAATACAATGTTTTCACAAATATTAAGTATAGACAGATGCCCTGGATTTTCTGTTTGCTATTAGTAACTAATAACTGGTTAATACTAAAATTTACTGTGTCCAAAACTGAAGAAGCTATTTCAATTTTGAAAGTCTCCTGAGAGGGAAACAGATAGTTTTTAAGAAGTCATGTTATTTCAATGCTATTAAGAAAAAAGAAACACAAAAGACATAGCTCATGCAATAACTTTATACAAAATAAGCAATTAATAAATATGTATCTCTTGAGTTTGTTCTCATAATCTGAAAATGTATGAAATAAAATTATATAAATTTTCTTGACACATTAACTCTCAGGTTTACTCCTTTTCTTTGATGCTTTGATTTACTCTATTTTTAACAAATATAGAATACAATAGGAAAAGGAATACAATAAGAGAGTATATTAGTTAAATTTGACATTCAAATCCTTAATACCCTTTATATATCAGTCCCTATTCAGCACCACACAACAGTAGGAGTTTGTCATATTGGGGCGTCTTGTCTCAATTATTACCTCTTAGTAATAAAAAGTAACTGCTATTAACCAGAAAAATAAAAAGGCTTTCATGATTAAAACCTTATATTGTTTTCCTTGAGACTTAGTAGTTATATTTGGTACTTAAACTTTAATAGCCATGTATTTTTTTTGTTTTAATATTGTAATTGAAAAGATAACGTTTTTGCATAGCCACATTGTGGCTATTAAAGGTATATATACTTAATAAAAGCTGATAGTTAAAGCATGGTATTTCATAATATAATTCCATAAAATATTATATAATTTATATATAAAATTATATATACTTAACGTGGATGGAAAAATTTGATTTTTAAGCATTCTGTTGACTCACATGAAATATTTTCACTATTTATTTTTATTTATAGTAATATTTTTAGTGATGAAATGAAACATTTACTTGCTCTGAATTTTTTTCCCCACTCTCCTCTCTTGGCTGCTACTGTATGCATATAGATCAGATCTAGTTTACAAGGTTGAATGGACACAGACTTATGCACTTCAGTATTCAAAATCCAGTTTCTCTTTCAACAGTAAAGTAAGCTTTAACAAAGTTTTAAGGGAAAACTGAATGTTAGTAGGAAGAAAAATTGCTATTGGATAGTAAGCTGCATTTTATATTGACTATGACAGAGATTGGAAAACTTTCTCAGATACCAAACATTGGTTTAAAATGTATATTACATGTATCTCATGCATGTGTGACTTAGATTGTCATTAGGGTTTGAATAATGTAAGGCCATAGAGGTATGTGATCTTATCTGTTAAATATAGTGAATTAGTGTTAGGAATTGAGAAGGCAGTGGCAACCCACTCCAATACTCTTGCCTGGAAGATCCCATGGATGGAGGAGCCTGGTAGGCAGCAGTCTATCGTGTCGCTAAGAGTTGGACACGACTGAGCGACTTCACTTTCACTTTTCACCTTCATGCATTGGAGAAGGAAATGGCAATGCACTCCAGTGTTCTTGCCTGGAGAATCTCAGGGACGGGGGAGCCTGGTGGGCTGCCGTCTACGGGGTCGCACAGAGTCGGACACGACTGAAGCGACTTAGCAGCAGCAGCAGCAGTGTTCGGAAATTTACTCTGAGATAGGAAAATGGGGATAAGTCATTCATGCCTAGATGAAAGCTATGAGTGAAACTAGCATTTCAATTACTAATGATTCTTATATTGAAAAAAAGACTAATGATTTTTATAATAAAAGAGGCTTATTTTGCAATTAAACTGTGTAGAAAGATAGTTGATTCAATATATCAGATCCTATTATTTTCTAATATCATTGTTCCTAAGTTGAAAAATCAAAGTAGAATGTGTTGACAATAGAATACCTAATAGTTAATTTATGCATTTCATATGGGAAGAATAAATTTATTATAGTAGCTGATTTTATGCTGCATTTTTTGTACATTTTATATTACATTGAAATTATCCAAAACTACGTATATGTGTTTGAATTCTGAGAATGTAAGCTTTCAGTTCAGTTCAGTCGCTCAGTCATGTCCGATTCTTTGCAACCCCATGAATCGCAGCATGCCAGCCCTCTCTATCCATCATGAGTTTACCCAAACTCATGTCCATCGAGTCGGTGATGCCATCCAGCCATCTCATCCTCTGTCGTCCCCTTCTCCTGCCCCCAATCATTGCCAGCATTAGGGTCTTTTCCAATGAGTCAACTCTTCGCATGAGGTGGCCAAAGTATTGGAGTTTCAGCTTTAACATCAGTCCTTCCAATGAACACCGAAGACTGATCTCCTTTAGGATGGACTGGTTGGATCTCCTTGCAGTCCAAGGGACTCTGAAGAGTCTTCTCCAACACCACAGTTCAAAAGCATCAATTCTTCAGGGCTCATCTTTCTTCACAGTCCAACTCTCACATCCATACATGACTACTGGAAAAACCATAGCCTCGACTAGACGGACCTTTGTTAACAAAGTAATGTCTCTGCTTTTTAATATGCTATCTAGATTGGTCATAACTTTCCTTCCAAGGAGTAAACGTCTTTTAATTTCATGGCTGCAGTCACCTTCTGCAGTGATTTTGGAGCCCAAAAAAATAAAGTCTGACACTGTTTCCACTGTTTCCTCATCTATTTCCCATGAAGTGATGGGACCAGATACCATGATGTTTGTTTTCTGAATGTTGAGTTTTAAGTCAACTTTTTCCACTGTCCTCTTTCACTTTCTTTAGTTCTTCTTCACTTTCTGCCATAAGGGTGGTGTCATCTGCATATCTGAGGTTATTGATGTTTCTTCCAGTAATCTTGATTCCAGCCAGCTTTTCTTCCAGCCCAGCTTTTCTCATGATGTACTCTGCATATACGTTAAATAAGCACGGTGACAATATACAGTCTTGATGTACTCCTTTTCCTATTTGGAACCACTCTCTTGTTCCATGTCCAGTTGTAACTGTTGTTTCCTGACCTGCATACAGGTTTCTCAAGAGACAGGTCAGATGGTCTTGTATTCCCATCTCTTTCAGAATTTTCCACAGTTTATTGTGATCCACAAAGTCAAAGGCTTTGGCATAGTCAGTAAAACAGAAATAGGTGTTTTTCTGGAACTCACTTGTTTTTTAGTGATAATTTAATGTTAAAAATGGATGTCAATTTCTGTTTTCAAAACTGATACCTAAATAGTTTTTATTTTTTTCCTCTGAGAAACTTAACAATGTATATGGTGGTTTTCTAAATGTCTGTCAGATTAATTTCAATCATATTGTTTCACATTTGAAAGAAATTACTTTTCAGTTTCAAAAGTTTCCATTGTCCTAGCCTGGTACTCAGAGATTCTTGCCTCAGTTGAGTCTGCTAATGAGCCACTTAGAGGCAGTCTTCATTTTCCATTATATTGTTCTTGATCTCTACCATTACTGTTTGATTTGTTCTTAGGATTTTCATCTCTTTGCTTACTACATCATCCCTCTCTTATTTGCTGTTGTCTAAGTTACCACTAAAGCCCTTAGCATATTTACCACAGATTTTAATAATTCCTGGTCTGATAATTCTAGCTTTCCTACCATACCTGACTCTGGTTCCAATGATTCTTCTCTTGAAACAGTGATTTTTTTTATGTCAGTACATCTTTTAAATTTTAACTGAAAGGTGGACATGATGTCTCGGTAAAAGGAACGAAGGTAACTAGGCCTTTAGTAAAGTGGTGGTAATGTGTGGGGGAAAGGAAAGTATTTTATAGTCTTATAATTAAGTCTAAGTCTTTTGGTTAGCCTGTACCTCTGGACTATGAAGTTTACCAGGGCTTCTCAATTTTCTTTTCCCTCATTAAGTGGACAGGATGGCTAGAGGGAGCTGAAGTTGGGTTTCTCCCTCCCTTAACACAGAAGTCTGGAACTGGTTGGAGCTGGGTATGTTCCTTTCCTCACGTAGGTTAGGCTCTGTTAAAACCCCAGATCCCAGCAGGCAGTTAGGGCCCTGGTAAAGTATTTTCTCCTCAGGGCAGGCCTTGGTAATTAGAGCCAAATGATCTGGCATATTTCAAAAGGATTAATTTACATTTTCAACTATTATCAATATTGTATAGTTAAAAGTGGCTGAAACCTTTGTTTATAGATTTTCACAATTATGATTATGCTTAATTTTCTCTGCCTTCTGGTTTTATACAAAGAAATGTCTGAATTTTTCACTTTCTCATCACTTCAATCACTACTGGTAGTAGATGGTTTTATTTTTCAGTCAATTTAATCTAAAAATGAAACAAGCTTATATGCCTTTGATTGCATGACATTACTACTGTTATTCTGTCAATAAAGCAGGACTTCGGAGTCTCTCATGATGCAGTTTGAATAGTAGACCATGACACACCCAAGAGCTTGTCAAAATTTAACTCTACGTATCTTGACTTTACTGGAGACCTAATAAAATCCTCCCCGAAAACATTCAAATTATTATCATGAGTCTGCAGTAAGAACTATACTTAGGCATTTTATATATTTTTCATTTAATCCAAATAATATCTATGTGAAGTAAGTATTATTAGCACCATTTTACAAATGAAAAGAAACTGAACCTGAGAAAAGTTACATCACCGTCCCAAGTATCTAGTGACATTTAGCTGGTATTAAAACCAGGGTCACTCAGTCTCAAAGCCAGGATTGTTAGCCACTCAGTGTACCATGAATTGATTTTCAGCATTGTGATTGGTGCTATGGAGAGTGTAAAATAATCTATACATTTACTCAAGTGCAGTCGTAACCTAGTTATAGTGTTATTACAATGATACAGATTTTGTGTCAAAAGATATGTGGTTATTGGAAAGTGCTAAAAAATAGATTAACTCATCTTTGAAGGGCAAAGAATATCCCAAAGCTAAAAATGGTTAATTATTAAGTATAGTCATTTAGTCAGTGGCATAACAATATTTGGTGCATGTTTATATTTACATATTTATTTTCTCTTAGGAACTAAAGAAATATTGCTCTAGTGTATTTCTTTGGAGTCTATTCTTTCATGTTTCATTGTTAATAACTACATCTTACATGTATTTGTTATTGACTGTAAGCTAAAGAGTAAAATATAGAGTTCAGTTCAGTCGCTCAGTTGTGTCCTACTGTTTGCAACCATATGGACTGCAGCACACCAAGCTTCCTTGTCCATCACCAACTCCCGGAGCTTGCTCAAACTCATGTCCATCGAGTCAGTGATGCCATCCAACCATCTCATTTTCTGTCCTCCCCTTCTCTTCCTGCCTTCAATCTTTCCCAGCATCAGGATTTTTTCCAATGAGTAAGTTCTTCGCATCAAGTGGCCAAAGTATTGGAGTTTCAGCTTCAGCATCAGTCCTTCTGATAAATATTAAGGACTGATTTCCTTTAGAATTGACTGGTTGGATCTGCTTGCAGTCCAACGGACTCTCAAGAGTCTTCTCCAGCACCACAGTTCAAAAGCATCGATTCTTTGGTTCTCAGCTTCTTTATAGTCCAACTCTCACATCCATACATGACTATTGGAAAAACTGTAACTTTGACTAAATGGACCTTTGTTGGCAAAGTAATTTCTCTGCTTTTTAATATGCTGTCTAGGTTGATCATAAGTTTTCTTCCAAGGAGCAAGCATCTTTTAATTTCATGGTTGCAGTCACCATCTGCAGTGATTTTGGAGCCCAAAAATATAAAGTCTGTCACTGTTTCCGTTGTTTCCCCATCTATTTGCCAGGAAGTGATGGGACCAGATACCCATAAAATATAGAGTAGTCCACCCAAGACCCAAAACTCCCTTATTGAAATAAGTATATTAGAAATGTTGCACACATTAGATAACACAATTAGATAAATGTTATTTAGTTGCTAATTCGTGTTTGACTCTTTTGTAACCCTATGGACTGTAGCCCACCAGGCTCCTCCCTCCATGTAATTTCTGAGGCAAGAATGCTGGAGTGAGTTGCCATTTCTTTCCCCAAAGGATCTTTTCCACTCAGGGATTGAACCTGCATCTCCTGCATTAGTAGGTGGATTCTTTACCACTGAGCCATCTAGGAAGCCCAGAGAAATTTTAGAGTTTGTCCTTCTCATACCATCTTCTAAGTAAATTAACCAAGAGGCACATTGAGGAGTCTCCACTATGGTTAGTGCCTGGATGTCCTATTCCCTCAACTGTAACTTAATGAGACAAAGGTAGACACCTGGTCAAAAGACATCCAATTAATGGCTAATCAGCTACCTGTCACCTCTCACATATGATTTCCACAAGTGGCTAAATCAGTCACATCCTTTTTTAAGAATTTAGGGTTTCCAAGTTCAGAGCTGAAGAGAATTACAATCAGAAATTTCTGCCATAAAGATACACTTAAATATTCATGCATGAAAAAGTAGAGCAGAGGAGATCTGATAAACCAAAGTCATGTGCAAGTAAATGTTCGAAAAGAATGGAAAGCAAAATAAAACAGCAGTTAAAGGGCAACCAGTCAGTAGTAAGAGGAGCATGGAGAACAAAGCACATGCGGAGAAAAATCATGAGAAAATAACAGAGTGGGGTAGTCAGTACTCCTGGAACTGACTGCTGCTGCTGCTGCTAAGTCGCTTTAGTCGTGTCTGACTCTGTGCGACCCCATAGATGGCAGCCCACCAGGCTCTGCCGTCTCTGGGATTCTCCAGGCAGAAATACTGGAGTGGGTTGCCATTTCCTTCTCCAGTGCATGAAAGGGAAAAGTGAAAGTGAAGTTGCTCAGTCGTGTCCGACTCTTAGCGACCCCATGGACTGTAGCCTACCAGGCTCCTCCGTCCATGGGATTTTCCAGGCAGGAGTACGTGAGTGGGGCGCCATTGCCTTCTCCTCCTGGAGCTGACTAGGTTGCTGCTAAATCTCCAAGTGCAGTTCTTTAATATTCTTAAAATAAATCCTATTTGCATGAGTTACCAAATTGTAAAGGCAGATTATAAACTTGATGATGATGATGACTACAATGATGACAGGAGAAAAAATAGGGGACAGCAGTATATTAAATTCAACCAGGAAATGTAAAAAGCCATGGAATTTAGGGTTCCTTGAGGAGAATACAGGAACATGAGTCATCCAGAGCAATAGGCCTTCTTTTATCAACTCTTGCTTGGGCAAATGACCTCCCCTGCATGCAGGCAATTGGGGAAACAGGTATGAATGAATATTATTCATTAGAGTCCATACATTTTTAAATATTTAATACCTAAGCAACCATGAGATGTGACACTTCTCTCTGCACTGTCTCAGAATATTCCTTCCTGTATAGCAATCCTTGCAAGTAAGTAAATGGATTTCTACCTTATTTTTCACCAGTTTAATGAACATGTATTGAATAGTGATGAAATTAATTCCATGGGAAGGTGGAGAAATAAGAGAAAAAGCAGGTAACAACAAATTAAGAAATCAGATGTGAAAGTATTTTCTGACATCTGTGAATGTGTAATTAGCTTCATATTCTCTGCTGACTGCTGCTGAGTCGCGTCAGTCGTGTCCGACTCTGCGACCCCATAGACGGCAGCCCACCAGGCTCCACCGTCCCTGGGATTCTCCAGGCAAGAACACCGGAGTGGGTTGCCATTTCCTTCTCCAAATTCTCAGGGCAACTGAAAAATATGTATATATGCTATTCATTTTCCAGTCTCTCCACTGTTCTTTAATGTGTAGCCTTAAAGGTGTCTTCTTATAAACATATCTATTTTAAAAGATATGGCTACTTTAATCCAGCTACCTTTGATTTACATAATATAGTCTTTTCTTTATTCTATTTATTTTTAGATTGTTATTTATAAAACTTTAAGTTAGTTTCCTACTTCTAAGAGAAGTTTCCAGTTGTCCTTTTAAAATGAATTCCTAAATTATATAATCCAAGCTAAGGTTCTGGTTTTATCAGAAAGTTCTAATTGTTTTAACAATAGAGTCATTCCATATATTTATAAATCATTTCATTTATAAATGTAAGTGCCTATAATAAGTTAAGTGTATAATAAATGTAAGTGTCTATAATAAGTGGCTTATTATATCTCAATCCAAAGCAAGCACATGCAAAATTAAATTCTCTTATGAAAGTCTAAAGTATTATTAGTGAAATACTAAACCAAATGAAACATAGTAGGCCACATATTTTTATAAGTTTAATTGTATTTTAAGTGACTGACTAACTGTATGCCCTATGACCAGTCGTGGTGGTTTAGTCACTAAGTTGTGTCCGACTCTTGTGACCCCATGGGCTGTAGCCCACCAGGCTCCTCTATCCATGGGATTTTCCATGCAAAAATACTGGAATGGGTTGCCATTTTTCTTCTCCAGGGAATCTTCCTGTCCCAGGGATTGAACTCGGGACTCCTGTACTGCAGACAAATTCTTTATCAATTGAGCTACCAGGGAAATTCCATGACCAGTTACCAAATTTTATTGATTCTACCTCCTAAGCTCTTTCAAATCAGTCTTTATCATTAATGCATCAGTTTGGCTTCTCCAGATTATCATGATTGTGTTTTAAATTGCCCACTTACTTTGGGTCTTCTCTGTCCCTTTCCAACCCATCCTTCATCTTATTGCCAGAACTGATCATCTAAAGTGAAGACCTAACTATGTCCCTATTCTGCCTAATCCCTGCTTCCCTTACCTATATCATTTAACCTGTGGCCCAGTTTCCTCTCTGTTTTATATTCAGCCACTCTACCTTCTACCTTTTTGTGAGACTTTTGTAGTTTCTTTCATGTAATTTGTTTCCTCCTATCTCTGGATATAAGACAATGCTGTTGAATATATCTGGAAAGTACTCTTGCCAACTCCCACCTTCTCTTCTTCTTCATATATATATGAAATGCATACATATATACATCATACATATATATTTATGCATATATGCATGCATACATATATTTTTTTAAGACACAGCAGATTTTCTGTCTTTTATGAGAACTCTTATACTGCCAAAGGTTGAATTCAGAAACTTTTCTGAAGACACCGGGGACTCAGTGCATATCACGTTTATCTCATGATATTTAAATGTCTGTCTCTTCCTAGATTTTTAACTGTTGGAAGAATGGATTGGGTGTGTCACTTTGAGTTAGTGAATGCCATATGACAAATGTTCAGTAAAAGTTGGTTGCTAAACAGATGTACAAGTGATAAATTTTTTAACATACATATTGGTTAAAGGCTTATTATGCAGCTCTCAATGATGCTGGAACAATTTGTTATTGACTTTGGGCATAATCAGATGTGACAAAAAGACCAAATGATTGTGAACATTTAACTCTCTTATTCAGGATTGGTTTTGAGTACAAGTAGAAAAGTGTATACCTTTACTCTCATTTTCATATTTCACACAATCCATTCATCTTCTTCTTATCCATTTTCTCACTAAAATTGATATTGAAAGGTGGGTGGGAAAGATATTTACCTATGAAATAAAAAGACCATAAAAGAGCTTATAATCTATTTAAGCAACACCAATCAAGACATAATACCCTTCCAGAAAATTAATGATCAGTTTAGAAGAGTTGATGATCTGAAGCACATCTGGGAAATATTAACCCCAGATGGTTATTGGTACTGTACCTTGTTATTAAGATGAAAATAAAAAATGAAGCATATGGATTTTTAATGGTTGATAGATGGACTGAAAACTTTGGAGAATTTATACTAACCAATTGAGCTTTCAAAAAGCATAGGTCAGTGTTAAATGTTAAATAGGTTCTGTACTCTGTATTCCATGCAATTAGTATTTTTTATCTAATGTACCACAGTAAGCAAATGAGGTTCTTAAAGTGGCTAGACTTTATTTTAGCAAAAAAAAACAAAAACAAAAAGCTGTTGTGTTCATAAATGTAATGCTTAACTTAACTTAGTCTTCATCTCGCTCCTAATTAGGTAGCAATATATACAACAAAGAGCTTCCCTCATAACTCAGTTGGTAAAGAATCCGCCTGCAATGGAGGAGACCCCGGTTCGATTCCTGGTTTGGGAAGATCCGCTGGAGATGGGATAGGCTACCTACTCCAGTATTCTTGGGCTACCCTTATGGCTCAGCTGGTAAAGAATCCACCTGCAGTGCGGGAGACCTGGGATTGATCCCTGTTTTGGGAAGATCCCTGGAGAAGGGAAAGGCTTCCTACTCCCACTTCCCACTCTAGGCCAGTATTCTGGCCTAGAGAATTCCATGGACTATGTAGCCCATGGGGTTGCAAAGAGTCGGACCCACTGAACAACTTTCACTTTCACAACACATTCACATGAGTACACCTAACTGCTAGGGAGGTGGAAAATATAAGTAATTCTGGGAAGAAGAGGAAATGGACTTTAGGTGAATAAACTAAATGGCCAGTTGTCAGACCATATTCATTCTCCTTTTTTTTTTTTTTTTTTTTTTAAGCTCTCAGTAACAGAACCTTAATTTTGAGGAAGTACTATATCCAACTAAAAAACCCTTAAGTTTCTAGTGTATTCTGCAATTGTTGTTTAGTCCTTAAGTCATGTCCTACTCTTGCCACTCCATGGACTATAGCCCTCCAGGCTCTTCTGTCCATGGGATTTCCCAGGCAAGAATACTGGAGCCGGTTGCCATTTCCTTCTCCAGGGAAGCTTCTCACCCAAGTCTTCTGCATTGGTAGGCAGATTCTTTACAGCTGAGCCACCAGGGGAAGATCATTAGTTGTGACCAAAATACCGTTCTAGCCAATGAGATGTAAATGGAGGTGTTTTGTGGAATTCCCAGGAAAGTTACTTAAAATGAGCTCTGTCAACTAGAAGTCAGCTTTTTGCTGTCTAGAATCAGATAGAATGTCTTAGAGTTTCAGCAGACACCGTGAATCTTGAGGTGAAATTGAGGATAAGATTGTATGCTAGGATGATAGAGTTGTATATTTCACAGTTATTAAAATTGTATGTGTGGTATTGACTTCAATAGCATTAGAATATTGTCCTATATAATATTAAGTGAAGTAAAGAGTAAAACATTTCTAATCTTTATTTATAAAATGTGTATGCTTTAATGAATTGAAAGGAAATAAAACATGTAAACCCATGGCTGATTCATGTCAATGTATGGCAAAAACTATTACAATATTGTAAAGTAATTAGCCCCCAACTAAAATAAATAAATTTATTAAAAAAAAAAAAAGAAAGGAAATAAAACTACTTATTAACAATGTTTGACTATAGGTCATGAGAATATGGTGATTTTGGTTTTTGTTCACATTTTGTATTTTTTAAAGTTCTCTGAAGTAGGTAGATATTCCTTTTAATGTTAAAATTGATATTTACTAAATATTTATTTTATGTTCTGGTACATATTTTATTAATTTGTACTGCTGTGTAATTTTAAAAGGATTTAGAGTTGTATAGTGTTGAAATTTTCCCAAACATCAAATATTAGTAGAAAATTATTTCAGGATACCCCTGGAATCCAGGGCTTAATATATAAAACTAATATAGATTAAATATATGTAGAACTATACCTTAAAAGACCATTGTATGGCTTCTGAGATTAGAAATAAGAATATGCAGAATTTTGTTAGATACTAAGAGATGTTATTTATAATTGACATAAAAAAATAAGAAAGACTACCTTAATTCAAATGGCAAAAATTGTGATTGAGAGAGGAAAGGATTGTTGGTATTTATTCAGTAGTGTCATTAGTTTTTTAAATCTTATCTATCCATCCATCCAGCAACTCTTCATTAAAAGCCTACGATAGAAGACCTTTTACATACATATAGGTTTTGGGAAATTTTTCATTTATTTATTAACTGATGATTTTTAAGTGCAAATCATCTATTCAAAATGTTACAACCAGCCTTTTGCAAAAAGGCATTTAAGATTATCAGTTTTTTAAAAAAGTATGAACAATATGTCTGTCCTCTATCCTATTAGTCATTAAAACACTGCCACAAAATTAAAATAGTTATTTCTCCCAATATAATTCATGCTATATGATTTTAGGAAAAAATCATATAAAACCAGTTGTTGCAGTTTTATTGTAATAAAAAGCTAGTATGATTTTTAGAAATGTGTTTTATTATCATTCCCATACCAATACAATGATAACAAAGTTTTTGTATTAGCACCAAATGCCATCAGTAGAACTTATTTTATGTGTTTTATGCTGAGCTTCAGATCAGTACCACGCCCCCCCCCCCACACACATATACACACTCTCTGGCCCTCTCTGTTTACTGAGGCTCTTGATGCTGAGTAGTGATTTTGCTGTGTATATTAACAGACAAAATTTCTTCTCAAGGCAGCTATTTCCTCATTATCTAATTTACTTTAAACCAAATCTTAGTAGGTTCTAGCAACAGACCACAGTGGATGAAAAAAGAGGGCAAGCTACCATTTGCTCTGGTTCTTTAGATTTACACCTAGGAAGCAAGGAGGATGTTATTCAGTCTTAAAGGCACCTTTCTGTAGTCTCAGCTGTGGACTGAGACTATTTGTAGACTGATTCTTCATTTAGAAAAGCAGTCTGCACCCAGTGTCTTCAAATTATGTTTTTCTGTAGCCCATTTCCTTCTACATAAAAAGAAATGTGTCATTTGTCTCTGAGTAGATGTTAACAAATATAATCAGGAATTCTGATGTAGCTACATATATTAGAGAGAATAGCAAAATTCAGGGTTGTGCCATTTCAGTTGTGTCCAATTCTTTGCAACCCCATGGACTGTAGCCCACCAGGCACCTCTGTCCATGGTGTTTTTCCATGCAAAAATATTGGAGTCGGTTGCCATTTTCTCCTCCAGGGGATCTTCGGAACCCATCTCTGGCATCTCCTACATTGGCAGGCAATTCTTTACCATTGAGCTACCTGGAAGGAGGAAGTTACTAACTAATTTTAATTAAAGTGTAGTTCATATGTCCTTTCTGTGAGAATTTTAAACATGAGTTCCATAATTCATAAATATTCTGTAAATGTGCTGATTGATAATGTGGACGATGTTATAGAAATCTCCATAGCGATTTTTGGCCTCAAAATTTATCTGATTCGGTAATTTCTCCCTTTCCCAATCAAAGTATAGTATGGAGGAATAAACTAATTTTTATTTTCAATGGTGGACTTGCCAATACTGCCACTTAGTGCCAGAAGGCTCTTAAGGCAAAAATGTCTTGTGCCTCAATTCATAACTTTTTAATCCTAAAGTCTTAAGACTTCACAACATAAAAGTGAATGAAAAGGATAACTATTGATACTAAAAATTTTATATTACTGGAGTTTTAAGTAATTAATATTGTTACAGTTACCTGCTTTGAAATAAATTTTACTAAAGAAACAAAACACGGAGAAACTAATATTTGAAGTAATATTATTAAAGAAGGAAATATCTATTAAAACAAATGATACATAATTGAAACTTAACCTTAACTAGGACAAAACCTAGAGACAGAGGGCAGCTTTTAGATAATGCTTTACCATCATTGTCCAAACTGTGTTTAATCTTAAAGCAATGCGTGCGTGTTTAGTTGCTTCAGTCGTGTCCGACTCTCTGTGACCCCATGGACCATGGCCCACCACACTCCTCCGTCCATGGGATTCTCCCGGCAAGAATACTGGAGTGGGTTGCCATTTCCTTCTCCAGTGATAAAGTATTAAGTGAGTGAAGTGAGTGAAATGAAGTCGCTCAGTTGTGTCCGACTCTTTGTGACCCCATGGACTGCAGCCCACCAGGCTCTTCCGTCCGTGGGATTTTCCAAGCAAGAGTACTGGAGTGGGTTGCTATATCCTTCTCCTCTTAAAGCAATGAACTCTGCCTATATAATTATTTAATATTAAGTTATCAATATTTCATTGTGAGCCATGTGAAGGACATAGATTAATACTGAAATGGGAAAACCATTGCTGATAGAAGTAACTTGTCATGGCATAAACAATAGAGAACATAGTTTAACCTCAGCAATACCTTCCTGCTTTCTGCATCTCCTCCTCCTTTACATGATTGTATGTCTAATTTGGGGAGTCAGAGTAATCACTCAAAATTGCAAGGGATTTTTTTATTTCCATTTTTTTCTCTTTTATACATTTGTAGAACCAGTGCTTCTTTATGTGTACTTGTAGGAAATGTAATTTCAGTAACCCACTAGTTAAAAAGACAAACTAATCAATAATTATTATAGATACTATTATATACTATGTGATGATATTTGTTTATGCTTATGATGTACTAGTTTCTTAGGCTACTGTGATAAATTTTCACAGGGCAGTGGCTTAAAACAATAGCAGCTTATTCTCTCATAGTTTTGGAGGCCAGAAGTCTGAAATCAAGGCATTGTCAATGTAAAGCTCCCTCTGAAGACTCTAGGAAAGAGTCCTTCTTTGCATCTTCTGAATTTGTGGTGTTGGCCATTAATCTTTGGCATCCCTTGGCTTGTAGTTGTGTCACTCCATTAGCTCAAATGGTAAAGAATCTGACTGCAATGCAGGAGACCCAGGTTCAATCCCTGGGTTGGGAAGATCCTCTGGAGAAGGGAATGGCAATCCACTCCAGTGTTCTTTCCTGGAGAATCCCATGGACAGGGGAACCTAGTGAGCTACAGTCTATGGGGTCACAGAGTCAGACACGATTGAGCAACTTACTACTACTATTTTTGCCTCCATCTTTCTGTGGCTGTCTCCTCTCTGTGTGTATCTGTGTCTTCACAGGGCTTCCAGAAATGGACACCAGTCATTGGATTTAGGGGGTACCCTAATTCATTATGATCTTATCTTGATTGCATCTATTTCAGATGAAGTCATTTTTACAGGTTCTAGAGGAATGTGAAGTTTGTGAGGTCACTTTTCAACCCAGGGCATGTCAGCATATTAATTTTTTGTAGTGCTATAAAAGGTATGCTCGTGATTTAAAGTAGAGCAATATGACAGTAAAATATATGGGCTGATTCAATATGAAGTCAGTATTGTTTCTCAGTGTCTATTTCTTTCTTCAAGGTCAACATCTGATATTCTGAGTGTTTCATCAATTATGTACTCATCAAGAAGTAGCTGAAAAGCTAAGGAGAGTTAACCACATATGCATTAGTAAACAATATTTGATAGTTATATGCTGGTAAAATAATTGCTCCATGTCTTCTATCTTTTAATATTTCATTATAAGCAGTAGTCCTATTGTCCTAGAGAATCCTGTCTTTAGTAAAATTTAAAGATGTGCTGTTAAATTCCACACAGAGAATAATGGAGATAAAGGAATTTTGGAAATTTGCATACTTTTTCCAAGTTTAGAAAGTAATCTTAATTCACAGTTTAGCTATGGCCTTCAACAGCCTTATATAGATGATCTTGAAAAGTTTCTGAAATGATGGAAACATGTAATCATTTTCTATTAACTCTTTGTGGTCTTATGGGTGTTTCCCTCTGTCAGAGTTTGGTCTATCCTGTACTGTGACTCAGTGACGAAGTAAATTATTATCCAAGATGATTTCTTTTGAAGAAGAGATGAGCATTACTAATGATTACATTGGGATAATAAATATAAGCAGAGTATTAAATCCTTCTAGCTATTTATTAATTTACTGATCTTCTTATTGGTAATTGGAATAATTGTGTCTCTCACATGCCTCAGCACAGATAAAAGTAATGATCAGTCATAGCTTCTTTCACTCTCGGTTAATATTTCATAGTCACTGAGCTAAGGAGGGGGAGGATAATAATCTGGTGAGTTGACTGCAAATTGGGGCTCTGTTTTGCATAATCCCATAGAGAGGATAAACTACATATGTAATTTAGAAGAAAATGTAAAAGGTATTATTTGTTTAAGTTAAAGCCTCTTATGTAACAAATTAAATACTATTTTTGTACACATGTCCCTTTAATCCTGGGTGCTTGGATACTACAAATGATATTAAATGTTATTGATTATCATCAGAATATTATTGAAAATATTCTGAAAGGAGACTTAAGTGTTCTTTACAAAAAAAAAAAAAGTTCCACTAATCCTGATGATTACCCTTCATGGCAAATAGATGGGGGAAAAAATGAAAATAGTGACAGACTTTATTTTCTTGGGCTCCAAAATCACTATAGATGGTGACTGCAGCCATGAAATTAAAATACACTATGGAAGAAAAGCTATGACAAACCTCAACAGCATATTAAAAAGTGGAGACATCATTTGCCAACAAAGGTCCATATAGTCAATGAAGGAAAGTTACACGTCTCAAAATAGCCTGGAGTTAAAACTCCCTTCCGGGTCCTCCCCACCATTCTATACAAAAGAAAGAACTCTCTCACTGAAGAAAAAAATGGACATTAAGTTTGATTACACCCAGCTCCCAGCTGGTCCCAGCCTCTGGCTGGTCTCCAGAATTCCTTGCCCCAGCTGTTTAAGTGATGACCTTCTCCATTGGCACCCCACTCCAGTACTCTTGCCTGGAAAATCCCATGGACGGAGGAGCCTGGTAGGCTGCAGACCATGGGGTCGCTAAGAGTCCGACACGACTGAGCGACTTCGCTTTCCCTTTTCACTTTCATGCATTGGAGAAGGAAATGGCAACCCACTCCAATGTTCTTGCCTGGAGAATCCCAGGGACGGCGGAGCCTGGTGTGCTGCTGTCTATGGGGTTGCACAGAGTCGGACACGACTGAAGCGACTTAGCAGCAGCAGCAGCAGCAGTCTGAACAACCTTGGAGAACAGGCTCCCTTACGACAGTAGATTTCCACATATATGCCTGTATATACTTACTTTTTTCTTGGGTTAGTGCAGCAGCTCACTAATCTGACTGCTACACCTTCTCGCCTCATTAAAAGTAATCTGTTCCTGTAAAGTGCCAGTCTCGTTCTTTTTCTGAACCTGGCCTTCTCTAACTCCCTTACCCTACAGTAAAGCTCTGGTTTTTCCAGTAGTCATGTATGGATGTGAGAGTTGGACTGTAAGGAAGGCTGAGTGCCGAAGAATGGAGGCCTTCAAACTGTGATGCTGGAGAAGACTCTTGAGAGTCACTTGGACACCAGGGGGATCAAACCAGCCAATCCTAATGTACATTAACCTGACTATTCATTGGAAGGACTGATGCTGAAGCTCCAGTACTTGGGTTACCTGTTGGGAAGAACCAACTCATTGGAAAAGACCTTGATGCTGGGAAAGATTGAGGGCAAGAGGAAAAGGAAGTGACAGAGGATGAGATGGCTGGATGGCATCACTGTCTCAAGGGACGTGAATTTGAGCAAACCCCATGAGATTGTGAAGACAGGGAAGCCTGGCATGCTACAGTCCATAGGGTTGCAAAGAGTCATACATGATTGAGTGACTGAACAACAACAATCTTGATGATAACTTTTTTAGAGGGAAAGTATAGAATTTTCTTTTTAAGATTCCTCAATTCAAAGTAATTGAAAATTAAGTTATATAAATTCATCTGTTGAGTCTCATAGATGCTAAGTGGAAAGATATGTTTCAGGGTTATATTTTCAGTGTTCAGTTATAAGACAAAGCAAAGGAAATCAAGATAGAGGAATAAAGAAGAAAGTGAATACAGTGTATATAAGTATAGAAAATAGGGAAGGAAAGAGAAGGGGCTTCTGAGGTACAGAGATGTGATCTGTGTGGCTGGGATCACAAATGTGGAAAGAAATGTTTGGTTTTGGAAGTTCTTTATTATCTGTAGAATTTGATGGTATTAGGAGTTTTACAAAGAGGATTTTTGCCACATGAATAGGCTCTGGTGTGTGCCAATGCGATTAAGCATCCTATTCGTCTCTGTCAGTCATGGCCCTGCAAAGACTGATTTCAAAGAATTACTGGTTATGAGCGGGAGGGCATAAGGAAACATTTGAAAGAACAACTGATTAATGACATTATTACAGAGTCCTGTAACTATTATGCAAAACCTACAGTGTTGTGTGAACAAAATGAAAAACTAGAATATCCATGGATTTCCATGTTCTGAGTCTTTGCCTGAAAAATGTGTTAATATATCAGGCCACAGATTGATGATAAACTTGACTGCCTGGCTAAATAGGAAATGGTGATCAGTATTGATTCTAACTACACATTTGGCTGAGAGTAGAAAAGAACTGTGTCATTTCTATTGTGACATTTTGTGCTGAGAGGGAGCATGTTAGAGAGGCTAGAACTCATGGAGAATGAAGCCTTCAGTAAGACAATACAGTTTTTATCAATTCATGAGACTCCCATCAGCCTGGAGATACTGAAGTACTCTGCTATGGGCTCCTTAGGTAAACCCAAAGTATATTAGTGGAACTTGCAGCAGGCCTAAATACTTGAGTATGCTAAATACTTGAATATGAGGAAAGAGTGCATATACTGGCTGTTAAAGGGAAAAAAAAATTGATGTGTGTGTGTGCAGATTGATAGATAGCCAATATGGTTATATATAGGTAAATAAAAGCAGATATTTCAGAACGGTATGCATAACACAACCTTTTTTAACCTTAAAATAATACCTGCCAAAATTATTGGCCATATAAAGTGAAAGTGAAGTCTCTCAGTCGTGTTTGACTCTTTGTGGCCCCATGGACTGTAGCCTGCCAGATCCTCTGTCCATGGGATTTTCTAGGCAAGAGTACTGGAGTGGGTTGCCATTTCCTTCTCCAGGGGATCTTCCAGACCCAGGGATCAAACCCGGGTCTCCTGCATTGCAGGCAGACTCTTTCCCATGTGAGTCACCAGGGAAGAACATATTGGTCATATATATATACATGTATACCTATACATAAATATGTATATATATGGATAATTTACATATAGTGATAGAAAATACTTGGTGAGTGACCTCAAATCTATTATACTGTGGTAATTCAGTTACTTACTGAATTCAGGGTTGGTTTGAGAAGACACTTGGAGAAGATGATTTTTTATTTTATTTTTTACTATATATCTTTTTATTTAAAAAAGTAGAATTATAGATGATAGTCACATTCATTTTCCTGCCTTTTTAATAAGTAAGGAAAATGCTTAGACTTCTAAAAAGGGGCAGAATTATTAAAATTTTGGTTGTCAAAACAGAATAAAAATAAAACTACATGATTTATGACTTAAACTTACATTGAAAAGAAAGTGAAAGTAAAAGTTAGTCACACAGTGGTGTCTGACTCTTTGCGATTTCATGGACTTCAGCCTCTCCCACTCCTCTGTCCATGGAATTCTCCAGGCAAGAGTACTGGAGTGGGTTGCCATTTCCTTCTCCAAGGGATCATCCCGACCTGGAGATCAAACCCAGGTCTCCCACATCGCAGGCAGATTCTTTACCAGCTGAACCACAGTTCAGTTCAGTTCAGTCACTCAGTCATGTCCGACTCTTTGCGACCCCATGAACCGCAGCATGCCAGGCCTCCCTGTCCATCACTAACTCCCTGAGTCCACCCAAACCCATGTCCATTGAGTCGGTGATGCCATCCAACCATCTCATCCTCTGTCGTCCCCTTCTCCTCCTGCCCCCAATCTTTCCCGGGATCAGGTCTTTCAAATGAGTCAGCTCTTCGCATCAGGTGGCCCAAGTATTGGAGTTTCAGCTTCAGCATCAGTCCTTCCAATGAACACCCAGGACTGATTTCCTTTAGGATGGACTGGTTGGATCTCTTTGCAGTCCAGGAGACTCCTAAGAGTCTTCTCCAACACCACAATTCAAAAGCATCGATTCTTTGGCTCTCAGCTTTCTTTATAGTCCCACTCTCACATCCATGACTACTGGAAAAACCATAGCCTTGACTAGACAGACCTTTGTTGACAAAGTAATGTCTCTGCTTTTTAATATGCTGTCTAGGTTGGTCATAAGGGAAGCCCAAACTTACATTGAAGGGACAACAATAGCTTTCCTGTGTTGCCAAGTGGATAATACTGATGTCTTGATCCTTAGAGGGAAAAGGTAGAAGGGGATGTGCTACAAAATTCTTCTTGCCAAGGAAAAAAATGAGGATACAGGCTTCATTTTCTGGCTACAAGTCTACAAGTATAATTATAATTTTCAAGAGTTTTGAAGTGACCACTGATCAATTTTCAACAAGTCATAGTAAATATTGGTATTATAAAATATTTGAATATGCAGTTATATTCACTAATATGCATTTATGTGTCAGATTCTGCCAACCATCTCATAAATATAGATGGTATATAGTACCAAAAGAAAAGTTGGAAATTGCCCTGGAAAGTACTTTTTACCTATTGTGCTTATACATAAAATACAAGGAATTAAAGAAAGACACTGTGATTTATTATTAAATGGGATGATTATGCCAGTGTCATAAAACTTATTACTAATTTAACATAGCAGTGTATCATATTGAAAGAGAATAAAAAATGAGAAAAGACCGTGAAAGGTCTAGGGTAGTGGATACCTCTTGGAATTCTTTAGTATTGTGTAGAAATGCTGCATTGGGTAGGATGGACACACTTGCTGTTAAATTGAGCAGATACTTATCAGAAAATTATTTTAAAATTTTTGTTTATTTTTAATTGAAATGCAGTTGATTTACAATGTTACACTAATCTAGAAAGATATTTTTAAAGCAGTGGTTCAGTTTTGTCTAGTAGGAAAATAAAAACCTCCCTAGTTAATTCAAACAGAGGAATTAAAATAAGCTGTTTACAAATGTGTTAGGAGGACCAGAGAGTAAAAGGGTGAAGTAAATATATGAAAATACCAGTATCTGCAAGAAACTACCATTATCCCTTGGGCTGGAGCAGTAAACATAAAGTGATTATCCAGAGCCCCATGTTGGAGTGTTGCTGTAGCCAATTCTGCTGTTGAAACTACTGACTGTCCATTTTTTAGCAAGCCAGTAGTCACACTCCTCCTAAATCTAAAGGGATCTTGTAGCCCAAGTGGACTACTTCTAGTGGACTGCTGAAACTGTTGGACTTACCTATGCCATGAGTGCCGAAGAATTGATGCTTTTGAACTGTGGTGTTGGGGAAGACTCTTGAGAGTCCCTTGGACTGAAAGGAGATCCAACCAGTTCATCCTAAAGGAAATCAGTCTTGGGTGTTCATTGGAAGGACTGATGCTGAAGCTGAAACTCCAATACTTGGGCCACCTGATGCGGAGAGCTGACTCATTGGGAAAGACCCAGATGCTGGGAAAGATTGGGGGCAGGAGGAGAAGGGGACGACAGAGGATGAGATGGCTGGATGGCATCACCAACACAATGGACATGGGTTTGGGTGGACTCTGGGAGTTGGTGATGGACAGAGAGGCCTGGTGTGCTGCAGTACATGGGATTGCAAAGAGTCGGTCACGACTAAGTGACTGAACTGAACTAAACTGAACTGGAAGTTGGGCTGCAATAGGTTCTTAGAAATCACTACCGCGGGTACTAATTCAATTCCGTTCATTAATTCAACAAGTGTATATTGAGTCTCTGTGTGTGCCAGGTATATTTTAAACACTGGAGACTCAGACATGGACATAACAGACCAAGCGCTTCTTTAACATGGTGCTTACATTTTAGCAGAGGGAGAAAGAAAATAATTAAATGCGTTAGTATAATGTAAAGTGGGCTTCCCTCATAGCTCAGTTGGTAAATCATCTGCTTGCAATGCAGGCGACCTGAGTTCTATTCCTGGGTCGGGAAGATCCCCTGGAGAAGGAAATGGCAACCCACTCCAGTATTCTTGCCTGGAGAATCCCATGGACAGAGGAGCCTGAGAGGCTGCAGTCCACGGGATTGCAAGAGTCGGACATGACTTGGCGACTAAACCACCACCACCATAATGTAAAGTGATGATAAGCACTAAGAAGAAATAATGAGAGAAGAGTAACAGACTAATGGTGAAATGGTGCTGAATTTGGGCAAGATCTCATTGATAAAGTAATATTTGAGTAAACCTTAAAGAAAAAAAAAAGATGGATGAGCCGTATGAGTTGCAAAGAGGAGTGTTCTTGGGAGAACCATCATCTGGTGCAGAACCTTTCAAGCTTGAATGATTGACAGGTGTGAGGAAAAACATGAAAGTCAGCATGGTTAATGCAAAAGGAAGAAGGGTAACAGTTGTAGGAATTCAGGACATATAAGTATCTCTCCTCTTTCCCTCTGCATTAATGACAATTAACTCCTTTGATTCAGATATTCTATGGAACCTTCTTTTAAAGATTGTTCAAAAGGTACAGCAGAAATTTTTAGTTACTTGTCAGGATCCCAGCAGTGATAATACTTCTAAATTTGATGTACAAGATGCTGATATGCATGAAGTTTCTGCCAAATAAAATTAGCTCTTTTGGAAATGAAAATATTGTACTTGTTAAATTCACATTGTGAACAGATAATAACACTGACAGAAAGAAGAGCACTGAAACTAGTATTCTTGTTCATGCTGATAGCACTGTCTGTATTGAAAAGCAAATACATACCACAAACCATAATACCAACAACATTCTTTCTTAGTCTTAACATTTATATGAGTCTTGCCTAGGGAGTGGAAAAAGTACAAGTGACGTGTGCTTGAAGATGTTAATTGCCTAGTTATTTAACATTTCTAAGAGAACAGAGAAAAAGGGATTTAGAATTCAAAGTACATTAATATTTATGATATTGCAAATAGAGTTTCATTAAATCATAGATGTTTGATGGGGATTTGGGTCTATTAAAAACTTCAAGGTCTTCAGATCTTTCCTGTTCTGTGAATAATTTTATAGGAATATTTTGTTTTAAAATTCATTGAACATTATTTTACATGTGATATAGAGTGTTCACCCTGTGTTTGACTTTTTTTTTAATTGTAGCTTTTAATGTTCAGAATTATTAGTCTGAGCATGCAGTTACACAATCCATGGCACTGGTCTTAATCATCCAGAATCCTGAATTCATCAAATTAAGTGTGAAAAACAGATTAAAAATAATATGCAATATTATTATATCTTTCTGCAAAGAAAATAAGCACAAAATTAAAGTTATTAATGTTATCTAAACCAAACTAGATATTTTAGAGTTCTGTGGCACTGAGTTCTACAATGATAAATGTTCTTGAAATGAAATATCTCAGTGTGTTTTGTTACTTGCAAAAAAACCCACAAAAAACAAAAAACTCATAGAATGTAGAAAAGAAGACTATTAGTTACGCTCATTAGGTTTTTCTTACTGTTATAGGAATCGCCAAGAATGACAATCTGTATAGATACTTTAAATCTGTACAGATTATCCATAAGAAGAAAATTTGATTTTAAGTTACTATATCTATGGGTCTTTTTAAATAGTAAATTTTTAGGCTACACAAGTAATGGATTTTATCATAGATTACCTACAAATCATAGAATCTCATGTTTTGATTTTTAAAATCTTACAAATTTATTCTAATCTATATATGAAGATTAGTATAGTTCACAACTCGAAATTATATTTTATATAGTCTGAATATGTAAGGTCTGATGAGTATAGATTATATTGAGAAATCACTGGGAAACCCACTGAATTACCAAAATATTATTTTTCTTTCCTTTCTTTTCCTTTTTAAAATTAATGAATTATCCAGATTAATTTACCAAGAAATTGCTATGCATAGCTGCAAGAGACAGGTGGCAGGCAAGATAACTTCCATTTCCCCTACTTTGTCTCTCTCTCTCCCTCTCTGTTTCTTTTTACTTTTATTTCTGCAGATCCTGCAGTCTCAGATTTCCACTCTGTTCTGAGACCAACACTGTATGTGAAGTGGCTCAAGTGTCAGCCATCTTCGGTAAGTTTTACTTAAGTTCAGGCTTTTGTCTTCCCTGATTCTCAGTTTCTTTACTCTTGCAAGCCCATTTTTCATGCTCCACACCTATTCCACATAACATCAAAACCTTCTTATGCCATGTACTTGCCTATTGAGCATGTTGAACACTCTGCCAGTGAAGGAACTTGTATCATGGCTATTCCACTTCGGACATCCTGACATGGCGTGTGCTCTTATGTTCTTGTACCCTTTTTTAAGCATATCTTTGTGTCTTTGCACTTTTGTCTATAATTTCCAGGTACATAATCTGTTCTTTGTTTTAATTTTCTATGTTGCTTCTTGTGGCCCATAAGACTATCTAGCAGCAGAAATATCTATGGTAGTTGGCTTAGAACAACCAGTGAGCTAGGAATTAAGAATTTTCAAGACCTTTTTTTTCCTATAAACTTTATAGTACAGAAAGGCAGTCTAGAATTTAGGTTACTAGAAGTAAATAGGAGAAACTAGGACATGGGAAAGGATGGAGATTATGGGAAAGGACACAAGTTCTGCAAGGATAAAATTATCAGTCTAATTTTTCGAGACACTGAAGTTTCAGATAACTGGATTCCTGTTAGGAGTGGTAGGGAGCAGAGGAAGAGGGAATTTGGCACTGAGGAAATAAGGGATGCTCATGGCAATGGCAACCCACTCCAGTGCTTTTGCCTGGAGAATCCCATGGACAGAGAAGCCTGGTAGGCTGCAGTCCTTGGGGTCACGAAGAGTCCGACACGACTGAGCGACTTCACTTTCCCTTTTCACTTTCATGCATTGGAGAAGGAAATGGCAACCCACTCCAGTGTTCTTGCCTGGAGAACCCCAGGGACTGCGGAGCCTGGTAGGCTACCGTCTATGGGGTCGCACAGAGTCGAATATGACTGATGCGACTTAGCAGCAGCAGCATGGACAAAAGTAGGCCTCTAAGTTGGATTCATAAAAGATGACTTCCTGCCATTTGTCCTACTCTTGATAAAATGTTGTGAAAGGTGTATTGAGCACTTTTAGAATAAGTTTAGAAAATTTTACCATAGACACTTTGAATGCAAATATTTTAAGACTGATCATTGACATATTTTACCTTACTTCTTAACATTTATTATTCACCCATTATGTTAAGGGATGATTTTAGATGTTATTACATACACCATTGAAAAATGTTTACTTTTATTTGATTATCCAGATTATCTGTAAATTATGATGATGGAAAGTTAAAAGCCAGATTTTTTAGCTTCAGGGGTCTAGCAGCTATTGCTAAACCTTTACTAAACTTTAATCTATTGTTGATAACAAGCAATCATGTTATTTTTATATTTCTCTCCTGAGGTTTTATAATTGCTTTATTTTTTCTTATATTTGAATTGATATTGTGTCTTTTGTATACATCTTTTGTTTGCATTTATACTCTTAATTTTAGTATTTTCATTTCATTTCATTCATTATTTTCAAAATGACATATTTTCATTATGTCAGATTTTGAATGAGATTCAGGGATACCTTATGTTTCTGATTTTCTAAAATTAGTGGTTATTTTATTATTGATTTTAGACATCCATTAGACTCTCCTTCGGGAGAAGGAAATGGCACCTCACTCCAGTACTCTTGCCTGGAAAATCCCATGGACAGAAGAGCCTGGTAGGCTGCAGTCCATGGGGTCGCGAAGCGTCGGACATGACTGAGCGACTTCACTTTCACTTTTCACTTTCATGCATTGGAGAAGGAAATGACAACCCACTCCAGTGTTCTTGCCTGGAGAATCCCAGGGACAGCGGAGTCTGGTGGGCTTCCGTCTATGGGGTCGCACAGAGTCGGACACGACTGAAGTGACGCAGCAGCAGACTCTTCTTCAAATTATGTATTTGGTGTAATTTAATAAAATAATTTATAATATATACTGAGATCTGTACAACCTTGGAAAAATATCAAAGTTCAATACCATTCAAATAGATTAAGTTTTTTTTTTAATTTTCTCTTTTATGAATCCGTATCATATTATGTATAATTTTGCCTCAAAGGCCAGTTTAGTCTTATTTAACAGTTTCTATTTTTTCTTATCAATAAAGGAATAAAATTTAATTACTACAGAATTTTTCAGAGTGTTTCAGATATTTCACCAGAGATTTCTCATGTCCTATTATCAATGGAATATGGCAAAGTGAAACACTCACTGATTTATATGTATTTTTATATGATTCAGTTTTATATTGCATATTTCTCATATTTTCTGTACTGGGATAGCTTATTTAGTAAGTAGGGTAAAATTAAATTTCTTCATTTTTATCTATAGATATTTCAGCAATTTTCATTGAATATTCTGAGGTAACAGTATCTATTTGTTATTAATGGAGAGTCCATGAAGCTAAGTGGAATCTGGGGGCAGCTAGCACGGAGGTGGGTTGGATATGAGAGTTTGGATATGAAAGGATTGTTGTAAAAAGAGATAAGAAAGTATTTGAATTTTTTTGAAGTTTTACAATGAATAAAACATTTTTTCCCTATGTTCTTACTGTAAACCACTGATGAATTTGAGCGGAAAAGCTACTTGAGTTTATTTGGAGGCACTGTGAAATAAAAGGATCATCTTAATCTGGTTTTAAAGGGATAGCTTTGTTGACGTTAATCTAGTATGAGCCAGAAATAAAGTTTTCAGAGATTTGTAAAGTAATTGAAGCATCTGGGAAAGATAAAGAATAGGAACCAAAGGTCTTTTGCTTTATATTGATTCAGTTAGGAGCAATATAGTCTAAGATTTTAGCAATAGAGTGGTGTAGACAGACTTTTGATAGCAGATGTAGTATTTTCATGTTAACTGATTGATTTTGTTCTGTTGTTATCTTTTAAAAAAAATAAATCCTTTGGAGAGATTTTTTTTTAGGACAGAGCTAAATATCATGTTAACTTCTGAAAGAATTAGTTTTTAAGCTAATCTAGTTACTGTGCATGAGGATTATTTGGGTACACTTCTCAGATAATTAAGAAAAAAGCTGATAATTTGTTTTAATTACTTAAGCTAGTGCACTAGATGTATAAACTTTGCCTTAGTATTCAAAATCAAGTACCAGTGAAAAATTCAGGGATAAAGGAAAATATAATATGAATTTTGTTTCATAAATATATTTCAGTACTTGTTTGATTGGAGTTTATTCTTTTCTCTATTAGTCATTTGGAAATGACTAATATCCACATGTAAGATATTAAACTGGTTGTACAACACATATATGTTTGTAGTAAAAGTAACAGTATATATTTGAGGTTTGCTTACTAAATTTATTTACATTTTACTTCTTTCTGGACAGGATGTGAGGCAGCTGATCATAATACTGTGCTTTCTATGCTAACTACTTTATAACATTGAAACTAAAGATGAGATAACTTTAATATATTGTAAATTTTACATCTTAAGAAGCCTTCACAGTGTCTTTTATGTTAAAAGTGCATAATATATGTTTTTTATATAAATAAAAGAGGTCAAATAGTATGACCAATCTCACTGAACTCTGTAACTCAATCAATAGTTATTTAACTATTAGAGTTCTTAACAGGTAACTTTAGATAGGAATCTGAATATTTATTTTGCTGCTGTATGCTTGACCTTAAGCAAGGTCCTATGTGTCTCTGGGTGTATATTTCTTCAATCATACAATGTAGGAGTTGGTCTAGATATAATCTAAGCTTCTATCATTCCACCTGGTGTCTGTGAATAACCAATTTGTGCTTGCACACTCACATAAATAGTTAACTTGTTAATTACTGATGATGCCTGATCCATCTCTAGATAATTCTAAATGCCAGTTAAGTCTTTCTTATACTGAATTAAAGTATGTCTTCCTAAGTTTTGTGTTATTCATAAGTGTGCTAAGTGTGCCCTTAGTATATTCATAGAAATTATTGATGAAAGTGGTATACAAAACTGTACAGGGTATTGTGTTATGATCACATTTTTTAACAACAAAAATATCTGTTAATCCACTTTTAAATCAGTACCTTTTGGATGTGGCCATTAAATCCATAGTAATCAATTAATTGTCCTTGTGGTTCAGCCAATTTGTCTTCATTGTGCACAGAAGGACATCGCAGAAACTTGACAGGTGCCTTGCAAAGTCTTGATCCATTTTGATGGCTGCATTTTCTAGGAAGGAAGGAAGAGGGAAAGTACATAGGGAGAGAAGGAAAAATAGAATGGGAGAACAAAAGAAGGAAGGAATTAAATTATGTAGCTAAGATTTACTATTAGAAAATCTTTAGTGTTGTTTATCCTCAAGAATTTTGATTTTATAAATAGCATTTTCTCTGCATCATCATTTTCCCCAGATGTTCTGTACTATCTTCCATGCTTAAAACAATTTTTCTTTGACAACAGGGCATGCATGTTTCATTCCTTCTTCACTTTCTCTGTAGTTTGTAGCTAGTCTTCGTTTTCTTTTCTTATGGAGGCAGGGGGCTCACTTTCTCACTTGGATGCCTAATGGGAATTCTCAGCACTCTATCCGAGAAGGAATTATTGATTTTTCTCACACAACAAAAATGAAACAAAATCCTCTTTCTGAAATTTCCCAGTCTCAGTAAATTGGAGCCATAATCTACCCAATTGCTCAGGCAGCAAAGAGTCAGATTTGATCCCTCTCTACCATTAAAATATAAATTCAATTTGAACATTTCCGTTTTCACTACTGCCATCTTAGTCTCCACCTAGCAATTGCCCTCTAATTGCTCTCTCTTCTTTTTACTTCTTACCTTATTCTCTTGACAATCCCACAGTGATCCTTCAAAATTATGTCACTGTTTTGCTGAAAACCTTCAATAGTATCCTTTCACTCTTAGAACAAAATTCAGAGGATCTTGTCCTGCAAGGCTCTATGTGAACAGAGCAGGCTACCTCTCCTGTCTGATCGTTTAACCCCTCCCTCTACTGTTCTTTCTACTCCAGCTGTACTGGCCTTCTTCCTATTCCTTGAACTTGCCTTTAAAGTTTTTTTTCCTCATTCTTAAATGTTCCTTGGTAAAGTTTTCACATGGCTCCTTCTCACATCGTTAGCCAGTTTGCTACCAAGTATCACCCAGACTATCTAAAATAACTTTCTGAATTCATTATTCTCTATCCCCTTACACTCTATTCCCTTCTCCCTTTGTTGTTGTTCAGTCGCTAAGTCATGTTTGATTCTTCCAGACCCCATGGACAGCAACATACCTGGCTTCCCTGTCCTTCACCATCTCCCAGAGTTTGCTCAAACTCATGTCCATTGATTCAGTGATGCCATCCAATCACCTCTTCTCCCTAACACTTGTCTGTTCCCCATAACAATATAAGCTACAAGTCTATCGTTTTTACCCTTCTATACAAAAGTCCTGAATCATAGAAGAAGCATAGTAATCATTGTTAACTGAAACACCATTTTCTGTCAAATGCTGTCTCATTTCCATTGCCTTTATATTTTGTGATTCTAAATGCCATATTAATTGTTTTACTGTGATATATTTGCTTAAAATGTGATCATGACACTTCAACGATTTTCTGAAAATCAAGCTATATTTAGGGGGAAAATGGTGATGCTATTATATTAACATGCTAACTTTATGAACATTCCACGCACATAGTTAGAAATATTTATTTACTAAGCTACAATTTTAAATCTAATTGAGCATATATTGTAATCATAAAAATTAAAATATTTGTGTCTGTATCATGATTGTGGTGATGGTTGAATGGGCATAAGACCATCATATGTCTGGCTCATCAAATAGCATATATTAAATGTACAGTTTTTTGGGGATATATCGGTCATACGTCAGGAAAACCATTTAAAAGTAAAATATAAGGAATGAATTAAATATTTACAACTTTTATTTTGTGATTATAAATCAGAAAGAGGATGCTATTTCTGTTCATTCAAATTAAAATTTTCAATCCAAGGATGCTAAAGCCCCATTTTATGCTTTTTCTAGTTAATCTTACTTTAATGAAAACATATGGTCATTTTTTTTATATGTGAGGGCTTTAACTTCTTAAGAACACTTATTTTAATACAAAAATATGGATATATGTAGTAAAATATAAAAAGTGTATATTAAGTCTAAGATAGCAGTTTCCTTTGCGCATACTCATGGAAGAGAACAGAGAATGTGACCTTTAGTGGTATTTGTAAAAATTTATTTTTTTTGAAGCAAAAGATACAGAATTAATAAAATCAGAGTTTAACATTTGTTCAGAGGTAATGCTGAGAAAATTCTTGTTGCTTGATATTATTAATCATAACTTTTTATATGTTTTAAATGTTTTTAATTTAAAAAAACCAAACCATAATAAGAAAAATGCTCTCAGTATATCATTTAAATGAATCTGTAAGCTGGTATTCATTGGCTCTAGCATAACTTAAGTTTGCTGTTAAAGATAGGACAGTTTTTGTTTTTATTAGTCTGCTTGTTTTATTGTATAGGTTTAAATGTCTTTTTCACATTATTTCATCTAATAGCATTTCTTCTAAAGTCATTTGTTTTTCTACCTTCTATTACCTTTCCTCTACTGAGTTTAGGATATCTCAGCTTAGATGCCTAGGAACCAGAACACAAGAAATATAAAAATATAGTTATCCTAAATAAATGTTAAAAAGTTTAGATAGGGATGAAGTATATATAAATGAAATACAATTAAATTAAGATTCAGTTTCTAAAACTTTCTGTTCTTTTCAACTTCACCATTACTGTCAGTGGTATTAATCTTCTCTCTCTTTTTACATTGTTTTCCTTGTCCCCTTCATTCAGTCATTAAATATACATAGTTTAACCCTTCTATAATGCTATACGTTTTTGCCCTAAAAGAGAATCCTGTCATGTTGAAGTGAATAAAATTATTGGAATGAGCCTTTTGGGTAAATCAGGAACCTAATGCCAGTCAACAGTGAACACAGCAGATTTGTCTTCATGAAATGTATAGCCTAGTGGGAGATAGAGAAAAGTAAACAGGAAATTCTCATATTGGTATAAAAATACCAGGTGGTATGAAATAGTAAGGAAGCACCTACTGCAATCACAGAGATTATGGAAAGCTGCTTAGGAGAAGCAGCATCTAATTGGAGACCTGAAGGTTGTGTAGGTCTTTGCCAGATAAAATGTAGAAAGACAAAAGTTTTTCAGACATAATCACAAAGAGAGAGAACACAGTGGTTTAAAGAAAGGAAACATGATTGAATATGCTACCAGCGTGGATTTTGAGAAAGGGAAAAGCAGTATAAGATGAAACTAGAGAAGTATCCAAGAGGAGTTTCGAAAGGCCTTGTGTCTGCCATATTTAAGAATGTGAATTTTATTCTAAGAGAACGAGGGAGCCCAATTCACACAGTGGCTGCAGACCCTGCTCCATCTAACTATGTATTGTTCACTTTATATATTTATTTATTTTTCGGAAAGAATTCCCTAATTTTCCAAACCTGATCATATCCCCCCTTTAGCACTTTACACTTCATCTTTAGAGTGCATGCTATATTTATAAAAATTGTAAGGTTAAATGCTCAGTGTCTGATTCTCCTCCTGGATCATAATCTGTAAAATAGTAGAGATCAAAGTGTCTGATTTATTGCTGTGTCCTCAACATCAACGTCAGTGTCTTCTATATAGTAGATGCTCAGTAAGTGTGTATTGAATGAATGCTCTATAGAGGGCAAATTGTCAGTAATAAAATAGTTTTCAAGATTAACATAATTTAGCTAAAGATAACTAAAAGTCAGTATTGATTTTAACCTTTTTCTCCCCTCATTCTTATCTCCCTGACTGTTGTTAACAAATAGTAATTGAGGAATTCCCTTTCCTAAATATTATGATACAAACTCAGGAATATAAGTGATTTTGTGTGAAGAAGAAATATTAATATTTTAAGAATTAATGGCTATGGTTAAAGCAAGGTATATTGTAGAATACACTCAGCAATATTAATTTGTAGCTATTGTGGTACATTATTACAACTTAAAGGAAAAGTTCTACCCTTTATGGATTTCTTGTATTTCCAAAGTTAAATATCAGCTTTCAAATGGTTTTTTTATGCCAGTACAGAAAGAAAGAATTGCCAGAGCAGGCCTCCTTCTAAAGTATAATTACAGACTTGTGACTAGTAATTTGTTAACAAATTATCCTAAAAGATTAGAAGAAATTGATGAACTGGAAATAGCTATGATTTTTCTATTCATAAAAATCTACTTAATTTTCTCAATAAATGATGAGTGCTTTTGCATCTAGGAAGATATTAAGTTATGTAAAGATAAAATGTTTTTAACTAGAAAAGTAAATATGATTTTAGATCCTGTTAGCAGTCATGTTTTTAAAAAAATATTCCAGTTATGATCAGCAGTCACACATGTTCTGATAAAGGTATCTAAATTCAGAAAGATCTACTTATAATTCTGGCTTCCAAACTGAATATTACATTGAAAAATTTATGAAAAAATTTAATTTTAGCTCTTAAAATTATAGTTCATGGTTTTGAAAGAATAAGAGTTCCGGAAAACCCGACACAGTCAATTTTATGCAGTGTATGAAGAAACTACTTCATGATCTTTGGCACAACGAAATGAAAACATGGCAGAGTTTACTAGAGAAACTCTTACCAAAGAATGAAATATGTTAACTAGAAAGAAAAGAAAGTTGAGGGAATCTTCTTGTTTGCCTGGGAAAACGAAGATATATGTATATTCCAGAGCAAAGTTACCTAGTTTGATTTTTTTTCACACGCTCCTTTTGAAATAGAAAGTAAAAGAATGTTGAAGAAGGTAACCTAATTTTTTGTGTGTGACATTTGGAGAAAGTTATGAGGTTAAAAAAAAAAAAAACCTTTCAATTTAACAAAATTACATATTCAAATTAGTGAAAAAAACCATTGTTAAAGAAGAAAAAAACTTTAGATAGATACTTCAAATATTTTTGTCAGTAGTGTTTAAATATTAAACATTGGTACTATGAGTGGACTCTGAAAGTTTCTAAAATTATAGGCATGTGAAGGCATTGGCTTTTGTTGTTTTTTGACCACACTGTGTGGCTTTTGGAATCCTAATTTCCTGACCAGGGATTGAACCCAGGCCCTTGGCAATAAGAGCATGGAGTCCTAAACTTTGGATCACCAGGGGATTCCCAAAACATTGGCTTTTTAAAACTAAAAGCACTGTGAAAAAATAAGATATCTATTCTAAAGGAAAATAAGTTAAAAGGTGACCCATGGCAGCTAAGAGTTAACATAAGAGAAATGCCACATATATTTGAATACTTGTTTTATTTTTTCTTATTTTAAATTATGCATTCCTTTCTTCATGTGTATTAATTATATAAATTTGAATTTTAATAGGATGTTTAGTTTTTGTAAGTGGTATGTAGAGTGATTTTGGCTAATCCAGTTCATCTATGTTCAAAGAAAACCATTGTTTCCTTGTGGAAGCTATGCAGTAACTCTATAACGCATAGGAATGGTTAGATGTAGGTTGAATGGGAGATGATGAGAGGGAGAAATTCCATGAACAGCTACTGTTTGCCTACTACTCTATTCTTGCCTAGAGAATCCTGTGGACAGAGGAGCCTAGTGGGCTACTGTCCATAGGGTCGCACAGAGTTGGACACGACTGAAACGACTTAGCATGCATGCATGTAATGGAGAAGGAAATGGCAACCCACTCTAGTATTCTTGCCTGGAGAATCCCAGGGACAGAGGCGCCTGGTGGGCTGTCATCTATGGGGTCGCACAGAGTCGGATACGACAGAAACGACTTAGCAGCAGCAGCAGCTACTTATATTTTTAAGTTTAATTTTCACAAAAATTCTGTCATTTATTACTATTTATTTTATAGATAAGAAAGGTGAAGCTTGTAAAGTATAAGAAAATATCTTAGATAATACCAGCATTTCTCTTTCAGGAGTCAAGTACAAATTAAAGTGCATCTCACTTCAGTACATGTTCTTACCTTTATACTTCCATAGCCCTCACATGATATTGGTGATGGTAGCAGTTGCTGTACTAGTAGTAATAGTAATAGTGATAGCACATACCTACTGTGCTTGATGTGTCCTTAGCACTTAAATACATTAATTTTATTTAATTCAAAACAAAGAACCCTATAAAATATGTACTCTTTGGACCTTGTGTTGTAGGTGAGAAAAAGAGATTGGGAAATAGAAGAAACCACCATTGTTTGGGTGTGTATAGTCTTGTGGGACATTAGTGATGTAAGTGGTGAAATGCAGACCTTGGAGAAGGAAATGGCAACCCACTCCAGTATTCTTGCCTGGAGAATCCCGTGGGCAGAGGAGCCTGGTGGGCTGCTGTCTGTCCGCAGGGTCGCACAGAGTCGGACATGGCTGAAGCGACTTAGCATGCATGTATGCATTGTAGAAGGAAATGGCAACCCACTCCAGTATTCTTGCCTGGAGAATCCCAGGGACAGAGGAGCCTGGAGGGTTGTCATCTATGGGGTCACACAGAGTCGGACACAACTGAAGCGACTTAGCAGCAGCAGCAGCAGTAAAAATTAGATATTAGAGATACTATGTATTTCAATATAGTTTTAAATATATGTCTCAGATATGCAGATGACACCACCCTTATGGCAGAAAGTGAAGAAGAACTAAAGAGCCTCTTAATGAAAGTGAAAGAAGAGAGTGAAAAAGTTGGCTTAAAGATCAGCATTCAGAAAACAAAGATTGTTGGATCTGGTCCCATCACTTCATGGCAAATAGATGGGGAAACAGTGGAAACAGTGGCTGACTTTAATTTTTGGGGCTCCAGAATCACTGCATATGGTGACTGCAGCTATGAAATTAAAAGATGCTTCTTGGCAGGAAAGTTATGACCAACCTAGACAGCATACTAAAAAGCAGAAACATTACTTTGCCAACAAAGGTCCGTCTAGTCAAGGCTATGGTGTTTCTAGTGGCCGTGTATGGATGTGAGAGTTGGACTATAAAGAAAGCTGAGTGCTGAAGAATTGATGCTTTTGAACTGTGGTGTTGGAGAAGACTCTTGAGAGTCCCTTGGACTGCAAGGAGATCTAACCAATCCATCCTAAAGGAGACCAGTCCTGGGTGTTCATTGGAAGGACTGATGTGGAAGCTGAAACTCCAATACTTTGGCCACCTCATGCGAAGAGCTGACTCATTTGAAAAGACTGTTGTCGGGAAGTATTGAAGGCAGGAGGAAAAGGGGACGACAGAGGATGAGATGGTTGGATGGCATCACCGACTCAATGGACATGAGTTTGGGTAAACTCTGGGAGTTGGTGATGGACAGGGAAGCCTGGCGTACTGCAGTCCATGGGTTTGCAATGAGTTGGACATGCCTAAATGACTGAAGTGAACTGAAAGAATGATGTACATGTATTTAAACTTGTGTTCTAGAAGTTCACAGTGGTTGGAGAGACAGTCTCTTCAGCAAATGGTTCTGGGAAAAACTCGACAGCTATATGTAAATAAAAAATGAAATTAGATCATTCTTTCATACCATTCATAAGAATCAGCACAAAATAGATTAAAGACCTGCATATGAAATCGGACACTATATAACTCCTAGAGTAAAACAGGCAGAACACTCTCTGATGTAAATCATAGCAATATTTTTTGATATTTTACTTTATATTTTTTTCCAGAATAATGAAAATAAAAACAAAAAATAAATGGGACTTACTTAAACTCAGAAGCTTTTGCACAGCAAAGGAAACAATAAACAAAAAGACAACCCACAGATTGAGAGAAAATATTTGCTAATGATGTGACCAACAAGGGATTAGTCTCTGAAATTTCCAAAAAACTCATGATGCTTAAAGGCATCAAAACAAACAACCTGATCAACAAAGGAACAGAAGACCAAAATAAACATTTCTCCAAAGAAAACATGCAGATGGCCAAGAGACACATGAAGAGATGTTCAACATGACTAGTTATTAGAAAAATGCAAATCAGAACTACAATGAAATATCACCTCACACCAGCCATAATGACTCTCATCAAAAAATCCCCTAACAATAAATGATGGAGACTGTATGAAGAGAGGGGAACCCTCCTACCCTGTTCATGGAAATGTAAACTGGTACAACTGATATGGACAGCAGTATGGAGGGACATTGTTTTTTGTTTTTTTTTTTTATCAAGCAGATTTGATATTTTTATTTATGTATTTATTTTATAAATTTATTCATTTTAATTGGAGGCTAATTACTTTACAGTATTGTAATGGTTTTGCCATACATTGACATGAATCAGCCATGGGTGTACATGTGTTGCCCATCCTGAACCCTCTCCTACCTCCCTCCCCATCCCATCCCTCTGGGTCATCCCAGTGCACCAGCCCCGAGCACCCTGTCCCATGCATTGAACCTGGACTGGCGATCCGTTTCACATATGATAATATACATGTTTCAATGCCATTCTCCCAAATATCCTACCGTCGCCCTCTCCCACAGAGTCCAAAGGACTGTTCTATACATCTGTGTCTCTTTTGCTGTCTCGCATATAGGGTTATCATTACCATCTTTCTAAATTCCATCATTATGTGTTAGTATACTGTATTGATGTTTTTCTTTCTGGCTTACTTCACTCTGTATAATAGGCTCCAGTTTCATTCACCTCATTAGAACTGATTCAAATGTATTCTTTTTAATGTCTGAGTAATATTCCATTGTGTATATGTACCACAGCTTTCTTATCCATTTCATGGCTGCAGTCACCATCTACAGTGATTTTGGAGCCCAAGAAAATTTTCTGCATAAATAGAATAATTTTTATATTGTACACACACAAATCATATTTAGAAAATCATAGAAATGACATGTATCCTTACTATTTCCTATACTTTTTTTCTGTCTTCTGTTCTCCCTATTCTCTCTCCCTTCCTCTCTCTCCATATCTCTCACTTGCCCTCTGTCCCCAGTCTCTACAGTCAAGACCCACTAGTCTTCCTATGGCACAATCATGGTTAATATTTTCAAAATATTTTCAGTGCATAGAGACTGGAGCACCAAAACTTATGATTTATGGATAAATAATTGCTACTAAATTTATAAATATGCTGAAGGTTAAAATACATTTTGAAGGCATAAAGCAACTTATACTCTACTCTTACAACTTGGTAAAATCACATTTAAATTTTTCATAATAAATTTCTGTAGCCTAATGTTATGAAAACATGAAGAAGTATACCTTTAAACCCTTAGCTTTAAGATTTCAAAAGTTGTGCTCTAATAAATTATGAGAAATTATACTGTCAGTAATAGTTAATATATGAAGATACTGCCTGATTGCTAGAATGTCTTCATGTTTCAGTGATGGAAGGTAGCATGCAATAAACAGTGAAATGAATGGGGAATGCATTAAAAATAATTTTATTTACAATTTTTTATTCTGGGACTTGAGTTTATGATTTTTTTTTTGAAATTGTGTTTTAACATTTTAGGTAAATTTATTTGGCTTTAATCTTCTTTTAGTGAAGATAAATATATATTTTACTTCTCTAACATGGGTTTGGAGTATGTATAAAAGTGGAGGAAGATATCACTCTAATTTTTTTTTTTAATCAGATGATTTAGTTATATTTACAGAGTCTAGAAATAACTTAATCCAAATTTGTTGTAGCAACTCTTCTCAAAGGGATTTGGTACAGAGCATTTTGTTCAGGTTCCCATTCAGAAGTTTAATGTTTAAGCTTATGAAGCAAATGACCAAATGATACAATTTCTGCTATACCATACTGAAAAAAATGTTTATGGATATAAAACTTTTAAATTGCTTAGTATTATATCACTGAAACTATTATATGTTATGCTGTCTATACCATGGTAGACAGTTAACTATTTAAAATTCTTTTAAAAAAATGATTGATCATTTTATAGGGATAAGCAGAAATTGTCTTGATTTTATGAAATAACACTTTCAAAATTATTTAGTATTTTCAGAGATTGATTTACCTCAATTTGTTTTACTAGTCATTATTCTAGTTATATGGTCAAATGTGCCTGCTAAGTTGCTTCAGTTGTGTCTGACTCTGTGTGACCTTATGGACAGTAGTCTGCCAGGCTCCTCTGTTTATGGGATTCTCCAGGCAAGAATACTGGAGAGTCTTTAGTAGTATTTAGTACTTAGTAATATTTACTTATTTGTGTTGAAAAATGTTTTGATTCCAGCTTATAATTGAGGAGTAACCAAAAACTAATTGTAGTGATTTGAAAGCATAATGTGAGTTTTGCTTCATTATTTATGTCACATTCTTATGTACTTAATTTTTTGATTAATAAACAGGTTTCTATGGGGACATAAGGGTTTCTTTTCTATAACACTACTTAATGAATTTAATATATTCTTAAATTAGTTCTTAAAGTAAATTAAACAAGAAACACTACTTTAATAAAATATGCATATCACATTTTCTTAATATATGCAGGTAAATTTTATAGTTAACATAAAACCAAATCTAAGTTATCCCTTGTTCATTATACTACATTATTCATAAATAAGATATGGGCAACAGTAGGATATAGTTGTTTTTAGTAAGTGTCTAATTGAAAAAATGCATACTTTTTGCAAGGCTTAAGAATATGTTGTATTTTTATATTAATAACAGTAGTAAATAATTAGTAAATTAGAATACTAATGTGAAAACTAGGGAAAGTATGAGGGAGTATAATGAACTTCAAAACTAGAGAATCTTTTTTGGAATGAAAAACTCTCCTAGATTCAGATTTGAAAGCAAGGAGTAAATTTACACAGCTCAAATAAAATACATAATAAAAGAAATGTTAGGAGGAATTAAAGTTTGTGACAGTATAATAGATTTCACAGAAATTCATAAAAATACATTATATTATCTACAAAGGAATGTTTTTTCTTGCTGAAAAAAAAACTCATCTAGGCACTTCATTTAATTTAGCTTTAGGGAAAAATTTTTATATATGCCTATTTCAATAAGAGAAACTATCTTTTTTTCAGTCTACTGAGACAAGGATTATAATTGACTATAATAACTTTTAGGTATTGGATACTATTTAAAGTTTCCTAGATCTAAAATGTTATGCCTTTGGCCAAAGTAGAAATTTGTGTCCATCTCTAATAATAATTTTCTTAATATTTCTTCACTTGACAAATTGTGTTGCTTCAAGCTCTTCATGCTAATAAGTAGAGTGTGGATATTTTTTCCTTATTTTCCAAATTGTTTTTTCCAAGGATTATCCTGCTTCATAGAAGAATAAAGGGCCTACATCAAATCATAATACATTTCTGAGTGTACCTCTGTAATTTGTGAAGTTCTCCTTTGCCAATTCCTCTGCCATTTGATTCAAGTAGTCATTAAAAAACTATTTTTAATTAAATTGTAGCATGTATAAAAGCTAAAATCATAAGGAAGTAAAATAACAGAACACATTTTTCTCAAATAGGCAAAAATAGCCTAAGCTCTATCAAAATACTTGCATTACAAATTAAGAAACAAGGGAAAAAGCAACAGTTGATTTTATTATGTTCTCTCATCACAATAAATGATTGCTAGTGAAAAGTATTTTAAAAACTTACCAAAATAATTTGTGGTAGTGTGTATTTTCTTCATCATATTGACATGTCTTCTACAACAAAAGGTTTTGACACTTTAAAATAAAACCAAATCAACTGATGGGAAAAGTGCAAAGAATTAAATTAAAAATTCTCATCTACCTATTAGATAAATTAGCAAAATCTCCTGTCATTACATTACAGTGTAGAGAATGTAGCAGAAAACATTAAACACAATGAAAATATGCCTTTATTTATTTGATTCACAGTATGTTACTGAATGTCTATGTAGTGTTAAGATCTGCTTTTTGGGAGCTTTTAAAGCCTAGTGTCAAATTTCTCTTGGTTAATTATGTACCATTTACAAAAACAAACAAACAAACCTGTAAACATGTTTCCATTTAAATAAGCTATCCTTGTGTTAGCATACAGCATTTTTTTTTTTCAATTTCATTATTCAAGAAACCTTTAGAGAGGACTTCCCATATAGTTTTCTTTATAGTTGTATATATTTATTGTTGTTGTTCAGTTGCCCAGTCGTGTCCAACTCTTCACGACCCCATGGACTGTAGCATATCAGGCTCCCCTGTCCCTCACCATCTCCCTGAGTTTGCCCAAGTTCATGTCCATTGGACTGGTGATGCCACTGAGCCATTTCATCCTTTGATGCTCTCTTCTCCTTCTGGCCTCAGTCTTTTCCAGCATCAGAGACTTTTCCAATGAGTTGGCTGTTCTCATCAGGTGACCAAAATACTGGAGCTTCAGCTTCAGCATTAGTCCTTCCAATGATTATTCAGGGTTGATTTCCTTTAAGATTGACTGATTTGATCTCCTTCCTTTCCAAGGGACACTCAAGAGTCTTCTCCAGCACCACAGTTCAAAGGCATCAATTCTTCAGCACTCTGCTTTCTTTACAGTCCAGCTCTCACAACTGTACATGACCACTGGAAAGACCATAGCCTTGACTATATGGACCTTAGTTGGCAAAGTGATGTCTTTGCCTTTCAACACACTGTCTAGATTTGTCATAGCTTTCCTTCCAAGAAGCAGTTGTCTTCTGATTTCATGGCTGCAGTCACCATCTGCCTTGATTTTAGAGCCCAAGAACAGGAAATCTGTCACACTTCCACCTTTTCCCCATCCATTTGCCATGAAGTGAGGAGGCCAGATGCCATGATCTTATTTTTTTTAAGTATTAATTTTAAGCCGGCTTTTTCATTCTCCCCCTTCACCCCCATCAAGAACTTCCTTAGTTCCTCTTCACTTTCTACCATCAGAGTGATATCCTCCACATAACTGAGGTTGTTGATGTTTCTCCCGCCAGTCTTTATTCTAGCTTGTAACTCATCCAGCCCAGCGTTTCTCATGATGTGCTCAGCCAGTAACTTAAACAAACAGAAGGACAACAAACAGTCTTGTTGTACTCCTTTCTCAATCCTGAACCAGTCAGTTGTTCCATACAGGTCCTAACTGTTGCTTCTTGACCTGCATACAGGTTTCTCAGGAGACAAGTAAGATGGTCTGATATTTCCATCTATTTAAGAGTTTTCCACAGTTTGTTATGATCCACACAATCAAAGACTTTAGTGTAGTTGATGAAACAGAGGTAGACATTTTTCTGGGATTCCCTTGCTTTCTCCATAATCCAGCGAATGTTGGCGATTTGATTCTTGTTCCTCTGCCTTTTCTGAAACCAGCTTGGACGCCTGGAAGTTCTTGGTTCACGTAATGCTGAAGCCTAGCATGCAAGATTTTGTGCATGACCTTACTAGCATGGGAGATAAGTCCAATTGTCTTGTGGTTTGAACTTCTTGAGTACTATAATTCTTGGGAATTGGGATAACTGAATAATTAGGAATTTTCCACTCCTGTGGCCTCTGCTGGGTCTTCTAGATTTGCTGAAATATTGAGTGCAGCACTTTGATAGCATCGCCATTTAGGTTTTTAAATAGCTCTACTGGAATTCCATCGCATTTACCTGGTTTACTGATAGCAGTGCTTCCTAAGGCCCACTTGACTGATTATGTGCATGTGTGTCTATAATACATTCTATATAAAATTAAGATGCTTGTGTTGTTTTGCGTTTTGGGGACGTACCTCACCCCCATTTGTAAAAATAAGTCCATGGAATAGCTTCAGCTTAATAAAATTTTTGTTCTCTCCAATGAAAATTGAAATAATTAAAATTTATATATATTTGTTTCATTTTTGCATAGTGTTTTTGAGTTACAGGTTTATGTAGATTTTAAGAGGAAATTTTATGTAATAAAAATTTTATGGGTTGCAAAAAGACATTAACTTCAAGCCAGCTTCTGCCCAGAATTCTTTAAGGCCATTAATTACCTGTATAAGGGAAAGGACTTAACTCTAATGCAGATAGCCAATAGTACTGTCTTTGTTTAGACTAATTGTGTTTTACTTTAAGACTAAGGATTATACATAGAACTTTATCCAGGAGAACAGTTAAGAAAATATACATAATAAAAACTCTTACTGAGATATTTTTATATGTGATTTAAATTTTCTTTATGATTAGCACTACAATAAGAGCATGTTACTTTCTAAAGGTGCTAAAATCATGTGATATTTGAAAATTAGCAAGTACTTTTTTTTCATATCATGCATAAATACAGGAACATATAAATTAACTATGTAAATCATTGTTTACTTTTTGCATTTCTTATATTACTTTTTCAAATACATTTATTATGTTTGGTTAAATTTATTAAAAATTTTAAAAATATATGAAAATAAAGCATACCAGTTTTTAAATCATACACTTTTATATTTTTATCCTAGTGTAGGTTGTTAAAATATTCATGATTGTCATAAATTGGTAATGGTTAATCTCCGAATGTATTTATATAGCTCTTAAATTAGAATAACTAAAGAGTGCTAAATAAATTTCAGAAATGATTTTGAAATTCATTAAAAGTCATAGCTTTTAATGCACTCTGTGTATATTTGTGATAACATATAAGCCAGTTTGATGAAGCTTCTGTTGGCCAAGATTATGAAAATTTGAGTATCATTTAGAACTTGATGGACATATTTAAATATATTAATATCCTTCAGGTTACCTTGTTATGAGAAAGAGGGAGAGAGATACAGAAAGCATAAAACAGAGCCTTATATTTGATGATAGCTGTTATACCAAATCCTTACTTAGATTATTTGTAATTAAAGAAAAAAATTAAGCATTTATATTCATTTTCCGGTAGGAGATCTGTTTCTGGGTAACCAGATGGCTTTAGTTCATGAGGGACAGTTTTTCATTATAGAAAAAATTCCTCCTACTAAATGAAGAAGAAATGATATAATTATAAAATCACCATTTTTCAAAACTTAATGGAATAATTAATTCAGAAAAGACTGTCAAAGAATATTAAAGTCACTAGATGAAATATTTAGGGGAAAGAATTATTCAGGTTGAAAACAGAGAGCCAAATGTGAGCCATAGACCTTGATTGGATACAAAAGTAAATCTGAAAAAGGACTATATTAAATATTAAGGAATTAAGGAATATTAAAGAGTATTAAATATTAAGAATTACTTTCAGTTTTAATAGATATGATAGTGATATCATGATTAGATAGGAAACTATTTTTCAAGGAGTAGCTATAATTAAAGTGTTATATTATTTTGAAAAGTTAAAATGTTGAAAAATATGGTAATTGTTATTAAATTTAAGTGATGCAGCTCATCCAACTTTATATCCTCCTGTTTTGTTTTGTTTTTTTCTATTTGGGGAGAAAATTTTTGAAACAAAATAGCTTAGCAACTGTTAGCGAATACAGTTTAGTTATACAGAATACCTTTTGCTTTTTATTATTATCAAAAGCTTATAAAGAGAGAACTTTTCTTCTAGTATTTAACATTTTTCACATTACTTAAGTCACATTAATTATAGATAAAGACAAAAAATGATGAATGTTCAATATGATCAACCTTCAGTATATCTCTCTTATACTAAAGTATGTTAGTTGCTCAGTCCTGTCCAACTCTTTGCCACCCCACTGTAGACCACCAAGCTCCTCTGTCTGTGGAATTCTCCAGGTAAGAATACTGGAGTGGTTAGCCATTCCCTTCTGCAGGGAATATTCCCCACCCAGGAATTGAACGTGGATCTCTCGCATTGCAGGTAGTTTCTTTACCATCTAAGTAACTAGGGAATCCCTTCTACTAAAGACATATTTAATCATTTTAACTTCAAGTCTCCAAAGCTGCAGACCTTTATTTTCTCATCTATTATTGTATTTCTTTAGCTAAATATGTTTACTTAAAAAAATCAGTGTATTTTTTATACTTTCAGAATGTGCTCCCTGCCACAGACAGACATCTAGCTTCTTAGGATTCTCCTACATCTACTTCTGTTTTCAAATTTCTCCAGATGAAATTAGTCATGTCATAACAGAATTCTCTTGTAATGCTATAGTTTTATTAGCAGCTGGCAAGAAGGTCCCACTTCTGAACAGAAATGAATCAGGATCAGGTCGCAGATCATTGAAAGTAGAGGCAGCTTAGGGTATATGACATTTTAAAAAGGAATTTGGTATGAAATTATAGGGATACAGAGCAAGTGTATGACTATAAATTTCAGATTGAAATTGGAGGAAAGTTAAATATGTGAAATGACCATCTAGCTGTGGATTGAGGAGTCAGACAGGGGAGAGTGTAGATGCTTGTTTCTGTTTTGGACTACTGTAAAAAAGTACTGTGATGATCATCTTATGCAGAACAGGAAATGACCAGACAACAGTTGTCATTATTTGTAAGAAATAGCTTTATTTCTATGTTATTTTATGGCAAAAAAAAATTATGAAAAATAACTGATGAAAAAAGCTCTGGAGTTGAGGTGATGCATTATTTTAATGTAGAAAACAAGTTTAAGATTTCTTACATAAAAATTATTTTACTTACTGTGTGTTAGTCACTCAGTCATGTCCAACTCTTTGAAACCCCATGGACTGTAGTGTGCCAAGCTCTTCTGTCCATGGGGTTCTCCAGGCAAGAATACTGGAGTGGGTTGCCATTTACTTACTACTGTTTGTACAAATGCCAGAATATTATGGCATTTTCCTTTCATCACTTAAACATACACACATTCGTACAGCCATATACACACTCAGCACAAACACATTCTTGTCTGCTAATTTGGTTTCCTTTAGGCAGTTAGCAGAATTTATGCAAGTGATACTTTCAAGAAAAGAACTTTTGCAAAATAAGATTCTACAGCCAACAGCGTAAACTCCATCATAAGGCTTAATAATGATTAAAAAAAAGAATTGATGCTTTTGAACTGTGGTGTTGGAGAAGACTCTTGAGAGCCCCTTGGACTGCAAGGAGATCAGTCCTGGGTGTACATTGGAAGGAATGATGTTGAAGCTGAAACTCCAAAACTTTGGCCACCTCATGCGAAGAATTGACTCATTGGAAAAGACCCTGATGAAGGATTAGGGGCAGGAGGAAAAGGGGACAACAGAGGATGAGATGGCTGGATGGCATCACTGACTCGATGAACATGGGTTTGGGTAGACTCCGGGAGTTGGTGATGGACAGGGAGGCCTGGTGTGCTGTGGTTCATGGGGTCACAAAGAGTCAGACACGACTGAGCGACTGAACAGAACTGAACTGAACTGTGCCAGGGCTATTTTAGCCTCTCATGATTCTGTACTTCATTGTGGAGACAATCCCTAAGTCTGCCCTTAGTCTGGAAACAAGGTCTTTATTCCAAACTCATGGCTTTTCTGGTAATTTACTGGAAAGCTAGGATGCTTACAAAGCCTCTGAATTTGTTGGGACTTGAGCTACAAACTTACTTCCTTTGATGTGGGCAGCTGCTAAAATATCTACTGAGCTCTTTCAGGCTTTCAGCTCTTTTCCTCAGAGTCGCTTTTAGTTTTGCCCAGAACAAGAGCAGTTTGAGTTAGCTGAGATCTGAGGGGTGAATATATGCAGTTTTTGGAATCCTCCTTCTCTGTCTCTATACAGCTACACCCCACCCCCAATTTCCAGCTCATCCAAAATCCAAAAATCCAACTTCTGATTCCTCAGTGCAGGTGTGTGTTTGTGTGTAGGAGGCTGTGTGGTGGCTGGGTGTTGGGTAGAGACAGGGGAAGGGATCAGTAAAACTGCATATTTCAGCTTGAGCTATTTCTATTCCCTTCCAGCCACCCCATTCCCTGTATTATAGACCGAGTTGTGCCTTCAGTGTGTATGAAGTGTGTAAAGTGTGACCTTCACCAGTGTGATACTTTTGTTTCAAAGATCTTAGTTTAACTCCTTTAGTTTCTACCTCCCTAAAGTTCCTTCCAGTTCACTTATTGTCCATCATTTCTAGAGTTTATTCTTTTAACTGAAGACAGTCCAACATAAGCACTTTTACCCTTATCAGAAGCTGAAAATATCCCAGAATAGTTTTTTCAACAATCTTTTAAAAGAACTAATACCTCATGGTAATATTTAAACCATAGGGCTATGAAACTTTATTTATCTTTAAAGATATATTTTGTGACTCTGTGAGGCTGTGCTTTCAAGGTGTTCCTCATTCTCTTAGTTGCCATCCTATCATGGTTTTATGTTACTTTCACCTTCTGCCAATATTGTATGTAGAGTATACTTTAATTTCTTTTTGAAGGGGGCATTTCTCAATATATTTAATACCATGCTGTATAATCAAATGAAGTTTAATTCTTAGAACAATTATTTCACTTCATTTTAGGTCAGAAAAGCAGTTAGTTCATTGCGAGTGCACTGGAGTCATCACTCTAGGATGGAATGTTCAGAGTAGAAAAGTCCCAGGGTTCCAGGAGTATTGCAGTACCCTATCAGAAGTCTTCTAATGGGAATGAGAGAGAAGATGGATTAGTGCCCTTTTATGCCCAAGACTTAAGGACTAGTTCTGTGTACCCCTGAAGGCATTTCAGAACTAGCAAGCACTTTAATCATCTCTTACTCTTACCCATTATTAAACTTTAACTAGGGTGGGAGGGTGGAGAAGGAAATGGCAACCCACTCCAGTGTTCTTGCCTGGAGAATCCCAGGGACGGGGGAGCCTGGTGGGCTGCAATGTATGGGGTCACACAGAGTCGGACACGACTGAAGTGACTTAGCAGCAGCAGCAGCAGGGTGGGAGGGAGGCTCAAGAGGAAGGTGATATATGTATCCTTATGGCTTATTTACATTGTACAGCAGAAACCAATACAACACTGTAAAGCAATTATCTAATTAAAACAATTTTAAAAAGTAAGTGAAAAATGAACTGTGTTCAGTCAGATTCTGAAATTACTGAGTGATTTCAAGTATTTGCAGTAGCAACTCAGCAGAAACCTTTACCATTTTTTAATCGAAGCCTTTCCCATTGCCACATTTAAATCATAGGCCATTGTTATTTAGAGTGTATACTGGAGAGAGATGCCCCATAATGGTTTCACTGAAAATGGGACATAGAGCATATACCACTGTTGTTAGGTAGTCCTAAATTAAAAGATTTTTAAAGACTGAAAAAAAATTTTTTTAAATTAGAGAAGTAAGCAATACAAATACACAAAACATTTAAATTTGATTTTCCAAAATTTATTTTACCAAGGAGTCCTTTTTGGTGATTGTAGTTTTCTCATTTCTACCTGCTGCTGTGGAGAATTGTTTGGTGTGGCACTCCTAAATTCAGGTTGGCCTCAGTCCCTCCATGGAACCCTAACAGTTGTCTTAAATTAATTCTCTTTTGCCCACTAAAATGACTAGACACACACCTGGCAATGTTAAAACTCTTCAGTAACCAACTAGTTGTATTAATCTTTCTTTTATTCTATAATAATGTTTATAATTAATAGTGTTCATGTGCTTGCTATCATTCTCGTTTCATTTCTCTACTTGTCTTTGTATTTGAGGATCCAGTGTGCTTTGAAATTTTCACCTCCTTTCCTTTAAGATGCAATATATATTCCATCTCTTATAAGATACTGCCTTAAATTGCCTAAAACAATTTGGTACTTAACACTTAAAAAATGCCCCCAACTAAAATAAATAAATTTATTTAATAAAAAAAAAAGTTTCTAACATCAGCTAGTACATGTGTGTGTCATGTCTAGCTATTTATTGTATAATCTTCCAGTGAGAAAAAGATTTGCAGTTTTTCTCCTGTTACAGCATCTGTGATTTGTGAACCCCATATTTAATTACTAAATCATGGAAAATTAAGTTTTCACTAATTTCACCTGTATAATACACCTAGTTTATCTGTCATAACTTTGGGAAGGTTTCTCTTGGTGTGTCCTTGTACCCAGCAACAAACTTTTCCCTGCTTCTATTGTTTTTATGTATTTATTTTTTCTTTCGCAAAGCATTCTTTTCAATCTTTTGAATTTGGCTTGCTACAAAGTTAGCAACCCATTGGCCAAAAATTTATGAGAATCACATTGATTTTCAGGTTACTAGTGTATTGACTTTGACCTCTTCAAATTAGAAATATATTGATATGTTTAACATTTAATCTTTTATGAACTCTTATGAACTATTTATTTTTTTAAATAAGTTGGAAGGACTTCATTTGTCTCTGTGCAAACTTGTAATCCAACAGGTTTTGTGATTGTTAATTATTAAATTATTTTGTTTAAACATCTACAGTATCATGAACATCTCTCCTTATAATATTCTGTCATTAATCCATAGGTTTCTTGCCCACAATATTGTATTGTTCACACTACAATGTTACTAATAGAGTTTCCCATTCAAATTATAAAGTATATTTTCCTGTTTTAATGAGTTTTTCTTCTCATTGGGGGAAGTAAATTTCCACACATTTAAACCACAAAGAACACTGATTGTAAATAGCATACTTCACTCTGACTGAATAGGCTATTTTGATTTTTAATTTAAATGTAATGGGGTCAGTATTAATTTCTATAATATTTTCCTTTCATTCAACTTGAGTCTTCAGATAAACAAACATTGTTTTTAGAGTTTAAAGATTAATTTGGGTTTATCTTATTCTGCCATTATTATTAAAGGAATTATATTAAAACATTTTGGTTTTCTAATCTTAGTTGTAAATTCTCATTTTCAAAAGTGATCATTTGATTTTTAAAAATAATTTTTCAGCATACTTATTAATTTTTAACTGTGGCTTTGAAATAACCAAATACAGATTTCTAAAATAATCAAAAGAAAAAATATATCAAGCAGATAGATATTTCTACTGATTTTGTGTTTTGTTAAGCGAGCTACATATTGAGTAACTATAATTGTAGTCTAACTGTGTCATGGCATATGATAAGAGGGTATAGAAATTTTTATGAAAATTATTATATAATTAATATTTATATTACTTTACAATGTTTTCAAATATTAGTGAAGTTTAAAGTTATTCACTTAAGAAGAGGCAATTAGGAAGGCAAATGTGACTGAAATAAGTATTTAGATACCATAATGGGATCACATGGTTCAAATGTCTTTTTCTAATCGATTGTCAATCCTAAATATTAAAACATGAGTTAGAAAATGTTGGTCAAATATAATAGCCTTAAATATTATTTTTTCTCCTAGGATTATGAAAGAGTCTTCTTTATTATTTGTTTTTAATATGCTAGCACTGTGAATAATGGTGAAACCATTTACAGTTTATCACTTTCAGTTATTATACTGGAATTTGAATAATATTGATTCCCTAATGTCTACCCAAGCTTTATACAAGTCTAAAAGAGGCAGAAAACTGAAAGAGCATTTAGATTAGTGGTTACTGTTTTAGCAAACTCTCTTCTTTTACATATTTTTACTATATTCATTTTCACTAAACCAGAAGGCAATACTCATGTTAAAATTGTTATGGATTTTAGAAAATAGCTGTAACTAAATTATCAGTAGTTTTACTACATGTCAGATAGTCAATATTGGGGAATAATCAAATAAAAAATACTTTTTATGTTTTAACTAATTACACTGATCATTTGAACAAAGTAAGGGTGATGTATTCCTGCCATCATGCATTCTTTTTTTTTTAATTCAAGTTAGTATAGTCAGTGATATTTTCATTTTGGCGAACACATACTTAATATTTTATATATAACATATAATTGTAAAACTATTCCATGTATATGGAGAAGAAAATGGCAACCCACTCCAGCAGTCTTGCCTGGAAAACCCCATGAACGAAAGAACCTGGAAGGGCTACAGTCCATGGGATCACAAAGCGTCGGACATGACTGAGCGACTAACACACACACAATCCATGTATTACACATGGAAGTAACTTATCCTTATTAAATGATCATTTAATATTTCCTAGACTGTATAAGCAAAATAGCTGTCTGAGGAGGCCTTACAAATAGCTGTGAAAAGAGAAGCAAAAAGCAATGGAAAAAAGGAGAGATACACCCATTTGAATGCCAAGTTCCAAAGAATAGCAAGGAGAGATAAGAAAGCCTTCCTCAGTGATCAATGCAAAGAAATAGAGGGAAACAATAGAATAGGAATGACTAGAGATCACTTCAAGAAAATTAGAGATACCAAGGGAACACTTCAGGCAAAGATGGGCACAATAAAGGAAAGAAATCGTATGGACCTAACAGAAGCAGAAGATATTAAGAAGAGGTGGCAGGAATACACAGAAGAACTAAACAAAAAAGATCTTCGTTACCCAGATAATCACAATGGTGTGATCACTCACCTAGAGCCAGATATCCTGGAATGTGAAGTCAAGTGGACCTTAGGAAGTATCACTACGAACAAAGCTAGTGGAGGTGATGGAATTCCAGTTGAGCTATTTCAAATCCTGAAAGATGATGCTGTCAAAGTGCTGCACTCAATATGTCAGCAAATCTGGAAAATTCAGCAGTGGCCACAGGACTGGAAAAGGTCAGTTTTCATCCCAATTCCAAAGAAAGTCAATGCCAAAGAATGCGCAAACTACCGCACAATTGCACTCATCTCACACGCTAGTAGAGTAATGCTCAAAATTCTCCAAGCCAGGCTTCAGTAATACGTGAACCATGAACTTCCAGTTGTTCAAGCTGGATTTAGAAAAGGCAGAGGAACCAGAGATCATATTGCCAACATCCGCTGGATCATCGAAAAAGCAAGAGAGTTCCAGAAAAACATCTATTTCTGCTTTATTGACTATGCCAAAGCCTTTGACTGTGTGGATCACAATAAACTGTGGAAGATTCTGAAACAGATAGGAATACCAGACCACCTGACCTGCCTCTTGAGAAACCTGTTATTTAGGTCAGGAAGCAACAGTTAGAACTGGACATGGAACAACAGACTGGTTCCAAATAGGAAAAGGAGTACAGCAAGCCTGTATATTGTCACCCTACTTATTTAACTTATATGCAGAGTATATCATGAGAAACATTGGGCTAGAGGAAGCACAAGCTGAAATCAAGATTGCTGGGAGAAATACCAATAACCTCAGATATGCAGATGACACCACCCTTATGGCAGAAAGTGAAGAGGAACTAAAGAGCCTCTTGATGAAAGTGAAAGAGGAGAGTGAAAAAGTTGGCTTAAAGCTCAACATTCAGAAAACTTAGATCATGGGATCTAGTCCCATCACTTCATGGCAAATGGATGGGGGAACAGTGGAAACAGTGGCTAACACTATTTTTCTGGGCTCCAAAATCACTGCAGATGGTGATTGCAGCCATGAAATTAAAAGACACTTACTCCTTTGAGGGAAAGTTATGACCAACCTAGACAGGATATTAAAAAGCGGAGACATTACTTTGTCAATAAAGGTCCGTCGAATCAAGGCTATGGTTTTTCCAGTGGTCATGTATGGATGTGAGAGTTGGACTATAAAGAAAGCTGAACACCAAAGAATTGATGCTTTTGAACTGTGGTGTTGGAGAAAACTCTTGAGAGTCCCTTGGACTGCAAGGGGTTCCAACCAGTCCATCCTAAAGGAAATCAGTCCTGGGTGTTCATTGGAAGGACTGATGTGGAAGCTGAAACTCCAATACTTTGGCCACCTGATGCGAAGAGCTGACTCATTTGAAAAGACTGTTGTTGGGAAGTATTGAAGGCAGGAGGAGTAGGAGACGACAGAGGATGAGATGGTTGGATGGCATCACCGACTCAATGGGCATGAGTTTGGGTAGACTTCAGGAGTTGGCGATGGACAGGGAGGCCTGGCGTGCTGCGGTACATTGGATCGCAAAGAGTCATTCACAACTGAGTGGCTGAACTGAACTGAAGACTGTATAAGAGCATACAATTTTTAAATATCTTTGAAATACAACTTATAAAGATAGTATATCAAATTTAGATTTTCTTGAAGCATCATATTTCATTTTGTATAAAGGATTTCATTCTAAATATTTCAGCTTTCCTTAGAAACAATTTTATATTTTCAAATATAACTTGATTTCAGTTACTGTGATATAATTTTTTTTATCTGAAGATATTGTTAATTTTACATAGGAAGACTCATTAGTGAAAATGAATATGTAAAGTCATACCATAGAACACCTTCACTATGCAAAGTTGCTAAAACAGTACAGAGCAAACCTCGTAAGGAAAATTTGATATAGCTTTCCTATGCTTTTCCAGACCTATTTTCAACACTGCTAAAAGGGGGGAAAGTTCGAGAAAGCACTGAAGAGGCCGCCTCACCAGACCCTGATGTTACTTCTCCTCTGGATGTACATGCTGCAGCTCCATAGGTGCCAGGTTGGAAAAGTTTCTAGGAAAACAAAATGTTCATTAGTAACTTTTTTTAAGTAGAAAGATTATTTTTCTATGAGAGTTTGTCTTTTAGACACCAGAATTAAATATATTAAAAAGTCTGTATGTTTAGTTTTATTTTTTTTAATATCAGTGAAAAACATCTGGCTTCTCAAAAATATTTTTGAAATGTAATGGTTCTAAAGAATGCAAAATAATTATTTAGAAAATGTCATGGTTCCATTTTATGCAAATTTTAAAAAATCAAGCTGCTAACAATCCATTATAATGATTGAGTGTGAAGTTGAATTATAAAATTCTGTATCAACTTTTTCGAGATTTTTACATATATACTATGTGAAAGGAAGTAGGTAGTTTCTATAATGCTGTTTTTTCCTATACCTCAGACTCAAGGAAAACTATCTTATTGCTCTTTATTTTAAATGAAAGTTTAAATATATGCAGTATTTATATAATGTTGTTAATTATCTATTACTGGAAAGCGTCCAGAGATAGGTCAGTGAGTTAGCAAATTGACTTTAAAAGGACATTTTTTCTTTCTAGGACTAATCTCAAAACCTGTATTTTAGATTTTATAGACTTTGAAATTGCAGTGAATCTCCACTCAGAATATTGCTGTGGAAGGAAAGTTGCTCGGTCATGCCCGACTCTTTGTGACTCCTGTACAGCCCACAGAATTCTCCAGGCCAGAATACTGGAGTGGTTATCTTTTCCCACCTCCAGGGGATCTTCCCAACTCAGGGATCAAACCCAGGTCTCCAAGACTGTAGGCAGATTCTTTACCAGCTAAGCCATAAGGCTTTGCAGTAAAAAGAAGTGACAATAATTCTGTGATTAGAGGTTGCACAAAATAAATATGAGTTAAATAATGTATTTTTTAATATAGTCAAGATTTGTAAAGATATATTTGCCTAGTTGATGCCTGGGTCAGAAAGATCCTTTGGAAAAGGAAATTGCAACCCACTCCGGTATTCTTGCCTGGAAAATTACATGGACAGAGGAGCCTGAAAGGCTACAGTTCATGGGTTGCAAGGAGTCAGACACACACACAATCAAAATATATAAATATGAAGAAAGAAAAAAATTAACTATGACTATAATTAAAGAACTAATAAATTAATTTTTAAACCAAAATATCAAAGAAATGCAATAGCTAATATTCCTGACATTTTAAATTATTTTTTTAATTTTTATTTTATATTGGAATATAGTTTATTTACAATGTTGTTAGTTTCAAGTGTACAGCAAAGTGTTTCAGTTATACATATGCATGTGTCTATTCTTTTTCAAATTCTTTCCTGAATATGTTGCTATATTGAGTAGAGGTCCCTGTACTATACAGCAGAGCCTATTGATTATCTATTTTATATATAGTTGTGTATATATTTTAATCCCAAAAATCCTAATATATCCCCCCACCCTACCTTTCCCCTTTGGTAACCATAAGTGTGTTTTCTGTATATGTGTGTGTTTCTGTTTTCTAAATAGTCCATTTATATCATTTTTTAAGATTCCATTCGTGATATCATAGGAATTTTGTCTTTGTCTCACTTAATTTAATGACCTCTAGGTCCATTCATGTTGCTGCGAATGGATTTACTTCATTCTTTTATTTTTAATTTTAAATTTATTTTTAATTGAAGGATTATTTCTTTACAGAATTGTGTTGGTTTCTACCAAATATCAGCATGAATCAGCCATGAGTATACATATGTCCCCTCCCTCTTGAAACTCCCTCCCACTTCCCTTCTCTATAATGGATATCCCAATTTACATTCTCAACAGTCTGACATTTTAAATCTGAAATATTAAGTGCACAAAAAGGAAGAATTATCTTTGCATGTATACAAGAGCTAATGTTAAAATAATATATATCTACATGTCTACTATATTGTGAAACTTCTAAAGTTTTGGCTCTCTAATTACTTATCTCTGTTAACTTTTTAAGAGAAAAATCAGTGATCTATATATGATTTATACCCTTTATGACACTTGCCTTGTATTATAATTATTGTTTCAAGGGAGTTTATTTTTTATTTTTCTTGTTATTATTTTTCTTTCACTAGTATTTTAGTGAAAACTCCTAGAGAGAAGTGATTATGTCTCAATATACCATTCAGATTTCTGTCTCCTATGAGATCTAATATGTTTTCACATTTTAATTCTTAGAAAGTTTGTTGATAGAACTAAGTGTACAAACTCAGGCATTAATAACAGTACTTGCCAAAAAAAGTACTTTATTGACTTGTTTGAAAATACACCATCAGCTCCTAATATTTTTGCCAATTCAAAACCATTTATGAGTCCATCTGCCTAGAGAATGTAAAGCAACTTTGGCAAATGTATGTGTCTACTCTCTCTTCTTAGTGGCCTAAGATGATGCTGATATGGACAGAATTATAATGGTGATCCAAAGCGTATTATAAAATTCTAAGCTCTTTGTACTTCATTGGCTATATACTCAATGAAACTGAGTTCAAGAAATCATACTTACTTAAAAATAAAGTAAACAATGATTTAGGATTCTTTGGTTTTTATGAGACAAATATGGCTGTTTGAAGTTCTGTAGAATATAGTATGAATCAGCAAAACTGAAAAGAGACAAGGCAGCAATATTTAAGGGGAAAATGGGCCAATGAACAGAATTCCCTAACAGGTTGAAATATAGAAGAACCAATGCATTAACCTGATAATAAATATATAACTTGATTAATGTGCTAAACATTATTTTAATGAAAAAGAAAGAGTCTTAAATAGGTCAGCTTCAGGAGTTCATAGTGACAGATGAAGATAAGCAATAATTCTACAAATATCTGCTCCGAGTGAAAGAAGTAGATCTCCAAAGAGGTTGTAAGAAAGAACTGTAGTCCCTTAGAAAGTCTGACAGTTAGGAGCTAATTTAGTTCTCCCCTCACATGTGTCCCCTAAGAAGACTATTTACTTACATCTCTCAGTCAGTCAATCAGTTCAGTCACTCATTTGTGTCTGACTCTTTGCGACCCTATGGACTGCAGCACGCCAGGCTTCCCGGTCGATCACCAACTACCAGACCTGCTCAAATTCATGTTCACTGAGTCGGTGATGCCATCCAACCATTTCATCCTCTGTCTCCCCTTCTCTTCCTGCCTTCAATCTCTCATAACATCAGGGTCTTTTCAAATGAGTCAGTTCTTTGCATCAGGTAGCCAAAAGTATTAGAGCTTCAGCTGCAGCATCAGTCCTTCCAGTGAATATTCAGGGTTGATTTCCTTTAGGATGGACTGGTTGGATCCCCTTGCAGTCCAAGGGACTCTCAAGAGTCTTTTCCAACACCACAATTCAAATGCATCAATTCTTCAGTGCTCAGCTTTCTTTATGGTCCAACTCTCACATCCATACATCACTAATGGAAAAACCATAGCTTTGACTAGACAGACCTTTGTTGACAAAGTAATGTCTCTACTTTTCAATATGCTGTCTAGGTTCCAAATAGGAAAAGGAGTACGTCAAGACTGTATATTGTCACCCTGCTTATTTAACTTATATGCAGAGTACATCATGAGAAACGCTGGATTGGAAGAAACACAAGCTGGAATCAAGATTGCCGGGAGAAGTATCGATAACCTCAGATATGAGGATGACACCACCCTTATGGCAGAAAGTGAAGAAGAACTAAAGAGCCTCTTGATGAAGGTGAAAGAGGAGAGTGAAAAAGTTGGCTTAAAGCTCAACGTTCAGAAAACTAAGATCATGGCATCTGGTCCCATCACGTCATGGGAAACAGTGGAAACAGTGTCAGACTTTATTTTTTTGGGCTCCAGAATCACTGCTGATGGTGACTGCAGCCATGAAATTAAAAGACGCTTACTCCTTGGAAGGAAGGTTATGGCCAACCTAGATAGCATATTTAAAAGCAGAGACATTACTCTGCCAACAGAGGTCCGTCTAGTCAAGGCTATGGTTTTTCCAGTGGTCATGTATGGATGTGAGAGTTGGACGGTGAAGAAAGCTGAGCACTGAAGAATTGATGCTTTTTAACTGTGGTGTTGGAGAAGACTCTTGAGAGTCCCTTGGACTGCAAGGAGATCCAATCAATCCATCCTAAAAGAGATCAATCCTGGGTGTTCATTGGAAGGGCTGATGTTGAAGCTGAAACTCCAATCCTTTGGCCACCTCATGTGAAGGGTTGACTCATTGGAAAAGACCCTAATGCTGGGTAGGATTGGGGGCAAGAGGAGAAGGGGACGACAGAGGATGAGATGGTTGGATGGCATCACCGACTCAATGGACATGAATTTGAGTATGTTCTGAGAGTTGGTGATGGACAGGGAAGCCTGGCATGCTGCAGTCCGTGGGGTCGCCAAGAGTCAGACATGACTGATCGACTGAACTGAACTGATATGAACCTCTTATCAATTATATTATTTACAGACATTTTCTCCCATTTTGTAGATTGTTTTTTTGTTGTTGTTTGTTTGCTTATGGTTTCCTTTGCTATGCAAAACTTTTTAAACTTTGCTTTTATTTAAATTTATTTATTTTCAGTTGGAGGATAATTGCTTCATAATATTGTGTTGATTTCTACCATTTATCATCATTAATCATCCATAGGTATACGTATACTCTCTACCTTGTGAGCCACCCTCCCACCTCCCATGCCATTCCAACTTAATTGGTCCCCTTTTTTTATTTTTGGTTCTACTCCTTTGCTATAGGAGACAGATCCAAAAAATTTTTGCTATTTTTTATGTCAAAGTTTTTCTGTTTGTTTTTCTGTAGGTGGGTTTGGTTTCTGTTCTTATATTTAAGTCTTTAATCCATCGAGTTTATTTTTGCATATGATACTAGAGAATGTTCTAATTTCATTCTTTTACATATAGCTATCCAGATGTTTTCCTTAATAGCTTATTGAGGAGAATGTCTTTTCTCCATTGTATGTTCTTGCCTGCTTTGTTGTTGATTAACTTACCATAAGTATGCAGGTTTATTTCTGGGCTCTCTCTTTATGTGTTTGTTTTTGTACAGTTACCATACTCTTTTGATTGCTGTAGCTTTATAGTACAGTCTGAAGTCAGAGAGTGTGATTCTTCCAGTTTAGTTATTCTTTCTCAAGATGGCTTTAGCTATTCAGGGTCTTTTGGGTATATATACAAATTTTAAAATTATTTCTTCTAATTTTATGAAAATTGCCTTTGGTATTTTGATAGAGATTGCATTGGATCTATAGATTGCCTTGGGTAGTGTGGTCATTTTTATTAGTTCTTCCAACCCATGAAAATGATCTATCTTTTAACCTCTCACTTCATTCAATTCTTTGTTCTACTATGCCTTATCTCATATTAGTAATGTAAATAAATCAAAATAAGCATTTTAGCTTGATTTTGTTTTACTGAAGATTTATAACATACTCCTTACTAAACTGCATGTATGCATGCTCAATTGTGTCTGACTTTGTGACTCCGTGGACTGTAGCCCACCAGGCTCCTGTGTCCATGGAATTTTCCAGGCACTAATACTAGAGGGGGCTGTCATTTCCTACTCCAAGTGATCTTCCTGACCCAAGGTTTGAACCTGTGGCTCCTGCATTGGTAGACAGATTCTTTACTGCTGCACCACCTTGGAAGCTAACTACTCAAGTATTAATTTCTAACTTCTCCTAGTAAAGAGGCACATAATTATTTGTTGACATAATTAATAGGATAATGACAATTGAGGATTATGATATAAGTGAGTATACATTTTATAGCTCATAATAATTATCATAATTGTTTACATTATATTTTATAGTTTATGAAAAACTTCATTTATGAAGATATAGCATCCTCATATCTAGCCTCTGATGTTCTTTGTTTTATGTTCTTTATTTTACAGATACAGGGCTTGAGAATGAGACAAGTTTAAATAACTAATTTAAACTTACTCAAATCAACGTTTTGAAGCAGTGGGGCAAAATCACATCTTTTGATTGAGTTTTCCAGGTTATATCTTTCATGTTATTTACAAGGACACAAAATAATGCACTGAGTGTATTATAAATGCAAACTTGGCATTATAGTCCATCAATTTAGAACAATTCAGAGAAAGAAGGGATGTCTATGACCTTGGATAGTTGTAAATGTAGCATGGTTTCTAGGCAAGAAGGAAGATAGGAATTAGAGAGAAGAGTTACTTACTTTTGTTTCTCAGCAAGCTAGGAAGCTGTGGTTTACTTAGTTTGATCTCAGTGTAGGCAAGGTGGGTAGGCCTAATTCTGACAGCCAGGGCTCTTGGGCAGCATGATTCTTTCTTATCACCCAAGCTGGGTACTTGTCTTATTGCTTCACTCTGCACTGGGACTAGATGATCATCATTTAGCATCCCCCAAAACACCTATCCAGGCAAGAGGATGAGCTAGCTGTCGTCTGAGCCGTCTGTTTAATGGTCTGATAAGCACCAGTGATCATGGTGACTGTCACATAATAGATATGTTTTCTGGACTTACTATCACTCAGGGTCAGTGTCAATATTTGAATTCAGGATTTGCTGGATTTTTCCGTAGCCTATATTATTCCACCATATCATGTAACTTAGGTTTACTATACTTTCTTATATGCCAATCAAATGTTTTATTTTTTAAATGAAAAAAATTGTGTTTGGAAATTAAATTTACTATCTATATTATTGAAAAATAAAGTGTAAGATTTACATTTCTAAGTATTAAATCATTATTTATTGAGGAATTGTATTTGGAAGTTCATCTGTTATTTATATTATTTGAAATTACAAGTCAATTATCAGAACTATATTCTGCATTTATTTTTAAACAAGCATATGTTATCATCTCTTCTTTCTTCCAGTGAGGAAGAAATTTTAAAATTGCTTTAAAAGTGCAGAAATAATAGAGGCTAGCAATAAAATACTTGAATTATGCCAGAGTCCATGAAGTAAAAAGTCAATTTCTAGCTCTGCTTCCTTTCTAGAGTTAATTGCTACTGAAACTTTGTATCTGTCTTTGCATTCCGTTTTTTAATAAAAATATCCATTTCTACACATTTTCATGCAGATTTCTTTTATCACATTTGACAGTATATCATGGACAGCCTTGTATATCAGCATGTGTTGATCTATCTCATGCTTGCCATTTCCTCTTTTATGTGCCATATCCAAATTAGCAAGTCCTATCAGAGCAACCTGAAAATGTATCTAGAATCATTACATTTACTGCAGCTATTCTATTCCAGGATTTATCTCCTCTTACTTGGACTGTTTCAGTAGCATCTTAACTGATGATTCTTCCTCACTTGCCTTTTGCAGCCTGTTATCCAGACAGTGGCAAGAATGACCCACTTAAAATATAAGCCACATCTTGTCATTCCTCACAAAACCTTCCAGTCATTTGAAGTCTTAAGAGTAAAAGCGAGAATCCTCACTATAGGCTGCTTGAGTCTTAGGGATCTTTGCTTCTGAGCTATCTTTTTTAAATTAATTCTTACCACTCCCACCCTTGCACACTGAACTCCAGACACACTGGCCCCTTGCTATTTCTTAGATAAGCTGTGCTTGCTCCCACCTCATGCCCTTTGATATATTTCTACTTCTTTTAATGCTTTTCTCCCAGCTTATCCTTGTCTTGCCCCCTCAGTTAAGTTTCAGATATCACTCGATTATTTCCTATAAAAGAACTCCCTTAATCACTCACAACTCCCTTACCTTATCACACCTTATTTTTCTCTACAGCACTTTTTACCACTGATATTTTCTTTATTTCTTTTAAAACATTTTCTTTAAAACAAGCTGTCAGCTAATAAACATTCCATGAAAGTAGAAAATTTGTCTTACATTTTCACTGATTTGTACCTAAATAGAACACTGTGTGGCACATAACAGGTTCTTAATAAATGTTTATTGAATGAATTATTGAATAATTTGAATGATTAATGAACTACTTTGACAGGTATAATACATTCTAAAGTATAGATCAGCTCTAATTTATCCATTGATCTACTGTAGATATTTCAGTTCAGTTCAGTCATTCATTTGTGTCCGACTCTTTGCAACCCCATGGACTGCAGCACACCAGGCCTTCCTGTTCATCACCAACTCCAGGAGTTTACACAAACTCATGTCCATTGAGTCGGTGATGCCATCTAACCATCTCATCCTCTGTCGTCCCTTTCTCCTCCTGTCTTCAATCTTTCCCAGCATCAAGGTCTTTTTCAGTGAGTCAATTCTTCACATCAGATGGCCAAAATATTGGAGTTTCAGCTTTAGCATCAGTCCTTCCAATGAATATTCAGGACTGATTTCCTTTAGTATATTTCGTGTGTCTCTAATTTTTCACTACTAGAAAAATTGCTTAGTAAACATTCTTATGCTATATTTCTGTAGACACTTTTCTAAAAGAAGCAATACTATATCAACCAGAATACATTTTAGATTTGATATGTTATAAGATACCCTAAAAAAGTTGTATCATCTGTATGTTTCCAGTACTGAGTGTGATTATACACGGGAGTGCTAAATCTCTTACCTTTATTCAGGTCTCCATGTATTTTAATAAATTTAATCATACATGTGAATAGACTTGAAATTTATTCATATATCTGTATAAGAAGCATTTAAGATATTCAGTATGCATACTTTCCAAGAAAGCAGCAGTAAAACACTTTAGGTGTATGAAGAATTTCCACTAATGCTGTGAAAGTTAGAGTAGGTCATCAGTATTCCCAGTCTTTTTTGAGCTCATTTTTGGTAAATTTCAAGATTAACGTCAAAAAGGAGTATGTGAACTAAAATATATTATGGTGATGCACCTACAGAAGCAGGTAGAAACTTTTAAATTGGGATCAAGGTTGGTGCATTTTATTGAATGGTCTTTATTTTAACCTTCACAGACAGAATTCAATGATTGAAAAAGATATATAATACTGTTCTATATATGTGTCTCTTTTGCTGTCTCGCATACAGGGTTATCTTTACTGATTTACTAAATTCCATGTATATGTGTTAGTATACTATATTGGTGTTTTTCTTTCTGGCTTACTTCACTCTGTATAATAGGCTCCAGTTTCATCCACCTCATTCGAACTGATTCGAATGGATTCTTTTTAATGGCTGAGTAATATTCCATTGTGTATATGTACCACAGCTTCCTCATCCATTCGTCTGCTGATGGGCATCTAGGCTGCTTCCATGTCCTGGCTATTATAAACAGTGCTGCGATTATGGACTCTCTGGGAGAGGGCGAGGGTGGGATGATATGGGAGAATGCCATTGAAGCATATATATTATCATATGTGAAATGAATCACCAGTCCAGGTTTGATGCATAATACAGGGTGCTCAGGGCTGGTGCACCAGGATGGGATGGGGAGGGAGGTGGGAGGGAGGTTCTGGAAGGGGAACACATGTACACCCATGGTGGATTCATGTCAATGTGTAGCAAAACTAATACAATATTGTAAAGTTAAAAAATAGGTAAATAAACTAATTTAAAAAAATAAAAGGAACTCAGAAAAAAACCACAAAAATTAAAAATAAAGAAAAAGATATATAATTAAAAACACTCATTTTATTATCCATGTCAGTGTATATGTTATTTCCCACCTTCTCACACATTACCCTAATGACTTTTTAGATGAATGTATTTTAATTAAAAGAAATAGGACGGATTTAAATTATTACAAGTAATAGCAAATGCAGACTGTGGTTTGTGTGGTATAAAGAATGCTTTGCAGAAGTCAGCTGAAGAATCATTTGCTGATAGCTGTGAGAGATAAAAAATGTTTAAAACAATTGCCTTTTTTATATTACATGAATCAATGTTCAGCAGAAAATTCAGAATAAGTATGCCCTCTGTGTTCCTGGGCAAATGTTTCAGCAGGTCAGTGTCAAAAGGTTGCTAAATGGAAAAATGTTTCATGCTGTAAAAATAACATGAAAAAAATTTAGAACATTATTCAGTACATATGAATCTCTTTACAGGTATCTTTGTAAGCCATTCACACAGAGAAGTGGTTTACAGATTGGTAATTAGAAAAATATTCTTCCTTTGCATTCTCCCCTGTCCAGAAAGGTTAATGAGAAACTGCTAATGAGTTACATAAGTGATAGTAACTAATCCTGATGAGTGAATCAGAAAGTTTAAGGATATCTAGATAGCTGTGACCCACTGAACTAACTGGACTGTTCCTAACCCATAATTCAAATGGATACAAAAGCTTACCCAAAGCTGGAAAACACTTTTAAGGTTCTAGATGGAAATCTAATGGACTCTGTTGATATTTTCATTCTTCTAGTCGAATGTCATGGCTATGGAATGAAATGAAGATATATGAAGTAAACAGCAGGTTACAAAGGTTAGAATGCCATAAAGAAAGGTTCCTGGAAGCTAGAAGATGTATTTTACAAAGACCTGAATGAATCAACATGTCAGAAAAATTAAGGCATTAAAATGAAATGTAATTTTAAAAGGGGGGGGCAGTTGTCCAGATAATACCACAAACCTAGTACAGTAGAGAGACTAGAAGGGGTACAAAATTTGAATCACAGTGATGAGAAAAATAAAAATTGAATGAAGTAGAATATTTATGGACTTAGCTTCTGTATATCGAACAGAACAAGGATAATGTTCAGAGTGATCTGGAAAATAACAAAAAGTCTTTGAAAGGAATTTGTGTAATAGCAGTATGATGACATTGGTGGGTTAAAATCTAGAACCCAAACTGAAGGGAAATCTATGAAGTTGAAGAGTATTTGGAGAATATTTGGAATAAAGGAGAAAAAGTAGTTTTTGACAATGTTGGATGACTAAGGACATTATTGTATTTTACAGAGGTTCTCAATTTAATTTTGAAAATATGAAACAAATTAAGATCTGAAATGGGGCCTCTAAATATCTGGAAATGTCATATATGCAGTAACATGTTTTACTTACGTTTAATGAAAGTTTTCTATTTCACAATGTAAATAATTTGTAATTGGGGATATATTAGAGATTTGAGAACCTTCTAATTGCAAAGAGTAATAGAAGTTATTAAATTTCAATCACTTACAATTATTGTCAATAGAGCACTGAATGGAATTGTGAAACTAGTGCGATCCTTGGGAGTAAGTAACCAAGTTAAATTAGAATTCTTGTTAGTTGAGTAAAATAAGGTGGCTGAGAAAAGTAATAATTTAGTTCTCTTAATTTTTATTTAACTTAGGGAGATCTATAATGATCTACTTACTGAAATCTCCCCCCAAAACTGAACTAATAGATCACAAGTAGAGACAATGTAGTAAAGCTATGCCTCATAGCAGCAGGTTTAAGAGACTATGAAATTTCAGCAGTGGGAATTTATGGGTCTGTATTCTGTTGTTTTCCAATAATGTGACTCAACTGCTATTGAATATAGGGCTGTTTCTTCATTCAGTTCAGTTCAGTCGCTCAGTCATGTCCGACTCTTTGCAACCCCATGAACCACGGCACACCAGGCCTTCCTGTCCATCGCAAACTCTCGGAGTCCACCCAAACCCATGTCCCTAGAGTCGGTGATGCCATGCAACCATCTCATCCTCTGTCGTCCCCTTCTCCTCATGCTTTCAATCTTTCCCAGCATCAAGGTCTTTTCAAATGAGTCAGCTCTTTGCATCGGGTGGCCAAAGTCTTGGAGTTTCAGCTTCAGCACCAGTTCTTCCAATGAATATTCAAGACTGATTTCCTTTAGGATGGACTGGATGGATCTCTTTGCAGTCCTGGGACTCTCAAGAGTCTTTTCCAGCACCACAGTTCAAAAGCATCAATTCTTCTGCACTCAAGGAAATGGCAGCCCACTTCAGTGTTCTTACCAGGAGAATCCCAGGGATGGGGGAGCCTGGTGGGCTGCCATCTATGGGGTCGCACAGAGTCGGACACGACTGAAGTGACTTAGAAGCAGAGGCAGCAGCAGCTTTCTTATAGTCCAACTCTTTTATCCATACATTACCAAACCATAGCCTTGACTAGACGGACCTTTGTTGACAAAGTAATGTCTCTGCTTTTCCATATGCTGTCTAGGTTGGTCATAACTTTCCTTCCAAGGAGTAAGCATGTTTTAATTTCATGGCTGCAGTCACCATCTGTAGTGATTTTGGAGGCCAGAAAAATAAAGTCAGCCACTGTTCCCAATGTTTCCCTATCTATTTGCCATGAAGTGATGGGGCTGGATGCCATGATCTTAGTTTTCTGAATGTTGAGCTTTAAGCCAACTTTTTCACTCACTTCTTTCACTTTCATCAAGAGGCTCTTTAGTTCCTCTTCACTTTCTGCCATAAGGGTTGTGTCATCTGCATAGCTGAGGTTATTGATATTTCTCCTGGAAGTCTTGATTCCAGCTTGTGCTTCCTCCAGCCCAGCATTTCTCATGATTTACTCTGCATATACGTTAAATAAGCAGGGCGACAATATACAGCCTTGAAGTACTCCTTTTCCTATTTGGAACCAGTCTGTTGTTCCATGTCCAGTTCTAACTGTTGCTTCCTGACCTGCATACAGATTTCTCAAGAGGCAGGTCAGGTGGTCTGGTATTCCCATCTCTTTCAGAGATGTCCATAGTTTATTGTGATCCAAGGTCAAAGGCTTTGGCGTAGTCAATAAAGCAGAAATAGATGTGGAATGCTCTTGATTTTTCAATGATCCAGCAGATGTTGGCAATTTGATCTCTGGTTCCTCTGCCTTTGCTAAAACCAGCTTGAACATCTGAAAGTTTATGGTTCACATATTACTGAAGCCTGGCTTGGAGAATTTTGAGCATTACCTTACTAGCGTGTGTTCAGTTCAGTTCAGTTCAGTTGCTCAGTTGTGTCCGACTCTTTGCAACCCCGTGAATTTCAGCATGCCAGGCCTCTCTGTCCATCACCAACTCCCGGAGTCTACCAAACCCATGTCCATCGGGTCAGTGATGCCATCCAACCATCTCATCCTCTGTCGTCTCCTTCTGCTCCTGCCCCCAATCCTACCCAGCATTAGGGTCTTTTCCAATGAGTCAGCTCTTCGCATGAGGTGGCCAAAGTATTGAAGTCTCAGCTTCAACATCAGTCCTTCCAATGAACACCCAGGATTGATCTCCTTCAGGATAAATTGATTAGATCTCCTTGCAGTCCAAGGGACTCTCAAGAGTCTTCTCCAATACCACTGTTCAAAAGCATCAATTCTGTGGAGCTCAGCATTCTTCACCGTCCAACTCTCACATCCATACATGACCACTGGAAAAACCATAGCCTTGACTAGACGGACTTTTGTTGGCAAAGTAATTTCTCTACTTTTCAATATGCTATCTAGGTTGGCCATATCCTTCCTTTGAAGGAGTAAGCGTCTTTTAATTTCATGGCTGCAAATCACCATCAGCAGTAATTTTGGAGCCCAAAAAAATAAAGTCTGACACTGTTCCTGCTGTTTCCCCATCTATTTCCCATGAAGTGATGGGCCAGATGCCATGATCTTAGTTTTCTGAACGTTGAGCTTTAAGCCAACTTTTTCACTCTCCTCTTTCACCTTCATCAAGAGGCTCTTTAGTTCTTCTTCACTTTCTGCCATAAGGGTGGTGTCATCTGCATATCTGAGGTTATTGATATTTCTCCCGGCAATCTTGATTCCAGCTTGTGTTTCTTCCAATCCAGCGTTTCTCATGATGTATTCTACATATAAGTTAAATAAGCAGGGTGACAATATACAGCCTTGACATACTCCTTTTCCTATTTGGAACCAGTCTGTTCCATGTCCAGTTCTAACTGTTGCTTCCTGACCTGCTAGCATGTGAGATGCGTGCAATTGTGCGGTAGTTTGAGCATTCTTGGGCATTGCCTTTTTTTGAGATTGGTGTCCAATCCTTTGTGACTCTATGGATTGTAGTCTTCCAGACTCCTCTGTCCATAGTATTTCACAGGCAAGCATATTGAATTGACTTGTCATGGCCTTCTCCAGGGGATCTTCTCGACCTAGGAATTGAACCCTCATCTCTTATGTCTCTTGCATTGGCAAGTGGGTTCTTTACCACTAGCACCAGCTGGGAAGCATGTGTATCTGTAAATGTTCTTATTAAAAAAAATGCCTTTGATTTCACACCATGTGTGCGACGTGTCTTGGCTGAGCTGTGTATGTCATTATTTTTTCCTCAGTGCAATGATGACATTTAACAGTAACCATTGTCCTTATAATTACCTATAGGAATGCAACACTTATAAAATCTGGGTTCACCACAGGTAAGAATTTTAGTAATAGAGATACGTTAGATTGCCAGGGCATTATTACTACTCACTACCAGCACTGAATTCTTGTTGCCATTTGGCCAGTTAGTAATCCAATTACTGGGCTACTTGATTCCTAGAATTGTTTTGTTTTGTTTGGCACCAACTGACTTAGTTGCAGTTCCCTTGTGATCTGATGCTGAGATGCTGAGATAAGACTTTGAATGTAGATAGTTTAATGGTTGATGCAGGCAGCATGGGTCAGAGGGGAAAACTGATACAGAAAAGAAGGATGATAGCAATAACTAGAGCTTTGATAAACTAGTTAATACCATGGATAACTGGAGGTTAATCCCATTGGGATGTTCAGGGAAATGGTATAAAACTACATCTCATACACTAAATTGCATGAGTTATCTGTAGAGGGCTTTTTCCCTAGGGATGTTTATTCCTTAGCACTTCTGGCCAGGGTACACACAGACACTTATGCAATTTTGAGGAATAAAGTGACAGCCCTCATGCACAAATTTGTTAGAGCATCCTGAAAGGTCAAGAAAGTGGGCACAGTGCTGACAGCATCTGCCGCAGGAAAGATGTGAAATTAATATTAATTTGGTGCAATCTCAAAAATGACAGAATGATCTCTGTTTGTTTCCAAGGCAAAGCATTCAATATCACAGTAATCTAAGTCAATGCCCTGATCAGTAATGCTGAAGAAACTGAACAGTTCTATGAAGACTTAAAAGAACTTCTAGAACTAATACCCAAAAAAGATGTCCTTTTCATGATAGGGACTGGAATGCAAAAGTAGGAAGTTAAGAGGTACCTGGAGTAACGGGCAAATTTGGCCTTGGAGTACAAAATGAAGCAGGGCAAAGGCTAACAACGTTTTGCCAAGAGAACACACTGGTTGTAACAAATACCCTCTTCCAACAACACAAGAGAAGACTCTACACATGGACATCACTAGATGGTCAATACCAAAATCAGATTGATTATATTCTTTCAGACAAAGAGGGATAAGCTCAATACAGTCAGCAAAAACAAGACTGGGAGCTGACTGTGGCTCAGATCATGAGCTCCTTTTTGCCAAATTCAGATTTAAATTGAAGAAGTTAGGGAAAACCACTAGACCATTCAGGTATGACCTAAATCAAATCCCTTATGATTATACAGTGGAAGTGAGAAATAGATTCAAGGGATTAGATCTGATAGACAGAGTGCCTAAAGAACTATGGATGGAAGTTCGTGACATTGTTCAGGAGGCAGTGATCAGACCATCCTCAAGAAAAAGAAAGGCAAAAAGTCAAAATAGTTGTCTGTGGAGGCCCTACAAATAGCTGAGAAAAGAAGAGAAGCTAAAGCCAGAGGAGGAAAGGAGAGATATACCCATTTGAATGTAGAACTCCAAAGAATAGCAAGGAGATATAAGAAAGCCTTTCAGTGATCAATGCAAAGAAATAGAGGAAAACAATAGAATGGGAAAGACAAGGTATCACTTCAAGAAAATTAGAGATACCAAGGGATCATTTCATGCAAAGATGGACACAGTGAAGGACAGAAATGGTATGGACCTAACAAAACCAGAAGATATTAAGAAGAGCTGGCAAGAATACACAGAACTCTACAAAAGAGATCTTCATGACTAGATAACCACAATGGTGTGATTACTCATCTAGAATGAGACATCCTGGAATGTGAAGTCAAGTGGGCCTTAGGAGCATCACTGCAAACAAAGCTAGTGGAGGTGATGGAATTCCAGTTGAGCTATTTCAAATCCTGAAAGATGATGCTGTGAAAGTACTGCACTCAGTATTCCAGCAAATTTGGAAAACTCATCAGTGGCCACAGAACTGGAAAAGGTTAATTTCATTCCAATCCTAAGGAAGGGCAATGCCAAGGAATATTCAAACTATCACACAATTGCACTCATCTCACACACTAGTAAAGTGATGCTCAAAATTCTCCAAGCAAGGATTCAGTGGTACATGAACTGTGAACTTCCAGATGTACAAGCTATATTTAGAAGAGGCAGAGGAATCAGAGATCAAATTACCAACATCCATTGGATCATAGAAAGAGCAAGAGAATTCCAGAAAACAACTACTTCTGCTTTATTGACTACTCCAATATCTTTGTGTAAATCACAAAAAGCTGTGGAAAATTCTTCAAGAGATGGGAATACCAGACCACCTGACCTGCCTCTTGAGAAATCTGTATGCAGGCCAAGAAGCAACAGTTAGAACTGGACATGGAACAACAGAATGGTTCCAAATTGGGAAAGGAGTACGTCAAGGCTATATATTGTCACCCTGCTTATTTTACTTATATGCAAAGTACATCATGCAGGATGCTGGGCTGGATGAAGCCCAAGCTGGCATCAAGATTGCTGGGAGAAATGTCAATAACCTCATCTAGGCAGATGACACCACCCTTATGGCAGAAAGTGAAGAGGAACTAAGGAGCCTCTTGATGAAAGTGAAAGAAGAGAGTGAAAAAGCTGGCTTAAAACTCAACATTCAAAAAGCTAAGATCATGGCACCCGGTCCCATCAGTTCATGGCAAATAGATGGGGAAACAGCAGAAACAGTGAGAGACTTTAGTTTCTTGGGCTCCAAAATCACTGCAGTTGGTGACTGCAGCCATGAAATTGAAAGACACTTGCTCCTTGGAAATAAAGCTATGACCAAACTAGACAACATATTGCAAAGCAGAGACATGTTGGCAAAGTAATGCCAACAAAGGTTCGTCTAGTCAAATCTATGGTTTATCCAGTAATCATATATGGATGTGAGATTTTGACTATTAAAAAAAAAAAAAAAGCTGAGTGCTGAAGAACTGATGCTTTTGAACTGTGGTGTTTGAGAAGACTCTTGGGAGTTCCTTGGACTGCACGGAGATCAAACCAGTCAATCCTAAAGGAAATCAACCCTGAATATTCATTGGAAGGACTGATGCTGAAGCTGAGACTCCAGTACTTTGGCTACCTTATGCAAAGAACTAACTCATTGGAAAAGATCCAGATGCTTGAAAAGATTGAAGGCAGAAGGAGAAGGGGACGGCGGAGGATGAGATGGTTGTATGGCACCATAGACTCAATGGACTTGAGTTTGAGCAAGCTCCAGGAGTTGGTGATGGACAGGGAAGCCTGGTGTGCTGCAATTCATGGAGTCTCAAACAGTTAGACTTGAATCATCAACTGAACTGACTGAATATCAGATCATGGAGCTCGTTGAATGCCATTCAGGCAAGAATTCAAATTTGATTATCTCTCTATTAAGAAAGTTACACTGAAGTGGCTTATTGTGTAAACTGGGGAGCAGAGACTGCATTGGGTAGTACATTGGAAGTGGATTATAGCACAGTCTTTCTTCTGTTTCTAGCTCTGATCAGGACCTGCTCCCAGTCTTAGTGCTAAATCTAGTTTTAGAAGTGCTCACTAGATAGGATAGCATTCTGAGTGTACTACCACAGTATTTCAGATCAGAAGAGATCCAATTCTTAAAGCAACTGGGGATTTAGCAAGAATGTAGGCAAATGTTCCAAAGATTAATATTCTGTATTCCATTGTGAAGATTCACAGAAAATTTCATCTTCACCTTGAATTTTAAGTATCTTGTTTTACCTAAAGCACATTAGCTTTATTCTGACAGAAACAGCTGTGTGTAGAGAGAAGCAGCAAAGTCCATGCCTGCATTTCCTAGACTGTTGGACTTGTTCAGTCACCTACATGTTCCCTTTGAATCCATTTTGTTATTCGTCATTTCTAGCAGTGATTTGCCAAAGACAAGAAGCAGAAATTATATGTGTATGAAAAACACAAGTGATAAAGGAGAACATTTTGGGGAGTGCATTTTGGACTATTTTGAAACCCATTTAGAAACAGAAGAGTAAAAACTAATGAGATGTTTGTACACCTTAATCACTGTTCTAGTTGTATGTGCATTAATATGTCATCTCCATAAACAACACCAACAGGCAAATTAGGCTAACTCACCCACTCATACAAACTTTATTCCCTTACAAACCTTGCCCACTTTGACTGTTTTTGGGATTTATACTCAAAAACTGTCCAACTTTCCAATGTTGAGGAGGACCTTGTTACTGGGGGAACTTTAGTTTGGCTTTCTTCTTTCTTTTGGAGGTATTCTCTACCACTGTTACAGCTTTCTGCAACAAATCCCATCGAAAGACCTCTGTATTGTGCAGCAGCTTCCTAGACATGCTTGGATATTTCTGTATCTGCAATGGAGACAATTTATTCCCAGAGAACTCATCATGTGCCATGTAGTATTGTTCTTTCTCTAGTTTCCCTTGTTTTTTTTTTTTTTATCCCTAGACACTTTGTGTATATAAAGTTAAAAAAAAAAAACTGTGGTATAATATATATAATAATCAGGTATTATATAAATCTCTAGCTCAGGTGAAGTAATACCATCATATCTCCAAGATATCACAACCCCATTTTCAAATTTGTTGAGATTAGAAGGAATCACACTTTTCATGTGGCTCTTTCCTATGGTCCTCTCCAAACCTCTGAATTTCTAGGGTGGTTTCTTCATGTGTGAGCAGTGAGACCTATTGAGTCTTTCCATTCTCCGAGAGAGAGGTACCTGTAGTGCCTGGAGTAACCAATCCTGTCTGCCTCTTAATTCTGGCTACTTATTAGTTCAGTGTCACATTATCATTATTAACCTGTGAAAGTCCTCTCTTGCTTTATTTTTTAAATCCTACTTCCTATGCATATTCCTCTTCTTTTACCATAGGCAATGATTCTATTGTGTTTGAAGAGAAAACCTTTAGTTTATATATGGTTTTAGGCAATGTAATTTATCTTGTAAATATATTATTTTGGTTTTCATGAACTATAGATCTCACTTGTATTCTCAATATTTTTTATAGGCCCTATGTTTTAAAATCTGTATTTGTTGCTCGATATTCATTTACTCTTCCAGTACTAACTGCTGTGGATGTAGTTTTTTGCTATTTGATTCTACTAGAGTTTACTTATCTGTAACAATTACCTCCAACTTCTAGTTACGATAAATTGTGCTATTATGAATGTACTCATACATTTCCAGTATAGGCCTGCAGAATATTTCTCTAGGGTTTATATATTTGTGAGTGTGTGTATAAATGTACATGCCATAATATATATGCATACTTAATTTAAGTGCCATAAGATTGCCCTCTGTAATCGCTCTAAGAGTCTACTCTCTCATCAACAATTTATAAAGCTTCTTACTTACCTCTGTCTTGAAAGTACTTAAAAAGATAGAGTTTTTTCATTTTTGTCAGTCGTAATGAGTCTAAAATTTTATTCCAGTACTGTTTCAGTTTCTTTAAGTTTTAATAAGTTTCTGAGTATTTTCATATACTTGTTTGTGTTATCCTGTATCCTTAGGTATTTTTGCATTCAGGTTGCTGTTTTTTATTATTGATTTATACGATTTGTTTATGTAGTCTAGATATTTTTCCTTCATAGTTCTTTTAAAAAAAAAATATTTTCTTTATTTATCTACTGCCTCAAATCTTAGTTGCCTGATGCAGGGTCTTTTGTTGCTGCACATGAACTCTCCAGTTGTGGCTCATGGGCTCAGTAGTTTGTCGGTAACAGTTGGATTTTATTAGAAACTCTTGGCATCTTTATCTTTTAAAAGTGGATATATAATAGTTATTGTTGATATTTAATAGTTACTGTTTAGAAATGTATATTTGACATGTATATTTTGCCTTCTGTCATGATACATTTTATACTTCCTATTTAGGTGCTTGTGTACAATTTTTCATCTCACTCTTCTTAAGACTTTTTTTTTTTAAATTTTTTCCATATTTTACTTTACTATATTTCCAATATCTCAGATGTGTGTGTCCATTGATTTTTTATATTAACTTATAAACTTGCATTTTACTTAAATAATTGCTCTAAATAACTATTTTTAGTATATGTTATGGAGAAGGTAGTGACAACCCCTCCAGTACTCTTGCCTGGGAAATCCCATGGAGAGAGGAGCTTGGCGAACTACAGTTCATGGGGTCTCAAGAGTTGGACACGACTTAGCAACTAAACACCACAAGCAGTACATGATAGACTTTTTAAGTATATGTAATAAATGATCCTGACTTTGAATGTAAGCTTTTAAACTTGGGGAGCCATATTTCTGTAAGTATGTGTATCACTCAATTCCCTGTCCTTTTAATTTTTAGATACTTAAGTAATGTACAGTGTTTCGCTTATTGGATTCATGAATTGTTAACTTTCATAGAAAAATGTAATATAGCTAACACACAGAGAAACATTTTTTCAATGTATTTTGATAGTATACTCATATGAAAAATATTTCATACTATTTATTGATAATATTTTTTCTGTTCTTCTACCTCAAGGATATTGAGTTAATCAGAAATATGCATGATATTTACCATGCATGTAATTATTTTTATCTATTACAAAACACCTAGGTATTGATTACAAAAGTACCCTAGGTCATTGGCCCCATATATTTTAGAACTGAAAGATTTATGTTCCCAGCATGACGTTAATACTCCATGTGGTATATCATTAAGATTTTTTTATTACTATGCTGACAGCGATTTTAGTTTATTATTCTGTAGAATATAATATGTAATATCCAGGGACAGTTTTTTTCCTTGAATTTTGCAAGATGAATGGTTGGTAAGTGTTTTTATTTACTTAGCTTCAAATATTATTTTGCTTTTTTCCCTAAGAAAAAAATTAATGAAACTTTTTCTAAAGGTTGTTTGAAATAACAGAGTAAGTTTATTAGACTATCTGGCTTATTACACATTGATGATTATGTCAGATCCTATTTGAAACCATGCAGTTCTTTTAAACAGTCTTACAGAAAGGATACATCCAAACCATACTCCAGGTAATCAATAATTTGTGATATTAGAAGTGAGGTGTAGGGGAAAATTTCCAACCTAGCAGCATGAAACTTCCCTCTAAATACTACTAATTTAGTATTCTAAAATATTTTTCTAATAATTGGAAATCACTGCCACAGAGTTATTTGAAAGAAGAGAGATCAGTGTTTATATATCTCTCAATAATGTGTGATATTTATAATCCTGATCTGAGAAACAATAGTCTCCCATCAGTGGAAGCATTCAGAGTTTAATGAGAATTCCAACCTTCTGTTACTCATTTCTCTAGTTGGTAAATATTAAGAACCTACTGTGATCATGGTATGATATTCCCCTGGTACTAGGAATATAATAGTGAACAAAACAAAGCCCCTACTCTCACAGAGATTATATTTTACTTAAATGTATTTTGGTTAAAAGCTCCATATGGACCAATAGGATCCCCTAGGTACCTGTGATAATGTTTCTTCTGTTTGCTTTGAAAACTCAGGTAGGTCAGCTCCCTCCTTTAAGTCAATTTCCTCATCAGTGAAACCAGGATCATATGTTTTATTATCTCTACCATATAAAAATGAAATTAGATACGATTTATGAGATTATTTTCATACACTTTCTGTATTTGTAAAGTCCTATGGAAAGTAGCATGTAATTCATGTATGTTGAACCTAGAACAATTAAGGTAAATATTTTCCATATCTTTATTGTAGAAATGCTTTTTATAGATGCTTTTGGGGGCATTTTATTTACTGGCTAAGTGAAAATCTTAATTTTGTGTACCATTTTAGGGTTGCAGACTTTCAGAAGGTGGACTCTCTTTAATAACTTTGGTAGGCTATAGTCCATGGGACACGCAAAGAGTTGGACACAACTTAGCAACTAAACAACAACCTTCGTGAATATGTGACTTTTTATGGGAAGCATCATTTCTTGTTAATAGAAATTATCCTTGCTATAATATTTTGGTCTTGTTAATAGGATGGATTCATCCAAAGTAATAAATTTATTTATAAAATTTAGTAGTTGTCTTCCAGATACTCCACTGAGTTCTTAGTTTTTTTATTAAATATCTTTGTAGTGCTAATAAAGAAGTTTTATGTTTGCTCAAAGTGAAATAGAATTGTATCTGCACATGATGCATTTTGCCTCTTGTTTTATTCTCCAAAACTAGTTATCATTTAAATGCAGAGCCTTCAGTTTTCTCCTGAAAAACAGATTTATGTTGTTAACTACATGCCTCGCAGCAGAATTCAGGGCACTAATTTTCTAAGTTTATGTTAGATTATTGACTCAAAGTGAATATTTAAGTGGTTCAGAGGATAATATCACATTAGATTAAGAAGGGCCCTTTAACAAACTTTCCTTTGGTAGAGAATATTAGATACTTATGATTTAAAAATTAAGTCACTACAGGTTATATAATGAGATGCCTATGTACATTTAACCACTTTAGTTTATTTGGATTATGTAAGGTAAGAGCCAGAATATTTGGAACAAATCAGGCATATGTCATTTTACAAAGTGAAGACTTCATTCTCACCATTTCTGTTTTTTATCATTCTTAGAATGAAGTTAGAGATTTTTTCCCCCTCCCTTGCTCCCTTTCTCATTTAAATGTAATTTGATCTTGAGGAATAATTAGTTCTAGTCATATATTACTAAACCCTTGGTAACAAGTTATACAAGGACTCAAGTTAAGAATTACGGATTTATCATGATTTTGTTGTTTCTTTGTTTCATTTAAATCTGTCTTTAGATTATATTTTACTTTTGGAAAAATATCGGATAATGATGGGCTATTTCATTTTTTTATTAATCAATCATCTACCAATGTAATGCTAGCTGATTTTAAGTCACTTGGTGTTTTGGATTATATATCTTTGAAATGATCTTTCATAATATTTCATTTTCTATTTCCCCTTTATGTATTTATCATAACCACATTTTGAAGAAATAAGTTAAAAATATCTTTTTTACCACATATTTATCTCCTTTATTGGTGATAGCTGGCATCTGTTACAAATGGAGACAGAGATAAATTTAAAAGACACTAATTTTAATATTAGAGTGCATGTGATTTTTTAAAAAGGCAGACAGAGAAAAGGAAAGAGAGGAAACTGGTTCTACATGCATATAAAGAAGTACTTAATCATTTAGGAAGCACAGGTAAAGGTAAAAGCCAATATATATATATATATATATATATATATATATATATATATTCTGTTATTAGAATGCTTTCTTCCCTAGTCCCTGTGTGCTTAGACGCTCAGTTATGTCCGAGTCTTTGCGACACCATCGACTGTAACCAGCCAGGGTCCTTTGTCCATGGGGATTCTCCAGGCAAGAATACTGGAGTGAGTTGCCGTTCCCTTCTCCAGGGGCTCTTCCAACCCAGGGATCAAACCCAGGTCTCCCACATTGCAGTGGATTCTTTACCATCTGTGCTACCAGTGAAGTCCTCCTATCAGCATATTTTATATATGTATATGTATATATGTATATATATATATATATATATATATATAGTTGTTATTGTTTGTTTTTACTGATATATATATATATATTTTTAACTGATTTTTCTTTTTTTCTTTAAACTTGATCAGGCCTGGAGCTGTTTATTATTAAGGTATTAAGGAATCTAGGGTGTGATTTTTTTTCTCCTCCCTTCCCTGTCTGTAGATAAAGAGGTTACAAATTTTAGTGTGAAGTTTATTGCTCTTTTCCTTTGTTAAAATTTTCTTGATCTATGCCCTTTGAGAAAGTTATCACTTTTATTATCACTGTTAAAAAGCAGATACCACTGGTTTTTAAAAATAATATTATTTTTCCAACAGCTCTGTGCTGAGTAATGTGCTGAGAAATAGACTATCTGCTTTTATTTTAAATTTTTAAAGTTTTTTTAAAATAAATATTTGCATTCCCTTTGAATTCTAAAGATTTTAGAGGGAAGAAGGTGTAAACTTGAGCGATCCATGTTAGAATTTTGGATGTTTAAGTCAGTTTACCAACACAGTCAAATTATCTGAATATTCTTGCCTAGAAAGGCTATTTGATTGCCTTATTTTGTTCTCTGAGGGGAAAAAAAAAAGCAATCTGATTCCACAGTGACTGCCAGTCACTTTAGGAATTAATTTCCTTGTTCTGACTTTCTATACCCAAAAGAAATCCAGCTTTTGGTCTAGTTTATTTAGCTTGCTATGGAAACAAAAATTCACCCTATGAAGGTAGGAATGGGTTTTTAGAAAACTCTCAAACATCAATAAAAGACTGTTCAAAGCATTTTACATCACTGCTAACAAAGATTCATTTTATTTTATTTTAAACATTTTATTTTCTTTTGGGATATAATTGATTAACAATACTGTGATTGTTTCAGGTGAACAATGAAGGGACTCAGCCATACACATACATATATCCATTTTCCCCCAAACAGGCAAAGATTCATTTTAAATGGGATTGCCCAAGAGATCTATCAGTGGAGAAATAGTCTTAGGTGACGTACAGCACTAAGCAACAGGTACAGATTTCTGGCAACTTGAGCTATATACCAAGTGTTTTCCAGTGGGTTAAAGTCCTGCCTCTATTTAAGACAAGCACATATGTAACTTACTCTCCAGTTTGAAATGTGTAGATATACCTAGTAATTACAGAAGTTGTATAATGAAATAATTAAACCTATCATTAGGTCTTCTGTTAAGTTGGTCAATTCTGTCAGCAGTTTGCTTTTACAAAAAATGAACTAAACTCAAAATATTTTAACGGCTCCATTTTATATGGTTTATTTTAATTTTTCATATTTTCATATGACTTAAAATACCAATATATAAGACAATTCAGTATTATATAATATAGCAAAAACCTCAGTAAAACAAAACTCAACATATACATGTATTAAAAAATACACTGAGACATAATAAAATTTCTAAGAATTTGTTTGAAGTAATGAAACCACACTTCTTCCTGGATGCAACTTGAACCCCACCACACCTCAGATTGATCCCCATGATCCCTAGCTTAGGAGATGACTTGAACGCACTGTCTTTTAACTGAAACCACTCACCTGGTATCAGGATTAATGAAGCTTAGGTTCTTTTGTCTCCTCTGAGAAAGAATTCAGAGTGAAGCAAAATAACAGGCAGAGAGTGAGTTTATTAGCATAAGAAGCTTGTGAGAGATACAAATGGGCAGCAAGGAAGCATAGCCCTGAGAGAAAAGAGGGTTACATTTTCATAATCAAAAGAAAAGTAAGGAGGGAAGACTACCTTCTTCATCATTCTTAGGTAGATGTCAAAGCTTACATCATAGTTCCACCTTTGACCCTATATAGTTTAGCTGGGACTGCCATGGCCCTATTTAAATCATATGTATATGAACAGTAAGGTGAGAACATATACTAAAAAATAGTAATTCATCTCAGACTTTGGTGCAGTGTCTCCTTTTACCTAGTTTCTTTCCACTTTCACCTGTATTCCTGTCTTGGCTACATGCAGAAGTGCTCCTCTTCAAGGACCATTAACTCCTTGACCTCATGTAACAAGATTCAGACCCCATATCTATTGTCTTGCGTTTTAACTATCAAGACTTGTGACTTGAGTGTGTACCTGGTCTTCCATAGAGTAGGTTACTGGATTCTTTTATTGCATTGTCTTTAGCTTACAGTGGTTTCCCAAACTCCCTTAATGCTAAACTATTCTGCTCTATCCCTATCACTAATTTCAGTTTGAATCAGACAACAACAAATGAAAACTGTTTAGGCTTACTCTGCCAACAGCAGCTGTGTATAGCAGACATGGAAACAAAGCAAGGATCATTTGATTGGCTATAACTTAAGTGAATACCTTATTTGGGAGAGCCTGGTTGGCTGTTTGTGATTGGTTGGTCTTAGGTTTTTTTTTTTTTTCCTAATTTATTTTTGTGGGAATTTTGTGTGTGTGTATTTAAATTAATGACATAATCTTTATTATTTATTTTTATTATTATTCCTTAGAGTGAGTTTTGAAAACTGTGGTCAGCAAAATGGAATTTGGGATAACTTTTCCCCCCTGTTAATTTCTTATACTCCTAGTATTAAAGCACATCTCTTATTCCTTTGTTATAAATACCTGTAAAACATACTTTAAATATTATACCTCTGATATCTCTATTATGTTAAATATTGTGTTTTTTTTTTTTAATAAATTTATTTATTTTAGTTGGGGGCTAATTACTTTACAACATTGTAATAGTTTTTGCCATACATTGACATGAATCAGCCATGAGTTTACATGTGTTCCCCTTCCTGGACCCCCCACCCACCTCCCTCCCCATCCCATCCCTCTGGGTCATCCCATTGCCCCGGCCCTGAGCCCTTGTCTCATGCATCGAACATGGAATGGTGTTCTGTTTCACATATGATAATATACATGTTTCAATGCTGTTTTGATTTTATTTTCTTGGTACCTTTATAGAAATTTACTATAGCTTGGGCTTCCCTGATGGCTCGGATTGTAAAGAACCTGCCTCCAATGCGGGGGACCTGGGTTTGATCCCTGGATTGGGGAGATTCCCTGGAGAAGGAAATGGCAAACCTGTCCAGTATTCTTGCCTGGAGAATCCCACGGACAGAGGAGCCTGGTGGAATACCGTCCATGCAGTCAAAAAGAATTGGATACAACTGAGCGACTAACACTTTCACTTTCTTTCCTGATAGCTTAGGTTTGGGTTTGCTCAGATAGACTGTCAAAGCATGAGCTACTTCAGTCTAATAGCTCCTTTGTTTATTTACCTTAATACATGCTTCCAGGGGTAGAATATCTTACGAACTATATCTGCCTTTGTGGCTGGATACAGAGAACTTCTGTCTAATAGTCATCGGATGAATCTGTTTCTTTGGATCAAGGAGAGGATTACATGTGATGAATAGAAAAACTTTGTAACTTGGATTGTCTTACTCAACAAAAGCTTTTAATTAAGCAAGAATCAGTTGTCTTCCAAAGGGTTGCCAGGAAGAATATGTCATAAATCATATAGCTGTTTGTTCGAGGAATGTAAATGTTGGATAATGGTATGGTATAGTCAGTGTGGTCATAGGAGGAAATAAGAATTACACTTGGAAAGAAGTTGACTGTACTCACAGGTTCTTAGAAGGAGGTTGTCAATGTCACAGAAGGCCACAAGGGAAGGAGTAGGTCTTGGCCAAGTGACAGAAAATAAACATGATGGGAAAACCTGAGCCAGAGCCTTTATTGGCGTTTCTGTAGGAAATGTAAAGTGGAACAGAGTAAGCAATTAAGGATTGGCTAGTTTCCTACAGGCTTTGGGCTAGAGAGTGGTCTCTAGTGGCCCGGTACCTGATCTGGGATGACTTAAGATAGAAAAAATGCTGGCTTGATGTGTGAGAGTTAGATAAGAAGGTAGTTGGGCCTATAGACTCAGGTTTGGTTGGTTTGCATATGAAAGATATGCTCTAGGCCCAGAGCTTTTGCTGTCTGTAAGAACTGGCTAGCCCTGAGAGAGGCCAATAAGGCACCAGCAAAACATCATGAAAAGCAGAAAATAAAGTTAGAGGGCCTGGTACCAGTCATTGGCCCATGCAATTCCTAGGTATTGAATTCTGTATCAGTAACATAAACATGAAAGTATCAGTCTCACTTTATCAAATTGATGAGGACCAAATATGTTAACATTTGTGGGAAAGCTTTGACAGTGTAGATTCAGGATACAAATAGTTGCCCTCAGGAATCCAAGGTACCCTTGAAGTTTATGAAAGAATGAACACTTTGGTCTACAACTGATTCTTGTTTAACAAAAACCTGTACTCCAAAATGTTTCATAGCTGGAGAATAAGTACATGTGTGTGTGTGTGTTTGTTTTAAATAGGGGCAAAAACTTTTACCCACTAAATATAAGTAGAATAGGACTGTGCTGCCAAAAATTTTATGCATATAGATTAGTGTTAAACATTATTTTTCTATATACTCTTCTCCCTCTACTTTATTGAATCTTGTAATTCTTTACGGTTAAAGTCCAGTCTCTGTCTTGACTAAACCTACCAAGCCACCCCTGTTCACAAGTGTTGTTGTCCTTTCGACACTTATTCTATTTACTATATATACTGTTTATTTCTTATATTCAGTTCTGTGCTATCAACTATGTTTTCATAATTTGTTACCTTAAAATATTGTAAGTCCAGTAAGCACAAGCAGTTCTTGTATCTAATTTCTTCATTCATGTTATGGAATTCAGTATATACTATAAAGTGACTGCAAGATGGCAGAGTAGAAGGAAGTGAGTTCATCTTCTCCTATGAGAACTCCAAAATTATAACTCACTGCTGAACAGCCATCAACAGTAGAATGTTGGATCCCAAAAAAAGATACCCCACATCCAAGGGCAAAGGAGAAGCTCCGGCAAGATGGTAGGAAGGACGAAAACACGTTTAGAATCAAACCCTATACCCGATAGAGATGCTTGGAGGGCTCAAACAAACCTTGTATGCACCAGGACCCAAAGACCCCACAGAGACTGAGCCAGAACTGTGTTCTTCAGGGGCAGGGACTCTGGGTGCAGTAGACCCAGGTATGGAATAAGCCCTCTTGGAGGAGGTCACCATCAACCCCACCATAGAGCCACCAGAACTTACACAGGACTGGAAAACAGACTCTTGGAGGGCACAGACAAAACCTGTGCACTGGGACGCAGGAGAAAGGAGCAGTGACCCCACAAGTAACTGACCCGGACTTGCCCATGAGTATCTAGGAGTCTCCAGCAGAGGCGTTGGTTGGCGGTGGCCTGCTGCATGGTTGGGGTCATTGAGTGCAGCAGTGCTTGCATGGCACCTTTTGAAGGAGGTCACCATTATCTTTATTACCTCCACCATAGTTTGGCCTCAGGTCAAACAACAGGGAGGGAACACAGCCCTGCCCATCAACAGAAAATTGGATTAAAGATTTACTGAGCATGGACCTACCCATCAGAACAAGACCCAGTTTCCCCCTCAGTCTCTCCCATCAGGAAGCTTCCATAAGTCTTCATCCTTCTTCAGCAGAGGGCAGGCAGACTGAAAACCACAATCACAGAAAATTAAACAAACTATGAGCCATGCCATGTAGGGCCACCCAAGATGGACGGGTCATGGTAGAGAGTTCTGACAAAATGTGGTCCACTGGAGAAGAGAATGGCAAACCACTTCAGTATTCTTGCCTTGAGAACCTCATGAACAGCATGCAAAGGCAAAAAGATATGACTTTGAAAGATAAACTTCCCAGGTTCGTAGGTGCCCAATATGCTACTGGAGATAGTGGAGAAATAACTCCAGAAAGAATGAAAAGACAGACCCAAAGCAAAAGCAACACCTAATTGTGGCTATGACAGGCGATGCAAGTAAATTCCAATGCTTTAGAGCAATATTGCATATGAACCTGGAATGTTAGATCCATGAATCAAGGCAAATTAAAAGTGGTCAAACAGGAGATGTCAAGAGTGAACGTCAGCATTTTAGGAATCAGCGAACTAAAATGGACTGGAATGGGTGAATTTAACTCAGATGCAAATTATATCTATTACTGTGGGCAACAATCCCTTAGAAGAAATGGAGTAGCCATCATAGCCAACAAAAGAGTCTGAAATGCAGTACTTGGATGCAATCTCAAAAACAATAGAATGATCTCTGTTTGTTTCCATGGTTTCCAAACCATTCAATATCACAGTAATCCAAGTCTATGCTGCAACCAGTAATGCTGAAGAAACTGAAGTTGAATGGTTCTATGAAGACCTACAAGACCTTCTAGAACTAACACCCAAAAAAGATGTCCTTTACATTATAGGGGACTGGAATGCAAAAGTAGAAAGTCAAGAGATACCTGGAGTAACAGACAAATTTGGCTTGGAGCACAAAATGAAGCAGGTCAAAGGCCATGCCAAAGAATGCTCAAACTACCACACAATTGCACTCATCTCATACACTGGCAAAGTAATGCTCAGAATTCTCCAATCCAGGCTACAACAGTACGTGAACCGTGAACTTCCAGATGTTCAAGATGGAATTAGAAAAGGCAGAGGAACCAGAGATCAATTTGCCAATATCAGCTGAATCATTGAAAAAGCAAGAGAGTTCCAGAAAAATATCTCTTTCTGCTTTATTTACTATGCCAAAGCCTTTGGCAGTGTGGATCACAAAAAACTGTGGAAACTTCTTCAAGAGATCGGAATACCAGACCACCTTACTTGCCTCCTTACAAATTGTATGGAGGTCAAGAAGCAACAGTTAGAACTGGACATGGAACAATAGGCTGGTTACAAATTGGAAAAGGAGTATATCAAGGCTGTCAGTTCTCACCCTGCTTATTTAACTTATATGCAGAGTACATCATGCGACATGCCGGGCTGGCTGAAGCACAAGCTGGAGTCAAGATTGCTGGGAGAAATATCAATAACCTCTGATATGCAGGTATACACCACCCTTATGGCAGAAAGATAAGAAGAACTAAAGAGCCACTTGATGAAAATGAAAAAGGAGAGTGGAAAAGTTTGCTTAAAACTCAACATTCAGAAAACTAAGATCATGGCATCAGGTCCCATCACTTCTTGGCAAATAGATGGGGAAACAATGGAAACAGTGACAGACTTTATTTCTTATGGGGGAAGAGGGGCTCCAAAATCACTGCAGATGATGACTTCAGCAATGAAATTGAAAGATGCTTGCTCCTTGGAAGAAAAGCTGTAACAAACCTAGACAGCATATTAAAAAGCAGAGACTTTACTTTGCCTACAAAGGTCCATCTAGTCAAAGCTATGGTTTTTCCAGTAGTCATGTATGGATGTAAGAGTTGAACTGTAACGAAAGCTGAGTGCTGAATAATTGATGCTTTTGAACTGTGGTGTTGGAGAAGACTCTGGAGAGTCCCTTGGACTGCAAAGAGATCCAACCAGTCCATCCTAAAGGAAATCAGTCCTGAATATTCATTGGAAGGACTGATGCTGAAGCTGAAACTCTAATACTTTGGCCACCTGATGCAAAGAACTGACTCATTGGAAAAGATCCTGATGCTGGGAAAGATTTAAGGCAGGAGGAGAAGAGGATGACAGAGGATGAGATGGTTGGATGGCATCACCGACTCAATGGACATGAGTTTGAGTAAGCTCTGGGAGTTGGTGATGAACAGGGAGGCCTGGCATGCTGCAGTCCATGGGGTTACAAATAGACAGGACTGAGTGACTGAACTGAACTGAATTTATTAACATAGAATCTGTTGGATCCGTAGAGAACTTTATGAGGCAGAAGAGTTTTGAGGCAAATATTTACATTAACTCCCCAGTAATGAAGCAGAACATAAAAGTTTTTATAGTACATTTAACTCTTTTATATTAAAGAGTAATTACAGTGCTTTTTACTCCAAATTTGGATTTTTTAACCTTTAAAAAATTGAAGTTGAGTTAACTTACAGTGTTGTATAACTCATATATGTGCTTACGTGAAGCCCTTCATGATATGGGATTTACCGGGAGTTAGGTAAGGTAATAGGAATTGGGTTGACTAAGCCTAGGAGTTGGCTCTGGATGGGCTACCACATGCTAGGCTGAAATTCTGAGAAGTCTAAATATTTTAAATTTAAACCTAACCTTCTGGTATCTTTCTAAAGTAGGCAAATAGAGCATGCTTAAGAGTTTGATCTTATTTGAAGAGTGAATTATCATTTTAAAATATTTAGGTTTTTGGTATGTAAGCCCTCATACCACCATTCTTTCCTTGGTTCTTACATTTTTAGAGGCCACATTTATTTTAATACTTGGAAATTATAACTGAAAGTTATATAACTATGTAAATAGAAACATCACTTTGTGTAATGCAGTATTTCCAAAGGATACATTGTGATTTAAATATGATACCATTTATATATCTACCAATGATAATATATTTTTATGAATTTTTTAGCACTGTAGATCTTATACCAATCTTGAGTTTATTCATGTTCTTATTTTGATCATATTCAAATTTAAAAATATAATTTAAATTACTTTCAATATTCTTGTATAAGAAGAAATTTAGCAGTTTATCCCTTTTGGCTGCTTTCATAGCAGAATCTCATTCCAATCTCTTTTTCTTTCTTTTTAATTGATATATTTTTCTTTAATTAAAGATTAAATTGTTGTTGTTTCTCAGACATCATAAATTTATGATAGAAAATGATGTCCCATTTTGTTAAGCATTGCCATGCAGTGCTTTGAAAAGACCATATTTCTCACTGTTCACATGTATTTTGCTATTTCTTTATCTCTTGGTTCAGATTAGTTCTGATTCAGTATATGAATGGTATATTCTTTTCATTCCTGAGCTTTATTTCCATCTCAACATTTTTTCCAAACCCAACATATTTTAAAATAAAGATATGTGATAATTTCAGAATTTTTCCTCTTTATGGTCCTTTGGACTGTAACCCATCAGGCTCCTCTGTCTATGGGATTGTCCAGGCATGAATACTGGAGTGGGTTGGCATGCCCTCTTTCAGGGGATCTTCCTGACCCAGAGATCACATCCTCACCTCTTACATCTCATGCATTGGTAGGCAGGTTCTTTACCACTGGCACCTCCTGGGAAGCCCAATGATTTCAGAATTTTTTTGTTACAGATATAATTTCTCACATTTTAGTTAGTCTCCCATTTTAGGAGAACTGATTGAGAGCATGGTTAATACTTTTTATTAATAGGAAGGGATATAGTATGAAGTTGTTAAAATGTTGTTATTCAAACAAAATTTATTGACTGTAGATATCTATACTTCTAGAGCGGAGGATGCAGTGTGTGTGCTTTGTGCTCAGTCATTTCTGACTCTTTGCAACCCCATGGACTGGAATTCTCCATGCAAGAATACTGGTGTGGGTTGCCATTTCCTACTCCAGGGGATCTTCCCCACCCAGGGATTGAACCTGTGTCTCTTGTGCCTCCTGCATTGGCAGGAGGAGTCTTTACCACTGTGCCAAATTACATACATTCCCTGAGAAACAAAATCAATTTTGATTAGAGATTTATCTAAAATAAGAACGATCACTGACTAACTACTTTAGAAGCTTCTCAATGGGTAAAATGCATAGAATTTCAAACACTTATTTTGATAGTTTTTTCTCAGGTTTTATTATTTGTATCTTGTCTTACTATTTATATTCTTAATGGTTAGCTTACCATATTAAATGAGCTTTAATAGTGCTGGTTTGCCTTCAAATTTAAGTGTAAGAGTCATATAACACCTGTAATATGCTAGGATGAAAAACGCTTAGATAGATAATTTTATGTGCCTCTTTGAGATATTGGATCACCATTGATAAGCCATGGGTGTATTTTGCAAAAATTATATCCACACTTCTAAAGGAACTCATTGTTTCTGGAAAATATATTCTGAAAATATCTTCAAGCAAAATTACAAATGAAATTTTAGATACAGAATTGTTTTTAAGTTCACTTGGTTGATAAAATAAATTGTTTATTTGTGGAATTTTAAAGTAGAAAGTATATGATGAAACAATCCAGTAGACAGAAAAGTGGCTCTTCTGTTAGAAACTATACTAATTGAAATTCCATCAGTCTTGGTTAGATAACTCTCTACATCCAACTAAAATAAGAAGCTACGAACTAGATGAGTTAAACAATCTTATTATAAATCATTGAAGTATGGTGTCTAGAATAGAATACTTATTCACTATAGAAAACGGCTTATCATTTCCATTGTACTTTAATAAAAATAAGAAATTATGATGACTGGTATGTTTTCCCAAAAAGAATGTAAGGTTACCAAAATGTGTTTTTGTTTATTGAAATTTGTTGTAAGTTTCATTGAACAAACAAAATATACTTACAATCTAAATTTGTAATGTAAAAGTATGTGATATTAGATTTATAAATAATGACAATGCCAATTAAATTCAATATGCTCTGATATTTTTACTGAAACTTAAAAAAAAAGGATAAACAAGATTTTTCAATTCATATAAGTGGCAGAATGCTTGTATATAAACACAGAAGTGAAGGTGATTCATGATCTAACTCAGAGGAAAAACCAAGGTGTTTCCAATTCTTACAAAGCCTTTTTTACACCATCTTTGCCTCTCTGCTAAGTGTCATTCAACTGTTCCTAAAACATATCTATACACTCCTGCCTCAGGGATTGGTACTTACTGTTTCCTCTTCACTATCTCACCTCTAAGATGTTACTTAAAAGTCAGAACCTCAGGAAGGCCTTCTCTGACCACACTATAATTGCCAGCCTCCTCCCCCCATCTCTCTGTCTTATTTTTTTCCATTGTACTTTCTACCATATTGTTCAGTTGAGTAATTTACAATTTTGATTGCCTCTCCTCACTCTAAGTAAGATCCTTGAAGGCAGGGAGCTTTTGTTCAGCTTGTTCACTACTGCAATCCTAGTATTCAGAATAATACTTGAGTATTTCTTGAATAAATCTAAAGTCTTATCTATGTATGCTGCTGCTTCTGCTAAGTCACTTCAGTCATGTCTGACTCTTGGTGAACCTATGGACCATAGCCAACGAGGCTCCTCAGTCCATGGGAGTCTCCAGGCAATGAAGAGTATGGAGTGGGTTGCCATTTCCTTCTCCAGGGGATCTTCCCGACCCATGGATTGAACCCATGTCTCTTTTGTCTCCTGCATTGGCAGTTGAGTTCTTTATCACTAGCACCACCTGGGAAGTCTATGTCCACATTTTCTATCAAAATAGACATGTAAATATTTAATTGAATACTGAAAAATATACTTCAAGTTGTGGCAAATTGGATATGAAGACAAATGGTTAACTGGAATGCATTTATCATTGGCCTAGTTCTTTGATCACATAGTAGATGCTATTTTAGATTGGTTATAGAGTACTAGTGGAGAAGGAAATGGTTACCCACTTCAGTATTCTTGTCTGAAAAATCCCACGTACAGGGGAACCTGGTGGGCTGCAGTCCATGGGGTCGCAAAGAGTCGGACACAACTAAGCGACTTCACTTTCACTTTTCACTTTCATGCACTGGAGAAGGAAATGGCAACCCACTCCAGTGTTCTTGCCTGGAGAATCCCAGGGACGGGGGAGCCTGGTGGGCTGCCGTCTATGGGATCGCACAGAGTCGGACACAACTGAAGCGACTTAGCAGCAGCAGCAGCACATATATTAATTAATTTGTATTTCACAACAAACCTATGAAACAGGTACTATATGATAAGCTTCATTTTATAGTTGAGGAGAAAAGTGAAAATGAAAATGTTAGTCACTAACTCAGCCATGTCTGACTCTTTGCGACCCCATGAACTATAGCCCGCCATGCTCCTCTGTCCATGCAAATTCTCCAGTCAAGAATACTAGAGTGGGTGGCCATTCCCTCCTTCAGGGGATCTTCCCAACCCAGGATTCAAACCAGGGTCTCCTGTATTACAGGCAGATTCTTTACCATCTGAGCCACCAGGGAAGTTAGAGGATAAATAAAGTGTCCCTTGATGTTGCAACTAACATGTAAGAAGGTAAGATTCATACCAGGACAGCTGGTATGTTCAGCACCCATTCTGAAATGAAAGGCTCCTTGTTAAAATTCTGTACCACTGTTGCTTTACTTCATTTGTGTCCTTTTTATTCTTTTTTGTTTCAGTAAAACAGAAAATTTTGTAGGTAATCATAGATGTTTAACCACTGTGGTTTTATAATCATTTATTTATTTTTTTCTTTTTTGCAGTGGGATGCCATCACTGAAATGGATGAACACAATAGGCCCATTCACACATATCAGGTATGCAATGTGATGGAGCCTAACCAAAACAACTGGCTTCGTACAAACTGGATCTCTCGTGATGCAGCTCAGAAAATTTATGTGGAAATGAAGTTCACACTGAGGGATTGTAACAGCATCCCATGGGTCTTGGGGACTTGCAAAGAAACGTTTAATCTATATTATGTGGAATCAGATGAGTCCCATGGAATTAAATTCAAGCCAAGCCAGTATACAAAGATTGACACAATTGCTGCTGATGAAAGTTTTACCCAGATGGATTTGGGTGATCGCATCCTCAAACTCAACACTGAGATTCGTGAGGTGGGGCCTATAGAAAGGAAAGGATTTTATCTGGCTTTTCAAGACATCGGGGCATGCATTGCCCTAGTTTCTGTCCGTGTTTTCTACAAAAAATGCCCCTTTACTGTTCGTAACCTGGCCATGTTTCCAGACACCATCCCAAGGGTTGATTCTTCCTCCTTGGTTGAAGTAAGGGGCTCCTGTGTGAAGAGTGCAGAAGAGCGTGACACTCCTAAGCTCTATTGTGGAGCTGATGGAGATTGGCTGGTACCTCTTGGAAGATGTATCTGCAGTACAGGATATGAAGAAATCGAAGGTTCTTGCCACGGTAAGAAAAACACATTTAAATAATTATTCATGCATTCAAATGATGGCTTTTTTCAACATAAATGTATTTACTTTCAGTTAATACATTTTTGATTATTATTCCTAGAAGAATTAATTGTTCAAGAAAAGAACTCATATTAGATAATTTCTGATTTTTTTCCCACCTAGGAATAGTGTATGAAAATGTTAAATAACTTATATACCATGACAAATGTTCTTCCATTCTGCCTTCAATAGAGTGGTTGCTGTATGAATTGCTGTATTCACTTGATTTTTGTAAAGGAAAACAACATCAATAGCAGCAACAAAAAGCAAAAGGAATTCAAAGCAGGCATTTGCTTAACTTTCATGTTTTGGTGGTTCATTGAGAAGATGACAGTTTGAAAAAAATTCTTTCATGTTGAGTTGTAATAATTGAGTAGTATCCAGTTAAGCTGAAATTATATTTAAATAGATGAAGAATTCGTATGTATGCATATGAATAATATATACGTTTTACAACATACAAGATAGTTTATAGGAATGTTATATGTTTAGTGATTGAGTACTGAGTGTATCAGAGCTTAATTTATTCTTTGCTACTATTAAATATAATTTCCTACCATATAACACATTAGTTTTTGTTTGTTTAGATAGCAGTATCTGTGCAAAATATAATTGTTACAAAGTATTAACACACTGAAATGCTGATTAACTTTAAAACCATACCTTTCATGTTTTATGATAGTGACATATCTGTAATTTTAAACATGAAGAGTTTTTTGTGTGAATCATTTTATGAAGGCTTATTAATCTAATAAATATATATATACTTAAAATTTTGTGCATAATCGCTGATAAAGATAAATCATATCCATTACATTTGGATATAGGAATCATAATCAAAACACAAATAAAGAAATGAAAGTAATGTTTGGTAAGTAATAGCATAGAAGATATTTTTCCTCTCGATGGTAAATTATTTAAGGTTTTTGTTTGTTTTTCTGTAGCATCATATTGAGTTTTCTGACTTTTTTGGTGATGTTATGTTCCTACCCATTAAAAGGATGAAAATAAATAAGAAAAACTTTTGTTTCTATGTAAGGCCATATGTGAATTTTTTAATGTTTTATCTATTTATAAAACACTTGAGTTCTCAAATGCTAAAAAAGTTCACTAAAGCCATCAATGATGACGATGTTAGGTCATTTGAAAATATTGTTTGTATGAAAAGTCTATAGTATATTTTTATAAAGTATGAGCCAACTTTTCTTCACTATCTAAACATTAAAATATATTTCATTGAAGCTTTATATATAATTAATTCATTTTTTTCATATATAGCAAGGATTTAGAATGAAACAAAAATTAGTTGAAAATTATTCTTTTAAGAGGCACTGTAAAAAATTTTTACATTGAAAAATGCACTAAAGAAAAATTCACATATATGGATCATTTTTTAATGAGATTAAGAAGGCAATAATGGCCAAGGATAAAACATATTGCATATACTAACCATATAAGGTTATCATACTTTGTCTTAGGTAGAAGCTGAATATTAGTAAAAATAATAAAGTTTTAAATTATTTAAAGAATAGCTATCTATGGATTTAAAGGATTATTATTAATTATACTTTATGGTGTTGATCACAGAATTAAAAGTAGTGACAGTTATTGATGACTAGATGTTTTTTGCTTAATATGTTTGCTCTGTGAAATTTCAATCTTACTTGCATGCTTTAAAATTCCTTCACTTTTGAGCAAAGATAATTTTGGACGAGTGATAATTATCAGCTTATCTAGAGCTACTGCTTGACTCATTCATTTTTATGGCTTATAATCTTTATTGTAATTTATTTGATTGCAGAAATGAGTGGGTACAGTACAAATGCTCATCATCTTCTTGTAGCAATGGAAGAAATTAGAATATTATGCTTGGATTCTAAATCTGTTGCTTACTAACTTCCTTGTTCATACATAAATTACTGGTTATAATCAGTGATAAAGTATATGAAAAACTATTACATGAAAACACATGTGCCTGGTTTCAATTGAATACAATGAATTGCTATTTACAAATATAAAGTTGATGTCGGGAGCTCATTTTAGAGAAGGTATATTATACTACCAACAGTTTCCATTTTAGAGTATTTATTTGTGTTCTTGATGCTTCATATTGCCCCTTTCTATCCTCTGATAATAATTTTTTATTGATTCCATTGCTCTCTACAAACAACTTATCTCATAACCAAATCTCAGAATTATCTATAACCTAAATGACATATTAATTGGAATATACATGAATAAAGTACAGTTCAGATAATAATGTGACCAATGCTTATGTACATATAATGGGAAAAGAAAGAACAATATTTCTATATCATTTTCTTTTGTTCTGGCTTATTCTGTTAAAACATTATCTTAGCTAATAACATTTTTGAATATCTGATGATTCTTAATAATTTTGATTTGTAGTAGAGATAAGTATAGAGATGTGTGTTTCAATGATCTATTGCTATTGAGGTAAAATAACCCAAAACTTAATAACTGAAAGCCAAAATGATTTATGATTTCTCAGGTCTCATATGTGGGTAATTCTTTTGCTTATTGTAAACAGAGGTCACTCATGTAGCTGAATTCAGCTGGGAATGTGACAGGGATTGGAATGTCTAAGATGATCCCTTATATTCCAGGGCCTCTCTCTATATGGCCTCATGTCATTAAAGAATTTGACTCAAAAATTTTTATAGTATAGTGGTTGGCTGAAGAGGGAGTTTTTCACATGACTAGGTATAAAGTGAGTTTACAAGGGGAGTGCAAAAGGGCTGAATACCTGGAAGTATGTTTATTGGAAGCTGCAAGTGTAACAGTATACCACAGTTTTCTCTCTTAATTCTCATGACTAATGCCCCTCTTTCATGCTCAAAGGTCCACATCCTCCCAAAGATCTATTCCATTATGATATTGTGTTGAATTCCAGAAGAGCTTCATTGAAATCACTTATGGATATGAATGAAGCTTCCCAGCTAAAGCGCTGCTTGATCTGGAGAACTAAAAATTAAACAAGACACCATTGTTGCTCATGTATGCAACATACATGCGGCAGGAATAGAATAATTGTAAAAGATTCTCATGTTCCTAAAAGCAAGGGATGTAGCAGTCACTGGTTCACTGTGATTTAAGAAGGCCACACATTTAAAATGGCTTCATTCACGTATCTGATGCTTCGTCTAGGATGCCCTAAAGTCACTTACTGTGTAAATCCTGATAGCAGTTTTAATATATTTCATTTTACGAAAATATTCCATGTTTTTTCTTTCTCTTTCATTGAAAGTAGTTGGTCATCATTCCTTTCAAGGGGCTTCACAATTTGGCCATATCCTATTATTGTCTGACTTTGGCAAGTTCTGTCTCCTGTTCTGTTTTTGTTACTTTTGAATAATCTATGTATTTTTCCTGTCTCTTGCTTTTTTTCATATTTTATCTAGCTGCTTGCGTCCCTTCCTTCTTCCTTTTCTGTGGTGGATTTTTATTCATCCTTCAAGGTCTAGCACAGATGTCATATATCTGGATCTTCACAAAGTTAATGTCTCTGTCAACTGTGCTATAATTTGTACTAATTATTTATGTGCCTGTTTTACCAGGCCTGTCAGATAAAAGAAATATATTTAAAATCATTTCTATAATAAAGAGTAAGAAATTTATTGATGTCAATGATTAGTAGAACAAGATTGTCCTGAAGAGTTAAAGGTAGAAGTATTTGGTATACTGACAACATGCTGTTTCTTCTTATTTCTGTGAGATAGGAAACTTTTCTTCAGGAAAGGCTGTGGTATTTTAGATATGGAAAGCCATTGAAAATACAGTTATCCCTCATTTTATGAATCATGATTCTAAGGTATAGAGAACAGAATTTTATTCCCTGGGGTGACTCAGTTAATATTACTAGATTTATACCTAAAGCCTTGATAAGTCTCAATCTGGTCTTTATGTGTTTTCACCCCCTCAGTTCCTCCCTCCCCTCTTCCCCTTCCTTTCATTTCCTCATTCAAAGCACCTGTGCTCTTACTATGATGCTTTAACTTTTCCTGCCTGCCACACAGTGCAGAGGAGGCCCTAGTTACTCATCATTAATTAGGCCCTTTTTGCTCTGTTTGTTTTGTGGAGTCTGACACGGGCACTATTAGAACAGTGTCTACATGCTGCAGAGAATGATGAAAAAATATAGATTTATCTGGAACTACAGTGAGGTTTTAGGAATAATCATTACTTACTTAAATACATTTGAGAACTCTTGGCTTACTATGTAACAAAGGTACAGAGGAGCCTGGCAGGCTACAGTCCATAGGGTCACAACGAGTTGGACACAACTGAAGCAACTTAGCCCACAAGCACATATTTGTCCTAAAAGTTATACTACTAAGTGTTTCAAACTGTGATTCCTTTCTCTGTAATGTTGCTACAATCTATCTAGATCCAAATTCTAGAAGCACTAAAGAAAGAAGCACTTTTTAAAAAATTAATTACTTTATTTTAATTGGAAGATAATTACCTTACAATATTGTGGTGTTTTTTGTCATACATCTACATGAATGGGCCACAGGAATACATGTGTCCTCCCGTCCTGAACACCCCACCCACCTCCCCTTCCACCCTATCCCTCTGGCTTGTCCCAGAGCCCTGGCTTTGGGTGCCCTGCTTCATGCATGGAACTTGCACTGGTCATCTGTTTTACATATGGTAATGCACATGTTTCAGTGCTGTTTTCTCAAATCATCCCACTCTTGCCTTCCCCGCTGAGTCAAAAACTCTGTTCTTTACATCTGTGTCTCATTTTCTGCCCTGCATGTAGGATCGTCAGTGTTTCAATAAGGTTTAAATACACATGAACATTATATTAAGCAGATATGCTAAAATTTAAAACCAAGCACAATAATTTGGGTTACTCTGCATTATAGGTAGTATTTTATAGTTGACTCCAATATCTCTATTTTTCATAACTTTTTATTTTGTTTCATAGGTTCATAATTAAAATTGTCATATTTGGACATATTGATGTTACAGATTTAATTTTTTTAATTGTCTTAATTTATTCAACTAAGGGCTTGAATAACAAGTAGCATTGATTCATAAAGCATTGATTCACATCAAATAGTCTTTTACTTCATATAACTAAGAATATCTTAACACTATTAAAGAAAATTGGAAACAATTAACATACAAAATTGAACAATTTTTGTTGCGTTCTGAGCTCTGAAATAACATGAATCCTTAATAAACTCCTCTTGGATATTAATTTAGAATAAATCTCATTTAGGTAGTGGCACTTGTACTTGCAGATATTGTTTAGGGTTTGGTACTTTAGACCTGTTTTGAATATATATGTATATTTATTGCAAAGATACCTTCTTTAAGCTTTTGAATACCACAATCTAATTTAACAAAATAGCATCTGACTGTGAAAATTAAAGTTCTAAAACAGTGTGTCTTATAACTTTTCCTAGAAACATGCTGTTATTTATTTCTCCTCTAGTGCTGCTTTAAAATTCTAGAGGAAAGGATGGTGGCAATTCTTGGACCACTGCATTATTGTTTACAGAAGTGAATGGGATATGCAGGGCCTCTGGTGACATAGCTATTGATTTGATCTCCTGAAGAGTGGTGTTATTAAGGCTTCATGACTCTGTCCTCTCTTGCAGTTCAGAAGCATTTGTGCTCTATGTTTTCTGTCTAATCATGTTATCAGGGATGATTGTGGAAGCAGAGAGCATAAAGAAATTTTGAAACATAAGGATTTTCTGGCGTTAAATAAGATGGTTTGAGAATGTGATGAAAAGCTGAAAGGTGAGATTGGGATCAGAAAATGGGGCCAACTTATTGGTCCAAACAGTATTTTCTCTTTCTAAAGGTTATCACAACCTGAATATAAACTCTTACAATATAACCTTCAATTCCAAATAAAGCTGCTTTATTGCATGAAGCAAGTCCAGATTACCATCTAGTTTGAGAAAAATATGAAATCAAGAGGCTTGAAGGCATCTAAAAATAGAATGTATTTCCAAACAAAACAGAATAAAGTTAAATAACTATATTGTAGTTTCTTCTTTGTCACAGTTTTTAAAATAGGTTAAAACATAGACTGTCTTGAAATTGATCATTCTTCATAAACTATTTTGACCAAATTTTAACTTCAATTTTAGTCTCTGATTTACTCTCTGTCAACCTGATCTATAAATTCTATAGGAGCTATGCTTAATTAAAAAAAAAATATCTGAACACATATATCTTTAAGACAGGATAAAATTATTCAATATCCCTGTTTTCCTTCCAAATATGACACATCATGTCACCCTCTGAAATTACCACCTTTCTTGTGAACATTGTCTAGAGTTTCAGTTTTGCCTTTTAAAGAAGCAAAATCCATAGATTTATAAAGTCAGTACTTAGATACAGCAAGCTATAGTAACAGATTTTTTTTTCATTTTTTCATTTATCATCTCCTTTCTTCTGGGTTCATTATGCTATTAGTGAAGTATATCCTTTGGTAGATCTTTTGGCAAGGTTCTATAATTTGAAGCTCTTTATTTAGTGGATATCTAGTTTGTCCTTCCTTTTCATTGTTTGTTTATTTAGATATAGAATACTAAGTGACTGTTACTTTCCCTCAATACTCTGAAAGTATTATTTCCTTATCCATAATAATCTACTGTTGCCAGTGAACTTCTGACAACCTTAACTGTCATTCTTTGGGAGGTTATCTATAGTTTCCATATTTTTGGTCTTCAGCTACATTATTTATGTAATTGTTGTGAATTATTTTTTTTCCTGCTTCACTTCACATTTTGTGTTTTAACATGAAAATGTGTGCATGTGTGTGTTACTCTATTCTGTTCCGTATTTCTAGTATATCTGTGAGATATTTATTGAAGACTTTTAATATTATCTTGTTTATCTCTGATATGCTTTTTTAAAAAATTTTCAGTCTTAGCTGATTTCCAGGTTATGAATTTTCACTTTGGCTACATCTACTTAAGAGATTACTTCATCTATTTAGTTTTTTTTTTTCATTCTCATTTATTACTATTTTATTTTTGCCTGTTTCGTTTCACAATTTTTTGTGGATGTTATTTTATTCTTTGTGGATTTTAAAGTTATAATCAAATAAATTTTGAAAGAAATTGGGTCTAGATATTATTTCTAAGCATTAGTGTTGACATGTACTTTGGAATTGTAACTTGTACGCTAACTTGTTTTCTATGTCTTTTTTTAACTTAGAGTGTTTATAGTTGAACTATTCTTCCCAAAGGACTTAAAAAATTTGAGAGCCTTAAAAAGTTTACCTTAGAATTCATGCTAGTATTCTGGTTGAGAGGAGTTCTACTCCATGCAGCGATTCAAGGGTATAGGACTTCTTGCATTTAGTGAGCCAGCCATCTCCTAGAGCTTCATAGTTATCCATGTCTAGCTCAAAAGTTGTAAAAAGAGATTGGAGAAGGTATATGTGCTTCTTAACCAACTCAGATCTAAAGAACCACATGAATTCCTCTCGTGTACTAGCAGTGGGAACTAATTACGTGGCCAGACCTAGCTGCAAATAGGGATCGGATGTTATCAAATGCTATCCCTGGTTCAGTAGTCACTTTCCAGCAACAATTCTGTATCACAGAAGAAGAAGCCCAGTTTGTGTAGATACTTTCTTATCTCTGCAGTAGTCTGCTACTTCACCCACAGAGTGTACTTAGTCATCCTCATATATACAAATACATTTGTCAATACAAAGTTTTCTCCATCAGGTTCAAATATGAACTCTTGTCAGCTGGTGACCGACACATTAAATAACAAGGCATTTACCTTAATACAAGATACACAGTGGTTGAAATAAATAGAAAACTGCCATTAAAAAGGAGAATAGTGGGAAGCAGACAGCTGTGAGTGCTCCATAGCAGTAATGGGCAGCATTGTGAAAACCTCAGTAGTTGAGCAGATGCTCTCAATGGACCTCGGCTACACAATCTATGAACTTCTTATTATCCTTACAATTTTGAATTAGTTATGGGTGGCTGAATGACTTTCATACCTGTATCATGATCATCTGTGTTGGGTAATCCAGAGTCATTTCATAGTTATAGGCTTTTTTAAAACAAACTCATGACTTGTAGTCAGTAAGATTCTCTAAAAGTCACAGTAGCCTTTTAATCTGTTTGTCAATTGCACGTGTCAGAAGCAACACACAAAACCCACACCTGGAGTTTTTTCTTTGTGTACACACACACACACACACTCATACACATACACACATGCCCTTCAATTAGGGTAATATTTAAAAGTTGAGAAGACAAAATTCTAAATTCTAGAACATTGTTTTCTTAAAAGCCTTGGCAGAGAACTGACGTATACATTTTACTCACAGTTGCCACAATTGTAAAAATTACATAATCAATAGAGTAAAAGCTTCTTTATGTAAACTTTAGTATTAAGCTAAATCCAGTATAATCAGGATTTTTTTTTCATCAGGAGACAGGCAGTAGGCTATGTATTAATGTTCCATCGAGCCAGATGTTAACTGAACTAACTATGCTAAATGAACCATTATAAGAAGTTATTTCTATAAATTTAGGCCTCTTTTTCTGTCCACAGAAATAGATGGAATTAAACTGTTTGAAAAAGGGGTGATCATATCCATGAAGTAACCGTAATAGCAACAGGGGGCTTTCAAAATAAACTTTCCAATAGGATATTATGTAGTACATTGAAGGTATAATGGCAGAATTTTACTAGAGAAGGAAAATATCACACTTTTCATTATATAAATATAATAAAAAAATACTGTAATACATCTGTATAGAATACAGATGAGATCATATTCTAAGCATCATAACAGTTATAAATAGTAAATTATATCATGCATGTTAAAATCTGAGGATTTTATGTTACACACTTTTCTCATTATATATTCAGAACTAGCATTGAATCTAAAAGGTACAGTTGACTGTATCCTCCACATGAACAAAAATGTACTAATTTGTGTTTTTAGATTATTTACATATCTAAGCTCTAGGGAAGTGTATTTCAAAGGACTGCATAGTTCTAAGGAAAATAAGCATCAAAGGACAAACTTCACACAGAAAAAAGGAGTGGGTAAAAGGGTTGAAGAAAAGTGTCTCTGATATAAATATACTAAAATGCTTATTTAGTTTGAAATAGAGTTTTATCTTTAGGGAGAAAAGCATTTTTAAATTTTACTTATAGTAACACTTATTATAATTACCTAGAAAGTGATGATAAACTCAAATAAGCATTATGATATTATGGGGGTCATTCTTAATATTTTTGAGTCCTTTAAAATAAGACCTAAGAGTCAGTTCAGTTCATCACTCGTGTCTCATTTTTGCAACCCCATGGAATGCAGCATGCCAGGCTTTGCTGTCCATCACAAACTCCTGGAGCTTACTCAAACTCATGCCCATAGAGTCTGTGATGCCACTCAACCATCTCATCCTCTGTTGTCCCCTTCTCCTCCCACCTTCAATCTTTCCCAGCATCAGGGTCTTTTCCAGTGAGTCAGTTTTTTGCATCAGGTGGCCAAAGTATTGGAGTTTCAGCTTCAGCATAAGTCCTTCCAATGAATATTCAGGACTGATTTCCTTTAGGATGGACTAGTTGGAACTCCTTGCAGTTCAAGGGGCTCTTAAGAGTCTTCTCCAACAACACAGTTCAAAACCATTAATTCTTGGTGCTTAGGTTTCATTATAGTCCAACTCTCACATCTATACGTGATTAATGGAAAATCAATAACTTTGACTAGACGGACCTTTTTGACAAAGTAATGACTCTGCTTTTTAATATGCTGTCCAGGTTGGTCATAACTTTTCTTCCAGGAAACAAGTGTCTTTTAATTTCATGGCTGCAGTAACCATCTGCAGTGATTTTGGAGCTCCAGAAAATAAAGTCTGTGACTGTTTACATTGTTTCCCCATCTATTTGCCATGAAATGATGGGATTGGATGCCATGATCTTAGTTTTTTTGAATGTTGAGTTTTAAGCAAACTTTTTCACTCTCCTCTTTCACTTTCATCAAGAGGCTCTTTAGTTCTTCTTCACTTTCTGCCATAAGGGTGGTGTCATCTGAGTATCTTAGGTTATTGCTATTTCTCGCAGAAATCTTGATTCCAGCTTGTGCTTGAGCCAACCCAGCATTTTGTGTGATGTACTCTACATATAAGTTAAATATACTTTTAAAAGTTACAATATACAGCCTTGACATGCTTCTTTCCTGATTTGGAACCAGTCTGTTGTTCCATGTCAACTTCTATGTGTTCATTCTTGACCTGCATACAGATTTGTCATGGGGAAGGTCAGGTGGTCTGGTATTCCCATCTCTTCTAAAGACTCCACCAGAAAATTACTAGAGCCAATCAATGAATATAGTAAACTTGCAGGATATAAAATTAACACACAGAAATCCCTTGCATTCCTATACACTAACAATGAGAAAACAGAAAGAGAAATTAAGGAAACAATTCCATTCACCATTGCAACAAAAAGAATAAAATCAGTTCAGTTCAGTTCAGTCGCTCAGTCATGTCCGACTCTATGCAGCCCCATGAATTGCAGCACGCCAGGCCTCTCTGTCCATCAACAACTCCCGGAGTCTACCCAAACCATGTCCATCGAGTCAGTGATGCCATCCAACCATCTCATCCTCTGTCGTCCCCTTCTCCTCCCGCCCCCAATCCTACCCAGCATTAGGGTCTTTTCCAATGAGTCAACCCTTCGCATGAGGTGTCCAAAGTATTGGAGTTTCAGCTTCAACATCAGACCTTCCAATGAACACCCAGGATTGATCTCCTTTAGGATGGATTGATTGGATCTCGTTACAGTCCAAGGGACTCTCAAGAGTCTTCTCCAACACCATAATTCAAAAGCATCAATTCTTCAGCGCTCAGCTTTCTTCACCATCCAACTCTCACATCCATACATGACCACTGGAAAAACCATAGCCTTGACTAGACGGACTTTTGTTGGCAAAGTAGTGTCTCTGCTTTTAAATATGCTATCTAGGTTGGCCATAACCTTCCTTCCAAGGAGTAAGCGTCTTTTAATTTCATGGCTGCAGTCACCATCAGCAGTGACTCTGGAGCCCAAAAAAATAAAGTCTGACACTGTTTCCACTGTTTCCCCATCTATTTCCCATGAAGTGATGGGACCAGATGCCATGATCTTAGTTTTCTGAATGTTGAGCCTTAAGCCAACTTTTTCACTCTCCTCTTTCACCTTCATCAAGAGGCTCTTTAGTTCTTCTTAACTTTCTGCCATAAGGGTGGTGTCATCCGCATATCTGAGGTTATTGATATTTCTCCCAGCAATCTTGATTCCAGCTTGTGTTTCTTCCAGCCCAGCATGTCTCATGATGTACTCTGCATATAAGTTAAATAAGCAGGGTGGCAATATACAGCCTTGACGTAATCCTTTTCCTATTTGGAACCAGTCTGTTGCTCCATGTGCATTTCTAACTGTTGCTTCCTGAAACCTAAATAACAGGTTTCTCAAGAAATAGGTCAGATGGTCTGATATTACCATCTCTTTCAGAATTTTCCACAGTTTATTGTGATCTACACAGTCGAAGGCTTTGGCATAGTCAATAAAGCAAAATAGATGTTTTTCTGGAACTCTCTTGCTTTTTCGATGATCCAGCGGATATTGGCCATTTGATCTCTGGTTCCTCTGCCTTTTCTAAAAGCAGCTTGAACATCTGGAAGTTCACGGTTCACATATTGCTGAAGCCTGTCTTGGAGAATTTTGAGCATTACTTTACTAGCATGTGAGATGAGTGCAATTTTGCGGTAGTTTGAGCATTCTTTGGCATTGCTTTTCTTTGGGATTGGAACGAAAACTGACCTTTTCCAGTCCTGTGGCCACTGCTGAGTTTTCCAAATTTGCTGGCATATCGAGTGCAGCACTTTCACAGCGTCACCTTTGAGGATTTGAAATAACTCAACTGGAATTCCATCACCTCCACTAGCTTTGTTCATAGTGATGCTTTCTAAGGCCCACTTGACTTCACATTCCAGGATGTCTGGCTCTAGGTGAGTGATCACACCATCATGATTATCTGGGTCGTGAAGATCTTTTTTGTACAGTTCTTCTGTGTATTCTTGCCACCTCTTCTTAATATCTTCTGCATCTGTTAGGTCCATACCATTTCTGTCCTTTGTCAAGCCTATCTTTGCATGAAATGTTCCTTTGGTATCTGTAATCTTCTTGAAGAGATCTCTAGTCTTTCCCAATCTGTTGTTTTCCTCTATTTGTTTGCATTGATCGCTGAGGAAGGCTTTCTTGTCTCTCCTTGCTATTCTTTGGAACTCTGCATTCAGATGGGAATATCTTTCCTTTTCTCCTTTGCTTTTCGCTTCTCTTCTCTTCCCAGCTATCTGTAAGGCCTCCTCAGACAGCCATTTTGCTTTTTTGCATTTCTTTTCCATGGGGATTTTCTTGATCCCTGTGTCCTGTATAATGTCATGAACCTCTCTCCATAGTTCATCAGGCACTCTGTCTATCAGGTCTAGTCCCTTAAATCTATTTGTCACTTCCACTGTATATTCATAAGGGATTTGATCAAGGTCATACCTGAATGGACTAGTGGTTTTCCCTACTTTGTTCAATTTAAGTCTGATTTTGGCAATAAGCACTTCATGATGTGAGCCACAGTCTGCTTCTGGTCTTGTTTTTGCTGACTGTATAGAGCTTCTCCATCTTTGGCTGCAAAGAATATAATCAGTCTGATTTCGGTGTTGACCATCTGGTGATGTCCGCGTGTAGAGTCTTCTCTTGTGTTGTTGGAATAGGGTGTTTGCTATGACCAGTGCGTTCTCTTAGCAAAAGTCTCTTAGCCATTGCCCTGCTTCATTCTGTACTCCAAGGCCAAACTTGCCTGTTACGCCAGGTGTTTCTTGACTTCCTACTTTTGCATTCCAGTCCCCTGTAATGAAAAGGACATCTTTTTTGGGTGTTAGTTCTAGAAGTTCTTGATAGAACTGTTCAACTTCAGTTTCTTCGGCATTACTGGTCAGGGCATAGACTTGGTTTACCGTGATATTGAATGGTTTGCCTTGGAAATGAACAGAGATCATTCTATCATTTTTGTGATTGCATCCAAGTACTGCATTTTGGACTCTTTTGTTGATTATGATGGCTACTCCATTTCTTATAAGGGATTCTTGCCCACAGTAATAGATATAATGGTCATCTGAGTTAAATTCACCCATTCCAGTCCATCTTAGTTTGCTGATTCCTAGAATGTCAACATTCACTCTTGCCATCTCCTGTTTGACCACTTCCAATTTGCCTTGATTGATGGACCTAACATTCCAGGTTCCTATGCAATATTGCTCTTTACAGCATCGGACTTTGCGTCTATTACCAGTCACATCCACAGCTGGGTATCGTTTTTGCTTTGGCTCCATCACATCATTCTTTCTGGAGTTATTTCTCCACTGATCTCCATTAGCATATTGGGCACCTACTGACCTGGGGAGTTCATCTTTCAGTGTCCTATCTTTTTGCCTTTTCATACTGGTCATGGGGTTCTCAAGGCAAGTATACTGAAGTGGTTTGCCATGCCCTTCTTCAGTGGACCACATTCTGTCAGACCTCTCCACCATGACCCATCCGTCTTGGGTGGCCCCACACGGCATGGCTTAGTTTCATTGAGAGAGACTAGGCTGTGGTCCGTGTGAAGAATAAAACACTTAGGAATATATCTACCTAAAGAAACAAAGACCTATATATAGAAAACTATTCAATACTGATGAAAGAAATCAAAGAGGACACAAATAAATGGAGAAATATACCATGTTCATGGATTGTCAGAATCAGTATAGTGAACATGAGTATACTACCCAAAGCAATCTATACATTCAATGCAATCACTATCATGCTACCAACAGTTTTCACAGAACTAGAACAAATAATTTCACAATTTGTGTGGAAGTACAAAAAAACCTCAAATAGCCAAAGCAGTCTTGAGAAAGATGAATGGAACTGAAGGAATCAACCTGCCTGACTTCAGGCTATATTACAAAGTTACAGTCATCAAGACAGTATGGTACTGGCACAAAGACAGAAATGTAGATAAATGGAACAAAACAGAAAGCCCAGAGATAAATCCACGCACCTATGGACACCTTATCTTTGACAAAGGAGGCAAGAATATACAATAGAGAAAAGACAATCTCTTTAACAAGTGGTGATGGGAAAACTGGTCAACCAGAATGAAACTAGAACACTTTCTAACACCATACACAAAAATAAACTCAAAATGGATTAAGGATCTAAACGTAAGACCAGAAACTATAAAACTCCTAGAGGAAAACATAGGCAAAATACTCTCTGACATAAATCACAGCAGGATCCTCTATGACCCATCTCCCACAGTAATGGAAATAAAAGCAAAAATAAACAAATGGGACCTAATTAAACTTAAAAGCTTTTGCACAACGAAGGAAACTATAAGCAAGGTGAAAAGACAGCCTTCAGAATGGGAGAAAATAATAGCAAATGAAGCAACTGACGAATAATTAATCTCAAAAATATACAAGCAACACCTGTAGCTCAATTCCAGAAAAATAAACGACCCAATCAAAAAATGGGCCAAAAAACTAAACAGACATTTCTCCAAAGAAGACATATAGATGGCTAACAAACACATGAAAAGGTGCTCAACATCACTCATTATCAGAGAAATGCAAATCAAAACCACAGTAAGGTACCATCTCATGCCAGTCAGAATGGTTGCTATCCAAAAGTCTACAAACAGTAAATGCTGGAGAGGGTGTGGAGAAAAGGGAACCCTCTCACACTGTTGGTATGAATGCAAGCTAGTACAGCCACTATGGAGAACAGTGTGGAGATTCCTTAAAAAACCGGAAATAGAAATGCCATATGACCCAGCAACCCCACTGCTGGGCATACACACTGAGGAAACCAGAATAGAAAGAGACACATGTACCCCAATGTTCATCGCAGCACTGTTTGTAATAGCCAGGACATGAAAGCAACCTAGATGTCCGTCAGCAGACAAATGGATAAGAAAGCAGCGGTACATTTACACAATGGAATATTACTCAGCCATTAAAAAGAATACATTTGAATCAGTTCTAATGAGGTGGATGAAACTGGAGCCTGTTATATAGACTGAAGTAAGACAGAAAGGAAAACATCAATACAGTATACTAATGTGTATATATCGAATTTAGAAAGACGGTAATGATAACCCTATATGCAAGACAGCAATAGAGACAGAGATGTATAGAACAGTCTTTGGGACTCTGTGGGAGAAGGCGACGGTGAGATGATTTGGGAGAATGGCATTGAAATATGTATATTATCATATGTGAAACAGATGACCAGTCCAGGTTCAATGCATGAGACAGGGTGCTCGGGGCTGGTGCACTGGGATGACCCGGAGGGATGGAATGGGAAGGAAAGAGGAAGGGGGGTTCAAGATGGAGAACACATGTACACTTGTGGCTGATTCATGTCAATGTATGGCAAAACCACTACATTATTGTAAAGGAATTAGCCTCCAATTAAAATAAATAAATTTATTAAAAAAAAAAATTTCCAGAGTTTGTTGGGATCCACACAGTCAAAGACTTTGGCATAGTGAATAAAGGAGAAATAGATGTTTTTCTGGAACTCTCTTGCTCTTTCGGTGATCCAACGTCTGTTGGCGATTTGGTCTCTGGTTCCTCTGCCTTTTCTAAATCCAGCTTGAACATCTGGAAGTTCACAGTTCACTTACTGTTGAAGCCTGGCTTGGAGAATTTTGAGCATTACTTTACTAGCATGTGAGATGAGCGCAATTGTGTGATAGTTTGAGCATTCTTTGGCATTGCCTTTCTTTGGAATTGGAATGAAAACTGACCTTTTTCAGTCCTGTGGCTACTGCTGAGTTTTCCAAATATACTGGCATATTGAGTACAGCACTTTCACAGCATCATCTTTTAGGATTTGAAATAGCTCAACTAGAATTCCATCACCTCCACTAGCTTTTTCGTAGTGATGCTTCCTAAGGCCCACTTTACTTCGTATTCCAGGATGTCTGGCTCTAGGTGAGTGATCACACCATCGTGATTATCTGGGTCGTGAAGATCTGTTTTGTACAGTTCTTCTGTGTATTCTTGCCACCTCTTCTTATTATCTTCTGCTTCTGTTAGGTCCATACCATTTCTGCCCTTTATTGTTCCCATTTTTGCATGAAATAGTCCTTTGGTACATTTAGAATAAAACCCCATACCTGCCAGAAATGCTCAGAGGGCTCAAACAAACCTTGTGTGTACGGACACAGAGACTCCAACAGACACTGAGATAGAACCCACAGAGACTGAGACATAATAAGACTTATAATAAGAATTAAATAAATTACTGGTGTCTTCCATCATGCAGTGGCCTTTTAAGTAAATAGTTCTCCTTTTTGTACTTGAATTTTTCTCTTTTAGCATATAATGTTATACAATGGAAAATTTTAATGTTGCAAGTATTTCTCCATCATTTTTCTGTATAACCAGTTACTAATATTTTCATTCTGAGCTTAGGCTAAACTATTTGTTTTTAGAATAAGTTATAATAAGAAAGCATATAGTTATTACTGAAGATGGTAGTCTCTGTCTTATAGGGGACTATAGAATGGTGATAAATTTAAAGGGATAGAGTTTTCCAGCTGCCAGTTGCTCCATACAGTGAACATCAACATATAAAGTAGAATGCAATACCAATATTGATGGGAGCTTTGGGAGCATAAAAACATGCTCTGCTTTATCTTCAGCAGTGAACAAGGAAAAGGCATGATTTATTCCCATTATTTGAGAGTATCAAAAGTGACTGCCATAAAAAGTCGTGAAAACCTCTTGAAAGATGCATGCCCTGTTCTTTTGGACAGAGATAAACAACTGTTGACTTGGATAGAATTCTTTAAATAATATCACTATTTTTTGGTTTTGTTTTATCTTACAATAACTTATATCCTTATTTCTTTGTTTTATTCCTATTCTTGTTTTAAATTTAACTAATGCTATTCAAGATGGTTTACTTTTCACCCTACCATGGTGAAAAATTATATTCTTAATCTCTATAGTAATCAGTTAGATATAAAAAATAAAATTAACCAGAAAATCTTTAACTGGTAAAATTTTGAAATGGCAATAAGTATGGCTTATGTGAGAGCTTTTCTAAATTGCATTATAACCAAGAGCATACACTACTAAAAGGCTAATTCTATGTGTGTGTTATAGATTGCTAAATGTGAATTAGTTTTCCATGTATATAAAATACTATACTTATGTAATTTTAAAAATTATCCTATTCAATAAATGGAATGCATTAATTAGGTAAATATTTTTATTCACAATGATTACTAAATTTTTTCAAAAGTCCTCTGGTATCTATTGAGGTGACCATCAAATTTCTTTGTATAGATATGGTGAAATGTTATAATAATATATTTCCTTAGATGACCCATCTTTGATTCAGTAAAATTATTTGGTCATAACACATTATAACTTTAGTACTGAATTATGTATTTTTACTTCAATTTGTTAAAAATTGACAAGAGGATGTTCTGTGTAATGCAGTGAATTACAAATTAGTTTTGAGTGATATAAGGAAGAGCAGAATAATTCTATATATATACTGCAGTCTTGCTTGAGATGTTTAAATATTTGTAAGATATAAAAGTTAATTTAGAATTATAAATAAATCACTCTCAAAATTCTTACCGTTTTCCCACTGTGAACTCAGCAAAAATGATTATAAATGTTATATGAACTTGAGGCAGAAATTTCTAGACAATATAGGACTCTGAGACCTCATTTCCTTTTTTTAATTTCAATTTTTTTCTCCTCAGGTAAGCATCTCACTTCTTTAACCTAAAGCTAAACTCTTTGTTACAATTTCCAGGCATTCAGAGGAATGCCTCCTTGGTCTGGTAAGTCATAAAACATTCAGACCCAGCAGGGGACAAGCATTAACTGCTGTCCAGCTTAACAAGTATGCCAGAGGGACCATTAACCCTTAAACATACATCTGGTCCTTAAACAATCCCCTGGGTTCATGGAAAAGGATCGTGAGCTGATGACTCAAGGTATGAAAAAACTTAGAAACGGGATAAAAACCATAAAAATGTCAAATTAGGTACTGTAATCTTCAAATTGATTGGACAAAAATGACATGTATTAAAGTCACAAGCCAACCAATACTGAACAAATCAATGCTAGTAAAGATATAAAACTATGTAATCCTTGCCTTTTGGGTGTCACTTCAAGCTCGTTTTTGAAAAGGCAGAGGAACCAGAGATCAAATTGCCAACATTCTCTGGATCATCAAAAAAGCAAGAGTTCCAGAAAAACATCTATTTCTACTTTATTAACTATGTCAAAGCCTTTGACTGTGTCAATCGCAAAAAAACGTGGAAAATTCTGAAAGAGATGGGAATACCACACCACCTGACCTGCCTCTTGAGAAACCTGAATGCAGGTCAGGAAGCAACAGTGAGAACTGGACGTGGAACAACAGACTGGTTCCAATTAGAAAAGGAGTACGTCAAGGCTGTATATTGTCACCCTGCTTATTTAACTTATATGCAGAGTACATTATGAGAAACACTGGGCTGGAAGAAGCACAAGCTAGAATCAAGATTGCCGGGAGAAATACCAGTAACCTCAGATATGCAGATGACACCACCCTTATGGCAGAAAGTGCAGAAGAACTAAAGATCCTCTTGATGAAAGTGAAAGAGGAGATTGAAAAAGTTGGCTTAAAGCTCAACATTCAGAAAACTAAGATCATGGCATCTGGTCCCATCATTTCATGGCAAATAGATGGGGAAACGGTGGAAACAGTGGCTGACTTTATTTTTCTGGGCTCCAAAATCGCTGCAGATGGTGAATGTAGCCATGAGATTAAAAGATTCTTACTCCTTGAAAGGAAAGTTATGACCAACCTAGGTAACATTTTAAAAAGCAGAGAGATTACTTTGTCAACAAAGGTCCATCTAGTCAAGGCTATGGTTTTTCCAGTGGTCATGTATGGATGTGAGAGTTGGACTATAAAGAAAGCTGAGCACAGAAGAATTGATGCTTTTGAACTGTAGTGTTGGAGAAGACTCTTGTGAGTCCTTTGGACTCCAAGGAGATCCAACCAGTCCATCCTAAGAGAAATTGGTCCTGGGTGTTCATTGGAAGGATTGATGTTGAAGTTGAAAGTCCAGTATTTTGGCCACCCAATGTGAAGAGCTGTCACATTTGAAAAGACCCTGATGTTGGGAAAGGTTGAAGGCAGGAGGAGAAGGGGATGACAGAGGATAAGATGGTTCGATGGCATCACCGACTCGATGGACATGAGTTTGGGTAAACTTCGAGTTGGTGATGGACAGGGAGGCCTGGCATGCTGCGGTTCAGTTCAGTTCAGTCGCTCAGTCGTGTCTGACTCTTTGCAGCCCCATGAATTGCAGCACGCCAGGCCTCCCTGTCCATCACCAACTCCTGGAGTTTACCCAAACCCATGTCCATCGAGTCAGTGATGCCATCCAACCATCTCATCCTCTGTCGTCCCCTTCTCCTCCTGCCCCCAATCCTTCTCAGCATCAGGGTCTTTTCCAATGAGTCAACTCTTCTCATGAGGTGGCCAAAGTATTGGAGTTTCAGCTTCAACATCAGTCCTTCCAATGAACACCCAGGACTGATCTCCTTCAGGATGGATGGTTCATGGGGTCTCAAAGAGTCAGACACGACTGAGCAACTGAACTCAACTGAACTGACCCTCTCTGAGTGTCTACACTGAAAGATGTGTATCTGTTACCATTAAAATAAACTCGGTCTGTGTGAATGTTTGCTTGTTTGCAAAGTGCATTCTTCGGCTTCATGAACAGAACTCAGTTTCCCGTTTCAAAACAGCAGGTGGAATAGTATAGAGATTATTTAAAAAGGATAATAAAGGAGAGGAAGAGCTCTGGCAGGCATTAAAATATATTAAAGAGAAGATATTCAAAATGTCTAGTAATTCCCAAAGAGAAATATTTATCAAGGGCACTGAGTACACAGGGGAAAATAAAGAGTACATTACATGAAACAGTTTAATCTATTGTAAAGTAGAGATCGCTGATTAATAGGAAGAATAAATGGATTATTTAATACCATGGTTTTTAAACTTTATAGGGATTGAGATTGGGGAGGGAGAGCAGCAATGATTTTAGAAGTCCCAGAAGAGTTACCTTCACCATTGAGGCCATCTTTCTTTAGAATGTGTGCATTTAGTCTCTAATTGTTTCACTTCACTTTCACTTTTGGGATCTATTTGGGGGCCAAAGTCCCATAGAATTTCTTGTTGCAGTAAAATGAAGCCTAAGGCAAACTTCTAACAAAAAAAAAGTTGTTTTGTAGAATGCAAATGAGTTAGAATTTTCATGAAAATTTACAACTGTGATGAAGCAATTTTTGAAAGAAGAAAAGTAAAAGAGAAACATGAAAATAAGGCGTCATTTTGGTATTAAACATGAATTTGATCAATCAGAGGAAAATCCTAGGTTATTTTTGACATTATTAAAGAAAAAAATGCTTGTGATAACTTGTTAAAGAACTGAGGTTTTTGAGGGCAGCTGAGTCTGTGGAGTCACCCTAGGAGATGTGGTTATTTTCTCCTCTTTCACTTCCTGTTGCAGATAATGAATTAATCTGTTCCTCTGTAGTAAAATAAAAAACAACCATAAGGCAGACTTTATTCAGAGGTACTACTGCAATGGAATTTCACAATAGCAGAGAGAAATTGAACTTAATTCTGAATACAACTATTAAACATGGGAATTTACAGCTATGGAGCATGGTGTGGGTCAATGGATGGAAAATTACTAAAACATAAGCTATAAGGGGGGGGTGCTGGCTAAACCAACCTGACAGGATTCTTTTTAGTGACAGATCGGGATGACCAGATACTACCTGGCACATGATGGAAGAGGAGAGATTGATCAGATGTTCAGTGTGGGGGATTCTCTCTAATTGAGCAAGATTCTTGCTAAAACTGGACTCTGCTGGAAAAGAGATAAGAGTTCAAGGTCAGGCCTGATTGAACAGAGGGTTCTGAAGAGCCTGACTAAAAGTTTGGTCAAGGAGAGAACTTTTGTCAGTATCATGTAACACTCTGTAGCTGGAATTAGTATTCTATACCCTGGTTGCCATTCTAACCCCTTTTTATAAATAAAATCTTTTAGAGCACAGAAAAATCCATTCATTAAGTACTGACTATCACTGCTTTCAAGGTGCAGTTGCAAAGTTGAGTAATTGCTTCAGAAACTCTATGGCCCATAAACCTACAGTATTTACTGTCTAGTCCTTTATGTATGGTGTAATATTCTTGGTAGACTTCTTTCCTATAGGCAAATTAATGTATCTATATAGCTGGGAAATAGAAATAAAATCATCAGGCTTATTCTTTTAAGCCTGTTATTAGTGTGTAACATTTCTACAATGAAACAGAACAAAAATTCTAGTGTAACTGTTTTCCTCACAAGTTACCTATATTTTAAATTCAGTCATTTATTAAAGCATCTGTGCTAAGAAATATGATTTCAGAAATGTTTAATAGAGGATTTCATAATGATCTGTTTGGGGAAGAAATTATTTTTATTAAAATATAGAAATACATGAGAGAAAAAAACAGATTAGTAATAAATGTAGGGTGTATGTGTGTATTTTATTAGAACAATTTTTTTTTTAAATGTTGGCTGTTTGCTGATCAGACCTTTTCAAGGACAGTCTTTATTAAATCTTTCACTGTGAAGCATCTTGACTAGTTGCCATGCTGGACACTGAAACTGTATTGGTTAAAAATTGGTGAGTTAATAGTTTATAGGCTTTGTGGAAAACTGTATAGAAGGGGCAAATGATAAGTAAAATTCAGATTGTCACTTAGACATTACAAGGAAACAGATTTTTATGTGAACCAAAATACTCAATTTCCAATAGGTCCCCATTTTTTTCCTCCCAAATTTCAGGTTATACTGCACTTTCAGCAATGTGAGATATGCTTTCATTAATGTGTGTCATAGGCTTAAGAAACATTTTATTGCATACCTACTGCATCCTGAACTACAGCTGAATTGCTATGAACGACCATGGCCCCTGCCACGCAATATACACAAAACTTGCCACACAATATTATTCAAGTAATTGTGCTGTTGATTTTGTGAAGGGATGTACATTCATATAGAGCCTAAAATTTTATATACTTTTCTCAGTATGTTATAAAGCATACTTAGAATGGGCATTTTGAAAAGATTCTCCAAGTTGTTGATAATCTTGACAAAAGTATATTTTTACAAAGATATTTCTAAAAAAGCTATATATTATCCCTTTTTAAGGTATAAATAAAAACCTTTATTTTCAGCTAAAATGACAGTTTCGTGTTGTAGAACATGTGTTGTGTAATGTTCTATGCATGCATAGGAGTTTTGGGGGGTATATTGTGTCCCACAGCCCCCTTTCAAATTTATTATTGCTGTATTTTGTTGTTCATTTATTTTTCTATTCCTTTTTCTTGTTGCTCCTCCCCCCACCATCTCCCTTCTTTATAACCTTTGAAAAAAATCAACTTAACCTGCATGGCGAATATTTTATCATTATTTTCATCTGTATTTGAAATATCTTAGACTGTTTACTAACTGACCAAACTGTCCTGTAGAATTGTGATTATACGATGCCACTTTTATTCTTGCCTTTTCATGCATCTAGATATGTAAGTCATTCATTACACTTTAGTTCAGTCAGTTCAGTCACTCAGTCATGTCCTACACTTTGCAACCTCATGGACTGCAGCATGCTAGGCTTCCCTGTCTATCACCAACCCCTGGAACTTGCTCAAACTCATGTCCATAGAGTCAGTGATGACATTACACTTAATCACAACTAAAAGAATGGGTTATTTAACACTAGCACCACCTGGGAAGCATTTTAGAAAACATCATTTGATATTTAATCTTAAAATATATTTTCTGCATTTCATTGTGAGCATTATCATCTCCTTCCTAAGGAGATTGTCTAGCTCATGGTATTCACTGTTTGAATAGTCTTGCTCTTTAAATAGAAGAGTTCTCCCATTCCGTTCCTTCCTCCCTCCCTCCCTCCAGCCTTTCTTCCTTACTTCCCTCCCTCTCTTTTGTTAATATTCTTTTAGAATTTGGAAAAGAATAATATATTTATATATATACTGAATCATTTTGCTGTGTACCTGAACTAACAGAATGTTGTGATTCAACTATTATTGTTTAGTTGCAAGTCTTAACTTATTTTGTGTGTGTGCTTAGTCACTCAGCCGTGTCCGACTCTTTGCGAGCACATGGAGGCTCCTCTGTCCATGGGATTTCCCAGGCAAGAATAGTGGAATGAATTGCCATTTCCTTCTCCAGGGGATCTTCCTGACCCAGGGATTGAACCCACGTCTCCTGCATTGGCAGGTGGGTTCTTTACTGCTGAACCAATTAGCTATACTATAGTATAAAAGAAAAAATTTTTAAAGGATCTTTTTTTTGTATATACCAGGTATCCTTAAGAAGAGGCTGTGATCTTTGAACCATAGATACTAGTGATGCTTATACAACTTAATGGTCTGCCTGCTAAATGGAAAAAAATATCATGTAACTCGTATGCCTACTAATGAAACATTGGAGAGAGTCTAGCATTGCATGTGAAATGTATCTTTAAATGAATATTATTTCAAAGGGATGATCAAAGTATCTAAGAATTCCTAAAGGAGATAGCAATGCTTTTTTGAGAGAATTTCCCTGGATGCAGTAACAATGAATGCCTATTAATTTACTGTCTTGTGGCCATAACGTAGTACTCCTTCATAAGAAATGTCTTAATTTTGCTGTGACAGCTTGACTTTTCCCAGATGGCCAGCATTTCAAAGTGTTTCATATATATATTCATAAGAAGGATGAAAGTGTTAATTCTAATTAAAATGAAGCCCAGTTTATTAGTAAGTCTAATGAAGCCTCCAAGGATAAGTAAATTAAACTGAAGATTATTGACATGAGTTTTATTATTGACGGAAAATGTAATAAATCATTGACTTTTGTTGGTCAACATTTTCACTCCTTTTCATATAAAATTATGAGTTAAGTTTAAGAGTTAAAAAAGAAAGTAACATTATACATCAGATGTAATGTAGAAGACAGGATTATTAGTTGAAAAAATATATATTGCAAAAAATGGAAAACCAAAGTATGTTAAACTGGAAAAATTAGTGCAAAGTTAAAAAAGTAAAATTATTTTTTCCAGCTCTCTCCAAACAGGAACCAAACCCAGCAATTTTTATCCAAAGCCATCTCTCTGAATATCAGTGTTTTTGACAGGAACCTGTGTTTTAAATTCTTTTCCCCTTCAGGTCTCATTTGTTTTGATCATTTGAAGTGGTTTTTCTCTTTTTTTCGCTTCCCATTCTTGTTTTTGTTTTTTGGTGCATTAAAAATGTATTGCCATCAAGAATGACTTGAGTTTTCAGAGATAAACACTTTGTTTTATAGATATTATCTCCTATAACTAATGTAAACATTCTCATTTCAGAAAATTAAAAAGTTCTAACAGAAAAAGTTATATTTTAAAAATATTTGTTTGTTTTAGAATAAAATGTATAAAATTTAGTTAAAAATCAGAAGACAAATATAAAATATAACATACAAAAACTGTACTTTAGAGCATGCAGTTTGTTAAATATTGATGTATATGTGGCTATGAAGCCATCGTCGTAATCAATATAACGAGCCTATCTATCATCCCCCAATATTTCCTCATGCACCTTTATCATTTCTTTTGGTTCTTTCTGTGACCAGCCACTAAGGCTCTTTGCATTTGTCTCTATGTTTAGTTCATATATTTAGAATTTTATATCTCAGGGATTATATACTATGCATTTTTCTACCTGGCCTCTTTAATTGCAGCATAATTATTTTGACATTTATTCATGTACTTGCATGTATCAATATTTTATTACTTCTTTGGACAAGTGCTAGGATTTTATTTAGATATAAGTTGTTTATCCATTCATTTATTGATGGGCATTTTGACTTTTTCCTGTTTTTATCCCTAAGTACTTCATATTTTTGTACCATTTGAAATTTGTCTTTCGATTTTGATTTCCAACTGTCGTAGAAATACAAATAATATTTGTATATTGGTATTGTATCTTGTAGCCTTCCTAAATTCACTCCTCATTCTAAAATGTTTTCATATATTTCATAGACATTTTTAGTTCATATTTTCACTTCATCTATGAATGAAGAAAGTTTTCTTCCTTTCCAAACTAGATTTTTTGTTATTTCCTTGTTTCATTGTACATATCCTCCAGTACAATGGTGAATAGAAATAATGAGAACAAACATTTTGCCTTGTTCTTTATATTGAAATGAAAGCAATCAAATTTTCACCATTAAATATGAAGCTAGTTACATTCCTGGGATAAACCATCCATTTTTAATGACTTAATGTTCTTTATTAATATGATTGCGTTTCATAAATCTGAAGAATTTAAAAGAATTTTTCCATCTTTGTACATGAGAGCTGTTGACCTGCAATTTTCTTTACTTGTAGTATTTTTTTCCACTTTCAGTATCAAAGTGATCCTGACATCATAAGATATGTTGGGTAGTAATTCCTACTTTTCAATATTTTGAAAATTTTTGTTCAGGATTGGTGTTACTTATTTTTTAAGTGTTTGATAGAATTCATTAGTAAAGTCATTTTTTGCCTGGACACTGAGTTTCCCTAACATGTATGTGCTGATCGTCACTCAACTAAGTACTCAACTAAGTACTAAGTAAGCCTTTTACGGATCTCAGAATATCCTATTGTTTTTTATTCAGTCTCCTCTACAGTAAAATGTGTATATGTGTGTATTATATTATACATAAACATTACATACTTATTACAGGCGTGCATGCTCAGTTGTGTCCGACTCTGTGCAACCCCAAGGATTGTTGCCCACCAGGCTCCTCTGTTCATGGAATCTCCAGGCAAGAATACTGGAGTGGGTTGCCATTCGCTTCTCCAGGGAATCTTCCCAACCCAGGGATCAGACCTATGTCTCCTGCAATGCAGGCAGATTCCTTACCACTTGAGCCACCAGGGAGCCCACATGCTTATTACTTATTATTATTTTTATTTTTCCTAATAAGTGTATGTCTATCATAATTAGTTACACCCTTGTTTTAATCTGCATAACTGTAGAAGAATGAGTATAGATTTGACATTTGAATATCGGTTTGGCAAATTGAATTATTGGCTCCAGTTCTTCACTCCTTGTATTCATTCTCTTTCCCTTGTAACTTTTCAGTTCTTTTCAATAAATGGCAAGTATTTTTCCTGACTTGCTGATTTTGGCCTCAACTTTATGACTTAATTTGGCCAGTAGGATAAAAGCCTAAGTTATTTGCATGTTTGGATCCTACCTCTCAAGAGACCTAGCTTTGTTTTTTGTTTATTCTGTTGTATCTCTGCCAGCATGATGGGAAGAGCTTTATTATTATTCAGTGGAGAAGACTGAGCCCAGACTGTAATGAGGAACCAAGTCTAGCCAGACCTGTAAACTGAAGCAGAGTTGCCTAGCCATATCTCGGCTAGGTCAGGTGATTTCAGCAAACTCCCAGAGTAAATTTTGTTGTTGTTGTTTAGTTGCTAAGTCATGTCCCACCCTTTGTGACCCCATGGGTTGTAGGCTGTCAGGCTCCTCTGTCCATGGGTTACCAGAATAAATACCAGGAGATTAAAAATATAGGCAGAGCTGAACCCACTTAGAATAACAAAATAATGCATACAAAAAGTTTACAAACCTGGTCTTTATCTCAAAATGACAAGATAACACATCCTGTAACCCTGGATAAGCTATAAAAATATATATTTTCTAGGTAAGTTCAGTTTATAAAAAACGTAAAATGGACAATACCTAAGTCCATGAAAGACCTGTCAAGAACGTGTGGCGTGGAAAGACAAAGCTATAACCATTAGTACTAACAAGAATAGGGAGCTAAGGATTATATTATTATGATCATCTTGTAGGAGTCATTAAGTAATACAGGGACTTACCTGCTGATTCAGTGGTTAAGACTTTGCCTTCCAATGCAGCATGCATTGGAGAAGGAAATGGCAGCTCACTCCAGTGTTCTTGCCTGTAGAATCCCAGGGACGGCGGAGCCCAGTGGGCTGCCGTCTATGGAGTCGCACAGAGTCGGAGACGACTGAAGCAACTTAGCAGCAGCAGCAGTGGGTATGGGTTCGATCCTTGATCAGGGAGCCCACATGCCTGTAGACAAACAACTAAAACATAAAACAGAAGTAATATCATAACAAGTTCAATAAAGACTTTAAAAATTGGCCACGTCAGAAAAGCCTTTAAAGAAAAGAGTAAGAAATGCATATTCTGTAGTATAGGTTCATGGGATAAATGCTCTGAGCAGAACACTGAAGAGGTTTCATGAGAGTTTAACACTGGTCCAATAACATAATGTCTAGGCATGTAGTTACTGCAAAAGGGGATCTGATGAAAGTATTAAAATCTATTTTTAGGGTTTGGGTATTTTTTTTCAATTTTATTTATGTAATTTGAATAATCTCCTTTCAAGTTTGTGCTTAAATGTGTCAACAAAGTGACAAAGCTTTTACTGCATTTTAATGAATCATAAATTTTATGTTAAAAACAAAACAAAAAAACTTCAGCCTAGATTTCTAATCTTGTGATTCCTTTCTAACTATTAGAATGAAGAGGCTTGCAGCCAGAGTGGGCAAGCCATATAACTGACACTTTTTTCTCATAATTCATAAGTTCTATAGGCCAGCCTTCAAAATTCATCCCAAATCTGTTCCTCCTCTTCATCACTATTAACTTCATAGTTCAAATCTAGAGTGGAATAGGCATGTTTAATCTTCAACAGTCCATTCTTCTGGGAATGATTGGTCTTGTTTTTATCTTCCATTGATTTCATGTTAACTTTAAAATAAAATCCCAATTCATAATGATGGCCCAGTAACCGCTCCCCCCAATTCCCTCTCGTTCTAGCTCTTGCCTGCCTCTACAACTTTATCTCCTACATTACAGAACTTCATGTGACTGTATTCCTACTTATATCCCTAAGTTTTTAGAGCTCTATAAACTTCCTTCTATAGGACCTTTGCATTAGTTGTTTACTGACATAAATACCTCCCTCTAAATTATTCTGCTAAGGTTGTCATAACAACATAGGATACACTTGGTGACTTAAACTGTAGAAAATTCTTTTCTCACAGTTCTAGAGGCTATAAGTCCAAAATCAAGGTGCCAGCAGTGTTGACTTCTCATGAGGACACTTTTTCTGGCTTGCAGATGGCCACATTCTTGCTGTGTCCTAAGATGGCTCGTCCTCTGTACATGTACACTACTAGTGTCTCTTCTCTTTCATAAGGACACCACACCCTTATGATCTCATTTAAATTCTGTAATCTTCTTTAAAGTCCTATCTCCAAATTTAGTCACACTGGGGGTTAGAGCTCTGTCCTGTGAATTGGCAAGGGCTATAATTTGTTCAATAACAGCTTCTCTCCCTTCCCTACCACTTAGATCATCACATGACCGATGGCATTTCATTATTCAGGTCTTACTTGAAGTATCACTTCTCTAGAGAGTTCTTCATAGACTGTAGTTTATCTCCAGTGTAATCTAACTTTCCTAACAAAGGTCTGTCTAGTCAAAGCTATGGTTTTTCCAGTAGTCATGTATGGATGTGAGAGTTGAACTATAAAGAAAGCTGAGCACCAAAGAATTGCTGCTTTTGAACTGTGGTATTAGAGAAGACTCAAGAGTCCCTTGGACTGCAAGGAGATCAAACCAGTCCTAAAGGAAATCAGTCCTGAATATTCTTTGGAAGAATTGATGCTGAAGCTGAACCTGCAATACTTGGGCCACCTAATGCAAAGAACTGACTCATTGGAAAAGACCCTGATGCTGGGAAAGATTGAAGGCAAAAGGAGAAGGGGATGATAGAAAATGAACATGATGGGAGCATGTTTGGGATGGGGTTGGTAAATAGTTTTGCAGTATTAGGTAGCTGTTCGCACAGAGTCGGACATGACTGAAGCGACTTAGCAGCAGCAGCAGACATTCAGCTAGTGGGGACACCTCTCATTACTCATAACTAAATTCCTGCCTAAAATTAGCAGCTCAGCTTAAGCCAAGGAACCCTATTCATATACATCCCACCCAAGGAAAGATCATATTCTAGCTTCATCAAAGAATAGGAAGATAGGTTACTCGTACTTCTTATCTCAGCACTGCCATCTCTCTAGTCTAGTCATTGTTTCCATGCCTGGGCAATATTAAACTATGGATCCAAAGGCTCACCAACTTCACAGAAGACAGAATAGGTCTCATTTGATAAACTTGAGGGAATATTTTAGGCAACCTTAAATTTATGAGGGATTTGTTTGACTGCCTCACTTCATATTACCCCCAAAGACTATTCTCTCTCATCACTCATTATTGCTATAAGAACTGGAAACACTGAAACTGGTGAATCATAACAAACCATTCCTTGAGTTCACTGTCTCTAACAGGTGGAGTCTGTGAATTAGGAGCATAGATTCCTAGCAGTGGTTATGTTCTACTCGGGCTTTCCTTGAAATTTGTGATTTTGGGAAAATTCCCATTTAATATTCAATTACAGTAGCATTTTATTGCATAATATGCTTTACAGTCTATATCTTACATAAAATGGGTATTCTTTTCTACTTTTTCTCATTTTCTATTTCTCTCTTGTAGTTAGTTATTCCTACTTTCAAGTTTTGTAAGATTAAGTTACATAAAATATTTTCACATTTATTCCAATTGTAGCATTTAAATTTACATATTAAATATTTAAATGTTTAAATTTAAAGTATAATTTTGGTTTACTTTTACACCTATTTTTTTCAAATCTGAGTTTCTTTCCCACAAGGGATTCGTCATGATCAGGACACTACTTATACTTTAAGGACTTTCTTCTTATATTATTTACTTTCATTTTCATAATCTGCCTTCTAAAATCTATTTTGCATGTTCTGATTTTACTACTATATATTAACTTGATAAGACTATTTCTAGTTGAAAACTCTGTTTTTTTATTCTTTAATCCAAATATTCACAAATCTGAAAAATAGGTTTATTATATTTTAAATATTCACTTTGGTTTATTAGACTCTGTTTGGATTAAGGGTTATGGAATCTGGCCAGGCCTTTTTACCTGAGAATCAAGAGTCATTCTCTGGGGAAGATCAAACCTATTCACTGCCTTGAAAGATCGACTGTCTATACTATTCACCAGATTTCAGATATAAGCAAATAAGACTAAAAGCTATTGTCAGGGAAAATATATTTTTAAATTTTATATTATATAAACATTTGAAGTAAATTCTTAAGTTTTTAAAAAATACCATTTTATAATGTTTCTTTTAAAATTGTTTTCTGCTTATATTCATTCTGATAAAAAATCCTCAAGTAGATAAATATCCCATTTTCTCTCTAAGGAGCTGCAATATTCAATTATGCATAAAGACAAATATCAGACTGAATAAAGAATTATCTGTAAGATTAGCAGGATGACTCTATTGCAACATTTACACTTCATACCCTGGAATTGATTTTTTATGCATTTTAATGGAGGCATTATTTTACATTCGAGTATGTTACATAGGAAAGTAAAATGTCAAAGCTTATCCCTCTAAGAGTTCACAGTCTCTCCTCTCTCTCTGTTTTACTTAGAGGAGTTCTCTTATGAGAATATCTGGTGGTCAGTTCATTCCTCATTCTTTTAGAACAAATATTTGCATATCAAAGCCAGGTAACAAATAAACATCCTTTATAATGATCCCATCTGCTGCTTTCTTCCCACTGAGACCTGGTGTAGGAAAAAAGACAGGAGATTGAACAAGACAGATTAATGTTTCACCTGTACATCAGTATTTTTTTTTTTCAAATAGGCCAATACACACATACTTTCCATGTGTTTAATATCTACTTCTTTGAAACCGTTAGAGCCAAAATAAAGTATTGATCCTAACTGGGGAAAGAGTGATAGGTGTGATTTCTTGTTGTTTTGTTAAGTCCGTAAGTTGTGTTCAACTCTTTGCAACCCCATGTTCTGCAGCATGCCAGGGTCCATGTGCCTTTTTGTCTCCAGGAGTTTGCCCAAGTTGATGTCCATTTAATCAGTGATTCAATCCAACCATCTGATTGTGTGTGTGAGGTAATTCAGTTCAGTTCACTTCAGTCATTCAGTCATGTCCAACTCTTGGTGACCCCATGAGCTGCAGCATGCCAGCCTTCCCTGTCCATCATCAACTCCCACAGCTTGTTCAAACACATGTCCATCAAATCAGTGATGCCATTGAACCATCTCATGCTCTGTCGTCCCCTTCTCCTCCTACCTTCAATCTTGCCCAGCATCAGGGTCTTTTCCAATGAGTCAGTTCTTCACATCAGGTGGCCAAAGTATTGGAGCTTCAGCTTCATCATCAGTCCTTCCAATGAATCTTCAGGACTGATTTTCTTTAAGATTGACTGGTTTGATCTTCTTGCCGTTGCAAAGGACTTTCAAGAGCCTTCTCCAACATCACAGTCAAAAAGCATCAATGCTTCAGTGCTCAGCTTTCTTTACAGTCCAACTCTCACATCCATACATGACTACTGGAAAAACCATAGCCTTGACTAGATGGACCTTTGTTGGCAAAGTAATGTCTCTGCTTTTTAATATGCTGTCTAGGGTGGTCTTAGCTTTTCTTTGAAGGAGCATACGTCTTTTAATTTCGTGGCTGCAGTTGCCATCTCCAGTGATTTAGGAGTGCAAGAAAATAAAGTCTATCACTATTTCCATTCTTTCCCCATCTATTTGCCATGAAGTGATGGGACCAATGCCATGGTCTTTGTTTTCTGAATGTTGAGTTTTAAGCCAACTTTTTCATTCTCCTCTTTCACTTTCATCAAGAAGCTGTTTAATTCTTCTTTGCTTTCTGCCATAAGGGTGGTATCATCTGCATATCTTAGGTTATTGTTATTTCTCCCGGTAATCTTGATTCCAGCCTGTGTTTCATCCAGCCAGGCATTTCAGGTGATGTACTCTGAAGATGAGTTAAATAAACAGGTTGACAATATACAGCCTTGATGTACTCCTTTCTAGATTTGGAACCAGTCTGTGATTCCATGTCCAGTTCTAACTGTTGCATCTTGACCTGCATAAAGATTTCTCAGGAGGCAGGTCAGGTGGTCTGATATTCCCATCTCTTTAAGTATTTTCCACAGTTTATTGTGATTCACACAGTCAAAGGCTTTGGCATAGTCAATAAAGCAGAAGTAGATGTTTTTCTGGAACTCTCTTGCTTTTTCAATGATCCAACTTCTGTTGTCAATTTGATCTCTCATTCCTGTGCCTTTTTAAAATCCTGCTTAAACATCTGGAAGTTCATGGTTCATGTACTGTTGAAGCCTGGCTTGGAGAATTTTCAGCATTACTTTGCTAGCGTCAAGGCTGTATATTGCCACCCTGCTTATTTAACTTATATGCAGAGTACATCATGAGAAACACTGGGCTGGAGGAAGCACAAGCTGGAATCAAGATTGCCAGGAGAAATATCAATAACCTCAGATATGCAGATGACACCACCCTTATGGCAGAAAGTGAAGAACTAAAGAGCCTCTTGATGAAAGTGAAAGAGGAGAGTGAAAAAGTTGGCTTAAAGCTCAACATTCAGAAAACTAAGATCATGGCATCTGGTCCCATCACTTCTTGGCAAATAGATGGGGAAACAGTGGAAACAGTGTCAGACTTTATTTTTGGGGGCTCCAAAATCACTGCAGATGGTGATTGCAGCCATGAAATTAAAAGATGCTTACTCCTTGGAAGGAAAGTTATGACCAACCTAGACAGCATATTAAAAAGCAGAGACATTACCTTGCTGGCAAAGGTCCATCTAGTCAAGGCTATGGTTTTTCCAGTGATCATGTATGGATGTGAGAGTTGGACTGTAAAGACAGCTGAGCACCGAAGAATTGATTCTTTTGAACTGTGGTGTTGAAAAAGACTCTTGAGAGTCCTTGTACTGCAAGGAGATCCAACCAGTCCATCCTATAGGAGATCAGTCCTGGGTGTTCATTGGAAGGAGTGATGTTGAAGCTGAAACTCCAGTCCTTTGGCCACCTGATGCAAAGAGCTGCCTCATTTGAAAAGACCTTGATGCTGGGAAAGATTGAGGGCAGGAGGAGAAGGGGACTACAGAGGATGAGATGGTTCGATGGCATCACCGACTCAATGGACATGGGTTTGGGTGGACTCCTGGAGTTGATGATGGACAGGGAGGCTTGGAGTGCTGCGGTTCATGGAGTAGCAAAGAGTCGGACACAACTGAGCGACTGAACTGAACTGAACTGAACTTGCTAGCATGTGCTGCTGCTGCGGCTAAGTCACTTCAGTCGTGTCAGACTCTGTGCGACCCCATAGACGGCAGCCCACCATCTCCCCTGTCCCTGGATTCTCCAGGGAAAAACACCAGAGTGGGTTGCCATTTCCTTCTCCAATGCGTGAAAGTGAAGTTGCTCAGTATTGTCCGACTCTTAGCAACCCCTTGGACTGCAGCCTACCAGGCTCCTCAGTCCATGGGATTTTCCAGGCAAGAGTACTGGAGTGGGTTGCCATTGCTTTCTCCGTGCTAGGGTGTGAGATGAGTGCAATTGTGTGGTAGTTTGAATATTCTTTGACATTTGCCTTTCTTTGGGATTGGAATGAAAACTGACCTTTTCCAGCCCTATGGGCTCTGCTGTGTTTTCCATATTTGCTTGCATATTGAGCACAGCACTCTCACAGCATCATCTTTTAGGATTTGAAATAGCTCAACTGGAATTACATCACTTCCACTATCTTTGTTCATAGTGATGCTTCCTAAGGCCCACTTAAGGCCTTAGGGCCTTAAGGCCCACTTAACTTCGCATTTCAGGATGTCTGGCCCTAGGTGAGTGATCACACCATCGTGGTTATCTGGTTCATGAAGATCTTTTTTTGTATAGTTCTGTGTATCCTGCCTCCTCTTCTTAATATCTTCTGCTTCTGTTAGGTGCGTACTGTTTGTCTCCTTTATTGTGCCCATCTTTGCATGAAGTGTTCCCTTGGTATCTCTTATTTTCTTGAAGAGATCTCTAGTCTTTCCCATTCTATTGCTTTTCTCTGTTTCTTTGCATTGGTCACTGAGGAAGGCTTTCTTCTCTTTCCTTGCTGTTCTTTGGAATTCTACATTCAAATTGTTGAATATAGTATCTGGCAATAATGAGAGCTCAATAAAAAATGTTTCTTTTGTTTTCTTTAATTTGTGTTGTGGTCACCATGCACATCAACGTAGGAAATTATAGTTGTGATTACCTAAACTTTCAAAAGAATTATCTGTGCTACAGTAGTTGGCTGTATTCTCTCCCTCTTCAAAGAAAATTGAAATACGGATTTTTTTTCAGAAATGACTACTGTGCTCTTAATTAAATATAATTCCTAAAAGAGCTTTAAAATGATGAGTTTTCAGTTAACAAAAGTGGAAAATCATTTTAATGTGTTATTATTAGTAAGGTTATTTTAATAGGTACTGTATACCTAGAACCAGTTTGTTTGGCAATTTATGTAACCACCTCTTTGATATCTTGCCATAATCCAGAGTTAGAGCCATAGAACATTTGTAATCCTACTACTTCTGTAACCCCTTCCAATCTTTTAGCATCTTTTCCTCCCTCTCCTTATCATTGTATATTCTCCTAACCTCATTCCCTCTCCAGGCTATCTAGTATATTCTTTTCAGTACATCTGGCCTCTTCTTAGAGCTTCAGTGTAGTTCCAAATTATTGCCTTATAAATTACCATGATAAATTTATTTTAGTGAAGAATTTTAAGCAAGCTAGCTATCTTATAGTCAAGGAATGAATTAGGAAAGTCTCCAGTAGATGAAATATTATGGTTAGGCTAAAATTTAAGAAGTAGAAACAATAGAAAATTGTGTAAACTATAGATATGACTTCATAATTCTCATATATATTATTTGTTGTTATGAGAATATTATGGGAGTTTTCCCATCTTATTAAATTTTGGAATTGTGGTTTGTGTGTGTAATTTTTTAAGAAAAGCATGTGTGCATTAATTAACATCAAAAAATATGATGTAGTCAATTCAGATACAAAAAGCTAGAGAATACTGATGAACTGCACTTACTGGGTTACCCCTATTATAAAAGTATGCAAAGTAGAAGGAGGGACTGAGAAACTTTGGAGAAAAGAGGTTTTTAGGAATGTGGCAATACTTCAGGTCAGGAATGTGGAAAATCCTGAGCCAGGATTTTCCTGTGAGGAGGCTGTTGCTGACTCAGCAGTTTTAGAAGGGGTGATATGAATTGGCTTAGGAGAGAACAGTTTATTGTTTTTACTCTGTACACTTTTTTATTGAAGTTGCAATCACTACAGTGATTGTAGTTAAGTGTTCTATGTATACATGGTTGTTAAACAGATCATTCTACATTGGAAAAAACTTGTAGATAATTATGTGGATAAAATTTAATCTAGGAAAAATTGAAATACTTAATTTTGATGGTGTAGGTGAAGGATAATCAATCTATGACTACAATTAAGCAATGAAGTAACATTCTGAATTTATCACGACATGTATGATAGATCTTTAAGAAAATTCCAGAAGCAATACTTAAGACAAACTGTTTAAAGATCACTAGTAAGATAACAAAAACATTCGGGTTTTAATCATAAAAAGCAGTAGTGATATGATGATGTTTGATTGGATAGAGTATCATAATGCTGACCATGTTTTACATAAAATTGAACAATTTCTTAACTCAATAACTAAAATAAAAGTTGGCATGGGATGTTAATTCAGATACCACCCCCCACAAAGCAAACAAACAAACAAAGCTTAATTCCTGAAATGTAAGACAAATGAAAATCCTAAATTCTTTATAACAGAAATGGCAGTGAGGTTCAATAAGGCGTCTTTAGAAAAGAGCCGTATATCAGAGCTGCATAATTCCAAGAATGCATGAAATATTCTATTATGCCTAGTGACCTCCCAAAATTAATTATAACACTTGTCTTTTGAGGTAATAAAAATCTTGATGATAAAAATACACACACACACACACACACACACACACAAGTGTCTTGTGGTTTTATAAGTCAAATGACATTTTTTAAGAATTATTATGAAGTAAAACCAAAGACAAACAAACTTTGACTTTGGATTTAAGGGTGTTCAACTTAGTTGTTGTCTAATTCATTTTTACCACATTTCTGTTAGGTAGGAAGTTAGGCTTGAGCAAGGAGGGGTGACCTAGCTGAAAAGGATGTACACTGGCTGATCTCTAGACCCCACCCCAGAAACACCCCAGTGATACCTAGGAGAGCTCACAGATATGCAACAAGATAACCACAGAGACATGATGCATAGCTGTGTCCTCAAGTGACCTTAGGCAGCCAGGGGCCAATTGTTGTTGTTTTTTAGTCACTCAGTTGTGTCTGACTCTTTGCAAACCCATAGACTGTAGCCCAGGAGGCTCCTCCTGGGATTTACCAGGCAAGTGGAATGGGTTAGCTATTTCCTTCTCCCAGCTATCTTCCTGACCCAGAAGTAGAACCTGCCTCTCCTCCACTGGCAGCCAGATTCTTCCCAACTGACCCACCAAAGAAGCCCCCAGGAGACCACTGCTGCTGCTACTGCTAAGTCGCTTCAGTCGTGTCCAACTCTGTGCGACCCCATAGATGGCAGCCCACCAGGGTCCGCCGTCCCTGGGATTCTCCAGGCAAGAACACTGGGGTGGGTTGTCATTTCCTTCTCCAATGCATGAAAGTGAAAATTGAAACTGAAGTCGCTCAGTCGTGTCCGACTCTTAGCGACCCCATGGACTGCAGCCTACCAGACTCCTCCGTCCATGGGATTTTCCAGGCAAGAGTACTGGAGTGGGGTGCCATTGCCTTCTCCGCAGGAGACTATTAAGGGTTCATAAATATTCTGTACGTACATACATGTGATTATAATAGACTGAATTACGGGAAAGTCATGTACAATACAGCCTGTTTTTGTAACTTGCAGCTGTCAATCAAAACTGGCAGTCCACGCCCACCTAGATGAATATGTAAAAGCCCTGTCTTGAAAACCCTTGTACTTCTTCATTCCTGTTGCTGGTGCCTCTCTTGGCTTGACCCAGCTCTCCCTTAAGGTGCTCTTTTTGTTCTTTCATCCATAAACTTGTTTTTGCCATAGGTAAGACCTCAGATTCTTCTTTGTGTCCTTATAAAGAACCAAGGCCCACAAAGAAGGTCTGCTTTGACCCTTCCCACATCTGGTAACAATTCTCTCCCTCTGTATCACACACTAAGATTGTATTCTAAGACTACATTCTTATCCCTCTGCATTGCTACTTTAAAAAAAGAAAAAAAGCAACACTTTCTTGTAAAAGTTTCAGTGTGATTATTATTTTCTCAACTGGCATAATCAAATTGTTCCTATTGTTAAAAATTAAACTATAATTCAGAAATGAATTATATTTGTTTAATGTTTGTGTGAAAAAGATCTCTGATCCTAGTGATGAGTTTTTTACTTCCTGACCTCTAATGAGATGTTAATGTGAACAGATATAGCAAACTAAATTCTACTTTTTTTCCTTGGGGAGAGTTTTTCAGTCTTTGTAATTATCAGTGCTATGACTATCCATTATCACAACCTCAATAATTTTATCTTTTACAGACTTAATATATAAAACTATTTGTTGTCCATGAAAACACTTTATTACAATGTGAATGGTTCATCCAATTCTCTAAATAGAAGATTCAGTTTCTATTAAAGTTTCTTTTAATTTCTGCATCAGCAAATGTGTTTTTTCAAAAGCATTATTCCTTGCTGGGGGTTACCTCCTGCAATAAATTGTAGTTTTAAAACATGTAGAATTCAGTTGTGTCTGAACAGATAGCTTTGCCTTTACCTTGATTGCTTAAAATCTTCCAGGTTTAGCTTTAATAGTAGTAGACTACCTATATCAGTTGTTTTCAAACTAACATGGTAAAAATTGTTCAGTCGTGTCTGCCTCTTTGCGACCCCATTTACTGTGGCCTGCCAGGCTCCTCTGTCCATGGATTCTCTAGGCAAGAATACTGGACTGGGTAGCCGTTCCCTTCTCCAGGGAATCTTCCTGACCCAGGGATCAAACCCAGGTCTCCCACATGCAGGCAGATTCTTTGCAATCTGAGCTGCCAGGGAAGCCCTCAAAGTAATGTAAGCAGGCTACTAAAAGTAATGTGTGTGCATGTGCCTCTTTTCTATTCCGAGTACTGATTTGGTGTTCTAAATCAAATTGTTTATGGAAATATGTAAAACAGATGTAGAATCCTTTTACTTCACTTTGAACTTTTCTGGTACCTCAGATCAACTTAGGTTATTCAAAATGAAGTTTGAAAACTTCCTTGACCACTGTTGTATTGTGTAAGTGTTAAAAATTCTTTTCAAAGAGATAAAATTGTAGCCATAGTACCCCATGCTATTATATCTTCACAATGTAATACCAAACTACTTGGGACAATTTAAGAATAAATGTAAATCCCATGCATTACTGTTAGCACCATGTTCCTTGTTTTGCTCTCAATTAAGATTTAGTTTCTACAAAATCCTTTCAGATACAAGTGGAATTCTTTGAGAAATAAGCAAAAACAATCTTTACATAGGATATTGCTGTAGATCAAAAGCACTCCAATTTTCCCTCAAAGATGAGCACATATACCAGCAGTTTTCACCGTTATTTTGTCTTATCCTTCCCAGGTTGCTTTTCCCTCTGCCTTTCTTTTCTCTTCTTTTTTTCTTATGATTAGAGAGAGCACCTTACCTTTTCAGCAATTCAAGTCCCTCAGCAGGATGCTTTGCAGATAAAATTTCTCTTTTGTATAGAATGCACAGTTGAGAAGTAAGCTCTAGTGGTATATAACTTTTATAGCCACTAAGACTTTTTACAGGTTGCCCTTTTAGCATTCTTTTCTCTATTAATATCTCCCCAAGCATATTTTGAACCAGTGATATGCCTCTTCTAGTATCATGTTACTTTTTCCTTGATTCTTTGATATTTAATATCTGATTCATGTGTCTAGAAATCTGTGATAACTGCCCCTTAAGATTGCATTTTAAAAAGCAGTGGTTGTCTTTAAAGGGATGGATTGTGCCATAATGATAAACATCTTTTTTATGTATAGTTCTATTGTTGGGGATTTAGCCTTCAAAATTACAGGATTTTTGTAGCATATTCCATATTCTAAAATAGTTTTCTTTATATTCTCAACTTTTTATCTGTAAAGATGGATATTTCTTTGTTTTTTGTCAGGGATTTCTCCCTTTAGTATTATATCTCTTTTTCCCTTGCTATGTATCTGAATTTTCCATTTGTTAAAACAAGATATGTGATAGTATTTTGATTTCATCCTTATTATATTCTCATAATTACAATGACTTTAAAAATACAGTGCGGATTATGTCACTTTTATCACTTTTTGAGATATTTTTGTTTTATTTTTCTCCCATTAGACTTTTGTCCTAGAAATGGAGTCTTTTTGTTATAAACAGAATCAGGTGCATTAATTAATTTTGCCAGTGACATTGATTAGTAACGCCTAGTGTCAGACTGACTTGCATTCAAGTGACTTTACTTTCACTTTTCACTTTCGTGCATTGGAGAAGAAAATGGCAACCCACTCCAGTGTTCTTGCCTAGAGAATCCCAGGGACAGGGGAGCCCGGTGGGCTGCCGTCTATGGGGTCACACAGAGTCGGACACGACTGAAGCGACTTAGCAGCAGCAGCAGCAGCAGATATACTACTTCCCAGTTTATGACCTTGAGCAAGACAAAAATTTGGTTATTTAGTTTTTCATCTATTTGATAAGAATAGCAATAGTATGTAACCTATTAGGTTATAGAGAGTATTAAATATGAAATACTTTAAAAGATTTCAGCATAATTGCACTTATATAGTAAACAACAAATGGATGCTACCTAGTTTTATTTCCATTATTAATATAATTCTATTCATGATGAGCAAAACAAGATAATTAAAAACTGACTCATGAGTGTTTTTATGTTTTAATATTTTTGTGATTTCCTTACCTAACTTACAAAGATGTCAATGGAAGGAAGTAATGTTTCTGTTCCCCAGCTTGGAGGTTCTTCTATTCTTTAGGATTCTCTTTGCATGTACAAAGCAGGACTCAATGGATAAAAGACTTGGTTTTGGTGTGAAAGCCCTGGATTCTATTTAGGGCAGTACCTTGTGCTTGCATTTTCTCTTGAACTAATGATTTAAGATATGTGATTCATGTGCCATGAAGATATCACTTCATGGCAAATAGATAGGGAAACAATGGAAACAGTGACAGACTTTCTTTTCTTGGGCTCCAAAATCACTGCGTATGGTGACTGCAGCCACGAAATTAAAAGACGCTTACTCCTTGGAAGAAAAGCTATGACAAACCTAGACAGCGTATTAAAAAGCAGAGACATTACTTGCCAACAAAGATCCGTATAGTCAAAGCTATGGTTTTTTCCAGTACGCATGTATAGATGTTAGAGTTGGACCATAAATAAGGCTGAGCACCAAAGAATTGATCCTTGTGAACTGTGGTGTTGGAGAAAGCTTTTGAGAGTCTCTTTGACTGCAAGGAGATCAAACCAATGCATCCTAAAGGAAATCAACCCTGAATATTCATTGGAAGGACTGATGCTGAAGCTGAAACTCCAATAAGAAGTGCAGATGTTTAGTAATTAGATATGTGCCCTGCTTACAAATAAGTCATTCAGATTAAAAAAAAAAAAAGTTACCTCTGTTAATGGCTGTCTTTCTGGGCCCACTATCTAAATAATTTTAGATAGTTAAGGAAGAGGCAGAAGTTCTCTGCTAGGTCTTAATTGACTTCAACTCAAAATAATTCACATGCCAAGGTGACACATTTGTGAATGGGATATTTTTCTCCCCTTCAGCCTCCAATGTGGAGATGTCAATAAGCAAAACATTTGATTTTGTTCATAAGCAATTAAAACTATGGTAGATTTAAAACAATATACTTAAGTAAACTAAACACTAGATAGCTTAACCAAATATGTTAAAGTACCCACTGTCTACCTGAAGTCTGCTAGTTACTAAGAAAAAAAATTGATAACACAAACGGTTCCTACCTTCAAGGATCTTATATTTCCATAGGGTAATTATACACACACATGACATACATCCACTCTTTCCTATAAATCTCAGTGACTTAAACATTACTGTGAAGATTAAAAGTATGAAATAGAGAATAACTAGAGGTCTAACCTTGGGAGCAGTTAAGAAAGACTTCCTTGAACATGTGCCAGTTTGCCTGAAACTTGAAGAATGTGAGGGGTCTGTTAACGGAGTTTATTAGTGGAGAAAAAGTCATCACGTGCAGAGGCCTTTAGACAGGATATTTTTGACTTTTCCAAGAGAACACTGATCTGTCAGGAGTGTATGAAGTAATTGTGTGAGTCAAAGAGAAAGTTGAAAGGATAAGAGAGAGTGAGATCACACAGGATTTATATGTGATGCTAAGAAGTTTGGATTTTGTTCTGAGTGCAATGGGAAATGACTGTAGGGTTGTAAATGGCGGGGGAGGGAGGAGTGATATGTTTTGATGAAAGGATAGTGGATTATAAGAGACAAGAAGGGATTCAGGGAAACCAGTTAGACTGGATGAGGTATCATATTGGATAGGAACCAGGTAGTGGCAGTAGAGAAAAGAGATATTTCTGAGATAGTTTTTACAGATGATTAAATTTAATAGTTACAAGGTGGAGAGTAGAGTTTGCAGGTAGATTTGAATATTAGGTAAGGGGAGAATATGGGAGAAGTCAAGTATATGATGGCAAAAGGTAGTGGAAAAAATTGATTTTAGGAGAAAAGTTAATTGTGAGCATGTTAAATATGAGACTGTACTAAGACAATAAAATGGAGATAAGGAATTGTCTGTAACACTCTATATGTGTGGGAGATTTTTATCTAATAGTCAACAACATAGAGATAGTCTTTAAAATGCAGGAATTGATGTGCTCAGTTGGTGAGAGAGAATAGGGAAGGTGAAGATGGCCTAGTTTACAATTAGAAGGATTTAATTGTAAGAAGACTGAGGAAGACTGAAAAGGGAGAGTTAGTGAAGAAAGAGAGTGGTCATACTGGAGTGTATGAAGAGAAAAAAAAAATCAAGCATGTTTATGCTGAGTGATGAAAAAGTCAATTAAAATGATATTTGGGGATAGATGGTCCATTAGAATTTGCAACTTACAGGATTCAGTCAGATGACCCTAAAATAAAATTGAGGGAGTGAGGAGTGATAGAGAAACTACTTGGTTGTAATAGACTGAAGAATGAATGGGAGATGAGGAAGTAAAGATGACATCAATAGAAAAATTATGGAAAAGAAGAGAAATAATTAATTGAAATAGACTATAAGATTCATGGAAACATTTACTTTTAAATGAGATGCTAGAATATTATGAGTGTATGTTTTTTTTTATTTCAAAAATTTCTCAGTTTTGAGCATTTTTCTTCTAGATTTGAGTCTCAAATATCCTCAAAAAATTAGATGGATTTTAAAGGCATGTTTACAGCAACCTTACACGTAGCAGATAGTAAAGAGTTAAGAAAAAATGTGGCAGCCGTTTGCTAGAAGTTTATAGCTTTAGATCCTGGCTGTTTTCTCGCAGCCAGGGAACATTTTATTTTGAAGTAAGCAGTTAGGCAGTAAGTCCTTGTAATATAATTGGATACTGAACAAATTAGAGCCTCAGAGTGAATCCTGGTAACCTTTACACTACTAAGTTCAATAAAACTGCAAAAGACAATGAAGAGACAACATGACTTAGAAAAAAGCAGGAGAACAACTCAAAACTTATCTATGAGCCTGCGGTTTGAGATATACTATAGGCTCCAGCCAGAAGAACTGTAGTTAAAATGAGAACCAATATGATAATAATGGTGATGCTATTTATTGCAAGTATGTACATTTGTCAGTACTGAATTCTCGGATGTCCGCTTGGAATTGAATTTGGGCATGCTCACCTCTTATGGCCTTTATTTAATGTAATTTTCAGATACTATCCATTTAGGTCTCAAGTCTCCAACAGCATGGGGAGATACTAGTTAAAATATACTCATCTAATATTTTGCAATGGGAATTCTAATAAGGACTTTGAATCAATATCCTAAATATAGAACACATTTTATAACATAAAACTGCTTTATTTTGTCTGAGATTTTATATCAAAATAAGTTGTTAAAGTAAGAAAAAACTAAAGATAATAGCTCCTGATTAAGGTGTGAAAGCCATTTTCAATTTACCATAGCCTTTGCTCTTAAGGATGGAAAAGCTTGTTATGAATTCTTCATGTTATGAGACTTGAATTCCTTTGAGTGTTTTCTGTTTTATTACTTTGACTCTCTTTCTCTGATCAATCTCAATTGATTTTAACATAGCAATAATGATCCAAGGACTCTCGTTCTCCCTTGAGATGATTCCTGAAGTAAAATAATGCAAAACTTTGACTATATCAAATCCTTCAAAGATAATTTATTTTATAAACAATACCATCAGAGAAATGATGCAGTTGTTTATGATGGGAGTGGGGAAGTTAAATCCACCATTTCTTCCGAGTCTTACCTGTATTTTATGTATGTCCATGGATTCAAAATTTTACATTTCATTGATACATATATTACATCTATGATGTTTAGAATATAATGCTGGCACTTTTGAAAGGAATATCATACCAGGGGACGTGTTTATGTACAAATTTTAATAGACTTTATTCAGAGAACTTCTTCATTTTCTTTTCTTCCCTCGCTAATTTCTTCTTGTTTCTATTTTTACTTGTTTGCAAAAGCTTGAAATAAATTACCATACTGTCTTTAGTTTCTTTTGTTTTCTCTGTGCCAAGAATTCTTAGGCAAAATCATCCAAATAGTTGGTCCCACCACTTCTGGGTTACCTTCCTCATTGGTCTTTACGTTCCTCCAATATTCTATTCATACCTCCTTTTAGAGCATTTATCCGTATGTTTGTATTACAATTGCCACATGATCATAATCTAACTCCTTGAAATCAGATACCCTCCCTAGCTCTTGCCAATCTTTGTCCTTCTGATTTAATACCTGGGGTGGCAAATGGAACAGAATTTTGAGTATATTGGATATTACTCTTGGAAGCACTGGCTGCTCTTTTGCAATGATATATGTGTAATTATGTGAGGTGAATTATATCATTTGGGAGAATTTTGGCCTGTGGGTGACCCAGATATAAACCACCTAGGAAAGGATGCCCTTTTCCTATACTGCCTGTTCTCACACCTACACATTGTTTTATCGGACTCACCATGTTTCAGAACTTCCTGCTGAACTGGGACACCAGTACGAGGTGTGTTTGCTTCCCCAAAGATCCATCCTTATTTCCAGCCATTGCAAAACTCCCTAGCTTTCAAAGCAGGCAGGGTTACTCACCAGGAGGGAGTGCAGATTTTTTAATCTCAGACGAGGCTCTGAGTAGAAAAGCATACACTTGTCTACATCCAGATACAAGCAGTGAGATGAGACGTACTGCCCTGTGTACAATCAGATCAAATTAAAATTTTGACAACCTCCATACTGCTCCTATTCTCTACAGCAGGCAGCATAGGGCTGGTATGATGACTTGGCCTAGCAGTGTAGCTCCCTGCCAGCTTGATCTCAGCAGGTGAGCCCTCGGGCAGACAGTAGGTAGCAAAAAGGTAGCTGTAATAGCAGAGTGGCAAAGTGAAGCAGCTCCCTGCTGCAGCCATTGACTCACATGAATACCACTTTGATCTTGTACTTCATCTTTTTTTAATTCTGTAACGTTTTTTTGTAAGGTAAAGTAGTCTGGACTTTTATTCTTTGTTTTTGAAATGTCTAAATATGTGGAATTTACCCAAGAGTCTTTTGAAAAATGTGAGCTGAAGGCAAAATAACTTAGGCCTCAGTCTTATGTTAGGACAAGAGGAAGGTGAAATGTAATAGCGTCAGCAGCAGCTTCACACACAGGCCAGCTCTCGGCAGGGACAGCCATTCAGCTTTGAAGACCCAAACCAGGGCCGCCTGCTCCTCCACTGTGTTTAGCCATATGTCCCAGAAGGATACCCTAATCCTCTGAGCAGAAATAAATAGACACTTGTAAAATGTAAGTGGGCCACTCTGTGTACCAGGAACCCTGGAATACCTTTCCAAGAATAGAGGTATGTTCTGGCTGATACTCTTCAGCAAATACTAAGAGAGTACTAACTGAGTTTGTACCAAACTGCAGGGGCTCCCCTTTCAAGGCAGGCTCTTCATCTGGGTCATTTAATTTCCACCCTCACGCCTCTATTTGTGACTTTGCTCAGTGTCCATTGCTTTTTCCAATATGCAGTCAAGATAAGAAACATCTAAAATTGAGCAAGTATAAACACAATATATTTATTATAAGGTTCATGTATAAGGTTTCCAAGTCTTTTTAATATCCTAACACAAAGAACATACCTATTCAGCAGTGGGGTCAATACGCCTGTATTTGTTAGAGATGAATGACCTCAAGGGCTGCCCTGGGCCCTGCCAAAAGCCTTGATGGCTGAAGGGATCAGTATCAATGCTGGTTAGAAATCCCTGGTCCTTATACACCAATCTGTTCCTTAGTGTGGCATTCATGTATTTGCACAGACTATTTCCTCACATAATCTCTCCCTGCTTCTCCAAGGCTTCCTACCCTTCAGCCACATAGAGTCTCTGTATATTCAATATAGTTCTAAACTCCATATATTTCAGATATTGTTTTCCATACACAAAATGCATGCCCATTCATTCTTCATCTGGCAAAGCCCTACTTTTCCTTTAGTATTCAGACAAATATTCATAACCTATATTTTGCAGAAATATTTAGGTATTCCTCTGTTTCTTTAGCATTTCGCTCATACTGCCATCTTACAGTTTCACATTTAATATAGTTATTTCTTTATTAGTCAGCCACTCTGAGCAAGAAAATGGGATTTACTTTCAGTTAATCAGCTTCATTCATATATGCCAACTTCTATAAGCCCCATAGGGTCTTTCTAGGTGGCTCAGTAATCAAGAAACTGTGATGCAGATTCAATCCCATGGTTGGAAAGATTACCTGGAGAAGGACATGGTAACTTACTCCAGTGTTCTTGCCTGGGAAATCCCATGTACAGAGGAGCCTGGCGGGCTACAGTATGTGGAATCACAGAAAGAGTTGGAGACAACTGAGTGACAAACAATAACAATATGCCATGAATAGTGCTTTGTGCTTTTACACACATAATTGAACTTAATAGTCTACATTCTGTAAGTTTGTTGTCTCAAATGTTTCTTTCCAGAAAACAGGTATTTTTGAATCATTTTCTACAGTTTTTCTAAGGTGAAATAGCTAGTGAGTGATAAATAATGGACTTCTTTGGCTGTTTTCAGACTTCACCGGCAATTTCTAACTAGCACAGTTCTTTAAACCTCAACCTAACATTAAGATGCGTATTAAAATGCTTAATAAATAAAAAAAGGAAGGAGATAAAGAACAGAGAGGTGGAGAGGGAAGAATGAAGAAAAGAAAGAAAAATGTATCAATAAATTGAATAAACTATAAAATTCCAAACACAAATCTCTGGGCTTGCTGGTGACACAAGGATTTAATCAGCTTTCGACTTTCAGATATTTGTTGTGCAATACCTTAGAGTGTAGGGACAGTGTAAATATAATGAATACATGGAGTAAACTACAAAAATTTTGGTGACCCCAGCTTTTTTTTTTTTAAGTAAATATATTAAGGTAAATACTAAGAATGTTGCATAACTAAAAAAAATTAATAAATTAGGAAAACTTTAGAGATTCTTAAGAAAATAAACTTTTGTCACACAGATAAATTTATCAAAGGATCCTTTATTGAGTAGAATTTTATTCAATGTTGAAGTTTAAATATGTAGTAGTGGCTATATTTTGATATCTATATTGTATGAATGGCATTTAATGTATACAATAGCTAAATTTGGATGAAAATATTTTAATAAATTATGCTGTTTTAATTTAATGTGATATCTAACATGTTGTCTAAAACATCATGTAGTAAATATAGTTTAAAAAATGTAGGTTCTCTTTCTCAAATGTATCATTTTAAAGCAAATACCCAGTACTGATACCTCACAGAACTGATACCTCATACCCTGTACAGTTCAATCAAGATTGCTTCCATGGCAGATGGCTACATGCAAAGCTAATTATAATATGATTAAGAAGGGTTGGAATGTCAAGAATGATTAATTACCATAAACAGAATGGAGGAAAAACCACACAGTCGACATTTTTTGGACAGTCTTTTCACAAAGAGTGTGAAGCACTAATCTGCTTTATGTATTTCATTTTTTTGCCTTTGACTTCCTTGATTTTCCTTCCTCTCAGTCAAAAGAAAGGTAGTAAAATACTCAAAATAGCATTTTCATAAATAACACAGACAAATATAGATATAGTTTTAAATTCTAAAATACTCAGTTTCATTGTCTCCTGATTAAAAAGGAAAACATAATTTTAACAACTTTATGAATAGAGAACAAAAGAAAACAATAGTCCGAATATACAAAGATAATATGCTTTATCAATCTGTTTTTTGAAGTGTTGAAGTGAGAAAATAGCCATATGTTTGTTAGCAGTATTTGATCACTTCCTTTGTTGAAACAAGATGGTTATATATGTAGATGTATGGATACTTACAGTCCTGGAAGTTCATTGACAATCGATTTTGATTGCCTTCATTTTCACAATAATATAAGAAGCAAAGCTACTATCTGAGAGTGATGGGAAGCAGAGATGTTAGAGGTTTAAAAATGTAGACTGTGCAAAATTGCCATCCAGGGGTCTGGTAATGATGAACTAGGTAAGCAGTTGCAGTTTATGGGAACCATTGACATTTTTAAGAAGCAGAAAATTCCAGCAGTATTCCTAATTAACAAAGCTGATTCAGTTCATTTCAGTTATGTCTGACTCTTTGCAACCCCATGGACTGCAGGATGGCAGGCTTCTTTGTCCATCACCAACTCCCAGAACTTGCTCAAACTCATGTCCATCAAGTCAGTGACACCACCTCATCCTCTGTCATTGCCTTCTCCTCCTACCTTCAATCTTGCCCAGCATCAGGGCCTTTTCCAAGGTGTCAGTTCTTCACATCAGGTGGCCAAAATATTGGAGGTTGAGCTTCAGCCGTCAGTCCTTCCAATGAATATTCAGGACTGATTTCCATTAGGATTGACTGGTTTGACCTCCTTGCAGGCCAAGAGAATCTCAGAGTCTTCTCCAGCCACACATTTCAAAACCATCAATTCTTCGGCTCTCAGATTTCTTTATAGTACAACTCTCATATCCATACATGACTACGGGAAATACCATAGCTTTGACTAGATGGACCTTTGTCATCAGGTAATGTTGCTGCTATTTAATACGCAATCTAGGTTGATCATAGCTTTTCTTCCAAGGAGCAAGTGTCTTTTAATTTTATGGCTGCACTCGCCATCTGCAGTGATATTGGAGCCCACGAAAATAAATTCTGTCACTGTTTCCATTGTTTCGCCATCTATTTTCCATGAAATGATGGGACCAGATGCCATGATCATAGGTTTTTGAATGTTGAGCTTTAAGCCTAATTTTTCATTCTCCTCTTTCATTTTCATCAAGAAGCTCTTTAGCTCCTCTTCACTTTCTGACATAAGGGTGGTGTCATCTGTGTACCTTAGGTTATTGATATTACTCCCGAAAATCTTGTTTCCCCTTGTGCTTTTTCCAGCCTGGCATTTCGCATGATGTACTCTGCATTTAAGTTAATAAGTCTGGTGACAAGATATAGCCCTGGCGTATTCCTTTCCTAATTTGGAATCAGTCTATTGTTCCATGTCCAGTTCTAACTATTGCTTCTTGACCTGCATACAGTTTCTCAGGAGGCAGGTCAGGTGGTCTGGTATTCCCATCTCTTGAAGAATTTTCCACAGTTTCTGGTGATCCACACAAAGGCTTTGGCATAGTCAAAAAGCAGAAGTAGACGTTTTTCTGGAACTCTCTTGCTTTCTTGTTGATCCGACGGATGTTGTCAATTTGATATCTGCTTCTGCTGCATTTTCTAAATCCAGGTTGAACATTTGGAAGTTCACAGTTCACGAACTATTGAAACCTGACTTGGAAAGTTTTGAGCTTTACTTTGTTAGTGTGTGAGATGAGTGCAATTGTGCAATAGCTTGAGCATTCTTTGGCATTGCCTTTCTTTGGGATTGGAATGTAAACTGACCTTTTCCAGTTCTGTGACTACTGCTGAGTTTTCCAAATATGCTGGCATATTGAGTGCAGCACTTGCATAGCATCATCTATTAGGATTTGAAATAGCTCAGCTGGAATTCCATCACCTCCACTAGCTTTGTTCGCAGTGATGCTTCCTAAGGCCCACTTAACTTCGCATTCCAGGATGTCTGGCTCTAGGTAAGTAATCACACCATCATGGTTATCTGGGTCATTAAGATGTTTTTGCATAGTTCTGTGTATTCTTGCCACCTCTTCTTAACATCTTCTGCTTCTGTTAAGTCCATACCTTTTCTGTCTCTTATTGAGCCCATCTTTGCATGAAATGTTCCCTTTGCATGAAATGAACATCTCACACACTAACATTTTATCTCTAATTTTCTTCAAGAGATCTCTAATCTTTCCCATTCTATTGTTTTCCTATATATCTTTTCATTGATCACTGAGGAAGGCTTTCTTATCTCTCCTTGCTATTGTTTGGAACTCTGCATTCAGATGGCTATATCTTTCCTTTTCTTCTTTGACTTTAGCTTCTCTTCTTTTCACAGCTATTTGTAAGGCCTCCTCATTCAACCATTTTGCCTTTTTGCGTTTCCCCCGCCTCAAGGCGGGGGGATGGTCTTGATCACTGTCTCCTGTACAGTGTCACAGACCTCCATCCATAGTTCTTTAGGTACTCTGTCTATCAATTCTAACCCCTTGAATCTATTTTTCACTTCCACTGTATAATCATAGGGGATTTAATTATGTCATACCTGAGTGGTCTAGTGATTTTCCCTACTTTCTTCAATGTAAGTCTTGAGTTTTGCACCAAGGTGTTCATGATATGAGTGACAGTCAGCTCCCTTTTTTTTTTTGGCCGACTATATAGAGCTTCTCCATCTTTGTCTGCAAAGAATATAATCAATCTGATTTTGGTATTGACCATCTAGTGATGTCCATGTGTAGCGGTGTCTCTTGTGTTGTTGAAAGACGGTGTTTGCTATGACCAGTGCGTTCTCTTGGCAAAACTCTGTTAGCCTTTGCCCTGCTTCATTTTGTACACCAAGGCCAAACTTGCCTGTTACTTCAAGTAACGCAAAGCTGATTGTAACCTTTATTATAACCTTAATAAAAGGGCTTCCAGAATCTGCCTGCCAATGCAGGAGCCTTGGGTTTGACTCCTGTATCAAGAAGATACCCTGGAGGAGTAAATGGCAACCCCCTCCAGCATTCTTGCCTAGAAAATCGCTTGGACAGAGGATACTGGCCAGCTACAGCACATAGGGTTGCAAAGAGTCTGACACAACTGAGCACATATGCACCAAATCTACACAAGGGTGATATAAAAAAAGAGAAATCCGGCCATTTTCATATTTGAACAAAAACATCAATGTCTTAAAGAAAATATAAATCTGAGGGTAACATTGTGTAGAAAGTAATATAGCATGACCTAGTTGGTTTTATACAGGTAGTCATAGATGTTTTAACATAAGATCTTTAAACATAATTTATATCATTAGCAGATTAAAGGAGAAGTAGGATCATCTCAATAGATGCAGGAAAATCCTTTGATAAGATTTAACAATTATTCATGATAAAGACTGTTGACATAGAAGGAATAGAATGAGATTTTCTTAACATAATAAAGGATTTTTAAATAAAAAGTATACATTATTGTGAAACTCTAGATGAAGTGAGAAAGTTGACAAGATACCCACTGTCATTGTTCTCTTTTTTCAGAATTTTGCTAGATGTCCTCCTTATAAGGATAGAAAATATTTAAGAATGGAAAGAAAAACATAAGATGGCTGTTAGACAAAGAGAGTATTATCTGTATAGAAAATCCAAGATAATAGAGCAATAATCTGTACAAATCAATAAGAGAGCTCAATAGTTCAGCTTCACTGAACATAATTCACAAAAGCTAGTAGTTTCTATCTACTAACAAGAAGCAATGAGAAATTATAATTGAAATGTCCATTTGTAAACATATCAAAACTATAGGGATCCTAGGAAAAAATTTAAAAAGCCCTGCAAAATCTTTAGAAAATAATTATAAAATGCTATTAAAGGTTAAAAAATGAAACCTAAGTAGATATTCATTGATGAGTACCTTCAGTACTTCAAATATGTAAATGTATATCATGAATGTTGACAAACTAATATATAATTTGTCTGAATGAATAGTTCAGTTCAAAATATTTATTTAAAGTTCGACTTGCTCAATCCTTGTTAGAAATCCATATATTCCCTACCATTGTAGATACTCTACATATTCTTTTAAGTGTTCTGACATATTTGATTTTATTAACATTCTCAATTTGAATTTGTGTATGATATGATGATAGGAAAACATGAATTTCTTAAACCAGACCCATTAAGCAAACTATAAATAAATATATTGACCAGACTGACTCAACCAATATATGAAGTTCTCTAAATATTTAAGTAACCATTGAAAAAGGAAAATACTATCCATATTCTGATTGAAGGAGTCTGTAATCCATATTACGTGAGATGTTCAACTTCGTATTTTAGAGCTAGGAAGACTCTTTGCAGATTATTAAAAATAATTGAATGTGCAGTGCAATGTAGTTGAATCTAACTAATATTTGTAAAGTGATATAATGGATTATTAAATAACTGGTTTAAATAACTTCAGTTGAAAGGAAAGAGGCAGTGATCACTGGGAATATAAGTTCGCCAAAAACAAGACTTAACAAGGTAACTTAAATTCCTTCTTTAAGAGTTGCTGGAGAAATGCTATAGTTGATGTCAATTTGAGCAAGACATTTGCAATAATCTTATAGACAAATGAAGAAATAATCAAGCTCTGGGACTATTGAAAATGGATCAATTTCTACTTTCGGAATTCTTTAATGCTTATTACACAACTCTACTCATAGAAATACCATGTTTTTGCTTAATCAATATAGTTGATAAAGAGATAAAGTGTGTTTTTGTAAATATAAAAAAGAACACAAATGTGGAAAATACACGTAAGATGAGGATTTATTTTGATACTTTAGGTAAAGACTTTATAAATTAATAAGAAACCTAAGACAAGCAGATTTAGTTGTGCTATGGTTAAATCTTTTGTAAGGAGAAAAATTGTTTTTGGCTAGAAGAATAAAACACTTAAAATGTAATAATTGAGTAGTGACCTGATGCAAAGATAGGGTTTCCTAAGTAGGAACTGGAGTGTGAGTTGTTGCAGATGGAGGAAACTGCATGTTGAGCAAAGACATAGAGGCAAAAAATTGTGAGACATATTTACAAATGAATAAAACATCCAGGGGTCAAATTGTAAAGAATATTTAATACCACATTATGTTTATTTGTTAAACATTGATATTAAAGTTGATTGAATACAAAGATTATTCTTTCAGTAGAATTTGCGATGAAATTATATTAGTGGGAGACTTCATGAGAAAGGCAATAATTCCAGTAAAATGTTATGTGATTCTGAGCTGTGACATCAGTAATGGATGAGATTGATGGGAGAAAAACTGCAGGGGTGAAATCAGTAGAATTCTAATATGTATACACTGTACACAGGGCATGCATTCATTTGATAAATATTTATTGATTGGCATGTACTGAAAAAAACAGTGAGCAAAATCAGGCAAAACTCTCTACTCTCAAAAGAGCTTGTTTCTAGTGGGGGAAGACAGGTAGTGAATAAAAATCACTAATACTTGGTAGTAACTAAGGAAATAAATGTTACAGAGAGACACAAAGCAGTGAAGTGGAAATTGGAAATATGGTGGGGGCAGAGGACTGTGCATTTTTACATAAGTTGGTCAGAAAAGGTGTGAGAGTGATATTTGAGTGAGTACATGAAAGAGGTGAGGGAAGTAGCCTTGGGGATATGGGGGAAAATTTTTCCTCATGGAAGGAATGGCAAGAACAAATGCCCTAAGGCAGTAGGTTGGAAGAACATCAGGGCCAGTGGGACTGGGAAGATTGAATGGTAAGATACAAGGTCAGGGAGGTACTGGAAATCTACCTCCTGTCTAAGGCTGATATAAGGGCTTTGGCTTTACTCAGAGGGGGACAGAAGCCATTGGACAGCTTTCACCAGAGAAGTGTCCTGATCTGACTTGTATGTTAATAAGATCGTTGTGGCTACTGGTTCGAAAATAGATTGAAGGTAACAGACTGGAAGCAGGGAGACCAGTTAGGAGGTTACTAGAATAAGTTCCTGGGAGCAGTGAATCATTATCCTAGCAATTTAAGTAGGAGAAAGTATTGCTGTTAATAGGTACGTCCAACAGAGCAATTAGGAAGGATACCAGATTTGTGGTAAAGTTAATAATGCTCGTGTTAGGTCAGGCCAAATTTTCAGTGCAGGCAATGCTTTAAGTAGATTTATTAATCTAGATTTATAGGTCATCTGTTCACAGAACTTATTAACCAGTACAGAACTTATTTGGAAAATCTGCCTAGTGGGGAAAAAAGAAAAATCATTGAAATTTCAAAGGAATTATAAGCAACGCATTGGGGGCAAATAAGGATAACTACTTTGTCATTTGAAAACTGTCAAAAGACAAATAAGATATTTTCTTTTGCTAATTGACACGTAATCTAGGACACTGTACTAGGTCAGATTTGAGTCTGGAATCACTGAGAGGTTTAGATAAAAATCTTCCAAGTAAGTGTTAAATCCATAGACAACTAGGAAGAGACTCGGAAACAAAAGCAATATCATGTCCTAAAGACACTGATTAGCCAGAAGATTTGATGCAAATGGTGAGCAGCAGACATGCCAGAAGTAATTCACCTGTCAGTGAGTAAGTAGATTGAGTAATGTTTTATTTGCTCTTGGCCTATATGTGACTCTGGCTAGGTTGTGTGTCAGGAAGTTAAAAGGCAGAGCCAGTAGCAAGCCTTGGTGTGAGTGTGAAAGCTCAAATATATGGATGGTTTAAAAATTTCAGTTGCATACAAGAAAGGATATGTTTCCCTCAAAGTGAATGTGTTACTTTGAGAAGCATTAAAAATTACTGTTAAGCTAAAATGTAGGGCCTTATGTCAGAAATGTTTTTTAAATGGGAATTCAGAGAGGGGTTAAGAAATGATATTAACAATCTCTATGGGCTCTGTGCTTAGTCGCTTGGTCATGTCTGACTCTTTGCAACCCCATGGACTGTAGCCTACCAGGCTCCTCTATCCATGGAGATTCTCCAGGCAAGATTACTGGAGTGGGTTTCTATCCTCCTCCAGGGGATCTTCCCAACCAAGGGATCAAACTCAGGTCTCCCGCATAGATTGAGCGTAGGTCTCCTGCACTGTGAGCGGATTCTTTAACATCTGAGCCACCAGGGAAGCCTAAGAATACTGGAATGGGTAGCCTGTCCCTTCTCCAGGGGAACTTCCTGACCCAGGAATTGAACCGGGGTCTCATGCATTGCAGGTGGATTCTTTACCAGCTGAGCTACCAGGGAAGCCCTTAATCTCCAATTCTGAAACTATATGACTATGAGACCAATATTTATTATTGTTATTTTGAGCACCAATATAGTCTCTGATAGCTGCTGCTTTGTATGTTTCTTTGTGTATTTGTAACTTTTCGCAGCCTTAGGAGAAACAAAAAGATGCCTATTTATTTGTTGGGTCCTCCCATGCAGAGAACTTTACCATGAAGGCATCTGAATTCTATATTTCAGCCTGACTTTTTAGGAATAAAGTAGACTTAAAAATGTGAGCCTCAGCATAATCTTGGAATTTACTCAATAAATTTATGTACTAATATAGAACTTGAATTTACTTAGCTGAGGTGTGAAGAATCCTTTGAATGAGACTTCTATTGATTAAAAATATAGATCTTGTCAGAAAGAATAAGTTTATCTTGGACACATGTCCTGTGATACTATTTCAGATAAGCTTGTCAGGACCCTTCGAGAACTGTGGAATTGAGAATGGCAGTGCCCTACTGAAGCAATCTGTGAAACTGTTAATGAGCTATATACTACTCATTTGTTTATCACTAAATAGTGTGAGTAATTTTATTTCTGCTGAGAGTATATCTTAGTATATCTAAAAAATGAACACTGGGACTTGTGGAATTGAAAAGTGTCACTAGAGAGCTACCTTTTTTTTCTCTAATAAGTTGAACATAGAAATATTTATTAAATCTTTAAAGAACTATGGTGTGTATGTTGATGTATGGCCCAAGATTTCTGGTGCTAAAGTCCTGGTCCTTGCCCTCAGCAACTGCTGTTTTGTGGAAGAGATAAATATGTACATAACAATTGTAATTCAAGGCACTGCATGCTTTGTGTCATCTGAGTGACATACAAGTTATGTCTGATATGCTTGTCACCTACGTCAGAATAATCTAGAATACTTTTTGAAAATAAATATCCCTTGGCCCTATCCAACCTGAAGCCATAACACCGAAAAGTCTTTGGTGATGCTTAGGAATTAATATTCTTAAAGCTTATTGAGTATTAGATGTGACACCCCAAAATTACTGGGAGGAAGATCACTCCCAGTAATTATCAATCCAGTCCAGTTCGCTAAAACAGTTAAAGGTTCTCAAGCCTGGCTTCCCAATGGAGTTAGTTGGAAAGTTTTACTGGTACTTGGGCCTCACCCCCCAGATACTCTGATATTATTCAAGATTGTTGTCTGGCTATGGGCTTATATATAATCAAACATAGCAGATGATATATTCCAAAAGTAATAGTTTGGTTATAAGGCCATTCATGATTTCATGTATCTTATATTCTATCCATTAGTCACAGTGAACAACCTGCAGACTCCAAAATAATGATGATAGGAAGTAGTTTCTTGACCAGAGTAGGCAACTAATAAATTATTACTAAAGTGACTAAACTGGAACTGATTGGTCAGTGAAGCAATGTTGAAATCCATGGAGACTATGGAGAGTAAGCAACCAAGAACCCTGAAAAAATGTGCAAAAGTGGACACTTTCCAAGTAGCCTGGATTAAGGGTGCTAGCAGCAGTCAGTCTTAATACTGAGCTACTACTTCCTAAGCAACTTGCATTTGCAAGACACTCAGTGCCTTCTCAAATGTTATTTAGACCCCTTACATTAATCTGGCAATGTAGGTTGGGCAGACATTGTGCCTTCCACTTTAGATTTATCATCGTGGAGAATTATATGAGTCTCTCCAGAGGCAGATTTGCCATGTAGCTACCAAAGTTTAAGTTTTAGGGTCCCTCATTTTCACGGGCCCCTGCCCAGGCCCTGGTGACTTTATCTTAAAGGAAATGTCGAATTACGTAATTTGCGGGAGTGAAAAAACCTTGATCTGCCTTTATGTTTCACCTAACCTAGATAGTTGGGGCTGGAACTTCAAATTCAGTGTTCTTTCTGCTACACCTTGCTGCCCACTCTGTGGCAGTCATGGCTAGGTGGTAACCAGTTCCTAGGTGGCTCACCTGACAGGTGATATGACAAAATTCTAAGCAACCAATAGATGGGGAAAAACAAACAAACAACCAAACATATTGACAGTGAAAGCAGCAGTTTCTGATATAATGATTTGGTAACGGAACACAGATGAAGAAAACTGCTAATACCTGAATCCCTAAAAAGAAACTGCATCAGCATCTGCAATTTCAATATTCCTTTGGAATGATTTGTTACTTGAATGGCTAAAACTGGGTTTCCAGATGCCCTCTTTTATTCACAGATTCATAGTTGTAATGAAGCTACTGAAAATAAATATTATATAGAGAAAATAATATTTAGCTTAAAAAACAGCATTTTGATTGTAGTAGCTTCATTTGTTTTCTCTTTAAAACAAATCAGTGTATCAATATATAATGCTATAAGATAAAACAAAATAGTAAACTGGTCTAAGTAACTGCTTAAATAAGGGGTGGAATAATACTTCATTTTACAAGTAGGCATGTCATGTATGAAAATGAGAGTGAAAATTTGAATATTATTTTGAAAAACATCTTGAATCTAACAATTATGGACAATATGAAAGGGATATTTCTTCTAATTAGTACTTCAGAAAGATATGTTATTGGAACTTCCCTGGTGGTCCAGTGATTAAAACTCCATGCTTCCAGTGCAGGGGGCAAGGGTCCACTGGTCAGGGAACTAAGATGTTGCATGCTTTGTGGCATGGCCAAGAAAAAGAAAATTTAAAAATGGTATATTATTCTCAGAAAGATGAAATAATTTTCTTATTTTAACTTGATACTTATAATTTTATTTCACCTATATTATATGATATATTTTCTTTTCTTTGTCATTTATTCAAGAAGGATATGTCAGTCTACATAAGACTATTTACATATGGGTGTATGTGTTTGTCCATGAGAGTCTGTATTTAAAATTTGCAGCTTTCACTGTAACTGAATAGTTGTTGTGGGTATTTTTTTTTTTTTTTCAGTAAATCTTTCCAAGGATAATGAGATTTTACCTCCTCTCATTGCCCTCTCTACCATTTTTCATTTTTTTTTTTTTTATTTCCTTCTTTGGGAAATAATGAGGATGATTCTGATCAGCTGTGTTTTTGAAAAAACTGAATTTATATTACATATCCTTATATGATTCTAAATAGTTGAATGGGAACTGGATTGACACATTTAATTTACTTATGTCCTACAAAATGTTTCAGACTAACTCTCAAAAAGCCCCAGATCAGAGATGCACTCTAGAGCAATCTTCATCAGAATGACTTGACTGCTTATTAAAAATGCAAGTTCCTGTGTCTTAGCCAAATCCTACTGACCCTGAACCTCTGAGGATATAGACTAGAGATATGCATTTTTAACAAACTTCCCAAGTGATTCTTACTCACATTAAAATTTGAGAACATGGGCTTATATATAGCCTACCTTACTTAAGTTCTAGGAGTGTTGCAAATATATTACGATGCAGTTGCTAAGAATAAAAGGATTCTTCATCCATAGAGGGAACTTGGGAAATCTTAGCTTAAAAAAACCTTTACTAATTAAGATTCATGAGTAGAAATGGTTTGTTTATAGAGAGACTTTTGCTTGGGTCATCAATTTTTAGAAAGGTTTATAATCTTTCAGGAATTAGATTCATCTGGAAATACACAAGGGTTTGCAGCTTACACTAAAATAAACAGCTCAGTGCTTGAGTGTGGTGAGAGACATTAAGAAAACAGAATGAGTTGTTAGATAAAATGTAATATTGGAGAAAAATTGCCCCCCAGGCATCTATTTCCTTATAAAATACTTGAAAATATTTTTTTCTAAAAATAAATCACACATGAACTTTTTCAAAACAATAATTATGTTAAGTAGCATTATGAACTTTTTCCTTTAGCATTGCTTTGATTTCTCTATTTTTAAATAAAAAGAATATATTTCCTAAGGGATGATAATAATCAAAAGTATAGTGCTTAAAACTACAGTGAGGGTTAAGAATGGAGCAATCCTAGGAAAATCAATTTTGTATTTAACTTAGGAAAGTTTTGATATGACATAATTAAATATGGCATTTTAATTTTAAAAATTTATTTAATTTTCTGTGCAATTTAAAATGTTATGTAGTTGTGTAATTTTCCTAGTATTGTTAACTCTTTCTTACACAAAATACATTTAATATAACTGTAACCTTCCAATACTTCAATTATTTAGGGAAAATTGAGATCAATACTTCCTACAAATATTTGGAGATATTACTCATTTCACAATGAGTGATATAGTCACTGAAATAAATGATTCAGCATCCCAGAACTACCTTAAATCCATTTAGCTGTTGTGTAATCAAATTGGAACCTGTCATTCCAATTTATGTATTAGTAGTGCTCTTTCAGGAGAAGACAATGGCAACCCATTCCAGTACTCTTGCCTGGAAAATCCCATGGATGGAGGAGCCTGGTAGACTGCAGTCCATGGGGTTGCTAAGAGTTGGACACAACTGAGTGACTTCATTTTCACTTTTCACTTCCTTGCATTGGAGAAGGAAATGGCAACCTACTCCAGTGTTCTTGCCTGGAGAATCCCAGGGACAGGGGTGCCTGGTGGGCTGCCATCTATGGGGTTGCACAGAGTCGGACATGACTGAAATGACTTAGTAGCAGCAGCAGTGTTCTTTCATTCTCAGTTAACTTGCTTTAGATAACAAAGTATATGCTGACCCTAGATTTGTCATTCTTATATACTGGTAGGTAAAATCTCTTTCTTCCAGTTAAACATTCTTACAAATCCTTTCTTTCATCACTATCCCATGATACCTCATAGAAGTACTATCACAAGAGGTGAGACAACTAGGTCTTCTAGTTTGACATCTCTCAATTTGGAGACATTTGTGCTCCTAAGTCGCATTACTTCTTTTTGTTTTTTGGCCTCTTGTATTGCACAGCACCTTCTCAGAAGTGGGAAAATGTCTAGATAGATTTTTACTACTGCTGTTTAAGAAAAAGAGGAATCACTTGAACATGGACTCAGCCTTCATACTGTTGTTGCAGATGAATATAAAAAGAATGGAAGTATTTTTGCAAAGTTGTTGAAAACTTTGCCTGTGGAGTTATTAATAACTGTGGAGTCAGTCTTTGCAACCTGATCTCTCCGTTCACTTGGTGTGTAATCTTAGCCAACTCAACCAAACTCTATGGCCTCCAGTTTCTCTGTAAAATGGGAACATTAAAAGTCCTTCTCATAAATGATCCAGCCATCACTGTGCCCTGGGCCATCCTCAGCCTCCACCCACCTTAGCTACAGTTGTCTTTTCAGGTGGATCCAGCATTGAGCTTCTCAAGACTACCCACCAAGATTATGCCCACTGTAGCTCCATCTGGCCTGCCAAAGCCTCCTGGCACACACAATCTTCAAAGCGGATGCTGCTACACAAGACCACACCTGTAAGGCTAAGAGAGGGACCTGCTTTGCCTAATTCATAGAAACAAGCACAGAAAGTTAAAAAAAAAAAAATGAGTAGACAGAGGAATATGTTTCCCCAAAGAATATATAAAACCCCAGATAAAAACTGGATGAAACTGAAATAAGTATTTCACCTGATAGAGAGTCCCACAAAGTGGTCATAAAATTCCCCCTCAATGGGCTTCCCTGGTGGTCTGGGGTTAAGAATTTGTCTGACAACACAGAGGAAACAGGTTCAATCCTTGTTCCTGGAAGATCCCACATGCTGCGAGGCATCTAAGCCCACGAGCTACAGCTATTGAAGCCTACATGTCCTAGAGCCCCTGTTCTGCAGTAAAAGAAGCCACTGCAATAAGCATACATACCACTGCTAGAGAGTAGCCCCCAAATGCTACAACGAGAGAAAGCCCTCACAGTACAGTGATGATCCAGTACAGCCAAAATTGAATAAATAAATTTAAATGTAAAAAATACGTTTAAGATGCTCCTTGAACTCTGGAGAAGAATGGAGGAACATAGTGAGAAATTCATCAAAGAGATAAAAATACAAGAAGACCCAATGAAAGCTGAAGAATGCAGTACAGGAAATAAAATATACAGAGGGAGTCAACAGCAGATTGGATGATACAGAAGAATGAGTCAGCAATCTGGAAGACAGAATAGTGGAAATCACCCACCAGGTGAAAGAAAACAGAATATTTTAAAAAGGAAGGTACTTTTAAGGAAACTTTTGGATAACGTCAGGTGTCCTGATGTTTGCATTGTAGGGGTCCCAGAGGAGAAAAGAGCGAGAAAGGGACAGAAAACTTATTTAAAGAAATAATGACTGAAAATTCCTTTAACCTGGGGACGGAAACAGATATTCTGATCCACGAAACACAGGGAGTCTCAAGGTGGACCTAAAGAGATTCACAAGAATACATATAATTAAAATGGCAAAAGTTAAAGAGAATTTTAAAGGCAGCAAGAGAAAAGCACTAGTCTTATATAAGGAAAGCTTCATAAGGTTATTTGTTGATTTTTCAGCAGAAACTTTGCAGACAAGAAGAGAACAGAATGACATATTTAAAGTGATGAAAGGGAAAAACCTATAAACAAGAATACTTTACTCAGCAAGGTTATCATTCAGAATTGAAGGACAGATAAAAAGTTCCCCAGATAAGTGAAAATCAAAAGTTCATTGCCACTGAAACTGGTCTTGCAAAAAATACTAAAGGATCTCGTTTAAGAGAAGAAAACAAAAGCCCATTGCTAGTAATAAGAAAATATATGAAAGAAAAAATCTCACTGTTAAAGGCAAATGTATACAGTAAAGGCAATCAATCAGCCAGTTTAAAATCTTGTATGAAGGGTAAAAGTAGTAAAATTAACTATATTTACAATGAGTAGTTACATATTTAAAAATATGTAAAATATGTCGACAACAGAAAACAAAAGGTAGGGAGTAAAAAGGTGCATTTAGGCTGTATTCAAACTTCAGTGACTATCAGCTTAAACATCATATATGTATATGATGATGTATATGAACCTCATGGTAACCGAAAACCTGTAATAGATACATGAAAATAAAGAGAAAGAACCCAATCACAAAACTAAAGAAAATCATTAAACCACAATGGAAGAGACTGAGAGAAGAAGACAGCAACAGAGAAATACTTTCAAAAACAAAACCAGAAACAATTAACAATGTGCCAATAAGACACACCTAGCAATAACAGCTTTAAATGTAATTGGATTAAATTTCATCAACAAAATGAAAAGACTGTGTACTGAATGGGAGAAGATATTTGCAAATGATATGTCGGATAAGGGACTTATATCCAAAATTTATTAAAAACATATCAATATCAAAAATAAACTATTTGATTAAAAGTTGGTATAGGAAATGGATATTTTTCCAAAGAAGACATACAGATGGCTCAACATCACTAGTTTTCAGGGAAATGCACATCAAAATCAGAATGAGATATTACCTCACACCTGTTGTCATGGCTAATACCAAAAAATAAATAATAAGAAATAACAAGCATTGATAAAGATGTAGAGAAAAGACAACCCTTGTACACTGTTGATAGCAATGCAAATTGGTACATTCACTATGGAAAGCAATATGGAAGTTCTCCCAAAAGTAAAAATAAAACTACTGTACAGTCCAGTCATTCCATATCAGGTTAGTTAGCTAAAGAAAAAAACACTAATTCAAAAAGATATATGCACTCCAATATACATTGTAGATATTTACAATGCTAATGCTAATGCTAAGTCACTTCAGTCGTGTCTGACTCTGTGCGACCCCATAGACGGCAGCCCACCAGGCTCTGCCGTCCCTGGGATTCTCCAGGCAAGAATACTGGAGTGGGTTGCCATTTCCTTCTCCAGTGGATGAAAGGGAAAAGTGAAAGTGAAGTCTTAAGCAACCTAAATATCCATCTATATACACCTAGATGGGCATCTGTAGTTGAATGGATAGAGAAGATGTACATATACACAATGGAATATTATGCAGCCATGAAAAATAAATCATTCTATTTGTGATAAAATGGACAGACCTAGTGGGTATTATGAAACAATTTCAGTTCAGTTCAGTTCAGTCACTCAGTCGTGTCTGACTCTTTGCGACCCCATGAATCACAGCACGCCAGGCCTCCCTGTCCATTACCAACTCCCGGAGTCTACCCAAACCCATGTCCATCGAGTTGGTGATGCCATCCAGCCATCTCATCCTCTGTCGTCCCCTTCTCCTCCTGCCCCCAATCTTTCCCAGCATCAGGGTCTTTTCCAATGAGTCAACTCTTTGCATGAGGTGGCCAAAGTATTAGAGTTTCAGCTTCCACATCAGTCCTTCCAATGAACACCCAGGACTGATCTCCTTTAGGATGGACTGGTTGGATCTTCTTGCAGTCCAAGGGACTCTCAAGGGTCTTCTCCAACACCACAGTTCAAAAGCATCAATTCTTTGGCACTCAGCTTTCTTCACCGTCCAACTCTCACATCCATACATGACCACTGGAAAAACCATAGCCTTGACTAGACGGACCTTTGTTGGCAAAGTAATGTCTCTGCTTTTAAATATGCTATCTAGGTTGGTCATAACCTTCCTTCCAACGAGTAAGCATCTTTTAATTTCATGGCTGCAATCACCATCAGCAGTGATTTTGGAGCCCAAATATATAAAATCTGACACTGTTTCCATTGTTTTCCCATCTATTTGCCGTGAAGTGATGGGACCAGATGCCATGAAACAAGTTAGAGAAAGACAAATACTGTATGATTACACTTATATGTGGAATTTAAAACCAAAACAAATGAACAAACACAACAAAAACTGACTAATAGATAAAGAGAACAAATTGGTGGTCACCATAGTGCAGACAGATGTGAAGATAGGTGAAATAGGTGAGGAAGATTAAGAGATACAAAATTCTAGTTGTAAAATAAATATCATAGGGATTACTGTATAGTGTAAGGGATATAATCAATAATATTATAATAACTTTGGTGATAGACGATAACTAGAGTTGTGATTGTTTCATAATGTATAAAAATATCCAATCACTATGTAGAATACCTGAAACTGATATAATATTGTAAGTCAATTGTTTCAATAACAATTCTTAATAAAAATTGTTAAATTTAGTAATGTGTTAAAAGTTCTTTCTTTCCTCATAGGTCCACTATTCGGTATGATTGCGACATTTATCACAGGGCATGATACAATACCTATTATTTTGCCTCCTGCTATCACCACCACAACTGCCACAAGTTCTCTTGCTTCTTCTAGGTAAATTATATTAATATATCTTGTTGTTGTTCAGTCACCAGGTCACAGATGACACTTTGAAACTGCATAGAGTGCAGCAATCCAGGCTTCTCTGTACTTGACTATCTCCTAGAGTTTGCTCCGATTCATCAATTATGTCAGTGATACTGTCTAACCATACCATCCTCGGCTAACCTCTTCTCTTGCCTTCACATTTCCAAACATTAGGGCCTTTTCCAATGAAACAGCTCTTTGTATCAGGTGGCCAAGTACTGGAGCTTCAGCTGCAGCATCAGTCCTTGCAATGAATATTCAGTTCAGTTCAGTTCAGTCGCTCAGTCATGTCCAAATCTTCACAAACCCATGGAACACAGCACTCCAGGCCTTCCTGATCAACACCAACTCCTGGAGTCTACTCAGCTCATCTCCAATGAGTCACTGATGCCATCCAGCCATCTCATCCTCTGTCGTCCCCTTCTCCTCCTGCCCCTACTCCTTCCCAGCATCAGGGTCTTTTCAAATGAGTCAGCTCTTCACATGAGGTGGCCAAAGTATAGGAGTTTCAGCTTCAACATAAGTCCTTCCAATGAACCCTCAGGGCTGGTTGGATCTCCTTGCAGCCCAAGAGACTCTCAAGAGTCTTCTCCAACACCACAGCTCAAAAGCACCAATTCTTTAGTGCTCAGTTATCTTTATAGAGTCCAACTCTCACATCCATACATGACTACTGGAAAAGCCATAGCCTTGACTAGACAGACCTTTGTTGGCAAAGTAATGTCTCTACTTTTTAATATGCTGTCTAGATTGGTCGTAACTTTCCTTCAAAGGAGTAAGCGTCTTTTAATTTCATGGCTGCAATCACCATCTGCAGTGGTTTTAGAGCCCAAAAAATAAAGTCTCTTACTGTTTCCATTGTTTCCCCATCCATTTGCCACAAAGTGATGGGACTGGATGCCATGATCTTAGTTTTCTGAATGTTGCACTTTTAGCCAACTTTTTCACTCTCCTCTTTCACTTTCATCAAGAGGCTCTTTAGTTTTTCTTCATTTCTGCCGTAAGGGTAGTGTCATCTGCATATCTGAGGTTATTGATATTTCTCCCGGGAATCTTGTTTCTAGCTGTGCTTCATCCAGCTCAGCATTTGTCATGATGTATTCTACATATAAGTTAAATAAGCAGGGTGACAATATACAGCCTTGGTGTACTTCTTTGCCTATTTGGAACCAGTCTGTTGTTCCATGTCCAGTTCTAACTGCAGCTTCCTGACCTGCATACACATTTCTCAAGAGGCAGGTCAGGTTTTCTGGTATTGCCATCTTTCAGAATTTCCCACAGTTTACTGTGATCCACATAGTCAAAGGCTTTGGCATAGTCTTTAAAACAGAAGTAGATGTTTTTTGGAACTCTCTTGCTTTTTCTATGATCCAGTGGATGTTGGCAGTTTGATGTTTGGTTCCTCTGTCTTTTCTAAAACCAGCTTGAACATCTAGAAGTTCACGGTTCATGTATTGCTGAAGCCTGGCTTGAAGAATTTTGAGCATTACTTTACTAACATGTGAAATGAGTGCAATTGTGCAGTAGTTTGAGCAATCTTTGGCATCGCCTTTCTTTGGGATTGAAATGATAACTGACCTTTTCCAGTCCTGTGGCTTCGCTGAGTTTTCCAAATTTGCTGGCATATTGAGTGCAGTACTTTCACAGCATCATATTTTAGGATTTGAAATAGCTCAACTGAAATTCCATCACCTCCACTAGCTTTGTTCGTAGTAATACTTCCTCAGGCCCACTTGACTTAACATTCCAGGATGTCTGGCTCTAGGTGAGTGATCACATTATTGTGATTATCTGCGTCGTGAAGATCTTTTTTGTACAGCTCTTCTGTGTATTCTAGCCACATCTTCTTAATATCTTCTGCTTATGTTATGTCCATACCATTTCTGTCCTTTATCAGGTCCATCTTTACATGAAATGTTCCTTTGGTATCTCTTATTTTCTTGAAGAGATCTCTAGTCTTTCCCATTCTATTGTTTTCCTCTATTTCTTTGCACTGATCACTGAGGGAAGTTTTCTTATCTCACCTTGCTATTCTTTGGAACTCTGCCTTCAAATGGGTATATCTTTCCTTTTCTCCCCTGCTTTTGGCTTCTCTTCTTTCACAGCTATTTGTAAGGCCTACTCAGGCAACCAGTTTGCCTCTTTGCATTTCTTTTTCTTGGGAATGGTCTTGATCCCTGTCTCCTGTACAATGCCATGAACCTCCATCCATAGTTCTTCAGGCACTCTGTCTATCAGATATAATCCCTGGAATCTACTTTTCACTTCCACTGTATAATCATAAGTGATTTGATATAGGTCATACCTGAATGGTCTAGTGGTTTTCCCTGGTTTCTTCACTTTAAGTCTGAATTTGGCAATAAGGAGTTCATGATCTGAGCCACAGCCAGCTCCCTGTTTTGTTTTTGCTGACTGTATCGAGCTTCTCCATCTTTGTCTGCAAAAATTATAATCAATCTGATTTCGGTGTTGGCCATCTGGTGATATCCGTGTGTAGAGTTTTCTCTTGTGTTGTTGGAAGAGTGTGTTTGCTTTGACCAGTGTGTTCTCTTGGCAAAACTGTATTAGCCTTTGCTCTGCTTCATTCTGTACTCCAAGGCCAAATCTGCCTGTTACTCCAGGTGTTTCTTGACTTCCTACTTTTGCATTCCAGTCCCCTATAATGAAAAGGACATCTTTTTTGGGTGTTAGTTCTAACAGGTCTTGTAGATCTTCCTAGAACTGTTCAACTTCAGCTTCTTCAACATTACGGATTGCGGCATAGAGTTGGATTTCTGTGATATTGAATGGTTTGCCTTTGAAACAAACAGAGATCATTCTATCGTTTTTGAGATTGCATCCAAGTACTGCATTTTGGACTCTTTTGTTGACTATGATGGCTACTCCATTTCTTCTAAGGGAATCCGCCCATAGTAGTATATATAATGGTCATCTGAGCTAAATTCACCCATTCCAGTCCATTTTAGTTCTCTGATTCCTAAAACATCGACATACACTCTTACCATCTCCTATTTGACCACTTCCAATTTGCCTTGATTCATGGACCTAGCATTCTAGGTTCCCTATGTAATATTGCTCTTTACAGCATCGGACTTTGCTTCTATCACCAGTCACATCCACAACTGGGTGTTTTTTGCTTTGGCTCCATCCCTTCATTCTTTCTGGAGTTACTTCTCCACTGATCTCTAGTAGCATATTGGGCACCTATCAACCTGGGGCGTTCATCTTTCAGTGTCCTATCTTTTTTCCTTTTCTTACTGTTATGGGATTCTCAAGGCAAGAATACTGAAGTGGTTTGCCATTCCCTTCTCCAGTGGACCACGTTTTGTCAGAATTCTCCAGCATGACCCGTCTTTCTTGTATGGCCCTACACGGCATGGCTGAGTTACATTGAGTTAGACAAGGCTGTGGTCCATGTGATTAGATTGGTTAGTTTCTGTGATTGTGGTTTCAGTCTGTCTGCCCTCTGATGCCCTCTCTCAGTGCCTACCATCTTACTGGAGTTTCTCTTACTTTGGATGTGGGGTATCTCCTCACGGCCACTGCTACTGACCTTGGACGTAGGGTATCTCCTCTGGGCCACTCGCTGCTGATCGCTGAGCAGACACCAATGAATATTCAGGGTTCATTTCCTTTAGGATTGACTGGTTTGATTTCCTTGCAGTCCAAGGGACTCTTAAAGAGTCTTCTCCAGCACCACAATTGAAAGGCCTCAGTTCTTTGGTGCTCAGCCTTCTTTATGATACCACTCTCACATCCATATATGACTACTGGAAAAAACAGAGCTTTGACTATACAGTACTTGTCAGCAAATTGATGACTTTGCTTTTTAATACACTGTCTATGTATGCCATAGCTTTTCGTCCAAAGAGCCAACGTCTTTTAATTTCATGCCTGCATTTACAATCTGCAGTAATTTTGAAGCCCAAGAAAAGAAAATGTGTCACTGCTTTCACTTTTTTGCCATGAAGTAATGGGACTCTATGCCATAATCTTAGTTTTTTGAATGTTGAGTTTTAAGCCAGCTTTTCCACTCTCCTCTTTCACCCTCATCAAGAGGCTCTTTAGTTCCTCTCACTTTCTGCCATTAAAATGTAATCATCTGCTTATCTGAGGTTGTTGATATTTCTTCCAGCAATCTTGATTCCAGCTTGTGATTCATCCAGCCCAGCATTACACAGTATGTATTCTAAATATGTTTTAAATAAGCAGAGTGACAACATGCAGCCTTGACATACTCCTTTCCCAATTTTGAACCCAGTCAATTGTTCCATGTAAGATTCTAACTGTTGCTTCTTGACCTGAATGCAGGTTTCTAAGGAGACAGGTAAGATACTCTTGTATTCCCATCTCTAAGAGTTTTCCAGAGTTTGTTATGATCCACACAGTCATTTGACATAGTCAATGAAGCAGAAGTAGAAGTAGATGTTTTTTCTAGAATGTCCTTGCTTTCTCCATGATCCAATGGATGTTGGCCATTTTGATCTCTAGTTTTTCTACCTTTTCTAAACCCAGATTGTACATCTGGAAGTTCTTGGTTCACATACTACTGAAGACTAGCTTGAAGGATTTTGAGCATTAACATGCTAACGTGAAATGAGCACAACTGTACTATAGTTTGGACATTCTTTGGCATTGTCCTTCTTTTGGATTGAAATGAAAACTGACTTTGTTGATTTCTGTTGCCACTGCTGAGTTTTCCAAATTTGCTGACATATTGAGTGCAGCACACTAACGGCATAATATTTTAGGATTTTAAATAGCTCAGCTAGAATAATATATATATACTTCTAATTGGGATATGTGAGGAAATATAAGGATAAAAGGAATATATAGTATTACTATCCCTATTTATTGCCTTGTTCAAAGATATGAAATTGTAGGAACTTACCTAATCAATTCATGCGTTCAGTCAACAAATGCATACAGGTATGAACTAGAAGCATTAAAATGGAAAATAATAGAAGCTTATGTTTGATTTTACTTTAAACACCTTACTTTTCAACTGAATGCCCAGGATACTTCAGTCACAAGTGTCTTTAAATATCCTCCCGCTTTTTGTTCCTGCATAATGGAGGAGGTATGAGAGATAGACTCTTGTGTCAGTCATATATTGCTGGACTCTCCTGAGTTCACTCCTGTAGCTGCAAACATCAGGCAGGTCACCTGGGGACTATGCTCAGCTGAGGAGGCTGGGATGGCTGGTTCTTTGTCTTCCTGTGGTCTTTCTTCCTCAAGAAGACTTTGTACGATAGTGATAGTGTTCCAAAAGGACAAGCCCCAATATGAAAGGACATTTTAAGCTTCAGCTTAGGTCATGCTTAATGACATCACATTGTTCAAAGCAAATCGCATGATGAAGCTCAGAGTCATTATGTGAGGAAAATGTTGAAGAGGAAAACATCAGGAGGGTTAATATATTGAGAATCATTAATTATCTGTATAAGCACCTGTCTCAACAGTCGCATAGTAATTTGGAAAGTTAGAAGGGAAATATCCCCAATACATATATAAGAGCAGGATATTTTTGACTTCTGTTTATTGCTGAGTTAGATATTAATTGTCTCATTTACTTCAGGCATGAAAGAACCTCTTGCTTTATTTCTTAGAATGAAAGGGAAAATTGAGCAGTCCTGTAATGCAGCCTTTATTTAGACTCTGATCCTTTATCATTGGTTAGCACCAATGTTTTTATCCCTGTAGAAAAAGTGAGAGTAGTTATCTAATTTTAGCCTGTTCTAATGCTTATGATTTGTTGTACTCTCATTTGTCCTAAATAATGATATTGACTTTTTCATTGATTTCCTATTTTAATTTAAACAATATTTTACCACATTTTAGTTGCAAGAAAATTGGAACAACTTATAGCATTAACAAGCATTGCCACAAAAAATTTAGTAATGATTTTGAATATCATTCTAAAGCTCAGTAATCTGTATATGTTCTTTAAAATATTATCATGCTGCTGCTGCTGCTGCTGCTGCTAAGTCACTTCAGTCGTGTCCGACTCTGTGCGACCCCATAGACGGCAGCCCAGCAGGCTCCTCCGTCCCTGGGGTTCTCTAGGCAAGAATACTGGAGTGGGTTGCCATTTCCTTCTCCAATGCATGAAAGTGAAAAGTGGAAGTGAAGTCACTCAGTCGTGTCCAACTCTCAGCTACCCCATGGACTGCAGCCAATCAGGCTCCTCTGTCCATGGGATTTTCCATGCAAGAGTACTGGAGTGGGGTGCCATTGCCTTCTCCAAAACATTATCATACATGTCTACAAATATATGTATGCTTATCAATAATATAATATATGAATATAAACTCATGTATAGTTTTTATTTGGAATATAAATTATCAACTATAATGTGCTTAAGGGTAGGAAAATTTTACAAAGTACTTTAATCATTGTTCTTAATGTAAATATTCTAATTACCAGGAATAGTTTTTAACTCCTTAATTAAATCAATAGTTTATTTTTTTCTTAATGATGGACCAAAAAAATCACATAGTGAGTTTCTTAATCATTTTTAGCCTGCAACTGGACTTTAAAAAAAATCATTTAAGGACCAATTCTACTGATTTAAAAAGTGAACTAATAGAAGTAGTTTGGACAAGTCTTCTTAATGACTTACATCGGTAAGATTGTTTTTATATTTTCATATTCGAAGTGATTTCTCAAAATCACTAAAGCTTGAGAATACAACTGGAGAAAAAAATGTCTTTCTGATCTTAACTGAAAACTAATATCAAGAGCTTGAGGTTTTCATTCTGTGAGGGTTAATTACCTCTGCTTGAACAGTGAAGTCTTTAGATAAAACACAGTATAGGAAATTTTAAAAAAAGATAAGCCTTGAGTAAAATATACAAAAGTGAAGCACATGGAAAATAAGTATTGTTTTCATGGCTGTTTAAAAAAAGAGAGGAACCCCAGAAGTGAGGCAAGCAAATAAACACCTCTGTGTATCTGATTTTCAGAGTAATTGAACCTGTTATCTGAGAATCAAATTTTTCCTCTCAAATGACTTTTCTTTATAATGATAAGTATGCAAAATAAAGCCAGCTGTCTCAAAGGAGAACACATTTCTTTCTCTTGCATTCCAGATAGTTTCATTTGAAAGCAAACCTGAGACACCTGAGAGCAATCCTGCTTCTTGGGGAAGATAATCATTTAGAATTTGAAAAGTGTAGCACACGCTGGAGTTCCTATGTTTCACAGCGTAGGGTTTTATCTTTTCAATCATTAAAATTAATAAATTATTTCAGGTATATTCTCATCAAGAGTTGTTATTTGGAACTACAAAATGGTCTCACTTTTCATCTAATGATTTTTGAAAACTATACTCAGTCGTGTCTGACTGTTTGTGACCCATGGACTGTAGCCCACCAGTCTCCTCTGTCTATGGAATTCTCCATGCAAGATTGCTGGAGTGGATTGCAGTTCCCTTCTCCAGGGGCTCTTGACCGAGGGAGTGAAGTCAGGTCTCCTGCGTTGAAGACAGATTCTCTACTGTCTGAGCCCCTAGGGCTTATAAAGCAAATGAGGTCATCTGAAATCAACCTCATATTTTCACTCAAACAGTTTGATTGTTGAGAATTTTATTCCTGATCAAGAATTTAGCACCAGGTTCATTATAGATGTGACTAAAAATAATTAATAGAATAATTTGATTGTATAACTATTCATGATTATTGAAATTAATTTCTTAAACACCATAAAATAGACAAACGTGTTGAACATACCCATAGTAAAATAAGAGCTAATATTTACTGATTACTTCCTGTGTTCAAAATGTTAAATCCAATACTTTTATATATCATCTGATCCTCTATTAAATGGTATTCTCTTACTATAGATGAGAAAACAGGTTAAACAACCGGTATGGAATCAGTAATAATACCTAAAATTATTATAGTAAGCACCTTACTATACTCTGTGGCTTATAACTTGGGAAAACTAATATATTACATAGTATACATACAGAACATAATGTATTTTCATCACATGAGCATCCATATTATAATAAGAGCTTATATTTGATTAACAACAATGTGCATGCCTTCTAGAATTAAGTAAAGCTATTTTGTGAAAGATTTTGATGAGACAGATATCAGGTGGAAAAAGCCCAATTAGTTTCTTCTTTTGTTCACAAATTTTTTCTTAATAAAGGATTACACATTCCACATGATATATTAATTAACATCCTGAATTATAGAAGAAAACCAGTTAACATTCAACTCAAGAACCTTGCTAGGAGACCTAAGAACAGAAACCCTGGAGTAGAGAAACAGGTCATGTTGGATTAGAGATTCTAATAAAGTGAAGACTACAGAATCTTGATAGTAGACATTGAACAATTAAGTGAAGTATTGAAAGTTAAAAAGTTTTCTTTCAGAATCCAAATACCAGGAAGTTGGGTGACAGGAGTTGGATGTGGAATGTGGGTTCCAGAATAGTTGGAGGTGAATCTGGGAGTAGAGAGGAAATGGATGTGAAGCAGAAATTGAACAGAATGGAATTATGTAAGTTCACTTTCCAGCAGTACTACTAAGATCAAAATTTAGTTAAAAAGAGATTCAGAATGGGGTAAAGGAACAGCACTGAAGTAGAGAACTAGATGAAGTTGACACTACCTCGGTACACGGTTATACCCATATATGCAAAAAGCAAAGTCTGTGCTTTGAGCCCAGAGGCTCTTTCCTTTTTTCTGTAAATTGAAGAAGTCCTGAGCAGCTCAATAATCTGAGAAAGGATCCATCCTTTTGTTTCTGGATGCTGATTGAGTTGGAAAACACACCGAAAGAATAATATGATCAGTTTGAAATGGAAATAACTGTACCACTATATGTTTGTGGTAAGTGGAGACGGGAAAAGTATATGGAGATGAGAAGGTAGTAAGAAATAAGACTGAGATTTAGGTAGCCTATCCTTGGAATTCAGTTAAATAATACTCAAAGAGAAGGAGCCAAGGTTAGAACAGTATTTATACATTTAACAAAATTTTAAATGCCTTCAATATTGCTATGTGTACTGAGATGAGTGTTGGAAATATAGACTTGAAAAGGCATACTCAAGAGGCTGTTAATCTAGTTGAGAAGGTAGAGAAGTATAGCAAAAATTATATGGAAGCATAGTAATAACCATGAGGAGATAGTCATAGGATGAATGGGTAAAGAAAAAACAGGTATTAGTTCAGCCTTAGTCCTTAGGGAGTGAGGAGAAGAAAGAAGGTGAAGATTCCCAGAGAATGTATTCTTGGTTATGTTTTGAAGGTTGAATGGAAATTACACATGTATATAATAGAGGATGAGTATTCCATGAAGATAGAGTGATACATAAAACATTTTGTAGTTGTGATGCAGCCTAGTATGTTTAGGAATTGAAAATATGGCAGTCATGGATGTATCAGAGTCCAATCAGGAGACAGAAGTCACACAGTAAACTGGACAGGAAGAAAATTATTAACTATAACAAAATATGAGTAAGTAGGTATTGTCTAGTAAGAAGAAAAGAGAAATGAAAATGATAAAGGAAATTCTGATAAAAGGGATAACCACCCTCTTATTGTTCAGTCACTCAGTCATGTCTGACTCTGTGACCCCATGAACTGCAGCATACCAGGCTTCCCTGTCATTCACTATCTCTTGGAGTTTGCTCAAACTCATGCCCATTAAGTCAGTGATGTCATCAACCATCCCATCCTCTATCGCCCTCTTCTTCTGCCCTCAATCTTTCCTAGCATCAGGGTCTTTTCCAATGAGTTGTCTCTTCGCATTAGGTGGCCAAAGTGTTGGAGCTTCAGCATCAGTACTTCCAATGAATGTTCAGGGTTGATTTCCTTTAGGATTGACTCTTTCCTTTAGGTTTGATCTCCTTGCTGTCCAAGAGACTCTCAAGAGTCTTCTCCAGTGCCACAGTTCAAAATATAACAGCACTCCTAGAGCTGAAATAAAGCTCCCGATAAGATCCTTTCCCCTTCCTGAACCCTGTACCTGTGTGACAAAGATCAGACCTTGCTGGAGAGGGCGTGGATGTGGCATGCTGAGTTAGTGGAACTTGCTGGATGTTTGCCCCCTGAAACTTGCCATAAATCTGCCCTCTAAGGTGTTAAAGAAAAGTATTCATAAACAACGGAGAAGGCAATGGCACCCCACTCCAGTACTCTTGCCTGGAAAATCCCATGGACGGAGGAGCCTGGTAGGCTGCAGTCTGTGGGGTCGCTAAGAGTCGGACACGACTGAGCGACTTAACTTTCACTTTTCACTTTCATGCATTGGAGAAGGAAATGGCAACCCACTCCAATATTCTTGCCTCGAGAATCCCAGGGACGGCAGAGCCTGGTGGGCTGCCATCTGTGGGGTCGCACAGAGTCGGACATGACTGACTCGACTTAGCAGCAGCAGCATTCATAAACAAATGTCTCACTAGAGGGTAGAAAACTGCCTGGGGGAACATGAGGGAAGATGCTGCCTGCTCCTGGCCGCTGTGCACTGCAGAGCCTGGTGCTGCAAAAACTCTCCATGCTATTGGAGCCATGTGCTGGACAAGGAAGCTTCTGGCACTGTAGAGTGTAATGCTGGAACATGTGTTGGATAAACCAGATGCCTTACAGAAACAATCCAGAACACATATAGGAAACAGGAGTGAAAACCCCTTTCTTTTCCAGTGACTCTTTGTAACCTACTACTGATAAAGCTTAACATTGTATGGCTGGTAAGGAAAAGAAAAAAAGAAAGTTAATATCCTCGCTTCATTTTCTCAAAGCAAGGAATGAAGTATGAATTGGGAACCAAGGAGCAATAAGTGGTCTAGCTGATTCAGAGTGCCACTGGAGGTATTGTGAATGGTGTTAGAGAGGGAAGCAAAGATCAGATGGTTGTGGACACATGGAAGGAACAAGGGCTTAAGGAATACCACTGTTTGAACTCTGTGATGTGGGAAAGAATCTTGGCTCTGGGTCTAGCATCTTATGAAAGTAGATGTCCAGGTACTGAATTTCTGCATACACCTAGAGACTTTAGAAAGAAATCCAAGGAAGGAAATTTGTAACTTTGTCATGCAGCTCTATTTTTCTTTAGATGTGAACTCATATGAAATTCTCAATTTCTTAGACCCATTTGTGGCACAATGTGAATATCAGATTTTACCATGACTTGAGCCAAATATGTAAGTAAATGAGCAGTCATTATTGTTGTGCTCCTGTCAGATTTGCAGAGAAATTCACCTTCACTCAACAGTCCTGGACAGATTCTTTTCTTGAAAATTGCTCTTACAGAACTAGCTTCTGTTCCTTCATAGCATGTATCTTAGTTTGTAATCATATATCAATGCTCAGTATTTGATTAAGCCTGTATTCCCCACTAAACTGTAAGTTTCAAGAGGACAGAGACTATTTTTGTCTCTAAGTACCTTGTATAGTAGCCGGCACATAGTATAACATCAACAATCATGTTTCTTGAATGAATAGCTGAACAAATCATTTTAGATTTTGCCAAGATAGTCTTGATAGCCCAGAGAAGTTTCTGTCTAGTTTTCTCAGTGCCATTCAGAGATAATTATATCTTCATTAATATCAGTTAAGTCTGGATTTCTTCTAATACCCAATCACTAGTCAGCGTTTTTTAAATTACATAATAGGTGTTTTTATTTACCCCGCTCATTCTCAGAGTTGCTATTATCTCTATTCTCAGGGAGGCTTTAGGACTATACAACTCTCCTTTCTTCACATTTGCTTTTGCATGATTGCTGCTTCATGGTCACTCCTTTAACTAATGACTGTTCTTTTCCTAGAAAGCAAATAAATGAGGAGAAAAGGCTTGATTAAATTCTCAATTTTTATAGTTGTTTACCTCTATAACCTATTCAAAATGTATATACTCACAGTTTAGGTAAAGTACATTTGAGTTTGAAAATTTTACTGTCAGTCAAAAATAAATATCTGGTGTGAAAAGTAATAGTAATAAAGAATCCACCTGCAAAACAGGAGATGTGAGTTCCCTTGGTCACGAAGATCCTCTGGAGAAGGAAATGGCAACCCACTCCAGTGTTCTTGCCTGCGGAAATCTCATGGACAGAGAAGCCTGGTGGGCTATAGTCCATAGGGTGGCAAAAAATTAAACATGATTTAGTGATTAAACAACAACAATGAAAATTAATATGTTCAGCTGTATGTCAAAATTCTTTGAACTAATGGGCTCGTTATTCAGAATAGTTTAAAATATGCAAATAATGCATGAGGAGATTCATAAAGCTGTAGAATTATTCTAAGCCTGAACCAAATGTTTCTGATCTTTAAAGGGATTTGGCTATTAATTTTTAAATGTTGAACATAGTTGACATTTTGAATTGAATTGTTACTGAAATAATCACATCAAATCTCTTGGTTAAATGTTTAAAGAAGAATCCATGAAATATGCATGTTACCAAATCAAGGCAAAGGGACTTTCTTCTGAATACATGATTTTTATTTACATAAAATGTTAGATACATTTTGTTTAGAAATAAAATCATCTCTTAAGAGTGAGGTGCATTTATTCTTCAAAGAAAATTCAAGTATGTGGAACTGAAGGGATTTATGTGGTGTTTATTGTGTGTCCACTGCTTGTGAAGATATAAGTTTAAAAGATATAAAACTTGTTTCTGATGTCAAGAGAGTTAGACTAATGGCTACTGTGGGGGAAAACTACTATTTCAAAGCATTATTACATGCCAATAGTATTTCCTAAGGCCAAATTTCTTGAAGTGTAATCTGTCTATCCTTATGATCACATTAATTGAGTTTATTTGGTACATGGGTGAACATTTTAAAATTTTCCATTTTTAGTCTTGTATACCTGCTTCCATTCTATTCAGAGCATATGGATACTAGTTATTTAGTTTTTGGTAACTACGTGAAGATTACTTTTTAAACAAATCGAAATTTGTTAAAGCAACTTTTTTTTAGATCACATATAGATATTAATACATATGGAACATAGATATTCATAATCATTAAATTATTTTCTAGGACTGATGTTTGAAAAATAACTCTAAAATCTCCTATTTCAGTGTGTTAGTCGCTCAGTCATGTCTGACTCTTTGCAATCTCATGGACTGTAGTCCGCCAGGCTATTCTGTCCATGGAATTTTCCAGGTAAGAATACTGGAGTGGGTTGCCATTTCCTTCTCCAGGAATCTTCCCAACCGAGGGATCAAACCTGGGTCTCCCACATTGTAGGCAGACTCTTTAACATCTGAGCCACCAGGAAAGCCCAAAGTCTCTTCATGTAGATGTTCAATAAATATTTGTTGAATGAATAGTGTTTCTTTTTAGCACTTTATTGTTCTAATAATAGAATCAAGGAGGGAGTACTGCTAGTGTATGTATTTTTCTAGTTAATTCTTCATAATTTGTTTTTAATCAGGAGTATTTTTCTTTCTGCCATGGTCAAAATTCCTCTTTTTCCCGGAGCTTCTACGTCATTTGTTCTGCTAATGTGCTCACCCTTATAGAACCTACACAAAAGAAAGACTTGAGAAAACATGACATTTACAAAGTAATCACAAAAGTGCAAAGTTCTATAATGAAAGCTAGATGTAGGAATTGCTCAACATATGAATGTACTTTTAAATGTATTTTAATATCAAAAAATCAGGTATACTGTTAACTTCATTCACAAAGCAGACTATTTTTAATGCTATTTCCAGAATAATATTTTATTAAATATTCTGTTACAGATTTAGTAAAATATTTCCAGAATCCTACAGAAGACATACTAATGTTCCAAAAGGAATGAGTTCCTGTTGATAAAACACAAAAGAAGGAAGTATGTTTATCTTATCAAAAGAGAAATCTGTGGCTGTTACCTTTCCCTACATTTTGCAGAAAGCTGCCTCATCAGGACCTTCTGAGCACTTCAGATATCCTGTCAGATATTTAGAGGTTGTAGAGATTTCAGGATGTAGAATAATTACAATATATGTTTTCATTTTTTTATGTTAATGAAATAATTCAAAAATCAAGTTTTTATATATCTGAGCTCCAAGTGTTTACCAAAGTATATCCAAATCTGTGCACTAGCAGGCAGGACTCATCCAGGGATTAAAAAGAAAAGAATCATCACCAGATAATGTAAACTGACCCAAAGGAGCAGACAGAATAAGGAGCAGAGGCCAAGTTCAGCAGTTTCATAGGCCAAGAGGGAAAGTTTGCTTTTATTTTTTTGTACCAGGATTTCTCAGAAGTACTTAATACTGTGCAGTATTCTAGGCTGACACCTTTTTCCTCTTCATAGTATATCTTCCATTTTGGAATTATTTTCCTTTCTCCTCACTTTTAGTAAATAGTGGTACATTTCAGAAGTGTGTATTATTCAGTTCATGCTGAGTACCAGTATCTATTTTACTTAAACATCTATATAGCATTCTTTACATCATAAATTTAGATCATATAGTCCTTTGCATAGTAGATTTGTTCAAATATTTATTTGTTGTTTGCCAAGCACTAGGTAATATTTTGTTCTATCAGAAATACAAATATGATTAAGACACAGTTCATGGTCTAAGGAGCTTCAGATTCAGGAGGGCGAAATTAATACTTTCCATATCATAGCTTTTCATTTCAAAATGAGAGATACAAAACTTATAATTAATAAATGAGAGTTGGACAGTTGGATCTTAAAAAGAGAAGTTTGTAAACAACGTGTAAAGTTGGAAGTCAGTAAGATGTAGGTAATTGTTGAAGAAATCACTGACTGAACTTGCCCAGGAAATATATACAGAGGAGAAGCAAAGGTGGGAGAGAAAAGAGAGCCAAACAAAGAATGTAAGAGAACACAACCAACTGGCTTAAACAAATCAAGAAAGGATAGGCTGTAGTAGGGCATTATTAAAGGCAGAGATTTTCAAAAAGTGGGGAGGATTGACATTTTCAATTGTTGCTGAAAGATAAAGGGCAGAGAATAAGCCTTTGGCAGTTTAGGTCAATTAAATTAATCTTTGAGAGAACCATTTATATAAGAAGGGGAATGGGTCAGGTTGTGGGAGTCAAGAAAGCTGATTTCTGAAATGCATTGATAAAGTTTAATGGTATCAGCTGAATAAGGCATAACAGATAAAAGACAATTTGCTTAATGGTAGAAAAATCATACTCAAATAGTTTTATGATGGACAAAAGCAAATGAGAAAAGAGAATTTAAAACCCTATAAGAAAAGGATAGAACAAGGTACAGGAGCATTGCTACAGGATATGAGCAAAGGAGATCACCCTTGACTTCTTGATGTACTAATTTGTCAACATCAACTGTGAGACATGTTAAAACCAATGTAGTACTACTAATAAATTATGAACTCTATAAATAACTCTCTTATAAAATATTGTAGATCTAACAATATCTTCTCTGTAGTGTCACTCAAACATATTCCTCTCTGGGAGAATAAAAGGTATTACAAATAATTGGTATAGTATCATTGACTATTTCACAGGAAATATTAAAATGGTGATGAGTTTGCATTACTGTAGTGTTTTTACCCTAAGGTAGTTGTTTTGGAATTTTGAAAATAATTTGTAAATATCCATGGGAATGTTGTGTTCATGCTGTGAGCATCTTGCAAGTGTGTTAAAGTAGAAAATAGTTTGGGAGCTACTACTCTAAGTTAATTTTGTAGGAAAACTAAACTGCAGTTTTATTGAGGGGAGAGAAGGCAATCAGTGTTTCTTTGTGTTAATACTGCCTGATAAACTGATTATGATTTCAAAGTGTTGTCTGTCAAATAATAGAATCAATTAATGAAATACATAAATTCTGTGATTTAACTGACATATCAAGTCCCTGTGGTATGTTGGCTACTGATTGATAGAAATAACTTTGATAATCAAGGGTAATTATTGATTATTTGTTGATTATTTTGTTATTATTATCAAATAATTTGTCATTTTATAATAATAACAAAATCAGTTGTTATTATTATCAAATAATTGTTGATTATTTTCCCCAAAGTTCCTATCATTAATTTGGGCATCTCCCAGTATGAAAATGGGATTAGATCCACTGTTTATCAATGATTCCAACATGGTGAGGAGACTTTCCCATTTGGATAATTTGGTTTATAACAACCTGTACCATTTTTACCACTCTTCATGTATACACCACTATTCCTTCTTAAGTTTCCTACTCTTTTCACACCCTACCATTCTTTACTCCTTGGATAGAAATCATTGAGATAAGCAGTGTTATTTATAAGAGTTTGTCTTTTCCTGCCAGCATTTAGCAACTGTTAAAGGTTGACTAGATGGGAAAACAGTGGAAACAGTGAATGACTTTATTTTTTGGGGCTCCAAAATCACTGTAGATGGTGATTGCAGCCATGAAATTAAAAGACGCTTACTCCTTGGAAGGAAAGTTATGACCAACCTAAACAGCATATTAAAAGACAGAGATATTACTTTGCCAACAAAGGTCTGTCTAGTCAAGGCTATCATTTTTCCAGTAGTCATGTATGGATATGCTGGTGCTAAGTCGCTTCAGTCGTGTCCGACTCTGTGCGATCCCATAGACGGCAGCCCACTAGGCTCTCCCGTCCCTGGGATTCTCCAGGCAAGAACACTGGAGTGGGTTGCCATTTCCTTCTCCAATGCATGACAGTGAAAAGTGAAAGTGAGGTCGCTCAGTCGTGTCTGACTCTTCGTGACCCCATGGACTGCAGTCTACCAGGCTCCTCCGTCCATGGGATTTTCCAGGCAAGAGTTGGACTATAAAGAAAGATGAGAGCCAAAGAATTGATGCTTTTGAACTTTGGTGTTGGAGAAGACTCTTGAGAGTCCCTTGGACTGCAAGGAGATCCAACCCGTCCATCCTAAATGAGATCAGTCCTGGGTATTCATTGGAAGGACTGATGTTGAAGATGAAAGTCCAATACTTTGGCCACCTGATGCGAAGAGCTGACTCATTTGAAAAGACCCTGATGCTGGGAAAGATTGAGGGCAGGAGGAGATGGGGATGACAGAGGATGAGATGATTGGATGGCATCACCAACTCAATGGACATGGGTTTGGGTAAACTCCGGGAGTTGGTGATGGACAGGGAGGCCTGGCATGCTGCAGTTCATGGGGTCTCAAAGAGCTGGACACAACTGAGTGACAGAACTGAACTGAAAGGTTGAATTGTGTCCCCTATAAAGATGATAAGTGCTAATCCCCAGTAGATTTTGCAGATGATCAATCAAGATGAGGTCATTAGAGTGGGCTTAAATCCAGTATGACTGTTAACTTTAGAATAAAAGGATTTGGACATTGAGGGAAGATGATATGAATATAGAACGATAACACATTTATAAGCTAAGGATCCAGGAGGGAGACATGGAATAGATTTTTACCTCATACCCCTTAGAAGGAATCAACCCTACAGACACTTTGATTTCAGACTTCTAGTCTCTAGAACTGTGAGACAATATATTTTTTGGTATCTAAATTACCCAGTTTGTGATGTTTATAACAGCAGCCCTAAGAAATAAATAAAGGGACAGAAACTAACTGAGAATCTTGGATTGGATGATAATAACTGATTGAAATAACAGCATTCTGTTAATTATTAAGGCTTTATATAGAAATTTATATATTAATTAAAGTAATTTACAAATACTTCTTTTCATAAATTACTATAGACAATGTTGAAAAGAATTTCAGGAAATAGAATTTGCTCCCTTTCAGTTGCAACGTGTTGCCAGAATGTCAACTGTTATCAAAGCCTACTTAATCTAACCTTAGAATTTTCCCATTGGGCATGGTACCTATTGGTACTTAAATTAATCATGAATTTTTTTCTCAGGTTCAGGAGCCTACTGTGATATGTAGTTTGCTCACAGCATGTGGGTCTTCTACTCCAGGCTTCACATTAACTTTGACATCAAAAGCTCTGTAACTGCTTGCAGCACAGTAGAACAAAGTGCCCTCTTCTATTTATGCTATTTCCCGTTATCTTTTTTTAGAGGAGAGGCTGCTTTCCTTTTTACATATGACACTCCACACTACATATGACTCCAAATAAGAAGCTGTAGATATATATACTGTTACTGTAGCTGTATATGAGATTGCCCCCACACCCTATCAGAGCAGGGAATCCTTGGCAGCCAATTGTATACCTTTCATCAAACTTATTCATTCACTCTATTCTGCATTTCTTTTTCATCAATACCATATGAAATGAAGAGAATTTCTATTTTAAAGCAGTGCTATGCAGCCACTCCTGTAATCTTCCTTTGAACATTGTCTATTATTTCTTTGTTTGTTTGTTTTGCCCTGAACATTTAAAATAATTGTTAAGCAAAAGAGGTTTAAAGAAAATAATATGCAATTATATCCTTAAATAAAGGTTAACCCAAACATCTCTGGAATTTCTAACCATTAGAATGATTTCTTCACCTGAAAGGAAGTTCTACTTGAGGGAGATCGAGGCAAAGGTGGTATCAGACAGTAGCAAAATTTAATTATCAGTTCTATTATTCACTTTCCTAGAATCACTATATTATTAGATTGGCCACTGAAGTTAAGTGGGGTCTAAGACAAGTGCTTAGACCCATCACTTCATGGAAATAGATGGGGAAACAGTGTCAGACTTTATTTTTGGGGGCTCCAAAATCACTGCTGATGGTGATTGCAGCCATGAAATTAAAAGACGCTTACTCTTTGGAAGGAAGGTTATGACTAACTTAGATAGCATATTTAAAAGCAGAGACATTACTTTGCCAACAAAGGTCCATCTAGTCAAGGCTATGGTTTTTCTAGTGGTCATGTATGGATGTGAGAGTTGGACAGTGAAGACAGCTGAGTGCCAAAGAATTGATGCTTTTGAACTGTGGTGTTGGAGAAGACTCTTAAGAGTCCCTTGGACTGCAAGGAGATCCAACCAGTCCATCCTAAAGGAGATCAATCCTGGGTGTTCATTGGAAGGACTGATGTTGAAGCTGAAACTCCAATACTTTGGCCACCTCATGCAAAGAGTTGACTCATTGGAAAAGACCCTGATGCTGGGAAGGATTGGGGGCAGGAGGAGAAGGGGACAACAGAGGATGAGATGGTTGGATGGCATCACCGACTCGATGGACATGGGTTTGGGTAAACTCCGGGAGTTGGTGATAGACAGGGAGGCCTGGCATGCTGCGATTCATGGGGTCGCAAAGAGTTGGACACAACTGAGCGACTGAACTGAACTGAAGACAAATGCTATGGCCTATATGTGTCTCCTCAGAATTCATATGTTGAAGTCCTAATCCCAAGTCTGACAGCATTTGAAGGTGAGACCTTTTGAAAGTAAGTAGGCAATCCGGAGAAGGCAATGGCACCCCACTCCAGTACTCTTGCCTGGAAAATCCCGTGGACAGAGGAGCCTGGTAGGCTACAGTCCATGGGGTCTCTAAGAGTTGGACATGACTGAGCGACTTCACTTTCACTTTTCACTTTCATATATTGGAGAAGGAAATGGCAACCCACTCCAGTATTCTTGCCTGGAGAATCCCAGGGACGGGAGAGCCTAGTGGGCTGCCGTCTATGGGGTCGCACAGAGTCGGACACCACTGAAGCGACTTAGCAGCAGCAGCAGCAACAGGCAATCCAAGTTGGAGGTCTCACACATGGGATTAGTGCCCTAACAAGAAGAGATGGGAGAGAGATGATGTCTTTCTCTACTCTGTGAGGCTACAGAAAGATGGTGACTGTCTGTAAACCAGAAAGAGGGCCCTCACCAAGAACCCCAACCATGCTGGCACCTTGATCTCAGACTTTCAGTCTCCAAAACTGTGAGAAATATATGTGCTGTTGTTTAAGCTACCCAGTCTATGTTATTGTGTTATAACAGCCCAAGCTGACTAATAGAAAGGGGAACCACAGTATCTTATTCTTATTCCTGAAAAGAAGCTTCCGATTTTCTTTTAAGAACACTTACACAACTGATCTTATTGTGTTAGAAAGATAATACTTTTATGGCACATGGGAAGGTATGTCTAATAATTTCTGTATCTATGTTTGCAATCAGTTAAACTTTTAAAAAGAAAATTTCTTAAAAAGTTAGTACAAAATCCAAAATCAGAAGTATTTATTGTAAAACAAAAAGATTTTTCCCACCTTCATATGACCTTAAATCTCTCCTACAGAGATAAAAATTGCTAAGATTTTCTTGAATATCCTTTGGAACATAGTATCAGTTCATTTCAGTCTCTCAGTCGTGTCCAACTCTTTGTGACCCCATGGACTGCACTACACTGTCCATCAACAGGACAGGCTTTCCTGTCCATCACCAACTCCCAGACCTTGCTCAAAATCATGTCCTTCTAGTTGATGATGCCCTCCAACCATCTCATCCTATGCTGTCCCCTTCACCTCCTGCCTTCAATCTTTACCAGTATCAAGGTTTCTTCTAATAAGTCAGTTCTTCACATTAAGTGGCCCAAGTATTGGAGCTTCAGCTTCAGCATCAGTCCTTCCAATGAATATTCAGGACTGATTTCTGTTATGATTGACTGATTTGATCTCCTTGCAGTCCAAGGGACTCTCAAGGGTCTTCTCCAACACCACAGTTCAAAAGCATTAATTCTTCGGCATTCAGTTTTCTTTAGAGTCCAACTCTCACATCCATATATGACTACTGGAAAAACCATAGCTTTCAACTAGATGGACCTTTGTTGGCAAAGTAATGTCTATGCTTTTTAATACACTGTCTATGTTTGTCATAGCTTTTTTTTTTCCAAGTGGCAAGCATCTTTTAATTTCATGGCTGCAGTCACCATCTGCAGTGATTTTGGAGCCTAAGAAAATAAAGTCTGTCATTGTTTCCCCATCTATTTGCCATGAAATGACTACATGTATAGAATAGTAGTGAAGTTATATTTGTCATGTCAGTTGGCACATGTATCTCAAATTTTGATGAATATTCCAGTTTGCTCTTTAAAAAAGTAACAGCAGCTTACGCACATGAGAGCAGCATAGGAGAGTGTTTTCACTGCCCTTAAATACTATGAACTATTTTAATCTCAGGTAATTTGTTAACTTAAAACAATAATTTAATTGGCAGCATTTGCACTTTTTAAAGTAGGAGTAAAATGATATTGTTATTTTCAGTTATTTTTGTTGTTAATTTAAATAAAACAAAGAGCCTCAAGCTCCTCTTTTGAACAAAAAATCCAGTAGAGTCACAGGATTTATTTTAATTTTATGCACAAAAGAAGAAGAAAATCCTAAAACTTTCTTTTTTATACATTTGTGATGTGGTTAAAGTATAAAGTACCTTACTGTACAGTTAACGTACCTTGTGTGCTTGTGCTTAGTTGCTTAGTCATGTCTGACTCATTGCAACTGCATGGACTATCGCCCACCTGACTCCTCTGTCCATGAGATTACCCAGGCAAAAATAGTGGAGTGGGTAGCCATGGTCTTCCGGACCCAGGAAACGAACTTGGGTCATCTGCATTGCTGACAGATTCTTTACCATCTGAACCACCAGGAAAGCCCATAAAATACCTTAATGTATACTTAAGGTATAAAGTACCTTAAAGTATAAAGTGCTTAACAGAGATGGGTACAATTATTTGAAGCCACAAAAATGTAACAATAAATCAGAGTTGAAAACTTTCAGAAATTATTCTTTGCATATATAACTCATAGCATTATTCTCTGAACTCTGGTTATTTGAAAAGTCTTCTCAGTTCAAACAACAATTCCAAGTGCTCTTTAATAATTGGTAATAGAAAAGGGGTATACATTCTCTTGCAGGTCCCCATAGTGGGTTGGAAAATATAGTTGATACATTTTGAGAAAGTTCTCAATATATCATGTTATCAGAATGTGTTTTATGGTGTACTATTTCTTAATTTTCTGGTATTTATTTCTCCACCAATTAGAACAGTCTGCGGCCTCAGGGAAAAACATGGGAATGGCATTAGTTAGTTTAGAGAGGGGGAAATGAAAGCAATTCTCAGAGTCTTAAATTATATAGACTAAAAAGGGAAAAATAGAATTTTAATATATGAGGTATGACATATATGATGCTTTACATCTATTTTTTTGTTGGTATAAATTTTTTGTTTATTTAAAAATAAAGATGATATTTACATTGATATGTATGTTAGGAGAACTGAGTAATGAGATATCACATGTTCCCAATATTTTTTTCTAATTTGCCATTTAAAATTTGACTTTTGTCAGTCCTGTTTTTTTTTTTTTTACTACAATAATTTAAAATTTTATGGGGCTTGGAATATTGTGCCACATGTTTAAAGGCAATAGTGACATGCTTAGCTTTTTGAAAAGCTGTGGCACTTTAACATACTTTTCCATTCTTGAGTGAATGCAAAAGATTTTTCAGCTTAATATTTATTACTATGAAAAATATACTTTAAATGACCCCATGTATAATGGATAGCAAATTGTATCGTTCCCTTCTTATTACAGTGAGTAAATTAATTAACTGACCAGTGCTTATTATAAGCCATATTTTAAAGATAATAAGGTCTTTGGTGTGTATCCATGTTAACATTGCAATTAGTGAAATAATGTAATCTTCTAAACTGTGTGATACTGGATGTGATAACTTTGCACCTCAAGCTGCTACAACTCAGTATGTGTGTGTGTGTGTGTGTGTGTGTGTGTGTGTGTGTATGTGTAAATCAGTGATGGGATATGGAAGTTGTTTAATTTACTGCCGTATTTTTGGTAATGAGTCTATTTTTCAAACAAAACTGACCTCAGAAAGAAATAGTTCCCCTCATCTAAAGCCAGAGAGCTCTCCAAAATCGGTTCTATCACTGTTCATAAAAAAGGCATCAGGAGGAGAATATTTGAAGATGGTGTATAATGAACCTAAACTCAGGATTTTATAAAGTGTGGAATAGTAATAAGAATACAAATTACTAGGTCTATAGAATAGAGTGGATGACATTTATTGTTGTTGTTTAGTTACTAAGTCATGTCCCACTCTTTTTGAGACCCCGTGGACTCTGTGTAGCTCACCAGTCTCCTCTGTTGATGGGATTTACTAGTCAAGAAGACTAGAGTGAGTTGCCATTTCCTTCTCTGGGGGATCTTCCTTAACCAGGGATCAAACTGCATCTCCTGCATTGGCAGGCAGATTCTTTACTATTGAGCCACCAGGGAAGCCCTTAAGAGTGTTACAGTATGCTTATATACAAAGGAGATAAAACTAGTCAATCCTAAAGGAAATCGAATCTGACTATTCCTTGGAAGGACTGAAGCTGAAGCCCCAATACTCTGGCTGCATGAAGAACTGACTCATTAGAAAAGAACCTGATCCTGGGAAAGATTGAAGGCAGGAGGAGAAGGGGACAGCCCAGGATGAGATGGTTGGATAGCATCACTGACTCGATGGACACGAGTTTGAGCAAGCTCCAGGAGTTGGTGATGGACAGGGAAGCCTGGTGTGCTGCAGTCCATGGGGTCGCAAAAAGTCAGACATGACTGAGTGACTGAAATGAATTGTATACAAATTGTACATGTGTATACATTTATTATTTTGAGCATTTGTGACAAAATGCATAGACTTATACACTATATACTACCATAGTTATAATTACACTGTAAGATGAGAAATAGACTTCAAATATAACCCTATTCTTTTAAAAAACTGAAGGAGTTTTCCTGTAGTTTTGCACCTACTATTTTTATTAAGAATGGAGTGTTTTGCTGTCATTTTGTTTTGTTTTCCTAAAATGGTATTTGAAAATTTGCATCAAAAATTCTGAAAGAAAATTTATCACATTATTAGGTATTTATCCTTGTGAATTGGGGTGTGTGTGATTTATTTCACATTATACAGTATTTCCAATTTTCAAAAATGATGTCATATTGCTTTTAATATTTGAAAAATACAAAAACACTATTATAAAACATTTATAAATTAGATATGAAATTCACATATGTAGAAAGCAGAAAGTGTGTGAAATAGCCTAAGTTATTTATTTCATTTGACTCTTCATATCTTTTGTGAATCTTTTAAAATACTTTTTCATGAATATCTAGTATAAGGATAAAAATATTCACTAAATGTAAATATATTTTCCCAATTTTAGACTGTTTTCAGCATCAGTTTGCCAAACAAGTTCATTTTTTTTCCCTGCTTTATCAATTACATATGTTGTTAGGATATTGGCCATGCATACCATTTTTTAAAATTGCATTTAGAAAACCTGTATTTAGTTTCAGTGCAAATAATTTATTGCTTTTAACATTAGTGTAAAATTCTATTGTTTATGCTATTGATGCTGTTCAGGATCTGCTAATCACCTATAAGAATGGATGGTCTTGCATGTAACACCTATAAAGTAAAAATACTCATGAAAATTTACTCTTTGGCCTGGAGCACAATCAGTAAACATATTTTTGTTGTTGTTGTTCTTTTATATTCTGTCAAAGCTTCCATTATATACTACTATTAAATCTATTTGGTATTGACTGACAGCTTTTTCACACTTTTAAAAATGTAGGAAGTGTTAAGCTCTTAGACTCCTATAGCTGTATGTTGAGAGCGTGTATGGATGCTCCATCACTCAGTCATACTGCCTCTTTGCAGCCCCATGGACTGTAGCCTGCCAGGATGCTCTGTCCATGGAATTTTGCAGGCAAGAATATTGGAGTGGATTGCCATTTCCTACTCCAGGGGATATTCCTAACCCAGGGATTGAACCCGTGTCTCTTGCATCTCCTGCATTGGCAGGTGAGTTCTTTACGGCAGAGCCACCAGGCAAGTCTCATGTAGATAGAAGTCTAGTAAAATGTAACAGCCTTCATTATTTCTTATAGTTTCACATATCTTCTTCTGTTATAAATATTTAAATTAGAAAATATACTTTAAAAGTGTATCTAAACATTACAAAGATCACTTATGAATTGAAAGATAATTTTTAAGAAGATCTTAGAATTCTTTAGCAAAATAATACATTTTATGATTTAATAATATCATAGAAATACTTTCCATACTTGAAAGTTCTATGAATAGTACCAGTTGAGCATTAAAATATTTTAAGATCAAAAAACATTTGACTACTTCTAAATATTCCACTCTGAAATGACTTCCAGTAACAATTTATAACTGGTTTCTGTACTTAGCTTTAATCAAATAAGTAAAAATGATTTAAAGACATGCTTATTTCACCAAAATACAATTTATACAAGTTGTACGTATGGTCAGAATATTGAATCTTCATTCTATCTTTAAACATCATTCCACAAACTCAGCCTTAGAAATTGTATGTCCTCTACTTGCCAACTCTTCCCTTTGCTCTCAGAAAAATCATAGTTTGAGTGATGGATTTAAGGAAGAATGACAAACTGAATTATAAAATTTACATCAAACTTGAAGTGTTGCTGCTATAAACATAAGTATATAACACGTGGCCAGCATGTTCATGCATAGTGATTCTCTGATAAAATGGCTGAGCATGGCCTTAAGCAAGTCACTTTGGGGGTACTGAAGAGTATCTAGTGCTTAGTGATATATGCTTTATATAAATCAAACATCAAAGCAGCTTGTTTTTTAACCTAACACAATACATTTCACAGTTCACATTTCATTTATATATCATAAGAATGTTATCAAAAGTAAATTTCTATACAAAGTCAGATAAAATAGAGTGATAGTATGAGTTAAGTGTTACTATATAATTGTTTTTTTTCTATTTCATTTACACTTTACTATTTATTATAGAACTCAGAAACAAAATTGAGCTTTGATTCGATTTTTATTTCTTAAAATAGTTTTCTTCTCTTTTTAGTTAGACTGAGTGTATTTCTCTCATAACAATAAAATAAATCATGAACTCCTGTCTTTGAAATTGATGAGATAACATTTAAAATTCCTATTTGAGAGCTATTTATTTATATAATGACAACATAAATTAAAATTATTTTAACATTCTCTGGAAATTATTGGATTAATACAAAATCAATATGTAATTACTATCTTAAAGTCTACAGCTATATAAGTCTTCATGCTGAAATTTAAAACTTTCGTGTGTAACAAAGACCTCATCTCTTTCAGTATATATATTCAACTGTACTTTAGTCACAGGCGTAGCTCATCTTGCTGGACTTTGCTTTGCTGTGTTTCACAGATACAGCATTTTTTTTTTTTCCACAAATTGAAAGTTTTTAGCAATCTTGCATCAAACAAGTCTGTCCATACCATTTTTCCAACAACATTTGCTCACTTTGTTACATTTTGGTAGTTCTCACAATATTTCCAACTTTTTCATATTATTTATTATAGTGACCTCTAATCAGTGATCTATGATATTACTATTGCAAAATCATTACACTTGGTGAAGACTCAGATTATGGTTAGCATTTTTAGAAATAAAATAAGTGTTCATTAAGGTATATTCTTAAGCTGAAACTCCAATACTTTGGCTACCTGATACAAAGGACTGACTCATTGGAAAAGACCCTGATACAGGGAAAGATTAAAGGCAGGAGGAGAAGGGGCTGACAGAGGATGAGATGGTTGGATGGCATCACTGACTCGATGGACATCAGTTTGAGTAAGCTCTGGGAGTTGGTGATGGACAGGGAAGCCAGGCATACTGCAGTCCATGGGGTCTCAAAGAGTCGGACATGACTGAGCGACTGAGCTTAACTGAGCTGAAAGGTATATACATTGTTTTTTAAAACATAATGCTATTGTACACAATAGAGTACAGTATAGTATAAATACAAATTTTATCTGCACTGGGAAAACAAAAAAGTATGTGTGACTTGCTTTATTGCTGTGGTCTGGAACATGGAATATCTCTGAGATGTGCCTGTATGTGCCAAATGTGTTTTGTACTTACTAAAAAATGATTTGGAATTTATTGACTTTTTAAAAGTATTGAGTTTTAAAGCAAGACAAGTATTATATATCTTTCTTTACAGTATGTCAAAATTTTAATGTAGTTTTACAGTATTAAAGTTATGGTTTTCCTACTTTCTACAGTGACAAACTTAGAAAGTGGAAAGTGTATTAAGTTACAAGGGTTACCAGAAAGTATAAATATATGCAGTTACATGTGGACAGACAGACAGAGAGATATATATTAATACATATTGGCAATTACTTCTTAACATTTATTGGTTATATTTCACTATTTAATGTTTCAAACATCATATTTAAATATCTAGTTAAATAATAATTATTCAATAAATTTATACCATAGAGAAAAATCAAAAGATTTTGTACATGGAGAATTTCTTATTATGATGATGAATAAATTTTAATAAATTGCAAATTTTATCTAAAAATATGCTAATTTATAATTTATAACATTTAAAAAAGTCTCAGTTTTAGCCTATCATCTAATTGCATATTATTAAAATTATTTTAAGAGCAATTAAGTATTATGGGATTATCAGTGGAGAAATAGGACTCAAGGCTTTTGGGATCTTTGAAAACATGTTGAATATAGATCAGTAGAAAAATAGATTTACATTTCGTGATGTGGCACATGCGAAGGTGCCTTGCTTTCCATCCAGGCACCACCCTTTGCCAGAGAAAAATTTAATGACTCTTTCCGGGAATGCCTAACTTGTAGGGGTAAAAAGACATGGATGCTTAAAAGAGCAGGAATTTTGCTGTCTCTAGGTGAGACGGATTCTTGGAAATTGAGAAGGGTAGCATGATACTAAGTAGTAGTGAGTAGACACTCACCAATGTTTGTTCCCTCAGTGGAAGAGAAGTTTTAACTGGCAAGATAGTGAGGACTCTGCTGATAAAGTCTTGTTACTATTCAATGCAATCATTATCAGCATAACTTTTATTTATTGACTGCTGAGAGTCCAGAGCAATTTAAAAATATCTGTATTCTCATTTCCCGTTAAAACATTTTTCAGTTGAAGAAATGTTCAGAGGTTATAAATGACTTGCTAATGTCACTGAATCGGTTAAGTGGAAACTCTAGAATTTTGGTTGAAGTTTATGTTATTCTAAAGTCCGTACTGGTATTTCAGTCATCATAATTTGCTAAATAATTAATTTTGGCAAATACTTGCCAAAGATTATCCACATGAGAAGGTTATTCGGCCTTCATTGTGTCTCTCTATCTCTATTCTGAGATACTGTGAGCTGTACTGTTCTCCACCCGTCAGGTCTCTGGAGAAGCATGCTTGAACTCCAGCTGTATGTCTAACATGTCCTTTAAGTGCTTGATTTCTGTCAGTGTTGTTTCTTGCATTTCCCTATCTGGTGACACAGATTCCCTGAAACATACTTTGCTCTTGATGTTTTTATTCCCTCTGCCTGTACTTCGCTTCCAGTTTCTTCTACTCTCCCTGGTCTTCTGAATTATTCTTCATCTTAGATCTCAGTACCTGCCTTGGAAAGAACTGCTTTTACACCATCCCTTTTTGTTTTGATTGTCAGTCACTAACATCTTCTCGCAGTGTGTACATCCCTGGATTTCCCCAAATGCTAAATATCAGCTCAGTCCACTGAAGCTTAGTTGGCTTAACATTCCACATGGAAAAGATCCTAACTTAAAAGCAATCTCTAGATATTATACTAAGGAAGTTTGGGGAAAGGAACGCTGATGACTTAGTGCAGGCTGTGTCTGAAGGCACATGCAATATGTCTTATAACCAGTAAGACACTGAATGGATGCTGGACAAGAACAGAATCCATAGCACCTTCTTTTATGCCACATTTGCTTGCCAGATCTTGGAGAGGGTTGGACAAGGGAACTCAGGATAGACACCAGTATAGAGTAGCCACTCAGGAAGTTTGGATATCAGGTGTTTACTAATTGATAGAGACTACTTCTTACTTTGAGAGCCTGTAGGGTTGTACCAGTGAGTGCTGGCTGAATATAAGCTCTGACGCTTACATGTCTGAAAAAGAAACGATAATGTCGCAAGTGTAGAAAACATCTTCTAACTACCAAGGGGGGAAGGAGGAGGAGGGATGAATTGGGACTTTGGGGTTGGCATATAGATACTACTGTGTATTAAATAGATAACTAATAAGGACCTATTATGTAGCACAGGAAACTCTACTCAATACTCTGTAATGACCTGATGGGAAAGGAATCTAAAAAGAGTGGGTATATGGACATGTATAACTGATTCATTTTGCTGTACAGCAAAAAGTAACACAACATTGTCAATCAACTACACAATAAAGAATAAGATAATAAATATCAAACCTCTTAATGAGATGCTGAATATTGCATGGAATTGATGACATAACTTTCACAAATTGAAATAGTACCTGAGTCAGTGTGCTTATTTTTCTCTTTTAATTTTTATCCGCTGAAGCTTCTAGTGGTGAAATGTCAACAATCTGATGCTCCTGCAAAATAGATTTTCCCTTGATATTCTTTACACAGTGAAGAGAATTTCAGGCTCTCAGAAGTCTGTCATTTTTTTTTTCTTCCCGTACATTGTTTCAAAGGGAGCTCCTTATACAAATTGAAATCAAACTCTCTAGACGTGTTTTATGAATCTGAATATCAGTAGCTTTGAACCCTATGATATGTAAATAATATAAAAATCTTTTGTCCCTATTCATAGGCTATATAGCAGGGCCAGTTTACACCTTAGTAATCGCTAGAAGTGGGAAAATGACTTTTCCAAAGCATTTGGAAACCCATCAAACTATTACCACTTAGAAAGTAACTCACAAATTTTATGGCCTATCTAGCTTCAAAACCTGATATAAAACTGATGCAATGCAGGTTTAATTGAACACACACAAGAAGATTATTTTCACCACTTCTTGAATAAGGAACAGAGCATTATAAATTATATTGAAATTTTATCTGTGTGTTTAATTGCTGAGTAGAGCACTGCAATTGATAGTTTAAGTGCTAATTATTTTAATGTAATTATATTTAATTATTGTAATTGCTATTCATATCTTATGTCCTAATAGAGAGACATCAAGGGCCTTTTTCACAGAATTATTATATTCTCCTCATGCTAGAAAACAGAATAGGGAATTTATCATAGTTTAGTTGAAACTGCTAGTTCATTTATTTCAAAATGAAATGTTACTAACACTCTTTTTTGACCAGAATATTTTATAACAAATGCTGTGAAATTTTTTGAAATAAAAAAATGAAATACAATAAATTCTTTTATGTGAATTATGACTTTGAATTTTATATACATTTACTTGTAGATCACACTATAAATTCACACCTTTTTTCTCCTGTCAGGCATTGCAGTGTAGAGAAAGGGGTAGTTAGACATTGTGATTTTTTTTAACTCTCAACTTATATTGTGTAGCAATATATTCAGCTCAGTATGTGTGTAAATTACAACACAGATAAGATTTGAAAATTCAAGAAATGAAAGGGAGAAAGCAATCTACAGTAACTACAAAGCGATTTCTAATTTATTGCCTCATATAACCCAAGTTTAATTTGTTTACATTTTGCCAGGGAGACACCTATTTACCATGCTCTCTTTGATAGAGTACATAGAAAGCTGAAATATTGTGTTTCAGCTTGAATAATGGTATCATTACCTCAGTTTTAAACATTTTGTACCTGAAATCAGGATTCATGATGGACTCATTGGCTAAACAAAATTACCACGAGTAAAAACAATTTCTAGAAACCAAAAGATTAAAAATTTATTTTCAAATGTTTGTGTTACATTCTATGGAGTATAGGATTCAGGAAAGTTCTAAAGATTGTACTTTTAGAACCAAAAAATGTAAAATTATGTTTTGTAGACTAAAAGAGCTAGATGTTTATAACACCTGACTATAGCCATTAATGGTTATAACAATCTCTAACATTCATAAAGTACTTTACAGGTACAGTCATAATGCCACAAACTTATGTGTACTATTATATTTAATTTTTACAATACACGTATAATTAAAAAACTACTTATCTCCATTTTATTGGAACATTGGCTTAAATGACACTGTCTCAAGAAGGTTGACCAATGTGGTTTTCTATCCTGATCAATTTTCAGAAAATAGAGTGATTTATAAAGTAATTTTTCCCTAGGTATTTCCAGCAAAATATGGGAAATATGGGTCATAGTCTCAGAGATCTTTGTCATTTTCCACTCTGTACATTGTTTCCAAAAGGAGCTACCTAAACTAATTGAAACCAATGGTGTTACGATCTATGCTACTGTGGATCAGAGTATCAGTAAACTTAAAGCCGACCAAACAATCATCTGTGTAAGTCTGTGTGCATTGTGTCATGTTTTTAGGAAAGCCCCAGTTAGAGCTAATGTTGCTCTAAAAATCTGAGCTAGTTGACTAAACTGAGCAAGAGTGTAACAATTTGAATTCTGTTGCATAAGAATTCCATACAGAGGTTTAAAAACATAGGCTTCTGTATCCTAGAAAAAAACAATGAATCTGAACATTAACATTTATTGAGTTTATGACCTTGGGAAATCTACTCAATCCCTCTGACCTTCAGTTTTTCATTCTATAAAATTAGGCTGATATCTTTATTAAAGAATTATTGTTAAGATTACAAGAAAAAACTGGCCATATTCTGCTTTGTGTGGACAGACTACACAATCACTGAATGTGAGCTACTTATTATTACATAAATATTTCAGTTGTATGGGGCTGTATGTTACTGTTTCTGTCAAGATGGCTTTCAGTCTGGTGTCTTAGCATCACCTTTGGTACTTTAAAAAAAAGAAATGTGAACCTTTAAAAACAAGAAATGCTCAGATTCTATCTCTGTAGCTTCTGAATTAGTTATATGATATACTTGGGGAAACAGAAAAACCCCAGTCAGTTCTGAAGGATTGAGAATCACTATAATAAAGAATACTTTCTATAAATAAGATTTCTTAATGTATTATTTGGTAAACAAGTGTTTTTTTGTTTTTTTGTTTTTTTTTTTAATTTAACACATAGTCATCACCATATGTAAGCTTCCCCAATGGCTCAGCAGGTAAAGAAACCACCAGCAACACAGGAGACACAGGACATGTGGGTTTGATCCCTGGGTCGAGAAGGTCCACTGGAGCAGGAAATGGCAACCCGTTCAGATATACTACCACACAATTGCACTCATCTCACACACTAGCAAAGTAAAGCTCAAAATTCTCCAAGCCAGGCTTCAACAGTACGTGAACCGTGAAATTCCAGATGTTCAAGCTGGATTTAGAAAGCCATAGGAAAAAAAATAAATAAAAAATAAATAAATAAATAAATAAAAAAAAAAGAAAGCCATAGGAACCAGAGATCAAATTGCCAACAGCCATTGGATCATCAAAAAAGCAAGAGAGTTCAAGAAAAGCATCTGTTTCTGCCTTATTGACTATGCCAAAGCCTTTGACTGTGTGGATCACAACAAACTGTGGAAAATTCTTCAAGAGATGGGAATACCAGACCTCCTTACCTGCCTCCTTAGAAATCTGTATGCAGGTCAGGAAGCAACACTTAGACTGGACATGGAACAACAGACTGGTTCCAAATAGGGAAAGGAGTACATCAAGGGTGTGTATTGTCACCATGCTTATTTAACTTATATGCAGAGTACATCATGAGAAACGCTGGGCTAGATGAAGCACAAGCTGAAATCAAGATTGCCAGGAGAGAAATATCAATGACCTCAGATATGCAGATGGCACCACCATTATGGCAGATAGTGAAGAGGAACTATAGAGACTCTTGATGAAAGTGAAAGAGGAGAGTGAAAAAGTTGGCTTAAAGCTCATTCAGAAAACATTCAGAAAACTAAAATCATGGCATCTGGTCCCATCACTTCATGGCAAATAGATGGGGAAACAGGAAACAGTGACAGGCTTTATATTCTTGGGCTCCAAAATCACTGCAGATTGTGACTGCAGCCATGAAATTAAAAGATGCTGGCTCCTTGGAAGAAAAGTTTTGACCAACCTAGAGGGCATAGTAAAAAGCAGAGGCATTACTTTCCCAACAGAGGCCCATCTAGGTAAAGCTATGGTTTTTCCAGTAGTCATGTATGGATGTGAGAGTTGGACTATAGAGAAAGCTGAGCACCGAAGAATTGATGCTTTTGAACTGTGGTGTTGGAGAAGACTCTTGAGAGTCCCTTGGACCGCAAGGAGATCCATCCAGTCCATTCTAAAGGAAATCCATCCTGATATTCACTGAAAGGACTGATGCTGAAGCTGAAACTCCAATACTTTGGCCAACTCATGCGAAGAACTGAGTCATTTGTAAAGACCCTGTTGCTGGTAAAGTTTGAAGGCAGGAGGAGAAGGGGACAACATAGGATGAGATGGTTGGATGGCATCACCGACTTGATGGACGTGAGTTTGCGTAAACTCTGGGAGTTGGTGATGGACAGGGAGGCCTTGCATGCAGCAGTCAATGGGGTCAAAAAGAGTCGGCCATGACTGAGCGACTGAACTGAACTCAGGTATTCTTGCCTGGAAAACGCCATAGACAGAGGAGGCTGGTGGGCTATAGACCAAAGGGTCACAAAGAGTTGGCCACGACTAAGCACGAAGCCATGGCATCACCACATGTAACTAAATAAACAATACATAGATATTTTCTCCTGGAAAGACATAACTATTTTTACAAATCCTTTTCCCATTAATTCTTTCTTTAACAATGTGTTTGTGTCTTATTTTATTTTGTGCTGATCATATGCTAGGCATTGTGAATATCATTGATATAATGGTTGTGATGACAGCAGATAAATTTATGGACAAATATTGATATTCAAATGGAGATCACAGTTTAAGCTTCATCAATATATGGATAGCATTTCCTGACTTTCAAATGCACAACTTCTATAACCTGTCTTGGAGGACAAGGTTTAGATCTAAGCAAAAATAGTATGTTTGCATCTTCCCTTGAATACAGATTTTGTGGTCTGTTGTTTTTTTTTTTTTTTTTCACCACTGAATTTGGTAGACAGAGTTGTCTGAGTCAGTTACTCAGCATGATGTTGATGGTGATGATTGTCACCTCAATTATCACTATCATTACTTTGATGAGTTACAGAAATTCTCTTCTCAGGTCATGTAAAAGCTGGTTACCAATGTTACTGGTGCTCTGTACAGTTTAAAGTGTGACTCCTTGATGGAATAAATTATAATATTGAGCAGTTCTATTCATACATGTCTAGGAACATCAGGAGAACATATAGGTCAAACATGGGTCTTGGAATCAGACACATTAAGGTTTGTTTCTTCTTTGACTACTTACTGACTATATTAGAGTTCAGTCAGTTCAGTCACTCAGTCGTGTCGGACTCTTTGCATCCCCATGAACCGCAGAACACCAGGCCTCCCTGTCCATCACCAACTCCAGGAGTTTACACAAACTCATGTCCATTGAGTTGGTGATGCCATCCAACCATCTCATTGTCTGTTGTCCCCTTCTCCTCCCACCCTCAATCTTTCCCAGCATCAGGGTCTTTTCAAATGAGTCAGCTCTCTGCATCAGGTGGCCAAAGTATTCAGGACTGATTTCCTTCAGAATGGACTGGTTGGATCTCCTTGCAGTCCAAGGGACTCTCAAGAGTCTTCTCCAATACCACAGTTCAAAAGCATCAATTCTCCGGCGCTCAGCTTTCTTTATAGTCCAACTCTCACATCCATACATGACCACTGGAAAAACCATAGCCTTGACTAGATGGACCTTTGTTGACAAAGTAATGTCTCTGCTTTTTACTATGCTGTCTAGGTTGGTCATAAGTTTCTTTCCGAGGAATAAACGTCTTTTAATTTCATTGCTGCGTTCACCATCTGCAGTGATTTTGGAGCCCAGAAAAATAAAGTCAGCAACTGTTTCCACTGTTCCCCATCTATTTGCCATGAAGTGATGGGACCGGATGCCGCGATCTTAGTTTCCTGAATGTTGAGCTTGGCAAAAAAAAAAAATTCCCTATTGTCTGTGGCTTAATGCTATGGAAATGTAATACAGCTGTCTACCATGAATGTTTCAAGGATCTGGGCCCCTGTAGCTCATAGCTATACTTCCTTGTAAGACCTCACAGTCTTCATCATGTAGTTGGTGGACAGGATAAGAGATATTTAATATCTTGACCTAGAAGTGACACAGTCACCTTTATTCATTGACAAGAATTAGGCAGTAGATCTACCTGCCTAAAAAAAGGAAGACTGAGAAATATAATCTCTGGTTGTATAACAATTGATACTTCCCAGCTGCAGCTCTAATTTCAAAAACGGTGTTAACAAATTTTTGGTGGCTATCTAGCCATCCAATCAAACTGATGAATGATTTTAAAAATAAATTTGTATAATTCTTATTCCTGACTAAAAAAGGGGAATGATACCCCTGAAATATTTATAATATAGATTAAATGAGACAGTGTTCATAACATCTTTGACATATGGTCAGGCAAAATATTACAGGCGTACCATAATTGTCATCATTGGGTGTTCTGTACTTCATGAGTACAAAAGATGATCAATTACTCCTGCCTCTCTTTACTAGAGTGATGTAATATTTCTGTCCTATTTATCATGAATGATGATTAAATCTCAAAATTTTATACAATTATAAGTTATTTATTTATGCCTTTATGAGCATTCTTTCCTACAGAAGTATAGATATCAAATTGTTCATTTTCATAGCTGCAGGCTTTATCAAGGAAATTTCTAAGATTGAAAGAAAATGGCTCTTTTTGGTCAATAACTATGAAATTTCAGACAGAGCGTATTAGAAGCAAAGAATTTCCGTCTGGTCTTGGCCAAGTCATAGCTGGATCACCCTCCTACTGTTGATTCTGCATTAGTAAACCTCTGCCAATCAGAATATAGAGACCTCTGTGTATAAACTGATTCAGCCTTTCAGTGAAGTTTCTTTCATTCTGTATTCTAAAATAGATGCTTACTGTTAACACTGTGCAGTATTGATTATGTTGCATTTATATTCATATTTGTAAGCTGCATAACATTTTTTGTTGTCTTCACATGGAAATTCTAAAAAGCTGGAGCAAATCATTGGATAATTTCTCTTATGAGAATTCTAGCAATAAATATTTCCAAAATAATACAGAAGAGAATCAGTGACTTGAATAGAGTTGAATATTCTCATCACAATGTAAAAAGTAAGCAGGGACTTTTAATCACTTTCCGTTCTCATTATATGTTCCTGTCATAATAGCTATTTTCTTTTTTTCAAATGGAAGAACAAGCAAACAACAATTTAATGTCATTTGTCCCAGTCTCTTAAAGATTGCATTTTCACATTAGTTTGACTTCAAATCAAAGTTTAGAAATATTAGTGCTAGGCAGCTATTTATCTTGAATTATTAACATTTATCAGTTATTAAAATCTGGTTACTTCTTTTATGTTTCAATCATTGAAATATAAACAACAAATAGAGGAAAATGTCAAGTGCATTTCATTCTGATTAGTAGTATAATTGTAAAGTTCTTTGAGTCTTGCTACATAAACTATTGTTAGCCTTCACATTTAAAAAGTCTTCAACATTTTCTTAGGGAATATTTGCAGGAAAAAATACATATTTGGGGTGAAAAGAAGAAAGTGGAAAGCTAATGTATTGAAGGATTAAGGATAAAGAGTGTAGCCCTCATTTAATAAATATGAAACAATGTAAAGGGTAAAGGACTTTAAGGTAAAGAACCTGATTTCTAAGTCTGATGCCTACCAGCCAGGTGTGAGATTGTGAATTAGAAGTCTGTAATTTGGGAATTTCAGTTTTCTTATCTTTGAAATGGGGACAAAATTGGTCGTCATTCCCTATAATTAGCTTATGATTTAAAAATTGAAAACATACGACAAATGCTATTAAAATCAATAAATACCCAGAAAAATAGCATTCTGTTTTTAATAAAAAATATTTTTCCTTAAGTAGAATGTATACTGGGAGAAAAATTTCCAACTTTTTGTAGCTGTGGGCCCTCCACCTTCTTTAGAAAGTTATGTGACACAGGCTGATAATGTTTGCCATTATTCTATCTCCTTTTAGATGAATGCATCCTTGTTTTTAGCTAGGCTTGTGACTACTTAAAAATAACAACTGCTTTTGCTCCTCTCCTTTTCAGCTCTATGTGACCATATGACTAAATACTGGCCAACAGAATGTGAGGAAAAGTGATATAACTACAACTTCTGGGGATATATCCTCAAAGCTGTAGTGTTTAAACTTAAGCCTGTATCAGCATCACTTAAAGGACTTGTAAAACAGCTGGGCATCATCCCAGAGTTACAGATTCAGTAAGTCTGGAGAGGGGCTTGAAAATTTACATTTCTTGTAAGTTTCTGGTGACACTGATCTGCTCATCCTCAGGTTATACTTTCAGAACCTCTGCCTTCTTTTTTCTTCCTTTTATCTTAATACTCAGAATATGAATGTGATGGCTGGTATTGATTCTGGAGCCGTAAACTTGCGAGGCCTATCTAAGATCATAGATAAGAAAGTCAGAAGCCCGCCTGCAGGAAACTGCAGAGCTACTCGATCAGCTATGAACTGCCTACCTCCATATTTTTCTGTGAGAGAGAAATAAGCTTCTAAATTGTGCACCTTCTATTAACTGTATTTTCTGTCAAATTCAGCCAAACCTAATTCATAGTAATAAAATATATTGGGTATAATTACAGCATTACTGTCCCAACTTCCCTACCCCTAGTTTCTGACAGAACTCTATATTAGTCCTTTACTTGTATACATATCAGAGTTTTAAATCTAATACCTGATAAAAAACTGAGGACTGAACCCCTGATATGAAATTCGTTATTTAGGATTAAGACATTTTTGAGTGGGAGAAATGGATTTTACCTTAATTCCTGTTATTTCTAACTTTGTTCTAGCAGCGTGATTTTATATACTTCTGCTATATGGAGGAAATATATTTGTAAAATGTGTGTTTGTATGTGTATATTTAACTTAAGGAGATATAAATACATCCTATACTTGAGTATTGAGTTTTTATAGCAAAGCCACATTTACAGTAGTTTAAAAGCTTGTTATGGTAGACATACATTTAAAATCTATGAGCATTTCATAACAGTACATAAACATGTTCAAGGATAAGGATTGATAATGAGATTTACTGACTTCATAAGTGTTGAGAGTGCTTGGCTTCATCCTCATGTCTTACAATTTTTTGAACCACTGAATATAACTCAAAAGGAGAATATAACTTTCATGGTTTATGCTGACCAAGGCATTTACATTCTCAGTGAGACATGTAAGAAGTCAATATATTCAGGTATTTTTATTGAAAGCTAAAGTCATTGGTAAACTCTGGCCTTTTTAAATATAATTTTTGCATTTTTTTAAGGTTTGCATAATCAGGAATGGTTTTAATGATAAAAGAATTGGAAATTGAAAACTGAAAGTTAGTACTTAATTCTGTATAAAGGATATAGGATAAACTTTGGCTTTGGTATTCAAATTTAGGTCTGTATTGAAAAAAAAACACAAATCATATGCAGCTTTTATCATCTGTTAAATAACTTTTGAAATCATAAGTAGCTCAAGGTTAAATCCCCCCATCTCCTAGTATTTCCCTTCATTATAGTTCCCTGAGAATATGTAAATTAATAAATAATTATTTAAGTGAAATTCAAATTCTAGTAGAAAAAATCCAAATTTCAGACATTTCAGTAATATTTTTCATTAAAGCAGTTATATTTTGATATCATGAGAACACAGAGAAAATACAGTTTAAGATGCTACAAGAATTTTTTTAAATGTCGGTATTGATTATTTAAAGTTTCAAACATGTTCCATAAAGAATATTAGGTGATTTACAAAAATAACATATAAATAAGTAATAAAAGAAAATAAAAATATATAAAGGAAACATGTAAAGAAAAGTATAAGCTTTCTAAGGAATGGTATAAAGAGTTTTATAATATCATTCCTATATTTTGTTTCCTAGCAGTCAAAGCTAACAACATAATAAACAGTTACATAATTATCATTACTTCTGTACTGAAAGAAGGAGATGTATCAGCTATTAAAAAAAATAACAAAAACTTTTGTATTAAAATCATTTGAATTTGAAAAACAGAAAAAAACATATTGTGGATGTTAAAATGATATTGTAACTGAATGACCATCTCAATGAAGATAAAACCACATTGGTCCTTTTTTTATAGTCCCTTTTAATGTAACAGTTATTTAATTAAAATTTGTATATTCACTGCCAGATTGGAATATCCTGAGTACTGAAATATGTCCTGTATTTTGTGTCACAAATGTCATATATCAAACTTTGTGTATAATAGCTAAAATAAATGTTTTTTAGTAGTTAATGAATTATTAAAGTTTATGCTAAGAAATACTGCCCAGTATTTTAATCACACAGCAGATAAATCAGAAGAATGCATAGAGCTAATATATCTAAAAAGAAAATTCAAAGTAGGCGCTGGTTATTAAATATTTGTGGGTGTGAATAATGATGTAGATGTGAATAATATCATTAAAAATTCCACATTTCCTGTTTTGTCAATATAAATTTTAATAACAGTGTAGAATAAATCTTAAATTTAGGAATTTGAATTTAGATAACTCAAGCTATGAAATTAGGAGAGAATAATAATGACACTCATATGTATTATTTACAATATACTCAGCAATTTTCTGCTGATAAAGAATCCTCCTCCAATGAAGGAGACCCCAGTTTGATTCCTGGGTCAGGAAGATTCCCTGGAGAAGGGATAAGCTACCCACTCCTATATTCTTGGGCTTTCCTGCTGGCTTAAATGGTAAAGAATCCACCTGCAATGCAGGATACCTGAGTTCAATACCTGGGTTGGGAAGATCCCCTGGAGGAGGGCATGACAACCCACTCCAGTATTCTTGCCTGGAGAATCCCCATGGACAAAGGAGCCTGGCAGGCTACACAGTCCATGGGGTTGCAAATAATCGAACATGACTGAGCGACTAAACACAGCACAACAATTTTATAAGTTCTTCATATTTAGAAACTAACATACTTCTCACAAACACCTTTTAAGATGGCATCATTTCTGCACTCATTTAGGAGTTATGGCCACTGAAGAAAAAAGAGATGAAGGTCACACAGCTACCAAGTGGGTGAAGGAAAGAGTGAATCAAATCTAATTCCTGGGTATATGCTTTAATCAGGCCTTATTCCATATCTCTCAAACATCTGAAAGATTCACTTTATTTTTTGTATTTGATATTTTAAGTTATTTGGAGTATATTCAATTTCTAAGACTGCTGGGAGTAACAAACTTAAATTGTTGACTTAACTTTTGATTTGTAGAGTTTCTTTAATTTTCTTGCTTTTTTGTATTACCTTTCTTGAGCTTAGAACTAGGTAGGAATCACAATTTATGGGCCAAAAAAAAAAAAAGATAATTCCAGGCAAGGTATGGCAAGATAAAAGGAGGGTCTGAGTAGATTTTTTAAAATAATTTCATTTGTTTATTTTTATTTTTGATTGCACTGGGTCTTCATTATTGTGTCGACGTTTCTCTAGTGGCGAGTGGGGGCTACTCTTTAGCTGCAGTGCATGGACTTTTTATTTTGTGGCTTCTTTTGTTGCAGAGCTCTAGGGCTTGGGGGCTTCAGCAGTTGCAGCCCATGGGTTCAGCAGTTGTGGCTCCCGGATTCGAGAGCACCTGATGAATAGATAATGGCACACTGGCTTAGTTGCTCTGCAGCATAGGGAGGCTCTTCCTTAACCAGGAATTGAACGCATGTCTCCTTCATTGGCTGGTGGATGCTTTGCCACTGAGCCACCAGGGAAGCCTCCTAAGTAGATTTTAAATATGAATCATTTGATGTCATGTAATTATGGTCTGTTATGTGAAATACCTGCTTAAATTGTGATGAAAAAATAGTTGGGCCTCTAACACTGTTTCTAGGACACTTATAAAGAAATCACTAAAGTGGGAAAAGATAATGCTTTTGTTAGAATCTACAAAGAAAGAGAGTATCTGGAACACCTTGGGGGCTACATCAAAGTTTATAATTGTACAATTTACCATATCTATCAGGAAAATAGAGATATAAATGTTCTACTATTCTGTCTACCATTGATGAATGTGTTTGCTACTGTTTGATGCTTGCTAACAAATTGGTATCTTCTGCTGTCAACATTACTATAAGAGAGCAGTTCTAATATGTTCTCATTAACATAATGCTAAAATTAACATTAAGAAGACACTTTCAGTGAGAATTTATGAGATTCTGTGCAATTAAGCATGTAACAATATGGACAGAAATTTTGCAGGGGTTGTATAAGAGTAAAAATTAAAAGTAAAATATTTGTAGAAGTAATCTGTGACCTGAGACTTTAGACTATTGATTGCTGACTTTTTGATGTGTTAATGTAAAGTAATTATTCCAGTGAATTGAAGCTGAAAGTCAACATGTATATTCATTAATTTAGTGTAAGCTTCCTTATTGTTAATCACAGTTGAGGTGTCTGTTTTCAGCAAACTGATCCAAACTTTCCCATTATGCTTTGCCAACCATGAAATTTAAACATTCTTTCTTGTCAACTTTCTAATTTGTAACTAGTAAATGCTTTCTTGATCATTTAAAATTAGAAGCACTTGTTTGTCTTTAAAATTAAGAATAGATTTTTGTCAGAAATCTGTTTAATATTGTATATAACTTGTGTTTTGGTATAACAAATATATTCACAATTTTTTTCTGTCAGCAGGTTCATTTGTTAAAGCATTCCATATTTCTTACTAATTAGGTAGTGTATTCTGACATATACAGTAGTATGTGTTCATCAGTTCTGCCTCTTAATAACTCTGTCATCTGGATAAAATTTACCAGCATTCTTTGTGGCTGGATAGGGTCATGTGTCTTAGTTCTGGCTACTAAGAATGTAGGTTAAAGTGATACATGTCTCTTCCACAAATTAAATGACCTTCCGTGTCTGCCAAGCCCTCTCCCATCTTTCTTCTCATACTCAAACGATGAAACTCCAGTGGAAAACTGCAATCCCTCTAGGGTATGGAGAAGCATAAAATGAAAATATCATAGATTCTGGAATGACCAGATAGGGAGATAAGTCTCTCGTTGTCTACATTCAACTATAAAGTGGGTGATAATAAAATGAGTAGGTTATTAAACCTGTATTAAGCAAATGAAATTTGGGTTTTTATTGCAGCTGTTGGTCTAGTGTTTCTGAGATTAGCAATATACTGGAAGTTGGAGAAAATTAAGAACAATAGCATCTCCCCACAGTGTATAAACATATATTTTTAGGTGGTAAGTTAAAATTCACTATAGGAAGGCATAGTTTATGGTGACACTATCAGGTTGATCAAAGCAACTGTACTATATAGTAAGAACTGGCAAAACCAAAGGCTTCTAAACAGAAACTGTTTTACACTTCAGAGTTGAACATTGTATCTCTAGTTGTTATAATAAAATTAAAAATGCGAACAGTCATCTAGTGATCAAATCATATGATAGAGAGATAATATATATATACATATATAATAAATGGGCTTCCCTGATAACTCATTTGGTAAAGGATCCACCTGCAATGCAGGAGACCCTGGTTCAATTCCTGGGTCAGGAAAATACTCTGGAGAAGGGATAGGCTACCCACTCCAGTATTCTTAGGCTTCCCTTGTGGCTCACCTGGTATAGAATCCACCCGCAATGCGGGAGACCTGGGTTTGTTCCCTGTGTTGGGAAGATCCCCAGGAGAAGGGAAAGGCTACTCACTCCAGTATTCTGGCCTGGAGAATTTCATGGACTGTATAGTTCATGGTGTTGCTCAGAGTCAGACACAACTGAGCAACTTTCATATAATCAATAGCACAGAGGAGGTTAACATTTGCTAAGCAATTCTGATGAACACAAGTAATAGAAAAGATACCAGATTTTTATGGGATATAATATATTTCTCTTTGATTATCTCCCCAAAATAGCAAAGATAATAATGATTACTTACTCTTTAAATGCTTTCTAGGTACTAGGGTACTCTGGAACCCTATTATACCCATGTCCTATTTAATGAACACAACTGATTTTAGTGATGGTAGACAAAGTCAGAGAGGCTGGTTGACTTGCTCAGATCGGATAGCTCTTGTGTGATAAGGCTGAGACTTACTCCCAGGCCCCACCAGCTCTAGATATAGCACATTGTTCATTATACTGTGAGAGACAATGGCCTAGTAAGAAGGGACCAAGGAAGTTGAGTTAAATAACCTAAGGCACATATTTCAAATATTTTCAAGGAATTACAAGTTTTTATTCTTAAGATTCTCAAAGTGATATGCCAAGTATCACTTATTATTTTCTGCTTTTCTATTTGATTTAAAATATCTATATATTTTAGATGTTATTATTTGTTATTTTGTCTTCTTATTCTATAATTTTGTCACATTCAAAGTTGCACATAACTGCAACTTTGAAAAATGATTCTTCTAGGTAAAATACCCAGGTAACTGCACATGTTTGCCTGTCTTTTATCTCCTTTGCAATCTCTCAGCAGATTAGTTTTGCTAAAACATTACATAACTTTTCTATTCAAAACTTTACATATGCATATGAATTTATTATATGAAAAGGGCAGCATTTCATAAGGTAAGGAGAAGGTAAATTTCTCAGTGAATGATTAGACACTATTAGATAACTACCTAAACATAAAGTTATATTTGCATATCACTCCTTACATTGCAAAACATTTGAGATTGAGTACATAGCAAAATAAAAATAAATGAATATAAATGTACACCCATGGTGGATTCATGTCAGTGTATGGCAAAACCAATACAATATTGTAAAGTTAAAAAATAGATAAACAAATTTAAAAATAAATATAAATAAATAAAAGTTATAAATGAGAAACTGCTTTTCAGAAATCTCAGATTGTGGAAAGCTTTCTGACATTGATATAATAACCAGAAGCTATAAAACAGAAGATAAATTGGATGACATGCAAATTTTTAAAAAATCTTTAAGTCTAAAACCACTATAAGCAAAAGCAAACAAAAAACTGGGAGAATATCTGAATCTGCTTTCAGAAACAGAAAACCAATTTCCCAAATACACTTTCTGTAAATCAATAAGGAAAGCGTTGGAAACCCAATAGAAAAATAGGCAGAAAACATGAACAGATAACTCAGGGAATGAAATGCAATCAACTATTATAGACAGCAAAATTTTTCACAATCAGGTGACTATGTGCATAAAATGCATATTAAAATATAATTTTAACTATTACTTTGTTAGAAAACACAAAGTTTGGTAGCATGATGTGGTTACAAGATGCAAAGAAACATGACATCCCACATCATGACAGCAGGCAAAAGGAGTATAACTTCAATTAGGGCTCTTTGGCAATATATTTTGAATTAAGAAGTACATTTTTTAATATAAAGCAGTTCCACTCCCTGGGAATTATTCCTTATATTGACTCATGCAAATATGAACTAACACATGTACAAAGTGGTTAATTAAAGTGTTGTTTATAATATCAAATATTGCAAAATAAGACTATATCTTCATCATTTGGAATTAGTGTATACATACAATAAGTAAACATGACTACAAAAATGAGAACAATAATGTGCCCTAATATGTATCTATCTCTAATAATAATATGTATTAGTTACAGAAATTTAAGAAGCACAATAGTATATATATAGACTTCTAAAATTTGTTGAAAATGAGTTAAAAGAATTTCCATGTAATATATTTTTATAATCATAGGGAATATTCATAAGAATTGGTTGGCCCATGGAAGAAGAAGTGGGTGACAAGCAAGCATGAATGAAACGGAACGTGTTCACTACAGATTCTTTTAATTCCTTTTGAATTTAAATCATATGAATTTATTTCTTATTCAAAAAATAAATGAAGAAACAAGTTGGTAGTTTGTCAAAATAGGATGACCAAGTGATCTACCAGTTACCCCCCTTGGCATCTTCCCCAAGAGAAATTAAAACATATATCCACACACAATTTGTATATAGATGTTTATAGCAACATTATCCTAATAGTCGAAGATAGGAAACAACTGAAATGCACATCAGTTGATGAATCAATAAACATGATGTGGTATGTCCATACTATGGCCTATTATTCACAAAAAAAGGAATGAAGAACTGATCTGTGCAAAACCATGATTAATCTCAAAATTAATATGCTTAGTGAAAGAAGTCCCTTATAAAAGATCATTTATAGTATGATCTCATTTATACTAAATGTCCAGAATAGTCAAATCTCTAGACATAGAAAGTAGACTAGTTATTGTTGAGGGCTGGAGGGAGTGATTGTTAATAGATATGAAATTTCTTTTTGGACAATGATGTTCTAGCATTGGGTTGTGGTGATTGTCCTATAATGTTTAAAATATGCTAAAAACTATTAAATATGGTATTACACACTATTTGGGTGTTAATTGGCTCTGTAAATTATATCTAAATAAAGCTGGTAAAAAATAAATAAATTTATAAATTCCAGATTGTTTACAGGATAAAGTCATTTATTCTTCAAACAGTATTTTAGGACCTCTAAGCTCTATGTTAATCACTTAGAATACAGAGTAACTGAGGCATGGTATCTGTCCTGTATGGGATAGTTGCTGAAATAGGGAGAAAAATATAAAGCTACATAAAAGTTCTATAACAAAGGAACATACACAATATTTGAAAACAGAGAGTTAGCAAAGCTTCCTAGGGAAGCTGGGGAAGGCTTCATAATAGGAGGTGATATTTTAACTTTCCTTAAAATATTAGGAGAATTTTTCCAGGTATTGAGCAGCAGTGAGTGAATTCAAGTTATGGTTGTAAAAAAAAAGAATAGTTTTGCGGGATTGCCTCCCTCACACAGGAGACTGGGAAGAGGGGATGATGGATAAGGCCACAGTGGTCAATGAAAGCCAGATTGCAAAGGGGCTTATGTACTTTGCTGAGAAATTAAAATTTCACCTTGTATGAAATAGGGAATCATGGGTATTTTTAATAAGAATTAAATGTTTGTTTTAGAAATCTTTTTGTAGCAGTATGATTAATAGATTGGAAAGAGGTGAGACTAAATGAATGGAAACCATTGAGGTAGATACTGCATTATGCCCTGAGAAGAAAGCATGAGGGTCTGATCATGAGAATGCAAAGGGGGTGCCCAGTTAGATTTGGACATTTCAATGGAAGAAGACTTGAGAACTCACCAAAGGTGTGGCTAGGGAAAGGGAAGAGTATTTCGGTTTGACTAGGTAAATAAAGGTGGGTTCACCAAAGAAAATAGGCATAGAAAATTTACCATCCTTGTTTCTTCAAATCTACCAAATGCCTTGCTCATCCTAGGTACTCAGAGGTTGAATGAATGGATGGTTAGGTTAACTAGTCTCATACCATACTATTTTTCAGGCTTCTGTATATAGTAATATCATATGTTTATATAAGTGAATATTGACAATTAAATAACATTTTCTATTGACATAGATTTTATAGTGGGGGATAAATCTGCCTGAAGATCTAAGAAGTAAATAGTAATGAGAATAATTGCTTGCACAGTTTCATCTGGCCTTCTCAAACTATATTTTAAGCCAGAGTCTCTGCTTCCATTCCTGTTTCCTTCTATCAATTCATTTTGGATGGTACTCTCTGTTTACATGTTGATTATGTGTCACTTTCCTCATTGGACTCCTTTACTCAAGAAAGACTCTGTGTTGTTATCCTGTTGCCTACTTTGTAAAATCTGTAGTTCTCCACTTTTACTAAAAGACCTTTCATAGGCTGAGCCTAGTTTCTTTCTCCAGCTCCTGGGAGGATAATTCTTTATAACTGGCTGAACCTCATGTCTATTCTCTATATAAATTGTTGTAACTCCTGTTTGTATGTTTTTAACCATGCTGTTTCTGTTCTGGAATGTGCATTTCCATTCTTATTCAGTCCCTTTCTGTCATTGTGTTCTATGAGGACTTCTTTGATTCTGACAAATTAGGAAGGCTGAATTTGTAAAAAATAAATAAAATAATATACTACATTATTTATCATTTACTAAGTATTATCTTTTGGTATGAATTTGTAAAAAATAAATAAAATAATATACTACATTATTTATCATTTACTAAGTATTATCTTTTGGTATTCCTCTTTGCTTTTCTCTATTTTGTTTCCTCAAATAGATTGTAAGTCTTTCAGCCTAAGGAATCTCATTTTAGTTGCTTAGCAAGCCATTCCTTTTAAAGTAAATTATGTGTTGTATATTTTAAGCCTTTTTATTTTAAAGCTTATATTCTAGGGTTTTCAAATAAAACTACATGATGCTTTTTTAAGTGCCAGAACTATTATTGTACATAAGAGACCTAAGTTTCCATCACTAAGTTTGGCCACATTTAAAACATAGCAGGATGCCTTTTCTTGTCTCTGAAGCCTTTATAATTCTAACTGGGACTTACCATATCATGCAGTGCAAACCTGGGTAAATTGCATGCTAGGTAAAAAAGCTGCCGTGGTGTTACCCACCACAGGAAGTAGTAGGAAAGAAATGTTAGTGGAAAGTCAGTAGAGAGCTCAGTAGGAAAAGGAACACATGAAAACAATATGCTGGCTATTATCAATAGTTAAAACCAACTGAGTAGCGAATGTTCCCATTAAAATTCAATCAATGAATGCCAAAATAGCTTATTCAGCATGAACCATTGATATTTGGAGATTTTATTCATTCTAACTCTGGTATAGGATTGGACAGGAAATGACACTGAAGGAGCTTCAGGAAATGGTACAAACCTTATCATATTTAGAGACCCTATAAGCCTATTTCTTCAAAATACGACTACATTGGCAAGAAAGAAGGACAGTACATAGGAAAAGAGCACAATGAGTGGCTCAAAATACGTGTGTAATGATACATTATATGGCCTTATAGACTCATAAGGTCTAAGAGCTAAAGGGAGTATTTTTTTATAAACCTACCTACCCATCCCATATGCTTCTGACAAAAGCCACCATTTTGGAGGCTATAAGCAGAAAGTTTACCGTTTTGCAAGGTGGCCTGTTTCATTTTCAACTAGCTTTGTTTTGCAATCTGTATTCCCCAAACTATCCCAAGAATGAGGGGATAAGGTAAATATTAACAACAGTGGACTTCTGGTTCTGTTTTCACCCTCTTTGGGACCTTGAGTATTCCAAGTACTCCTAGTTATTTCTAGAAATTTCCAAGGTTAACATGAATGTGTTCTGAGGAGTGTTTTTTGTATCTGCAGTATTACAATCAACACTTTTCCTCCTTGCTCTGGCTGCCAATGTTGATACCCAAGGCTCTGTTGTTGAACTGTTGTCATGTCTTTTTGCAACCCCATAGACTGCAGTGCCCCAGGCTTCCCTGTCCTTCACCATCTCCCAGAATTTGCTCAGACTCATGTCCATTGAATCAGGGATGCCATCCAACTGTCTCATCCTCTATAGCCCCCTTCCCCTCCTGCCCTCAGTCTTTCCCAGCATCAGGGTCTTTTCCAGTGAGTCGGCCCTTCTCATCAGGTGGCCAAAGTATTGGAGCTTCAGCTTCAGCATCCACCCTTCCACTGAATATTCAGGGTCTGGCAGATACCAAGTATAGGAACAATTTCAGTGGCAATTGTAACATACTTGGTAATGAGCATAGGGCAACCAGAGTGACAGATGACAAGCCATACTCATAACCATCTCTTTGTCCTGTTGTACTTGGTGCAGTAGTTATAAAGAAGTAACTATTGATTTGTTGTTAACTTTTCCTATTAAGATGATTGAAAACAAGAACTAGGATTTATTGGATTTAGATCATAAGTATTTACTGAATAAATGAGAAACTCTAAGCTTCTGTTCTCAAGCAAAATTATGCAATATTCAGTTTACTTTGGATGAATGTTTTTATTCCCTTCGTGGTAAACCTGCTTGGTCACACATACAAATGGACCTTTTGCAGTCTAGCTCTTTATAGACATGCATGGCTAAAATTTAGGGTGAAGGCTATTTTGGCTTCAGCTAGAACCTGGGATAGATAAATAAGTTTTGGTATAAAACAAAACTGTCTCCCATGGACCTAGTTTACCACAGTGGAGCTTAACAGAATAAAACTTCTAATCTTGCAGGGAATGGAGAGCAGTGCTAGGGCTTCAAATATATATAGTTTCATAAACATGTTCAAGTTAAATTTTAAAGTGACTTGGAAAAATTGCTGTTAACTTCTTACAGTGAAAAGTGATGATTTTAGCATCTGTTACTTTTTCAACTTTTATAAAGTACAGAGTATCTGTGTGTGTGTTCAGAAACTAGGAGCAAAGTTGTGAAAAGTGGAGACCTTGGAGACAGGGGTATGAATAAGATATGTAACATCATTTACTCATTAACTGCAGAATATTTATTGAGCAAGGACAAGGCACAGGGACAAATGCTGACAGCAGTAAACTGATGGATAAATGCTCTTGATCTTATGAAATTTATGTGAGCTAGTGGGTGGCAGAAAAAAAGTTTTAATTATTCAAATCATAAATGATAGTCATGATAAGTACATAAGTAATCATATTCTAACAGTTTCAACCAAAGTAATCACTGCCACTGTAAAGGCTGGAGGGTAGGAGGCATCATGTCAAGAAACATATTTTAGATCAACAGAAAATGAAATTCTAGGGGATATTAAGGCATATTGAAGTATTCTTTATTATATTTCTTACTTTTGGAGAAATGGAAGTTTAAACTAACATTTTATTTTAATCTTTAACTGTATGGAATACTTTAAATATTCACTGCATTTTAAGTTAACGCTATCCAATGAAAAAGTTGAAATTATCTCCATGCATAGGAATTAAAGTGATTCAAATATTTGCAAATGAGATTGGGTGATAGTCACAGATTACTTAGACATGGTTATCGATAGTGCATTTGTGATGGTAGTAGGCCACTTAAACAGCTCTTCTCAGAGAAAATCAGGTAACTTCCCACAGTTACACAGGTAAATGGCAGTCAGAAGTCAAACTGAACTCCATTTGATTGTTATATCTGATTCACTTTATTTTCAAAAGTATTTTACTTGTTGAAGACATTGTTTCATATTTCACTTATTGTAATTGTTGATTTAGGAACCCGGAAATGTTAGGTCACCAATGTAAGCTCTTCATTTTATAGAAGATGAAACTGAAATTCGAAGAGATACTATGACTTGCTCAGAATCTTACTAAATTTAGACTATAGCTGTATTAAATTTCAGGAAGCACTGCAAAGTATATGATTACTACATATATTTATACTTAACAATAATTTGAATGCTAGTAAGAAGGCAATATTTTTCCTGTGAAATGCCATGGACAGAGGAGCCTGGTGGCCTACCGTCCATGGGGTTGCAAAAGAGTCAGACATGCTGCTGCTGCTGCTAAGTCGCGTCAGTCGTGTCCGACTCTGTGCGACCCCACAGACGGCAGCCCACCAGGCTCCCTCGTCCCTGGGATTCTCCAGGCAAGAACACTGGAGTGGGTTGCCGTTTCCTTCTCCAATGCATAAAAGTGAAAAGTGAAAGCGAAGTCACTCAGTCGTGTCCGACTCTTAGCGACCCCATGGACTGCAGCCTACCAGACTCCTCTGTCCATGGGATTTTCCAGGCAAGAGTACTGGAGTGGGTCGCCAGTGCCTTCTCCAAGTGGCTAAACAACAACAATAAATTTTATTATTGGAGATCTTTAGAAAAACCTTTGGGGAGAACTTTACATATAAAGTAATACAACCAGGTGAACTTCTATAGCTCTTAGTGAAAACTTCTCCAAACTGAGGAATTAAAGGCTCTAAGTTATACACCTTGAGGTTTTCATCATGAATAGCCTTAGAGGTTATGTTCAGTAGCAACAATAATCCAGTTACAAATGTAGAATTTTATAAGAAAAAATTTAATTCTTATTCATGAATTTCTTATTTGCATGTCATAAGATATATCATTTGAATTGAGTTTTTAAGATCTATTATTTTGGTGTTCATTTGTTATGAATGATTTTTTGTTATATATTATATTTGACATGTACCTAGTTAAGTACTTGTTTTCAGCTTTTAATATAATAAGCAATATGTGCTACCATAGCTTCAATTTTCCTGCCAAGTAGAGAGTGACAGCTGTGTGGAAATATGTAATGCATATTTTCATCTACAGATAAATTGGAGGGAAGGAAAAAGCAGCTTCTGGGTGGGCAGGTCACCATCATTTAAATGAATTGTTAAAATTATATTTTTCCCTGGAAACAAAAATGTAATTACTTTTCTGGCTAGATGCACACTGGAAAGCCTTATTTATATTATTGTAGCATATTTTCTCTCAATTTACAACTTTCCCAAGATCCTTTGGATTTTTTTTTTCCATTTGTGTTACTCTTCTTCTTTCAAGCAATATGCACTTATTTCATAGTAAAACTCTATGATATTTGTGTAAACGTATCCCTGAAGGACAGAATTGCTCAGTACATAGCATTGCAAGTGAGACTTTGCTCTTCTACATTCATCTGATTGGCAAGCAAGGGAATTGAAGCTCCAAGTAGACTGCCACGTAAGGAAGGTTCTTATGATCACCTTGATTGAAGAAAGGTTAGTAGTACGAGGCTGGGGATTTTAAATGTGCTATATCTTAACTCAGTTTCAAAGTGAAATATGAAATACCATTTATTTATTACTTATTACCATTTTGTAATTTTATATTTTATCACAAATTGTAATAAATACATTCCTCATCTCCAAGAAGGCATAAAAATGCCTTAGCTATATTTCAAAATCATGTTTCAGTGTTGCTGCCTGAAACTTAAAATCTGTCACTTAAAATCAAATATTTCATTTTATATTATGTGGTTTTTAAAGATATGGTATTAATTTTATGATTGGCATGAATAGTAAACAAAGAAGAAATGTTAATCTCTATCTTTTTTCTACTCTCAATTTTCTTGTGTATCGGTGATATTAATATTTTGGTATTTTATGTGCTGGCATGTCTTTAATTTTGAAACTTTCAAAGGTTAGCCTGAGATAATAATTTATGTGAAGAGTATCACTCACTAGAACAGCACAACTATTCATGAATTCTTTGATACTCTGAGTAAATTTAATCCCAATTTGGACTTGAATGATATCATTTGCAATTAAAAGAACATTAGATTAATAAGTCTGGTATCTCTGGTGATCTTTTCTAATACAGAATTTAGGCCTATCAGACTAATTACATTGGAACAGAAATCACATTTAGGGATGTTAGAAAGGGGAGGAAAAGCTAAGTGCTATTTCTGCAGAGTTTATTTTGGATTTGAAAATTTTTTTGGTCCAAAGGTGATAATAGTTCCTGTTGTCCCCTAAGTGCATGAAGAAGTCAACTTTTTATGTGGAGCTTGATCAACATACTGTAACTTTCTGGCTGAAAAAATACACCACGGGAGAGCTTCTTCTAGGCTCTACAGGTATTTTAACATACATTTTGTAATTTTTTTTTGTCCAAGCAATATTTCATAGGTGTTTGTTCAGAGGATTCAGACATGGAACTGTGTCTCTTTTTTATGGTCTTCTTAATGTGGACCCCTTTCAGTTTTTTTCCCTCCTCTTGAAGTCTGTACTATAGCATTCATATCAGTAAGTGCTCCCAACTATCATTACCCATAAGTGACAGGACAACCTTTGTGTTTCTTTCACGATTCATTGAGAATCATTGTTTTTTTCTCTACCCAGTCTTGTTAGTGAACCTCAGAATTCAACACCTTCTTTTTTCTAGCTTACTGTTTTTATACTTGTAACATACTTGACTTGCTTTTAGTTACTCACTGCAAAAACAGCTGTTAGTTGGAGTCTCCACTCTGTGTCAGGCCTTAATTTTTGCAGCATCTGCTTCACTCAGCTCAGCAATATACTATAGATAAAGATAGTCCAGAATGGATATATTCTTCAGTTATTGTATTCTGAAAATAACCTCTATAACCATTATTTCTATTTTGATATATCCTCTCTTAGGTCAGATTTCCTGTGAAGAGGATCCTGATGCTGTATTTGCATTCAGAAAATTTACTGGGAAGCCCTCTAGGGAACTAGAGGAAATGAGGAAAGTGTGACAGGCAGAAAGAGAAGTTGAATTGAGATAAGTTGCAAAAGAGGCCTCCCCCAACCTCACAGGTTGCTCTGAAGCTAAAATGGCTATTCAGAGATGTCTTTTATGGAGGCAAGGAGATGTCCTGGCCCCTCAGCTACAGGTCCTCTATGTGAGTTGTAGACCCCACTTTGCATGAGCAGATCCCCTTTGGTGGAGGGGGCGTTCCCAGGAGGTACTTGGCTGTGTTCCACCAGTAGCCACCAGTCTTAGCAGCTGACATAATGGAGGCCTCAATCCAGAGAAGGGGATCTGAGTGGCACACTATAGTATCTACAAAAAAAAAAAATCTTCCGTAGCTTTTCTCTTTTTTGCACCTGGAAGTAATACCTGTTAATGTCTCTCTCACATTCATTCATTCATACTCATTCCCTCCCCCCACCTTTTCCCTCTCTGCCTTCTTCAGGTCCTTCTGGCTCTCTGTCCTTCTCTCCCTCTCTCTCTCCTTTTCCTCTCCCTCTTTGTGCATCCCTCTGCCGCTCCTAACCCTCACAGCATTGCATCTGTTTTTCTATTGGATATTTGTTGTATTTTATCCTTTATTTTTTTAATGTGTATGAGTTATATTAATAACCATGAGGTGTGGGTACTTTAAAGATATAAGCTGTTCTAATTGTATTTCTTATTCTCAGGCACACAGAATTATATCTTTAAAAAAAAAATCTAGTGAAAAATAATGCCCCATAGTCTTGTTCATAATTCACCTACAAAGAAAAGTAAAACAAAGATAATATTTTTTGCATATCTAGAGTCATGAGAGAGATGATGAGAGATTTAATCCCTTTTTATTTTATTTATATGACAAGTCTCAGTGTTTTCTCTCCTAGATACTGCAGAAATATTATTGGTCTTGCCTGGGATATCTTGGGACAGGCAGCCTTTTCCTGATCACCATGAGGAGATGATCTGACACAACACTAATCCTACCTGTCGCACAACATCTGCTGCTATTATGCTATTCTCTCAAAATATAAAACTGGGTAAAGCAAAAGCAGTTACCATAGAGTAGTTCCTTGATGGACAAGGCCTCTTCCTTTCTGTACCTCCAATCAGACATTTCATAAACCCGAACCACATTTAGGGGAGTAGTTGCCACATCAATCATGTTTTATAATAATTAAGCTTAGTTTGCATCAAAAGGAATCTGAAAACTTTGATACAGATCTTCAAGTAATATCAAGTGACTGTTTAATAAATTGGTATGGAGGCAAGTCCTTGTATATAAAGATTTTTTATTTCACTGGGAAATATGACTGAGTTGTATGTTAGGACTACTGGATTAATTTCACGTGTCCCTTCTCATTGTTTCTCTACAACAAAATCTTAGCCCATATAAGAGCATATGGTTAGATCTTTATCAGTGCCATTCTATTATTTTACAATTTTAGAATTTTACTTCAATGATTATAGATTTGGTATCATTTCATTTTCAAGTTATCTCTTCTGTCAGTAAATATAAATGATAATTACTAGCCCCCTCTATCTTCTCATTTAAGATATATTTACTATTTATAACTCTCTATCTTAGTATAATTTATTTCGTTGATTAAGAATCACATAGAAAGAGAAAATATCTTTTTTAGCTGTGATTCCACTGGTTCATTCAAAACCATTTAGGAGCTCCTTTTGTGCACTTAGGTCATTCAAAGATAAATAAATATGCATTATTTTATCCCCGAATCCTCACAAGCATGGTGGAAGATGTTTGTATATAATCTGATCTGATATGATTGGATAAGTGCTTTCTGTTCCTGTGAACCATGCTGCTGAGAGCACTGAAAGCAGAACTAATTCTTGACAGAAGATTTACTGAAAAGTAGAGTGAATGAACAAGGTGATATTTGAGCTGATCCTTGAAAGATAAGCCTCAATTCTGCTTCACCAGTGTGTGTGAAGAATACTTCGATATAGTTGGAAATAGGCCATGTGTTGGATAGTAGAGCATGACAGGACTGAAATTAAAGTCAGTTATGAAAGGGCCCTAAAATGCATTTGTCTCGAATTTAATGGATAGTTACTTAAATATTTTTTGTCTTGTTTTTGAGAAAGGGAGTGATATATCTTTACTTCAGAAAGGAAGTTTTGTATATTTAGAACAAAATATTAGTGAAAGCCTAAACAGGAGGCAGTTTAAATAATCCAGGGATGACATTGCTGAATTATTAATGAAGGCAAAGAAAACTAACAAGATATTTATTGCTAGGCAGATAAAACAAATGTAGGAAAGAAGAGGTGGAGAATGCTTGAGTTTCTATCTTGAATATGTGAATGGTGATAGAGTAATTACTATAAGATATTGGGGAGAAGGAACTGAAGTGGCAGGGAATATTAGTTCACTTTAAAAATAGTGTCATTGTCCATGTGACTTTAGAATAACCATATCTGTTTGTTCTATACGAATTTAGGAATTTGCATCTGTAACTCAGCATCATGGTATATACAGCAGCTGAAATCATTGGAATGAATGGTAATGCTAAGAGCAGCTGGGGAGGTGAGGGAGGGATGAAAAGAAAGAAAATGAGAATAGAGAGAAAAAAAGAGTTGAGGACTCATGTTCTATTCTTTGTGCACACATGTCCCTTTATATAACTGCATTCATTGTATACACTCATTTAACATTATACCATATATACTTTCTCATTTTTTTATTGAATGAAAGGCCTTTTAGTATGCTGGAGGTATTTTAGAGGTACTGTCCTTATATTTTATCTAAACATATCAAATAATTGCATATAAAGGCACTTTTGAATAGCATCACCCTGTTATGTAATTCCCTAAAAACTAGAGAATGTGTGCTTAGTTGCTTAGTCATGTCTGACTCTTTGTAACCCCATGGACTGCAGCCCACCGGGCTCCTCTGTCCATGGGGCTTCTCCAAGCAAGAATAGTGGAGTGGTTGCCATGCCCTCCTCCAGGGGAATCTTCCCAACCCAGGGATCAAACCTAGATCTCCTGCACTGCAGGCAGATTCTTTACCAACTGAACCACCAGAGAAGCCCAAGAATATTGGGGTGGGTAGCCTATCCTTTCTTCAGGGGATCTTCCCAACCCAGGAATAGAACCGAGGTCTCCTGCATTGCAGGTGGATTCTTTACCAGCTGAGCTACTCCAGTACAAAATGCTCTTTCAAAAGATGATAAATTATATAAAGTGTTTTCAAGTTTTCCCAAAGACAAATAGATGATGAATCAACACTGGAACTTTCTCCTTCATTTCCTTTCATAACTAAAAGGATGTTCTTCTGCAGCAAGTGCATACAGAGAGAAAGGGGAAAAAAAAAAAAAAAAAACCTCAGGAAAATTATTTGCATGTATCCAATTTCAAAAGGCTAGCTAATGCTAAATACTTTATTTTAGATTAGAGGATCATGGTTTTTTTTTTTAATTAATTTATTTTTTATTGAAGGATAATTGCTTTACAGAATTTTGCTTTTCTCTGTCAAACCTCAACATGAATCAGCCGTAGGTGTGTGTGTATATATATGTAGATATATATACACACACACATGTGTATATATATCCCCTCCCATTTGAAGCTCCCTCCCATCTCCCTCCCCATCCCACCCCTCTAGCTTGATACAGAGCCTCTGTTTTAGTTTCCTGAGACATACAGCAAATTCCTGTTGGCTATCTATTTTATATAGGTTAATGTAAGTTTCCATGTTACTCTTTCCACACATCTCACTCTCTCCTCTCCTCTCCCCATGTCCATAAGTCTATTCTTTATGTCTGTTTCTCCATTGTTGCCCTGTAAGCAATTCTTCAGTACCATTTTTCTAGACTCCGTATATATGTGTTAGAATATGGTATTTATCTTTCTCTTTCTGACTCACTTTGCTCTGTATAATAGAGGATCATGCTTTTTAAATCAAGATTTCGGGCTTGGCTATGTTCATGTGTAATCAGCTACACATTGCACCTGTAAATCTCACAAGAATTTTATGCTAGAAATTAATGTGGTTACAAGGAGAAACCAGGTGTTAGATGAGTGGTACTGCATAATTATTTTAATCTTAAAAGAGACATGAAAATATATTCCTTACCTTTGGTAGTTACTTCACATACCAAGAAATGTGTATTATTTAGTGTTATGTTAATGTCCTTTAGTGTTTGGCACGTGATTCGAACATAGTGAATGTCTGTGTAAAACTTTCCAGTGAAAGGAGTATTACATATTTTTACCCTTCATTTTGATCTTTAAATACTGTATCAAATAATTAGGGTGCTAAGAGTACAAATTCATTAATTTGAATAAAATCATTAAATGATTATACTGGATTAAGATTTAATTTGCAGTTACTGATCCAGAGCAATTTTATATACAAAGGATTATTTCAAAGTCTTCTGGTTCTTTCAAACCTATTTCAGAGTACCTGACAACTTCTCATTCAGAATGCTGTAAAGCTTCAATGTGCATATTACTGAGGCATGCACTGGAATATCATTTGTCGTTGTTCCTCATACTTAAGCTTTCTGGTTCAGTTCTGGAACGCTGTCAATCATAAATATTCTAGAATCAGAGATTCTCTCAGTTGGAAAGTACCTTAAAAACTGCCTAATCTAATCAACTGCCTAATGTGTACAGAACATTTGACAGATGTTCATTCAGCCTGTGCTAAACCTCCTGGAGACCTCCTGCTATCTTTTGAAGCGTCTCAGTATAAAGATTTTGTCTAACATAAATCTTCTCTTGCCTAGGCTTAACACATGCCTTTTCTATTTGGGGGAAGAGGGAGAAATAGCTTTCAGTTTCCTTGTTGCTGCTGCTGCTGCTGCTAAGTCACTTCAGTCGTGTCCGACTCTGTGCGACCCCATAGACGGCAGCCCACCAGGCTCCTCTTTCCCTGGGATTCTCCAGGCAAGAATACTGGAGTAGGTTGACATTTCCTTCTCCAACACATGCATGCATGCTAAGTTGCTTCAGTCACGTCCGACTATATGCGACCCTATGGACAGCAGCCCACTAGGCTCCTCTGTCCACAGGATTCTCTAGGTAAGAACACTGTAGTTGGTTGCCATTTCCTTCTCCATCAGTTCCTTGTTATTCAATCACTAAGTCATATCCAACTCTTTGTGACCCAATAGACTTGGATTTCCCATGCAAAAATACTGGATTGGATAGCCATTCCCTTCTCCCGGGAAGCTTCCCGACCCAGGGATCGAACCTAGGTCTCCTGCATTGCAGGAGGATTCTTTACTGCTGAGCCCCCAAGGTATCAGCACGCACTTGTATAATGTGATATCTTTATGTTTTAGAAACACACAGCCATGGCTTAAAGTACTTCCTAACTTTAGTACCCATGATCATGGGAAGATTGCTTACCTTTCCAACATTATATTTTGTCATCTGTAAAATGTGCTAGCAACGAATATCTCTTAGAGATTGTTGTGAGAATTAAATTTAAAAAGTGTCTAAGATATTCCAACACAATACTCCAGTAGTTTAATACATTTTCATTTCTTTGTCTGACTTCTTATAGTTACTGGTAGATCAATATTATTATCTCAAGTAGTCTAGATACCACAGATTAATATAAAGATTGCATTAGCTTTGTGGAGTCTTGTGCTATTTACTCACAAGGAACTGTCAAGGAATATTTTAAGTATTAATAATTTTTGTATAAGGGCTGCTCATCTTCATAAAACCATTATATATATATATACACACATTTTTTTCTATTTTTCACATTGTCAACAATATATTTCATGTTAGAATCTACCTGTGGCTCCAACTTGTTAAGCAAACTTTTGAAATTTTATTCAGTTAGCCAGTGTGTTAGCTAGGTTCTGACATTTGTCTTTTGTGAATCTGATGATTGTTCTCTCTGAATCAGTGATAAAACACAAGCTAGGAAGGGAGAAGACTCAAGCCAGACTGCTAAGAAACTGTACACTGAACCATCACTCTGCACCTCTCTTTCTTGCTCACACTTCCAATACCTTTTAGCTTACCAGCATCCAATGCATGTTTCTCTAGCGTGTTGCCTACAAAGTTATTATGAGGGGAAACTAGCAAATGCCTTACTGAAATACATAGAATGATTATACCTGTTCATTCCTCTGGGCACATGTGATCAGGGTCATTAAATAGTGGGCTCGTGGTAGGTGGCAATGTCTCCAAGAAAACAAGGAACAAGCTGAGCCCAGACCAGAGTCTGTATGAGGTGTCAGAAGTCAAAGCCACAGAAACAATGTTCCAACTGCAATATAATTATTAGTGATTTTCAAAATCTAAATAGAGTTTTCCCCATTCCTGGTGTTACAGTCAAACATATCATTTTATACTGTCCCCAAATAATTTTATATTATAAATGAAAATAACCATTAACATCTAAATAATATTTAGCACGTGAAAGATAGAATTAATCTAAATTGGGATGATAAATACTTTTTTAAAATGTTTACTATTGTTGTTCAGTCACTAAGTCGTGTCTGATTCTTTGTGACCCCATGAACTGCAGCACGCCAGGCTTCTCTGTCCTTCACTGTCTCCCTGAGTTTGCTCAGACTCCTGTCCATTCAGTCAATGATGCCATCCAACATCTCATCCTTCATCTCCCACTTCTCCTCTTTCCCCATCAGGGTCTTTGCCAGTGAGTCAGCTCTTCTCATCAGGTTGTCAAAGTATTGGAGCTTCAGCTTCAGTGTCTGTCTTTCCAATGAATATTCAGGGTTGGTTTCCTTTAGGACTGACTGGTTTGACCTCCTTGCTATCCAAGGGACTCGCAAAGCGTCAATTCTAATAAACTACTGTTTATTAGTTTAGAATTTTTAAAATGACAAAAATGGATTTATAAGTACTATGTCCTCTCAAGATCAGCTATTGAGAGAAAATGAAGTTAAACTGAAGTTCATATTCTTTTTAATATATTGTAATAAACCACTTAAAATGAAAGACATTGGCCATTTCATTCCTACTTCTTTAAAGAGTGAGGCCTGATGATATCCTTAAACCTCACAATACTCTTAAGAAAGTACTTTCCAATTATTTTGAGATACTAACACCTTAGAGAATCTGATAAGAAAAAAAAAAAAAGCTGTGTTCCTTTTACTAAGAAAAATTCACAAATGCACTTTTAAGAGCTGGATTTAAGTAGTGACCTGCTGAGCAGTTATCCAAGGTGCTAATCCGAGAATAGCACTAAACTGCCACTAGGAACATGTTGAGATAAAGAAGATTGATTTACAAAGTTTTTCTTAAGGATAATGCTGTATGTAGCTTCAAGGATTATTTTCATAAGTCTCTTGGGGAAGAAGAGATGAACTTAAAGATCTGGGCTGCCTCTAGCCCACATGGCACCTCGGTGCACATTTCTGCCTCTAGCTGGATCCAGTTGGACATGTTGGACGGCTGCAGGAATTTAAATGCAAACTGATTGTCCACCCTCACTTGTCCTCTAGGCTGGATGGCCTTGTGACAATATTTTAGAGACTTTCCTCAAAGAAGAAGTTCGAGTAGCAACAGAAGGCTCTATAAATGCCTTCTCAAGAGGTTGGATCCAGTTGATAGCAAGATTCGATTTTTTACTGAAAGGGTTATGCTAGGATAGGGCTGCAATCCAGGACAGAAGACAAACGATGACTGTTGTCACAGTCTTTTCTTTACTTTCCCTAACCAGAGTCATCTGTTCCAGCTCTTAAATAATGCTTGACAGATATATGGAGATACTGAAGGACAAAAAAATCATCAGCCTGTATGCTTTTCAAGCTCTCTGGATGCTTAGGTATACCGGTCTGGCCTACACATACATTAAATATTTTCTGTACATTTTCAGCGAACTTATAACTACTTGATGCTTATTGATGTTGTTGAATGTTTCTTTGTTAACTGTTTGTTTAATTAGGACATATTTGGGGCCAGGAACTAAACCTGCTTACAGATAAGTTTTCAAATAGCAAGTGGGATAATTATCATATTTTATATTACTAAAGTTATAATTTAGAAATTACTACTATAAAGTTTACATGAGTCATGGTATCTTATTGAAAAAACAATAACAACAACCTTGTAGGAACTTGACTTCAGCCCTCTTTCATTTGAGCTATTCTCAAATGTTTCTCAGTTGTACCAAGGTTTGTCCTTGCTAAATGAGTCAACTTGAATTTCATGTGACTCTATATTTAACAATATCATCTCCTTGACACATAGTCATAAAATAATGCCTATAGCCTTCAATTGAATTTACATATGATTTTTTTAAAAATCAGGTTGTTTTAATGACTTTTAGAATTACTTGCTGATATACATCATGTTGGTCTGATAAGCATAGAAATCTATTGATTTTATGTGTTCCAGTTTTCTACTGAGTAGTTAATCCTTTTATGAAACAAAATATATTTCAGTGGAAATAAAACAGTACAAATATCTTTAGGCTGACAAAGTTCTCCTGGCATCAGAGAAATTGAGTGATTCATTATTAGCTTGTATATAACATATCATTGCTGGACACCTAGCAGTGATAAAAAGCTGAAAGATTATTGTAACAGACTGTATCATCCAGATAAAGGATATGCAGGTTTGTCACCAGTAACCTTAAAAAGCATTGAGGAGCAGTATTAATTATATGAAATTCTTTATATGTAAGCCTGTGAAAATGGAAAGTTTATAATATCATTATGATTAATATAGAAAATTAAATATATTTATATAGTAAATATGATGTAATATATTGATAAAGGAAGTCCTGCTGTTGACAAAAATTAAAGGATGATAATGTTATTTGATATAATATATGAAAAATATTTATAATACTATCTTATTTATATCTCTTTGTATCTAAACTATTTTTCTTTATATGTATATGTAGATTTGTCCCAGACTATTTTTCTTTTATCTGATTTAGAAATAACTGAAACCTATTCTGCTTTCAAGTTTAATATCAAAGAATGCTCATGTATGTGATTATCATGTCATTATTTACCCAAGGGCAAAGGAAAATCACAAATTAGGTACAAATTCACAATTTTTTTGATGGTTTAAAAATGTCAAATAATAACACAAGAAGCTGGTAGCATTGGTTGTACTAATACTTGGATTGCATTGGAAGCATTCTTCTCTAAAAGTTCAGTAATGCACTTAAAAATTCAGATGTGCTTCCATAATATACTTCCATGGCTAATAATTCATATATATGATTCTGTGACTTCTCAACTTTTTTCTCCTTGAATAATAATATTCCAAAAACAGGAGTTAAGTATACTTTAAGCAGCATTCAGTTTTCAGCTAGCTCAGGCTTCCTGCCATCAACACCTCTCCTACCCTTAAATTTAACAACACACGAAGTATATACTAAACCGATAAAATACCCCTTGAAAGTTAAAATTAGAAACATTGTCTTTGAAATGTCACTGAAATCCAAATGGGGCTGGGACATTTTTCAGGCATGTGCACAATGGCAAATCAATAGAGAATGCTGTCTTCAAAGAAAATCAGAAGGATAGATTGAACATGGAGAAGGAAAGGGTCAGTAGACATTGTGACTGAGAGCAATGGTATATGAAGTCAGCTTATTCCAGTTCATAGGAATCTTTTGCTAATTTGTGGGAATTCTTGGAGACTGGTTGACTTCAACTGGTAGTTTGAAATCTTCTTACGGTGGTGAATCTAACACAATGGAACCTGGAAAATAGTCCAAATCGGAGCTTTCCTGTCCCTGAGAGCTGGTGATTAAACATTAGCTGCCTGCACTGCCAGAGAAAGTTTTCCTTGTGGACAAGATGGTAAAGAGTCCACTTGTAATGCAGGAGACCTGGGTTTGATCCCTGGGTCAGGAAGATCCTTGGAGAAGGGCATGGCAATGCACTCCAATATCCTTGCCTGGAAAATCCTATGGACAGAGGAGCCTGGTGGGCTACAGTCCTTGGGATTGCATAGAGTCAGGCATGACTGAACAACTAACACATACACACTGCCAGAGAAACAGAGAGATAGGAGTGTTAGTTCCCTAGATTACTGCCACGTTCCCAATTCCAGTTCTAAATCCTGGCTTTATTTCTATGAAATGCTTTCATAGCCTTCTAATAAACTCCAAATGTATGTTATATTACTTAGTTCCCACCAAAAAAATAAAACAAAAATACACACCTCTTGCCCAAAATAGCCTTAAAAAGGAGCATCCCAAATAATTAACTAATTGCTACAGTTCTAATCAATGTAAGTGACACTGTAAGATAAGGACGCTGAGGATAACTTATCAGATTCATATGAAATGTCTTACATGTACACATTTTATTCTCTGTGCTTCTTTATTGACCCCATATAATTCAGATTCACTTCCAACATTGAATGACAACTATGTTGGCACCATGGTGAGACACTTTTTCATATGTATTTCAGTGTTGCTCTGATCATTACCAGCAGGAAATTTAGAGAGGAAGGAATAAAGAGAATAAATATAATATCTTAATAGATATTTGAATATTTTATTCAGGATTCTATGTTTCTTTAATACAAGCTGATTTCTACAATCAGTCATAAGGCCAATTTGGATTTGATTATTAGGAGAATTAATTAGCCTGATTAAAAAAGAAAATAGAATGATACTAACTGGATTGCCTTAATGGATTTTTCCTAGCCTTGCTTTCAAACTTTCCTCTGATGTCTTTTAAAGTAGGTTAATAATTATCTTGTCAAAAACAACCTTAAAAAGACTAATTCTTGGACATTATTTTGAGAGGAGGTCACCACGCTCCCTTTTTCCTCTTCCATCCTACCCCAGCTGAGCAGCTGGATAAAGTGAAAAATTCAGTGATAGTGGGACAATCCCACTGATCTTGGCGATATATCCAAAATTATGTGCTTAATCCTAGGAGTTACTAAAGCCCAGTAACCACTGCCAGCCCTGCTTCAGTCTGTCTGTATTGACCTCAGAAATTTTAAGGTTAGGTATCAGATGCCAGCAGGGGCATGAACAACTCCAGATCTATCCTTGAATTGCTAGAGGCATCTTTACTAAAATACAATGACTGACCCACTTTTTTAAGGCTTTACAAATCTTATTTGGGAGCAACTTGACCCCCACAAGTGTCACAGGAAGATTTTTACCTCATTAGAAGAAGTCCATCTGTATTGCTTAGAAGAATGCAGGATGTCATAAAGGATTCCTGGAAAAGGCCATGCCTTTGGGCTATCAGATTTAAAGAAGAAGAAACCAGTGCCCTGTTTGGTGTTTATTTAGAAAATACCACCAGAAGATACACTATTCTCCCCTGTGGACTTAAAGTCTAATGATGTTTTAGGGCAAGTGTTAACCTTTAGCTGAGAAAATATTTAACTTGGATATATATTGAAACATGTTTTCATTGATTGCTTTGGCATACTGCATAAAGTATAGAACATGAAAGGATTCCTATTGAAGCTGACCCAATTCAACAAAGCTGTTCTTTTTTTCAGTTATACGCACATGAAATTCAAATGCCCTACTACCATAATGAGTGAGTATAAAAATTTTTAGAAAATTTAAGATAACATCTGTTATCACCATATATATTTTGGGTTAATTTTCCCCATTAATGCAAGAATATGGGCAGATATTCTTTGGAAGGCAACATGGACCTATTTGATGTGTCTTCATATTTGTGAATAAGAATTTAACTTACCAGATTATTCTTTAAGAGAAGTAGAAAAACAACTATAAAGCCCTTGTAATTAGATGGCTAACTAAATTAAATGATTAAAGTGAAATAAATATTTTCAGAAAGTATTACTTAAATACATAAGTGGTTAGGTTTTAATTACTAATGGAATCTCAGGCTGCTGATCAAGTAGCCCAGGAGAAAAACCACCTCGCCACATGTAGCCTCTTTCACTGAATTTCAGACCCAGTTATAAATGCTTTCAGATTGTTTTAGAGTATTCATTTCAATTGTAATAAGGACATAAGTAAAGGCTCTTGATGTACTTCATCTTTGTAGAAGACTGAGAAACTGCTTCAATCAGAGTCACATATCCTACTGTGCTTTGGTTTAGTGAATGGGTTACAAAATGAGATTTATTCAAGATCAAAAGGCAAGCAGGCTTGCATCCTAAAGCTATGATTATATCGCAAAAGCCTATCTGGGTGCAGGTATGGGATTTCCTACTACTTTAGAAGACATCTTTTTTTAGCCCTCACAGCATTGCTGGTCTCTGAAACCTTTGAAAAGTCACTGCAGTTTCTTGGACTCAGGCTTGAGATTTATTGAGTTAGGCCTGGTGGCCACATTAATAAGACATTATCCCCACCTGATTCTAACAGCCAGGGGACTGTAGTTCTGTGGTCTCTGGATCCATGGCACAGGCTTGGAGCCCTCCCTAAGAATGCTAATTCCAGGTGTGAGGCTTTAGCTGGCATTCCCTGAGTGCAGATGAAAACAGTAATTTTCCTGCTTTTCTGAACAGCTGTTTCAGTCTGAAAACAAGCAAAATAAAAATATAAAATGCACCTACAATTGCTTTATTTTTGGCATTTAAAACAACTGATGGTACAACTCTACAAAACTACCTCCAAATAATTATGTAAAGAGACCAAGCAAGAAATAATTTATTACTTCATCACTACTAAACAGTTTTCTCCTGAGAATTTAGGTATTGTTTAAGGAAAAATTATTCATGACACTTATTAAAGATGATGTCAGACTGTATTTAAGGAGGACTATCATGATAGGTATACTGGCAGTTACTACAGTGGGGGTTTACAGTAGGAGAAAGAAACAGCTGCTGCTGCTGCTGCTAAGTCGCTTCAGTCGTGTCTGACTCTGTGCGACCCCATAGACGGCAGCCCACCAGGCTCCCCCATCCCTGGGATTCTTCAGACAAGAACACAGGAGTGGGTTGCCATTTCCTTCTCCAATGCATGAAACTGAAAAGTGAAAGTGAAGTCGTTCAGTTGTGTCCGACTCTTAGCGACCGCATGGACTGTAGCCTACCAGGCTCCTCCGTCCATGGGATTTTCCAGGCAAGAGTACTGGAGTGGGATGCCATTGCCTTCTCCGAGAAAGAAACAGGCTCAACTCCAAATACAACAAAGAAAAGAAGGGGATTTATAGCCCAGGATCAGGATGAGTGGTTCAGTGGATGGAAGCTATAAAGACAAAACATCAGGGAGATTTCTGGCTAACATGACTTTATAGGGTTCTTGTGAAGACCAGTCAAGGTGATCAGATGTCACTTGGGGGATGGAGTATTCTGGCTAACATGACTTTTTAGGGTTCTTGTGAAGGCCGGTCAAGGAGATCAGATGTCATTTGGAGGATGGTGGAAGCTAAGGAACATAATCAGATATTGAAAATGATGGTATGTTAAAGTTAGGGGATCCAGGTTGAACTGGCAATGAAGAGATGACCAAGTAAGCCCAAAAGGCAGAGCTTCATTGAGAAGAGAGTCCAGAGAAGCCTTAGTAGAGTTTGGTGAAGTAGAGAATCTTCGTTAATAGGCCACACAAAAGGTGGCAGATTACTTCCCCTTACACTCAAATAACTGCTACTAGGTTCTTAGAAATGTTATATCTGTTTTGCTTTGTAAGCTTTGTCATGAGTTTTTGTTGTTCTCAGGAACAATGGAGATTCAGAATCCCTCACTTATGTCAAAAACTATTTGTAAGGGATACAGTATAATCAAACTAAATCCATGAGAACTTAAACCTGTTTATAGATCCAGTTCTGCTGATTTTTTAAATAATAAATATTGATTTATTGAAAAATCACTTTGGTAAGAGGATAGAGAAGAGGATGGGCCAAAGGGAGGAAAGACAACAATATGTTTAGATCTAATTGGAAATCAAAGAATAAAACAACTAAAAAAACAGTGATAAGCATGAAATAATAATGAGGTTAAGTACCATTCTATAATGGTCTTAAATGAAAAGGATATTATTAATATACTCTATAAGTTAATCTGCTTCTATGCCACTCTGTTGTTTAATACTTGATAGTTGGCTTGTTGGATGTAGACATAGTCTAAGCCCCAAACAATGAAACATGTGTAGTTTTATTTAAATATTTTCACATTTACCTTTCTTCTACTTCCAGAATATTTATGTCCCTATTGGAATCACCTATGTATAATCATTCAGAAATCACTTCTTCAATGTCTATTTTGTCCAAGGGTACAGTGGTAAATTCTGTGTTAATTTTCTGCAGTAAAAATATAATGGAACTTCAAAGTCTGTCTTTGATCAAAATGAATATTATTTGGTGTCTACTGAATAATAATTTATTAGTGAAATCATGTCTCATATTCTTGGGTGGTTAGTGGTGGTGGTGAAACTGTCAGTCATTTCTTGAACCAACCTGTTTTATTTTACCTCTTGGATTATACATATGTCTGCAATATTCTGTGTACCCTTCATACATATGAGAGTTGGACCATACATAATCTTAATATCTTGAGTTTCTCTCTTTTCCTTCCTTTGTTCTCTAGTTACCATCTGTCAAACAGATCTACTATTCTTCTGCATATGGATAGTTATATCCGATTTGCTTGCATTGTAAATTGATTTGGCTATAATTCATATATAATATTATACAATCCTGTTAACTCTTTTGTTAACATCTATGCCCTATTTGGGTGCCCTTCCCTGGTGGCTCAGTGGTTAAGAACCTTCTTGGCAATGCAGGAGACACAGATTCGATCCCTGGGTCAGGAAGATCCCTTGGAGAAGGAAATGGCAACCCACTTCCAAGTATTCTTGCTTGGGAAATCCCATGGACAGAGGAGCCTACAGTCCATGAAGTCTCAAAAGAGTCAGACACGACTCAGCAGCTAACCAACAACAACAGTTCCCTGTTTGATTATACAGGTATTTCTAATAAACTCAAGTTTTCTGACTCATCTTGAATGCCATTTTTGTCACCTTTCTATACCAGTTAAAATATACCCATTACCTTATACAGACTTTATAATATGATATATAGAATTTCCATTCAGACACATCTTAATTTATGAGTTTCTTTTTCTATTGATACAGCATTTCAGTTTGACAAAGTCTTTATCCTCACGTCAGTCAGTATGCATATTAATTCATCTGAAATTAGGGAATATTAAGAAGTAAAGATATTAATAACATTATGACTGTGTAGAGCTTCTAATAAAACTATGTCTGTTCTAGACAATATGTATGTTCCTAAATCTATTAAAATTAAGAAGTATTTCATTTGTTCTCCCTGTAATTTGCTGAATTTTGCCCTTCACACTAGAGAGAAAATGTTGCCACAGAAGTTTATTGTTATGATTATTTTCCTATAATCATTCATATGCCACTTAATTTACACAGAGTGATCTTTAATCATTCAGTAGTTAATTCTTCCTTCATTTCATGTGGAAAAATCAATAGTGCAGTTGATTTATACATGTGAAACCCTGTTACTGCAATAGCAGAGTAAAGTAACCATAGCAGAGGAGACAAAAGATCAAATATTAAGAAAAGTAGTATTATATAAATTAATTCCCACATGTGTGCTTTGCTTAATTTTCAGACACATATAAAGTAAAATATGCAGAAGTCTCTGTTTTATGAATATAACAGTAATATGTGTGCAGATTTTAAAGTTTGAATGGAAATAGTAACATACACATAGGTTTATGTATTACTGGATGTATAGATAGATGAATTAGAGAAGAAATATAGATAATACACATTGTAAATATCCCCCAAACACTGTGTAAGTAATAGTAATTGATCAAGCATACTTAGAATATTTCTTACTCATAATTATCATGAAATTAAACTATAGCAATATTAAACATAAAATTATTGTGATACTAAATTTTCAGTGCCAGATTCCATAGTAAAAGGAAAACAAAAAACTGGAAAAAATATCTATTCATTTTCATTGTATATATATATATATATATATATTTGCACAATATTTATTATAGAAATTGGGTCCCTTCCTTCTACCAAGAGAGAACAATTACTTACACATACCTACCTTTCAAGTGGAAAGCTAAAAATGATCCAACCAGATGCATGGTGCCTTATCTAAGAAACTTCTGGATAATGAATCAGAAAAGTTCTCCACTGTCCAAGCATGTGGAGTAATGAACATTGTCCTCTCATTGAGTTATTATTGCCAAGAATAACAAGAAAAATGCTCTCTTGGTCAAAGTGCATGACTGTCTGTTTATGCATTAGTGTACAGGATGTGTATTAACAAATAAGCCTCTGGAGGCAAACAATCTCTAATGGTTTCAGTTATAGTCTAAATAACCTGCTATGTTAAAACTGATATGTCTTCCACCAGAATTTAAAAAAACAGATTAGAAAAAATTAAACTGTATAAAACTCCTAAGATATATGATACTGAAACAGTATACTATTACCCATGTTTGGAAAATTTGTAAATGCTATTGCACCGTTAGAAGAAGCTAGTCCCCAAATTAGTTTGATAATGAAAGAAAAAATATATATAAATACATTTTAATTAGGTATAGATTCCACTGCATAAGCAGAGCCTTTGTATTACAAAGTACTTACTATCTATTTTGAAATCAATGCATATATCTATGGAGAAGGCAATGGCAACCCACTCCAGTACTCTTGCCTGGAAAATCCCATGGACGGAGGGGCCTGGTAGGCTGCAGTCCATGGGGTCGGGAAGAGTTGGACATGACTGAGCAACTTCACTTTCACTTTTCACTTTCATGCATTGAAGAAGGAAATGGCAATCCACTCCAGTGTTCTTGCCTAGAGAATCCCAGGGACGAGGAGCCTGGTGGGCTGCCGTCTGTGGGGTCGCACAGAGTCGGACATGACTGAAGCAACTTAGCAGCAGCAGCATGTATCTATTAATTCATAAAATAAATGATGCACACTTGCTATATCTCAGAGCAGAGGCTGTTTCAGGGTCTTGAGATATACATACAGTAATTTCCAAGAGAGGTGCTTAGGACTGATTAAAGTGCTTTATATCACATATTATCTTTAAAGTATTCTTCATATTTGATTATTTGATTTGGAGCAAATCCCAATTTTATGGAAGTTGGAAAACTGTTAAATGATTCCAGCAACCTATTATCTTTCTTAATATCTTTCTCTAACCCTGTATTAAGAAACCAAGTATTTGGCAAGGTAGATGGGTTCTTTTCATGAAGATACTTAAGGAGTTACAAGAAAAAAGTACCGAACTATATTTCGCCTGCTTATTTCCCTGCCTAAAATGGCATAATGAAGATATATCCTCCAAAATCATACAAACCTTGTGGGACTTAACACAGTCATCTGTTGTAAGTTTTATTCTAAATTTCTAAGGTGTCAGTTTATCAGATTACTTTACTTTTAGCCAGTTAAGTATACATAGCTGAGCAAAGGTACACTGACAGAGTTTGGAACATCACCTGGAGAGTTTGAGTGTGAACTGAACATAGTCATGTAGAGGACTAAATGGGTATCCAAAGTAAATTTACAAAGAATAATCAATGTATGCTTTCTCCTAGGGCTAAGTTTGCTACTAAATTCAATAGATATAAATTAGTAAAATAATTTGGCCACTCAAGGCAATAGTATTTCCTCCTGTTTTATCAGCGTAGCATTATAAAATGGCATGCATGTGTATATGATTCTAAAATAGAAAATTAAATAATGGGTCCATAAGTAGCAATAGAATAGAAAAGATAACTCATTTTCTTAAAGACTTCCAGTGATTGGTATCAATTGACATTTATCTTAAAATATCAGTTCAGTTCAGTTCAGTCATTCAGTCGTGTCTGACTCCTTGCAACCCCATGAATCGCAGCACGCCAGGCCTCCCTGTCCATCACCAACTCCCGGAGCCCACCCAAACCCATGTCCATCGAGTCGGTGATGCCATCTAGCCATCTCATCCTCTGTCATCCCCTTCTCCTCCTGCCCCCAATCCTTCCTAGCATTAGGGTCTTTTCCAATGAGTCAACTCTTCGCATGAAGTGGCCAAAGTATTGGAGTTTCAGCTTCAACATCAGTCCTTCCAATGAACACCCAGGACTGATCTCCTTTAGGATGGACTGGTTGGCTCTTCTTGCAGTCCAAGGGACCCTCAAGAGTCTTCTCCAACGCCACAGTTCAAAAGCATCAATTCTTCGGTGCTCAGCCTTCGTCACCGTCCAACTCTCATATCTGTACATGACTACTGGAAAAACCATATCTTAAAATATAGTAGACCTAGATTATGAAGGCAAGGCCTTGAGTGGAAGTGAACAACCACATTACTGTCACTGAAATAGATGGACAAAGTAGGGAGGTGATTTATGTTGGGCCTAGAATACTGGATTAAGCCATGTATATTTGTGGCAGTCAACTTTTGAAAGCAAAATTGCTCAGATTTTAGGTGACAAGTTCCTTTCAGATGTTTAAAACATTTTCAAATTGAATGAGAAAATTGATGTAAGGGAGTTTAAAATAGATTTTTCAACTGTCATTTGTCCATATCTGTTTTGTCTTCTGTTTTCCTAGAAAATATAAATTTATCACAATCCTTATGAAATATTTATTAGAAAAATATATAATAGGCAAAACTTTCAGAATGACTCTGAATCTATAAATGCCTACTTTCAAGTGTGAAGAAATAGAGTTAAAACTATCGGGAAATATCCCTATGTCTAATGGTGATTTGCAAACATAAAATCAAAATGTGTTTTATAAAATATGTTTGAATATATAGACCAGGCAATCAATAATTACATTGTTGATGTTTTTATTCTTGGAATGTCTTAATGATATTCCCTTTTTGAACTTATATAAAATTTTAATATTAATAATTGATATTTTAGCAGTACAAAAATGTTTAGAAAACATATGAATGCCAAGGAGATCAAGGATGTCAAAAATGTGTTTTCAAATGAGTGTAATTTATTCCCAAGAGGGAAGTCTACATTTTATCCTTTTAAGTGTATCAACATAACCCACACTGTTAATTATATAGTAGATTAATGATACCGAGTACATTGTGTAAAATTCTATTAGCAGCTCAGCGGATGATTTTAGAAAAGTAACCTTATATTTGACCTAAAGAAAATTGCTTTTGCCTTTGTTTGTTTTCATGAAATTAAAGAAATACATATAATACAATGTAGAAAATGACTACAGCCAGATATCAGTTAAAAAACAAATGAGTGATTTGATGTGAGGTTTAGATTTCACATGAGTTCCAGTTATCCTAGGATTTCCCAGTGGATAAGGTGATGTATCAGCATAAGCATATAGCACCTCTTACAGTACACTATTTCTGAAGCTATATATTTAGACTGTTGCTTTGGTTTTTTTTTCAGACAGAATTGGTTTTTTAAACCATAATGAGTAAGATAGTTCAGTGCTTCCTAACTCTAGATAAATGTTAAATCATACTGAGAGCCTTTAAAAAAATACTGATATCTGTGTCTTACACCAAAGAGATTCTGAGGTAATTGATTTTGTGACTGTCTTGGACACTAATATATTTGCAAATCTACCCAGTGATTCATGAGTACCAACAGGGTTTTGAACAATTGAGAGAAACCACGTGGCATCTATTCTGAAATATGAGAAAGTATTTCTAAGACCTTAATATACTGGATTTGATTTCAAAGCAGTTAACCAATAAATTTATCTTATTATTAAAATGCTACCTTTTAATAATACATTTATGCATGTGTTTATGATTAAAAACTGAAAAATCAATAAATGTTTCTCAAGTAGGAAAAAATTGATGCATTATAAAAATGTATTAGTATAATGAAAAAGGAAAATTAAATTTTATATGTACTGATTTTTCCATGTATCTAATTAAGTTTAAAAAAAAAATCAAGAAGTAGACTTCAACCAGAATAAGTGAAGAAAGAAACTTCAAATAATAGTACTGAATAAATAATTATGGCTCATATATGTGAATTTAGAAATATATATCTTACAGAGTTTTCAATATAACTGAGAACATGAATCAAAATTTTATAAATTTGATTTATTACTTCATAAAATGCCAATTTTAAATATTTAACCAAACATTTAAGGAAAAAACTGGAGTGACATTACTGACTTTTCACAGAACTTGCCATTTATAGCATTATATTTGAGATAGAAACATGTATGTCAGTCTTTATAGCTTTTAATTTATGTTACCAAAATACAAAATACCAGAATATAGTAGTTTCTAGATCTATTTCTACCACTGGCACTTTGCAAATGATTTAATTCCTTTTTAGCAATAAGTCCCTTTATAACTTTATAAAAATTTTGCCAGATTATTTTCTCTGTTTTAAAGGCATTGAAATATTGCATGATGATTTAAAGAAGACGATATCGAGCGCTTATAATACAGACATTGTTCTGGGCATGAATTATCTCACTTAACCCTCAAAGCACCTTCAGTTTTATAGGCTCAATTACTGTCTCCATTTTACAGATGTATACACTGAAATAAAGGGAGACTTAAGTTGTCCAAGTAAAAAGGTTAGATCCAGATTTGAATCCAAGAGGTCTAGCTCCTAGCCTATGTTCTCAGCAAGTGGAAGCCAACGCTAGAGAATGTAGAATAAGCAACCAGAAGTCAGAAGAATTATAAGAAATGAGAATTTAAGGCCCAAAAGAAAACAAGGCTTGCCTACATGATGCAGCACTGATATCCATTTTGGCCTCAGGACAATCCTAGTTTATACTTAACCATTCACAGATTCTTGCTATAGTTTCAGCTTGGTGAGTTGTATGTTTCTTTTACTTTGCAGCAATGCAAGTCAACTATTTTTTTTTTTTTTTTTGCATTTAATCCATGATCTAGTTGAATTTCATCCAAAAGTTCCCTCAAAATGTCCCCTTATCCATATAGTCAAAAACCTGAGTCCTTTTATATCTTACTTTTGTCAAGATAACATGCAAGGATCAAGATATGGCATTGACTGGGGGCTTGCTCTCAGGCTTCAGTTGAGACACAGAATCTACATTTTTAACAAGTTTCTTCAGTGACTTGAATGCACTTTAAAGTTTGTAGGTTTGGTTCTGACAGACCTTAAAATACTTACTAATATTAAAGATTTTAAGAATTAATGAATAAAATTAAAGTTTCGGTGGACTTTTCCAACATATTTTTAGTAATTAGCATCTACTTTTAATACTCTAACTTATTTGTGTCAGCAAAAATGTTTTGAAGTAGAAATGATTTTTTAAATTTTCTGATGAAGAAGGTTCAAAGAGAAACAACAGGGGTTGGGTGCTGGGGTATAATCAATAATATTTAGGGCTCTAGGATTAGAAAGTTCAACTGGATCTAAAATTTGCAGGCTTGCATAAATTAAGTGATTTTTCTAATTTCATGCTGCTCATTACTGGAAAAGCCAAGTTTTGAATACAGGTATGTCCTTAAAGTCAGCATTGGGCTACCATCTGAATCCTTTCTGGGTTCTGGGCACAGGCCATATGACTCAAATATCTAGGTTTTCAAGTTAAATGTCATCTGGGTATTACCTTTCACTCTCTCCTGAATTTAGGAAAATAGCAGAAGTACTTATTTTATACACAATTTCTTACAAAATACAAAAAATGAGGTCAAAATTTATTTTTCCTATTTCTTTTTGTTTTTGTATACAAAACTAAGACCAATTACTCATAAAGCCACCTCAAAAGCAAGCTAAATATTAGATAACAGTAATTCTTTGAACAGTACAAATTCACCAAAAAGTTGTATAATACAGAAGTATTATAATATTGTTGTTCTCCAAGGTTAAGTCAGTAATTTTCTTTACTTTGTTTAAAACTAGAATGTCCTTTTCTAGAATCCCCACTAACAGTGTGTTAAGAGAACTTCCCATTTTTGTCAGCAGGGTATGTATAAGTAGTCTTATTTTTGCTTTAATTTAAATGTCTCTGATAACAATGAGTTTAAGTTATTGTTATCTCCTTTTTGAAATTGTTTTTCTATAAATTTTTCATTAATGTACTTTACACATTTAAAATTATACAAAAGCTTTAGAATTGTATAGATAAAGTTTATAACAAAAAGAAACAAGTCACAATGTGCAGTCATCTCCTTTCTTGTCTCAGTACCCAGAGACAACAATTTTCTCTTTTTTAGCTATATTATGACTTTTTATCGGCATATATCTAGATAAAATGCATATACTACAGTCTCAATTTTAAATTTTATGTATAATGCTAGATTAGCATTTTTAGCTAAGTTCCTTTCTCCTTTTCAGATGTTGCTAAATCCATATTCAATATTTTATTATGACTCTATAAATATTGTTCAATGCTGGGCCATATAATGTACAAAGATATAAAATTTTCTTCTATACCATTTTTATCCTGGAATTAATAATCTCCTCAAATCCTTAATTGTGTACAATTTTCTTTAAATGTAGAAGTAAGTTTACCTATATATCCTATACTCTATATTTTAAAAGAAATTTGTCATACGGTTAAATGGCTCATGTGTTGTCACTCTTCCTTTTCCTCCTATACACTTTTCTGCAGCAGGCTCCATTTTGGTTTTCCTTTTGTTTTAATGTCTGCTTCACAGTTGTTGTCCTGAGACTTCCTCTTGCTCATCCTTGCATTATTTATCTGCTGAATGCTCTGTTTTTAGACCTTATGTTTTAATTTTCCCAAGGTGATTCTCTTCTGTTTTTATGGACTTTATGTTCTCAAAGCTTCTTGAATTCTTGAGGAGAAGGGTAGAAAACATAAATGTTTAGAGTCTTTGCATATAGTGTCTGGTATACATAGAATTCTGAATTAACTAGGAATAAAAAGTATTCTTTTAACTTCATGTTTAATCTTTTTCCTGAAATTTTATTTTACTTTGAAAAATATATTATTGTACATGACAAATAATATCAAACAACACAGATTATAATGAAATGTAACTCTTTCCTACTCTAAATTTTTAATACACGAGGAAGTGTGGAAGAGGAAAGTGTGAGTCGCTCACTGTATCCTACCTTTTGTGACCCCAGGGACTGTAACTTGCCAGGCTCCTCTGTGAATGGGATTTCCCAGGCAAGAATACTGGAGGGGGTTGCCATTCCCTTCCCCAGGGGATCTTCCCAAGCCAGGCATTGAACTCAGGTCTCCTGCCTTCCAGGCAGATTCTTTCCTGTCTGAACCACAAGGGAAGCCCAGTACAAGAGGAAGCTTACCCTAATTTTTCCATCTGTTTTCCTTCACTCAGTATATCTTGGAGATCTTTATCAGTATACAAGATATAAATCTCATTCTACTCTATCTTTATATTAGACCATTGTCTGGAAACTCACATAAAATTATTATCATGGTTCAGTACTTTCAAGATAGTCCACATTTACAAATTTGATTTTCTACTTGATTGAAATGGGTTTAACGTTTGTGGCTTTTTAAACAGGAATGTCTTTATTATTCAAATATTATTTAGACTTTTTGGTTGACTTTTTTCCTTGCATATGGCTTTTTATTACATATTTTTATTTCTTTCAATTTTCCTAATTGTAATTTTAAGATAGCTTATTTAGCTTTAGGAAATGACAACCGTACAGAAAACATCTTAATGCACTGTACTAACATCCTATCTTGTTGTTATAATACCACTTGCTATTTTCTAAGAAGGAAATGTTTTAAAAATCATTTGTAATTAGAAGAATTTGACAATTCTTAGAATCAGTCTTGGAACTCTAGTATATAGGTGTTTTATTTTGTGTCAAACCACATTTATTTAAGGGTTCATTTTTTAACTGTGCAGATTGTTTTCTGTTAGCTGAAATAAATCCTGCAAAGTGATTTTGTACTTTTACAAAACAGTATTTTGGGTGTAACCTATAGTTTAAAAGGGAATAGCAAAAGACATTATATGAAGAGTTGAGTACTTTCCAACAATTCCAGGAATGTGCTGGTTGTAAAATTCTTGTTACACTTTTACTAACTGGAAACATTTCCAGTAGGCTTTGTTGAATTTTTAAGCATTGTGATCTTTAATGCTTAAAATCTTTAATGCTACCTTTAATGGAAATATACATAATAGAACTTAGTGTTAAAATGGTAAAGTCTCAAAGAATTATGTAGTATTAGTTTTTTCCATAAATGTATGCTTCATAAAGATTTTTAAATTGATTCACTTTCATAATTAGCAAATTTATACAAAAACATTTAAAATTTAATGTTTAATAGATCCTTTGATTACTCCTCTTATTTATTCTAAAATAATGTACCTATGTGAACTGACCTATTTGTAGCTTTGGCACTATTGACCTGTCTCTGCTTTTTGCATCTCTGTCCTTGAATATTAAACCTCCAACCTGGTTTCTGTGATAAAGTTTTCTTGGTTTTACTGTACTTTTTTGCTTGCTGTTTTTTCTCCATATCCTTTGCTGGCTAGTCTCCACTCATGCAGTAAATGAGGGTGGTTTCAGAGAGTTCCAAAGACAGCCTTCTTTTCTCATTCTATGTGCTGCTGGGAGATATTATCTACTTTTATTATTTCCAATACTATCTATATGGTAATGGCTACTAAACTATATCCTCAGCTCATCTCTCTCCTTAGCTCCATTTCCAGTAAGCACCAAACTATTGGGCGTCTCTGCATTATGTCCTCAAACTCAGGCATTTTAAACCCAGTATGTTCAAAAGAGAAATATTTTCACATCTCCTTACCCCTTCACTTTTTGTCTCTAATATTCCCTGTTGTAGGCAACTCACACTAGTAAATATCTTATCAACTATGTAGAAATACAGTGATACTGTCTCTCCTTTGATTCTCTTATTTTCCACATTCCATTCTACCCACATCCTGCAGATTCTGCCTCTATCTCTCTTTCAAAACTCTTCTCCATTTGTAGTTCACAACCTTGTTATTTTGTCTTGATAGTACTGTCTTCTGCTTAATTATTTCCTGCTTCTAGTTCTTTCTCCCTCCAGTTCACTCTTCCAGAATATTCTTTCTAAAATGCAAAGCAGTTTTAAAGGGGAATGAAAAACATTTGCATATGTGGAGTGATGTGTGTTGCTCGTTTAATAAAAGTAACTCAGTATATTTAAAAATGCAAATCTCATTTGCCATGCTCTTACTTAAAATAAATAGGGAAAATAATCCTCTCTTAACTTCTCATCCTCATTTCAGTAAAATCCAAAAGATGTTTTCAAAGCATGCTGGCATCATAGGCTCCAGACACACTAAAGCATTCGCTTCCTTTGCCTGAATCTCCTTTTGTCCACTCCTTTCCCTGGTAAAACTCAACTCATTCTATATAAGACTTACCTTGGATATTATCTCTTCTGCCTGAGCAGACATATTTTTATCTTTTTCTAATAAAGTGAAGTGAAAATAATAATTATGGAGCTAATGAGATTTATTTGGACACATTCAGTTATTTTACAGTCATGTATATCTACCTTTGTGGGCATTATGTCTTTGACATTAACTCTCACCCAGTCCACCACTAGGCTTCCCAAGTGGCTAGATGGTAAAGAATCTGCCTGCAATGCAGGAGACCTGGGTTTGATCCCGGGGTCAAAAAGAATCCTCTGGAGAAGAGAATGGCAACCCCCTCCAGTACTCTTGCCTGGAAAATTCCAGGGACAGGGGAGCCTGGCAGGGTTCAGTCCGTGGGGTCACAAAGGGTCAGACATGGCTGAAATGACTGAGCATGGCATGGCAGTCCACCATGCTTTCTCTGATAACTTTATATATACTTGAACTTTTCCTTTTCTTGACTATGGCCTCTGTGGCAACAGAAACTGCATCATTCATTTCTGTGTTCCCTCCTCAGAGCACAATACCAGGCAGAAAGTAAGCATTCAGTAAATGTTTATCAATTTAATGAATACATCTGATACTTAGTATTTTTCTTGCTGTAAAGCTTTTTGACTAGTAGAGAAAAATTTACCAAATCTTTCTGGACAGCATCCTTCTTTTTAATAATGAAATAAAATTATGCATATATTTAGTAGTTATACATAGGCAAAACTGTGCAAACACACATCAGTTTGATAGATTAAAAGCAATTATGTAAGTCTGGATGGGGGCCATTTTACTGGAGATGTAACCGTATTCCCTAAGACTGTCAAGGACATGAAAATCAAGGAAAGAGAAACTTGTCACAGACCAGGGTGACATAACAGTCAAAGGCAATATGGCACTCAAGATTGGAAAAGAAACTGGAAAACTGGTAGAATCCAAATAAAGTCTAGAATTTAGTTAATAGTAATGTGCTAATGTTAGGTTAATTAGTTTTGACAGTTGTACTTTGGTAATATAAAATGTTAACAGTGTTGCAACTGGGAGAGGGGAACATGAGAACTAAGACTCTTTAATATCTTTGCAGCTTTTCTGAAAATATAAAATTGTCTCAGAATAAAAATTTCATTTTCAAGAATGCAATCATGATTTATGAAATGACTTAGTTATGTTATAATACAGTGTACAAATTTTCCAAATACTGTGTATACTCAGAGAACTCTTATAATAAAAGCATTCTTTGAATTTAAAAACAATCTTTTTCAAAAATTTCGTGGAAAGTTATAGTTGTTAAAAATATAAATTATAATTTATTATATACTACTTGCTATTAGATTGATTTTAAATTGAGGTGCTGTAAATGCTTTTGTGATTATACACTATACTGTGAATGATCTGCTTTATATAAAAATTTGAAGACATTATTTTTTGCATGTCTTTATCAGAGTTTTTGTATAAAACTCTGACCTTGAAATCAATGGAAATGTATACTGACTTTTGTCTACCTTAATATTATGGATCAGTTTCAATTTTTATATTTTTAAAACCCTGCAGCAAAATATGTTTAAACAATTGGTCTTTTCATCTATTACAAAAATGAAACATTCCATTTTCTGATATCAGGGGACATATTTGAGGGGTGGGCAAGCATACATTTGTTTTTCCCTTTTATTAATGTTTTGCTGGAGGGCAAATGTCAGTGTAGCCACTTTCATTTTTTACCCCTTTTGCTGAACTCCTGTAGGGAAATTCTACACATGGGTTTCTTTGATGGTTCTTTTCATTTTTATCTCCTGCTGTGACTTTGACAGTCAGACTGGCAGTGGGAGACAAAAATAAAAGAAGAAGCCTTGAAGAAATGTTATAGTCTCATGCTGTGAATTTAGAAGATGACAGGGATTTTTGGCTTGCTTCCTCTGGCTCATGACTAAAGAAGAACTGTCACCAGGTTACAGGGCTAAGGGGAAGTAATGAGAACATATTTTCTCATGCAGGCAATGGAAAAGACTTTGATGCACCTGGCCCTCCCAAGTTAATCTGAAACTCAAGGGCTAAAAATTGCTGTGACTGGCTTCACAACCACTTATTGAAAAGGAGGCTTGACCATTCTCTCTGTACAGATTGCATATATTAGGCATATAATGCACATTTATTAATGATAATGGTGTGTAAATTTGCTTTTCAAACCATTATACCAGCAACAGTCTGTAATCAATCAATTTGCCTGTCAGTGGCAGACTTTATTTTTTGGGGCTCTGAAATCACTGCAGATGGTGACTGCAGCTATGAAAAAAAAAAGATACTTGCTCCTTGGAAGAAAAATTATGACCAACCTAGACAGCATAATAAAAAGCAGAGACATTACTTTGCCAACAAAGGTCCATCTAGTCAAGGCTATGGTTTTTCCAATAGTCATGTATGGATGTGAGAGTTGGACTATAAAGAAAGCTGAGCAACGAAGAATTGATGCTTTTGAACTGTGGTATTGGAGAAGACTCTTGAGAGTCCCTTGGACAGCAAGGAGATCCAACCAGTCCATCCTAAAGGAAATGTTCATTGGAAGGACTAATGTTGAAGCTGAAAGTCCAATACTTTGGCCACCTAATCCAAAGAGCTGACTCATTTGAAAAGACCCTGATGCTGGGAAAGATTAAGGGCAGGAGGAGAAGGGGATGACAGAGGATAAGATGGTTGGATGGCATCACTGACTCAATGGACATGAGTTTGAGTAAACTAGTTGGTGATGGACAGGGAGGCCAAGTGTGCTGCAGTCCATGGGGTCGCAAAGAGTCAGACACGACTGAGCGACTGAACTGAACTGAACTGAACTGACTTTACCTAATGTATTCCTTAAATATATATTTATATATATGAAATCAATGTGATGAGTTTGACCTTCTCATTTTCCTATAAAAAAGGTGTCTCCAACTCTTTGTTAGGCAGGCGGGACTACATTTCCACCAATGAGGATCTTTAGAGCTATGCTAATAACATTACTAATTGGGAAGTTCAAGAATTGCCTATGAAAAGATTTCAAAATGTGAAATTACATAAGTTTGCAATAAATGTTTAGAAATGTGTAAGAGAAAAATCACTAAAATATAAAAGAGGAAGAATTAGCCTCTGGTGATTATAAAATGGTCAAATTTGTTATCATTTTAAATATATACTTATTTTTAGATAAGATATACCTCATAGTTTGAGCATTTAGTCCATAAGAATGATACGTATTTAAGATTAATTTTTTTTTAAACTGACATGTAGTTAGTTGTTGATTTTTTAAGGGAAGTTTAAAAATGCATTTGGAAAACCGATTCTAAAAGTTCATGAAATTGTATATACACATTTATATAAATATATTTAAATGTATATTATTAAGAAAATAGAATGCTGTCCTTTACATATTAAAATATGCAAAGCAAAACTCAGAAGCTGAAAAAAATGCAAAATTTGTTCCACAAAATGATGAATTATCTCTTGAAATAACTTCTTAGAATTGGGACTTTTATGTAGAATGAGAACACAATTCCACTGTAGACCATCCTCACTTTTGATATAAGTTGCAAGTTTCAGTTCAGTTCAGTTCAGTCGCTCAGTCGTGTCTGACTCTTTGCAACCCCATAAACTGCAGCATGCCACGCCTCCCTGTCCCTCACCAACTCCAGGAGTTTACCCAAACTCATATCCATTGAGTCAGTGATGCCATCTAACCATCTCATCCTCTGTCTTCCCCTTCTCCTCCTGCCCTCAATCTTTCCCAGCATCAGGGTCTTTTCAGATGAGTCAACTCTTCATATCAGGTGGCCAAAGTATTGGAGTTTCAGCTTCAACATCCGACCTTCCAATGAACACCCAGGACTGATCTCCTTTAGAAGGGACTGGTTGGATCTCCTTGCAGTCCAAGGGACTCTCAAGAGTCTTCTCCAACACCACAGTTCAAAAGCATCAATTCTTCGGCGCTCAGCTTTCTTTATAGTCCAACTCTCACATCTATACATGACTACTGGACAAACCATAGCCTTGACTAGACGGACCTTTGTTGACAAATAATGTCTCTGCTTTTTAATATGCTGTCTAGGTTGGTCATAACTTCCCTTCCAAGGAGTAAGAGTCTTAATTTCATGGCTGCAATCACCATCTGCAGTGATTTTGGAGCCCCACCCCAAAAAACATCAGCCACTGTTTCCACTGTTACCCCATCTATTTACCATGAAGTGATAGGGCCAGATGCCATGATCTTAGTTTTTGGAAAGTTGAGCTTGAAGCCAACTTTTTCACTCTCCTCTTTTACTTTCATCAAGAGGCTCTTTAGTTCTTCTTCGCTTTCTGCCATAAGGATAGCGAGTTTGGAGAATCCCAAAACCACTGTCAGATTCAAACATTCACTAGAAGGATTCATGGAACTCACTTAAAGCTGCTATATTCATGGTCACAATTTATTACAGCTAAAGTATACAGATTAAAAATCAGACAAGAGTAGAAGAGCACAGTGGAATCTGAGAGAGTTCCAAACATAGTGCTTCCAGTTGTCCTCTCCCTATGCAGCCAAGATAACACTGCCTTCTCCCACCCCTGACTTACAATATACAGAGAGTATACCCACATTGCAATGTTCAGAATTTTCATTGGGACTCTTATCACATAGGCATGATTGATTTCCCATGTGACTGATCTCAGTCTCTATTCCCTCCATATGCCAACTGATACCAGATGACCAAAGGTCATTCTAAATTAAATTGGTGGTATGACTCAGAACCCCTCACGCCAAAACACAGTATAACTATCTGGTTGGCCCAAAGACCCCAAATAAAGATACTCCTGTTAAACATACCATTACAAAGGTTTAGAGCTTACATGTCAGAAGCTGAACACAAAGGCCACGTCTCAATTTTGGGTAAAGTTCAATTATTTAACAAGGATCTAATAAGTGTATTGCCTTGTTGCTTTCACCTTACTTTTTTAAAGACATTACAGTAGTCTCAGTTGAAAACAAAGCATATCGACTCTGATATTTTAGTTTATCTGTATAATTGATTGATCTTTATTTCTTAATACATAATTTCTAACTCATGAAATTTATTTATATATTACTATTGGGTTTTTTCAAGATAACAGAAACCTTCCTTAGGTTTTGAATAGCCTTACTGAGTTCTGTGAATTTATCTTCCATCTTCAAGAAAAGTGCACAAGTGTTAAATTCTGACTGATAATTTATTCTTTTAAGAATCAAAATTTTCCTCCTATAATGAGAATTGGTATAGATGAAATAAAGTAATTATCTTTTATATTACTGTGTGCAAAAGAAAATATAACAAAGTTTCCTGCTCTTGTTAAAATTTTGATCCCAGAATAGGAGAAAATAATAGCAAATGAAACAACTGACCAAGGATTAATCTCCAAGATATACAAGCATCTCATTCAGCTCAATACTGGAAATATAAACAACCCAATCAAAGAGTGGGCAGATGATCTAAACAGACATTTCTCCAAAGAATATCAGTTCATTTCAGTCGCTCAGTCGTGTCCGACTCTTTGCGACCCCATGAACTGCAGCACGCCAGGCCTCTCTGTCCATCGCCAACTCCCAGAGTCTACCCAAACCCATGTCAATTGAGTCGGTGATGCCATCCAACCATCTCATCCTCTGTCATCCCCTTCTCCTCCCGCCCCCAATCCTACCCAGCATCAGGGTCTTTTCCGACGAGTCAACCCTTCGCATGAGGTGGCCAAAGTATTGGAGTTTCAGCTTCAACATCAGACCTTCCAATGAACACCCAGGATTGATCTCTTTTAGGATGGATTGATTGGATCTCCTTGCAGTCCAAGGGACTCTCAAGAGTCTTCTCCAACACCACAGTTCAAAAGCATCAATTCTTCGGCGCTCAGCTTTCTTCACCGTCCAACTCTCACATCCATACATGACCACTGGAAAAACCATAGCCTTGACTAGACAGACTTTTGTTGGCAAAGAAATGTCTCTGCTTTTAAATATGCTATCTAGGTTGGCCATAACCTTCCTTCCAAGGAGTAAGCGTCTTTTAATTTCATGGCTGCAGTCACCATCAGCAGTGATTTTGGAGCCCAAAATAATAAAGTCTGACACTGTTTCCCCATGTATTTCCCATGAAGTGATGGGACCAGATGCCATGATCATAGTTTTCTGAACGTTGAGCTTTAAGCCAACTTTTTCACTCTCCTCTTTCACCTTCATCAAGAGGCTCTTTAGTTCTTCTTCACTTTCTGCCATAAGGGTGGTGTCATCCGCATATCTGAGATTATTGGTATTTTTCCCGGGAACCTTGATTCCAGCTTGTGTTTCTTCCAGCCCAGCATTTCTCATGATGTACTCTGCATATAAGTTAAATAAGCAGGGTGACAATATACAGCCTTGATGTACTCCTTTTCCTATTTGGAACCAGTCTGTTGTTCCATGTCCAGTTCTAACTGTTGCTTCCTGACCTGCATACAGGTTTCTCAAGAGATAGGTCAGATGGTCTGGTATTCCCATCTCTTTCAGAATTTTCCACAGTTTATTGTGATCCACACAGTCATAGGCTTTGGCATAGTCAATAAAGCAGAAATAGATGTTTTTCTGGAATTCTCTTGCTTTTTCGATGATCCAGCGGATATTGGCAATTTGATCTCTGGTTCCTCTGCCTTTTCTAAAACCAGCTTGAACATCTGGAAGTTCACAGTTCACGTATTGCTGAAGCCTGGCTTGGAGAATTTTGAGCATTACTTTACTAGCATGTGAGATGAGTGCAATTGTGCAGTAGTTTGAGCATTCTTTGGCATTGCCTTTCTTTGGGATTGGAACGAAGACTGACCTCTTCCAGTCCTGTGGCCACTGCTGAGTTTTCCAAATTTGCTGGCATATCAAGTGCAGCACTTTCACAGCATCACCTTTGAGGATTTGAAATAGCTCAACTGGAATTCCATCACCTCCACTAGCTTTGTTTGTAGTGATGCTTTCTAATGCCCACTTGACTTCACATTCCAGGATGTCTGGCTCTAGGTGAGTGATCACACCATTGTGATTATCTGGGTTGTGAAGATCTTTTTTGTACAGTTCTTCTGTGTATTCTTGCCACCTCTTCTTAATATCTTCTGCCTCTGTCAGGTCCATACCGTTTCTGTCCTTTATCGAGCCTATCTTTGCATGAAATGTTCTTTTGGTATCTCTAATTTTCTTGAAGAGATCTCTAGTCTTTCCCATTTATTGTTTTCCTCTATTTCTTTGCACTGATCGCTGAGGAAAATATATGCAGATGGCTAGTAAACACATGTAAAGATGCTCAGCATCACTCATTCTTAGAGAAATGCAAATCAAAACTACAGTGAGGTATCACCTCACACCAGTCAAAATGGCCACCATCAAAAAACTTAACAAGCAATAAATATTGGAAAGACATGGAGAAAACGAACCCTTTTGCATTGTTGTTGGGAATGCAAATTGCTTCAGCCACTATGTAGAACAGTATATAGATTCCTTAAAAAAAAAAAAATCTAGGAATAAAACTACCATATGACCCAACAATCTCACACTGGGCATATACCCTGAGGAAACCATAATTGAAAAAGACACATGTACTCCAGTTTTCATCTCAGCCCTATATACAATAGCTAGAACATGGAAGTGCCCTAGATGCCCATCAACAGGTGAATGGATAAAGAAGTTGTGGTACAATGGAATATTACTCCGCCATAAAAAAGAACATGTTTGATTCAGTTCTAATAAGGTGGATGAACCTAGAGCCTATTATACAGAGTGAAGTAAGTCAGAGAAAAACAAATATTGTTTATTAATACCTGTATGTTGAATCTAGAAAGATGGTATTGATGAACCTATCTTCACGATAGCACTGGATATGCAGACATAGAGAACAGACTTGTAGGCCCAGCAGGGAAAGGAGGGAGTGGGATTAACTGAGAAAGTAGCATTGAAACATATACAATACAATGTGTAAAATTAGGTAGCCAGTGAAAATTTGCTATATGAGATAGGAGCTCAAATCTGGTGCTGTGTGAAAATCTAGAAAGGTGGGATGGGGTGGGAAGTGGGAGGAAGGTTCAAGAGGGAGAGGACATATATATCTACCTATGGCTGATTCATGTTGATATATGGCAGAAACCATTAAAATATTGTCAGACAATTATCTTCCAATTAAAAATAAATAAATTAAAAAATTTGATTCTCAGGCTAAATAAAATCACAGAAACGTTCATGAAAACTGTGATTATAGGAAAGAAAAGCTCACTGCCACCTGTTTCAGGTCTTCACTATTGGAAGATAATTCCCTATAAGTCTTTACTGTTTCTGCACATCTTGTAATCTACCACTATTTTAGACTATCGTTGCATGATATTTACATAGATAACAGCCTTGAATGAAAGAGATAATGTCTCTCTGTGGAACAAAGAGCAGATTAGTTTTACTGTCCAGTATAATAAAGTTAATGTCTCTTGCTTAGGACAGAGAGGAAAGAAAAATTAAAATCTAGAAATATTAAGTAATTTGCCTGGGCATGTAAGTAACTTTGAATCGCTGACAAACAAGGTTTGAAGAATGAAGTTTTATTTGGGGATTATACTCCTTTACAGTGGCTGTATTTTACTAAGTGTAATTCTTTGACAAGAGAAGCCAAGTTGTATTAACAGATAGTTTAGGGTGATTTCTCCCAATATTTTTAAAATTAGGGAAGATAAATGATAACAGAGTTTATATGAGCAAGTGGAAATAAAATTCAATACTGTAATAGTTCCATCTCTTTATCATTTTATAATAAAATGTATTATGTAAAAAATTGATTAAAGTCATTTTCCCAAATCGTTAGCTAGTGTTGATTAATTCATTCTTGAATATATATATACATATATATAAAAGAACAATATATATATAAAATATTTTGTATGAGAAAATTTGAATAGTTAAATAGAAATTCAAATATACTACAGCACTAATTCAAATATATAGAGGAACAAAATTAACATATTGTTGCTGTCTCTGATTTTGACTTTAAAAATACCAGATACGTTTATGTGTATGTTAGTCACTCTGTCATGTCCGATTCTTTACAACCCCATAGACTGTAGGCTGCCAAGCTCCTTGATCCATGAAATTCCCTAGGCAAGAATACTGGGGTGGGTTGCTATTCCCTTCTCCAGGGATCTTCCCGACTCAGGGATTGAACTCAGGTCTACCAGATTGCAGGCAGGCACTTTACTCTCTGGGCCACCAAGGAAACCCTTTACCATATATGTCTGCCAATATGTAAAATTAGGCTTTTCATATTGTCTTGATCAATGATTCAACATTATTTAATACTTACTATCCTTTACTTTTGTTTGGCTGTGCAAATAATGGTTTCTTAAAATTATCACATGGGGGCTTCCCAGGTGGCTCAGTGGTAAAGAATCTGCCTGCCACTGCAGAAGACACAAGAGACACAGGTTCGATCCCTGGGTTGGGAAGATCCTCTGGAGTAGGAAGTAACACACTCCAGTATTCTTGCCAGGAAAATTCCATGGGCATAGGAGCCTGGAAGACTATCGTTCATGAGATCGAAAAAGAGTCAGACACAACTGAGCACACACACATTCACACACACACACAATTAACAGGTTTTAATGATTAGGTTTTTTTGTACCTGTATAATTACTTTATTTCCCATTTCTGCCCTTCTACAGTAAGAGGGCAATAAGAAGGGAAGCTAACGCAACACCTTTTCTCCTCAAAGTGAGACAAAGGGAGGACATCCTAGTTTTCAAATCCAAAAGCAAGCTTGGGCAGTATTATCTTCAATGTCTCCTAAGAATTCTTTTCCATTATTACTCTACTGGGTTTGTATTTCATTATGTCACCAAGACATGTACAGACAGTACTAGTAATAAGCATCATTATCACCAAATGATCATTGCAAGAACTTAAATAGACATAGATAACAGAGAGGCATCTCTGTCATTACCTAGTAAAATTTTAAACTAATTAGTTCTAGGATACAGAGAGTAAGATTCAGTTTAATTAATATATTGTAAAGATATAACCCTGCCAGTTTGATCTCTAAAACCGTTATGTATACTTTTGCCATAAAAAGTCAATGCATGTAATTTTTGAAAAGGTCTGAATCCATGTGTAGCTTTCATGTATCATAGTTTTTCTTCAAATTACTTGATATGAATTAAGTGACTGAACAGAAATATAATTCTGGACTATCAAATTATGATTGCATGAATAGTTAACCACAAAAATAAAATAATCCATTTCTTCCATTTCACTCAGTGCAATGAAATTACTCCTTGTCATCATTCAACCTTGTATTTTCAAAATGACTATTGTTAATATAAAAGCGAAATGGTGCCTTTGAAAAGTTTTGTGAACACACCACGAATCATTTTCAAAAAGACTGTAAAATAAACAGTTTAAATTGGTAACCTAGGTATGACCCAGCTGTCAAGCATAATTGGTGCTTGATGAGATTTTGTTGAACATAAACCTTAATAACAAAATTCAAAGGGGAAAAAAGTTACCTAAAGAAAAAATTTCCTTAAAGTTATTGGGAAGAATTGATATATAATAAAATGCTAATAATATTATTTATGCCTTAACTTTAATTGTGCTATGTAGAATTTCCTCATATTGTATGGACTCTTTGACCTATGAGAACAATTCCAGTCCTGGAATCCATGCTGCATTTGATCAAAACTAAAGTTCTACTTTTGGCTACATCAGAAATTCCAAGATGGTCATTTCTGGTGAACACTGATGGTTCCTAAAAATGTTTGCAAACTTAACCTGTTGAATTTTGATATTATGTCTCAGAAAGTTATATAGTTAGCTTTTCTTCTAATAGAACTTACAAAATTAACTTAAACACAGAATGAAAAATCATATAAAACCATGATTTAAAATTATTTATTTCAGTTATCAAACATAAAACTACTGAAATGTAATTGGAGTATTTTGTTGTGAAAATAATGGCTGTATTCTCCTACAAATATTTTGTTTGTTTTTAGAACAAGAAATTTTTTTTTTGGTTTAGGATATTCATGATTTCATTAAATTGATCAAGCTGCCATTAAAACAAAACATACCAATGCATCATGAAGAAATTATTTGTTCTTTGATATAAACTATCCTTGGTGGCTCAGACGTTAAAGAATCTGCCTGCAATACAGGAGACCTGGGCTCAAGCCTGAGTTGGGAAGATCTGCTGGAAGAGGGGATGGCAACCCACTCCAGTATTCTTGCCTGGAGAATTCCATGGACAGAGGAGCCTGGCAGGCTACAGTCCATCAGGTTGCAAACAGTAGTACACGACTGAGTGACTAAGTGCTCAGCACATCAGGACACTGATACATCTAAATTATCGTATATTGGGAAAATAGGTTCAATCCTTTTTTTCTGTACAATAGTAAATAAAAGTTTTATTTCATTTCCTTTTTCTTGGTATATTTTTGTACCCTTCTTTCTTGTAAAGTGACTGAACTGAACTGAACTTCTTGTAAAGCAAAACTATAACATGTGTAGTAATACATTGACTGTTATTATGCACCCATTTGGTCAAATTTTGATTTGCTCTATTTTTTGGTGTTGTTGAGAAGCTGGTTATACTTTTAAGAACAATCTGTTGGGTGACCTCAGATATGCAATTCAAGAGATGTAGAAAGCATCAAGAAAGCATTCAAGAAAGCAATGATAAAGAAAAACTTTCAACTGTAATGTTGCTCTGCATTTAAATTACCATCAGGTTCTCTTTTGTTGTTATAATGGAAGACCTTATACCAGAACCTGAAAGACAGGGGTGGGCTCTGTTCCTCTGCTGTATGCTGTACAGAACCTTCCAGAAATCATTTGGTTTCTCTAAGACCCATTTTATTCATTGAAAAAGGTGCCTAATAAAGCCATTTTCAAATACCTGAATGACTATAAACTTAATAATAAATATGAAAATGTCTCAATACAAAAATAATGTAATACTGTATATTAGTTTTCTCTTGCTGCCATAACAAAATTATTAGCTTAAAGCAGTGCAAAATTTTATTCCGTAGTCTTTTTACATCAGAAGTCCAGGTTCACTCAGCTGGTTTCTCTGCTTTTCCTTTCATCAGGCTGAAAGCACTGCGTTGGCTGGCTTGGGTCTTACTGGGAAGCTTTGGGAAGAACTGTAATGATTCCATTCTCATTCAGGTTGTAGGAAGAATCTAGTTCTGTGTTTGTAGGACTGAGGTCCCATTAACTTGCCTACTCTCAGGTGTAACTGCTTTAGTTCATAGAGGAAGCTCAGATCCTTGCACACAGGTTCCTGAATCTCAGAGCCAGTAACAGCCATGTCACATCCTCTTTATGCTTGAAGATTTATGACTGCCCCTTTCTGCCACCAGTATGTTGCAGCTTTTCCAGTTTCATCTCTCTTATGCTTCCATCTAAAAAATTCCTACTTTTCAGAGCTAATGTGATTAGATTAGGCCCACCCAGATGGATGCACAGTCTTATTTTAAGGTCTATAGACTTAATTATATCTGCCAATTCCCTTATACGATGAAGATAACATATTGACCGGTTCCAAGCATTAGGGCATTAATGCCTTTGGGATGCCATTATCCTACCTACCACATACTGTAATACAACTGTGAAAGTGAAAGTTGCTCAGTCGTGTCCAACTCTTTGCAATCCCATGGACTACACAGTTTGTGGAATCCTCCAGCCAGAATACTGGAGTGGGTGGCCTTTCCCTTCTCCAGGGGATCTTCCCAACCCAGGGATCAAACCCAGGTCTCCCACATTGTGGGTGGATTCTTTACCAGCTGAGCCACAAGGGAAGCCCAAGAATACTGGAGTGGATAGCCTATCCCTTCTCCAGTGGATCTTCCCAACTCAGGAATCGAACTGGAGTCTCCTACATTGTAGGCGGATTCTCCCTGAGCTATCAGGGAAGCCCTAATACAACTGTGAAGTTATTTTATTAGTTATGTTGATGGAAATAGGAGAATGAACTTGGAGAATTTGAATAATATTAATCAGAGACTCCGGGAATTGGTGATGGACAGAGAGGCCTGGCGTGCTGCAATTCATGGGGTCGCAAAGAGTCGGACACGACTGAGCGACTGAAGTGAACTGAACTGAATCAGAGTCAAGGGAGTATTAATGTTAAAACAGGACTGACTAAACCTCTTTTAGTCAGACATAATTTGATAAGAAATAAGATTAGAATAGAAGGAAAGGGGACTTGTAGGGCAAGTGGCCACTTAATAGACTTAACAAAATTTTCCCCACGAATATAATTTAATAAAACTAATGTTAATTAAGCAAATGTATATGAACGTATTATGTTTTGCCTGAAATTATTTGTTTTAATTAACAGAGCTATTGATTCCAATTTAGGGCAACTTTGATTAATATAAGGTTGAGAATATTGGAACTGAATATCCAAGGTATAATGAAATGAAAATGTTAATAAAATTGAGTTATTAGCAAATGTATGTCATAGCTAAAACTACATGTATACATTCATATGCAGGCAAATTTGCATATATACAGATAAAATTTGCTCTAAATTTTGGTTACTCTGGCATTAAAATAAATGCTTTATTCTTAATATTTTAAGTTATTTTAAATTTTTTACTGAAGTATAGTTGATTTATAATATTGTGCCAGTATTTGCTATATAACAAATTGACTCAGTTATACATATATATGCATTTTTTAATATTCTTTTCCATTATGGTTTATCACAGGATAATCAATAAATTTCCCTGTGCTGTATATAAGGACATTGTTTACATCTTCAAAAAATTGAATGAGGCCTATTTGTATTAGAGAAGGCAATCTGTTTTATTCATTTGGCTGATTCAAATCTTAATTCATCCATAAATACCCTTACAGATACAGTTAGAATAATATTTGAACAAATGACTTGGGACCACATGACCCAGGCAGAATGAGACATAAAATTAACCATTAATCTCTGAATGCCCAATAAATCTCCTTCACCAGTAAAGGAGGTCAGAGGCAGTAATTATGGTGGTTTCTCACCATAACATCCTTTGCTCCCCATCTCAGAGAACCTATGTGGGGATTCTATAAGTTGCTGAATATGTCTGTTCCAATTATGCATTCCAGAACCGGGGGGATAACCACAGAATGGGTTTGTGTGCCCACTGAACCCACTGTGAGATGAACCTGAGCTAAAACTCCATTGACCTCCTGACCTCCATAAGGCCCTACTGTATGAAACACAGTGACATTTTGGGTTTCTTGCAATTAATATCAGATTATACCCACCGTCCAGTAGTTTCCCAGTGGTCTGATTATTTCCATTCCCCTACTGCACAGTTATTCTAATGAAAGTAAGAAGATGCCTTTGGGGAAGTCTGGGAGAAAGATTAGTATAAATTGTTGTGAGGGTACCAGGCTCCTTCTTCAGTGGAACCTGGCTTTGCCTTCTATTCTAGGGCTTCTGGACTGTAAACTGGTTCACACTGGCAATTGTTTGAAAGGCTGTGTCTTTTTATGATTCGGGCTAGACTTTTGTTCTTCAGCTTTTTGTTTTTCAACTTTTGTTCTTCAGAGCTTTTCTGCTTATACAGATCAAATAAGAATCGAGTCATCTCCCTATCAATTTCCCTCCTATGAATACCGTAATCAACTAGCTAACACCATAGGTCTGTGGGAATCAGCCTGTTCTTATTGCAGTAACTAGTTCCATTATGCCTTGGCCTTTGAATAGCAATCCTTGGCCCCTGCCACCATAGGATCCAATAACTTCCATTGCATATTTCCTCATTTAGTGATTGCAGTTTCCACTGTAGGCTTGTCTACAGACCAGAGTGATCATAGAGCATTTCACAGGATGCTGGGCCTTCCCCAAAAAAATTATTAATATTTTTGTACTCATGATGAAAGGTATGTCTCTAGACCCTCCTGGTGTGGTTGAGTAGGTCTTAAAAGACATATTCACTCTAACATTCCAACTACCTATTTCTAAATTTATCATGTTTCTGTTAAAGTTTTTTTTTTTTAAAAAAAAAAAACTACATATATGTTACTTTTGTGGCAACCTTGACCTGACACTGACTTATAACATGTCAAGTCAAATGTCTCTTTTGACCAAACATCACTGAAATCCCCATATAGTTATTTTTACCTTAATAAAATGATTAATATGCTTGCGCTAAAGTATTTGCCATTAGATCCAAATTTTGCTGCTTAGAACATTAATGAGAATAACATAACTTTATACATTTATTTTTCAACATTAAAATGTGTCTATTTTCAATACTTTGTCTAACATTCTTTTGGTCCTACCAGCATCTGAGGCCTTTTCTTGTAAGGAAGAGCCCATTGCCATCTGGAGATTGAAATGCCTGACTACTGCTTTCCAAGGCTCCTTTTTGTCAAGGGCACGACATGCTGTAGGTTCTGAAAATGGAATTCACCAGTTGGGACTATCAGTTTCTTTTTGCTGCTGAGTAGTGGCAACTATGAAGCTATTTTCAGAGAGAGCAGAAGCAGCAGTTCTCTGGGCAGATTCCAGTGACTCAGCTGGTGGTTCACACTATAGCATCTAGTGTCCAGATCTAACTAGAAGGTTTTAAGACAGTCTGTGAATGATTTTAGATGTAGTTCTGAATCCAGTCCTCTAACTTTCCCAAATGCTCTTAGAGTTACCCAATATTCTTTCACTAAATCACTGTCTGCCTTTATCAACCACTTTCTGTCACACCACTGACCAACGTCATTGTACACACATTAGTAGTAGAGATTATGCAAAAAAATCAGTATAAATATCATCACTATTAATCATTATTTTGGATGGTTTTACTTTTTCTACACTTTGTGCAGAAAGATTTCAGTAAGTTTGAACTACTTTTCTCGTGTTATTTTTTTCTACTCTGTACTTTTTAGTGTTATTGTTGCCTTTAAAATAACAGAACAATTTCAGGATTGTTTTAAATCTTGTTTAAAATAAAAAATTGGAAATACTGAGTATTTGGTGTTATTTGAGGATATATTGTAGACTTCCCTGGTAGCTCAGTCGGTAAAGAATCCACCTGCAGTGCCAGAGACCTGGGTTCGATTCCTGGGTTGGAAGATCCCCTGGAGATGGGCATGGAAACCCAGTTCAGTATTCTTTGCCTGAAGAATCCCATGGACAGAGGAGCCTGGCAGGCTATATTGTATTCATGTGGCATATATGGTTCCTGGCAGATGCTGTTTGGGGAGACAGTGTTTTCTTCATGATTAACTAATTAACTCTAGCTTTACTTTCCTCTCACAACCAATTACCTGTCAGATTCTATTGGCTCTGCTTTCATGAGGCCATTCACATATCTTACTACCACCATCCTATTTTAAGGCCCCATTAACTCTTTCTGGAACTCTTATTTAATGAATCTTCCTTTCTTTCATTCCTTCTTTCTCCAGTCTACTCTGGGGCCCATTTAATCTTTCAAGAGAAGAACTCTTAGCTATAATCTTTTTTTCTCACTCCTGTCAACTAAGTTGAATATTAAATCCACAGCTTAACACGTATGACTCTGAACGCTATGACTTCAGCTCACATACTCAAACATATTTGTTAGTGCTCTCCTATGTACACAGAGTTAGGGTAAAACCAGATATTTTATTGTTGCTGTCTTTATTTTTGTATTTGCATATCTTTGCTAGTGCTGCCTTTTACTAGCTTTTTCCTTAATCCTGACCTATAATCTCTTCCTTGGAGATACCATCCATACACCATTATCTCCCCAAATGTCTCCTGACTCCCCAGCATATAGCCTTCCTGTTCTCTGAAATCTCACAGAAGTTTAACTAAGTTCTACTTTAAGCATTAATAGTGTATTATATTTTTCAACATCAGATTATATATATTTTAATAAATTATCCCCAATTTCATATCTTCTGCAGGGTATACATATACATTAAATTTAATGAGTATTAAATGAGCATTCCTTAAATTTTATTCATGTAAATGTTTGGTGAGTTGCAAGTTGCATAATGAACATGGGCAGTGGAAATCAGAGCAAATAAATTTACAATATCTGGCTCTAAGGAGGAATGGAAAATATCTGAGGCTGATAATGAGAAGAGTCAGAGTATATGGACTGAAGTAAAAAGACTATAAGTGATCGTTATTGCCTGGAATCATTATGACTGCCAGTTAAGTTTTCTGCAGAGGGAATCAAGCTTTCAGTAGCATCAATGAGCACCATTGTATGAAACAAATTAGCTAGAAAGTAGTAAGTAAAAGAGTTTCATATCAGAAGTTGAAATGGTATTATCTTTTGGAGATTACTGATTTTTTGAAAGTGTATTTTTTAACTATGCAATACAAATTGCAGTGTGACTTTGTCTATACAAAGCAAGATTGTAAGGCAGTCTGACAAATAGTCACTTGGTTTTGATTTGAAAGACAAGTACATGACTACATTTCTGCACACCTGTGAAAATATGAGAAATTTTCTCTTCTATTTAGATTAGGCTTACCTTCTATGGGACCTCTATGTTTCTTTAATGTTGAATTTGGATGATTGTTTTATTATAGAAAGCAATTACCCTCCCAAAGGAAGTTTTTAATTTAATGGAACAAGCATTTAGTAATACCATCTGTCGTTATTATGTGCAAATATATAAGTGCTACTATAAAGGATACTAGATATGGCTCCCAGTCCTGAATAATTACATACTCTAAACAATTACTTTTACTTTTAAAAAACCTTTATAATTTTAAAAAAAGATGATAATAAATACAAAAACACATATCCTTTCACCCTTTGTAGTTAGAGTTGAAAAGCATGTACTTTTTTTTTTCCTTTTAATCAAATAGTCACACTGTGGATATTGGTTTCTGTGGGTAGAAAAATTCTGCCTGTGTTGTTTTATATCCTGAGAAGATTGTCAGTCATGTTATATTTGGAAAGTCAAATTAAAATACAAATTAAAAGTGTTTTCTCGAAATCCATTTCATTGATATTTTAGATTCATTGATTTTGAAGAATATTTGGAAGAATATTAAATTAGAGTGCAGTACTAGGACTTCCACCCACAGCTGTTCAGGCTGCAGACTGTATAATTCCATGGGCTTCATAATACCCTTGTAATTTTGACATAATAAATGGCCTCTAAATCAGAGGAGATTATCATAGCAAAATTTTGCTATGGTTGTTCATGTTTTATGACCACTGCTGATCAGCTGCTCCTCTGCTGCATGTCATCTTCATACAGGTCCTAGGCTGAAGACATATCTTCTATAATGAATTTCTGGTCATATGACAGGAAGTACACCTAGGCTCCAAGATTTCCATAAAGAAATAATAGAGGAATTTTGGCTTATATTTTTTGGACAAAGTAATTTTAAATGACCACAGTTCACCAAGACAAAGATGTATAATCTTGTCACAAGATAATGCAGGGAATTTTGGAGAATAGTAATATAATCTAGCATAGGTACCATTCATGTGAATGAAGGCTGAAGCCTCTGTGTTTTTTGTTTTACTTGGAATCTGAATTTTTATGCTTGGATTCTCCCTATACATTCATTTTAATTTAATTTCTTTAAAAATTTACTATGTATTGAGGTTTGAATATTCAGATTTTAAGATTTTATTGAAAAACAATCTCTATCCAAATCAGCTAAAGAATTGACTTAGGCATATTAGTTTTTAAGTTCAAAGCCTGAATATTAATAATGAAGCTAGCCAGTTAACTCTCTGTGCTTTAAGTTACAAGGTGTTATAAATGATCCCTTTTCTTCTTTTTTATGTTTTCAGACTTAAAGAATAGTGTTTATTAAAATTTGGTTCATGAAGAACAGTCTAATTTATATAACTCAATTTAGTATATAGTCTGTTTAAAATCAACAATATTATTCATTAGTAATTAATTCTAATGGATATTAAATTTTGATATCTACCTCTCTTCCCATCTCTCCCTCATCTAGTTTAAATATTGTTAGTGTCTTGTATATATAATGTGATTCCATCATATGCATCTTCAGATGTTTATTATGGCCTCTCTGACAAGACTCATTCTCTCACATATCTCCCCATTTCATTTTCAGATTATGGAATCATTGCCCAATTAATATAAGAGTTAACAGATACATATTAGACACTAGTGCTTCATAAAATGTAAACTTTTATCTTAATTAATCTCTAATTAATTCTATTATGTTCATGCTTTCCCTCATTTAACCTCACCTTAGAACTTTCATTTGAGTAAGTGAATTGACTTTCGCTTACTAAAAATAAAGTTTGTACAGATTTTAAACCTGTAAGTATTTACCTAAAGTAATTTCATATGCAATGCAGAGTATAGACATGAATAGAGAGGCCATAAAAAACCCAAAATTGAAGAAAAATGCAACTGTTCCTGGTAAGCACTTGTTAAACACCCTCAGCGAACTTAGGAATAAGTGAGAAAGTTCTATATGAGATGAAGCTGTAGAGGGGAAAAGAAACAGTTTTATGAGCAAATGAAAGTATTAGTTACCATTAATGTAGTTTCTTCTTTACTCACAATTGAATCAAGAAATTCAAATCATATAGGCTGAAGGGCTATTCTTAGGTAGCATCTTTAACACCTCAGGTATAATCTGCATAAAAAAAAAACCCTAAGTGAAGATATGTCACTCAGTCGTGTCCGACTCTTTGCTCTTTGTGACCATATGGACTACAAGGGGCCTGCCAGGTTCCTCTGTCCATAGGATTTCCTAGGTAAGAATACTGGAGTGGGTTTCCATTTCCTTCTGCAGGGGTTCTTCCCGACCCAGGGATTTAATCTGTGTCCGATTGTTTACTTCTGAGCCACCTAGGAAGTGAAGGTATAATCACAGATAAAGTTGCTAACACAAAAGCTTGTGCTGAAAAGAGAGTAGGACACCAGGGAACCAGGATCAAGTTTGAGAGCAAATGAGAGAAATAAATTCCAAGGAATGACACCTAGGCACTCTGCATATTGCTGTCTGGAGGGGCCTGAGAGCTCCATTTTTTTCTTGAGGATAATGTAGAAAGTAGTAATAAACTCACTATTAAGTTTTGAAACTAGCCAGGAAAGAATTCTGTCTTAGCTAGAGAAAAAAAAAAAAAAAATTAGAACATGGGAGGTCAGTACCAGCTATCTGGAGGCTTAGATGGTAAAGAATCTGCCTGCAATGCAGGAGACCTAGGTTCGATCTCTAGGTCAGGTAGATCCCCTGGAGAAGGAAATGGCAACCCACTCCAGTATTCTTGCCTGCAAAATTCCACAGACAGAGGACCCTGATGGCTACAGTCCACGGATCACACACGACTGAGTGATGAACACTCACTTTTCACACAGATTTATAAGTGATAGAAGGCATTGATTCCACATGTTATGGGGACTAAAAAATGTTAAATTAGTGTCTGTTGAAAGAATAAGTGCAGAAATGTTAAAAAAAAAAAATAGTACAGCTATTCATTCCAAATGCATGGAGGTAAATTATTATCTAATGAATGAAAGATGATAGAAGTAGGTAAAGCTAGATTTTTTCAGTCATGGAAAAAGTCTAAATAGGAAGATTAATGTGTAGGAGAGTGATTATCAGTGGGTAGAATCTGGGACTAGAAAAGGTGGTCAGGAGTCCAGGCAGCCATATTTAGAAGAAGTAAGAGATAATGAAGGTAGAAACAGGCATGGAAAGGAAGCTCAACCTGAAGAAGATATTAAAGTAGAGCCAATAGTCTTTGTGGAGAAGGAAATGACAACCCACTCCAGTATTCTTGCCTGGAAAATCCCATGGAAGGAGGAGCCTGGTAGGCTACAGTCCATGGGGTCTCAAAGAGTTGGACACAACTCAGCATCTTTATTTTCACTTTTTCACTTTCAATAAGTCTTTGAACTGGTTTTGTGTGATGTCTGGGTGAACTTAGAACCGTGGCTAACTACAAGACCAAAGCATTAGTGGCAGTGAGAATGGTAACTCAGTTATTATCAGAATTACAGCATTCTAGAGAAGGGACAGATTTGGCTATACAGGCACATAGTTAGGGAGGGGAGGAAACATGATCATTTCAGTTTGGGACATAATGAGTTTAAGTATTCATCAAGTAAGATGGCTAGAAGATAATTTGTAATAGGGCTGTGTGATCTGAAAGGCCAAAACCATAGAAATTACCAAGAGAGAACTCTGGAAGGACATAGACATGGGAAAGCCTTAGAAAGTAATACAAATTAAAATTAAGGAGTGTTTATAGAAGAATAAGAAGTCTGTACAATTAACATATATCAAAGCAGAACATTAAGAAGGAAGCACATTGAGCATTGCCCAATGCAATGCAGAATTGAGAAATGCAACAGCTAGCTGGTTCACAAGTGGCAACCTGAAACAGTAGAAGTGGAGTCAGGTTGTAATGGGCTAAGGGGATGGTGGGTGTCGGCATGAACAGGGCATGTGTAAACTGATGTTTTAAAGTTTGCTGTGAGATAATGGTTGGACAGAGAGTGTGGGGAGCTAAATGGACATAAGTTTCAAGAAATGTGAAATATGTAGGAGTAGGAACTATTATGCAGATGACACTACCCTTATGACAGAAAGTGGAGAAGACCTAAAGAGCCTCTTGATGAAAGTGAAAGAGGAGAGTGAAAAAGTTGTCTTAAAGCTCAATATGCAGAAAACTAAAATCATGGCATCCGGTCCCATCACTTCATGGCAGATAGATGGGGCAACAGTGTAAACAGTGGCTGACTTTATTTTTCTGGGCTCCAAAATCACTGCAGATGGTGATTGCAGCCATGAAATTAAAAGATGCTTACTCCTTGGAAGGAACGTTATGACCAACCTAGACAACATATTAAAAAGCAGAGACATCACTTTGTCAACAAAGGTCCATCTAGTCAAGGCTATGGTTTTTCCAGTGGTCATGTATGGATGTGAGAGTTGGATGGTGAAGAAACCTGAGCACCGAAGAATTGATGCTTTTGAACTGTGGTGTTGGAGAAGACTCTTGAGAGTCCCTTGGACTGCAAGGAGATCCAATCAATCCATTCTAAAGGAGATCAGTCCTGGTTGTTCATTGGAAGGACTGATGTTGAAGCTGAAACTCCAATACTTTGGCCACCTGATGCAAAGAGCTGACTCACTGGAAAAAACCCTGATGGTGGGAAAGATTGAAGGTGGGAAGAGAAGGGGATGACAGTGGATGAGATGGCTGGATGGCATCATCGACTCAATGGACTTGGGTTTGGGTGGACTTAGGGAGTTAGTGATGGACAAGGAAGCCTGGCTTGCTGCAGTTCATGGGGTTGCAAAGAGTCGGACACGACTGAGCGATTGAACTGAACTGAGGAACTATTAATACATCTTAGCTGTTCTATATGTCTTGTGGAACTTTTCACAGTTCTTGGCACAGGGAAGTCTCTTACCAGTTGTTGAATTTGATTAAATGAGCAAGAAAACCAGCTGGGAGGCTACTTACTTTCTTGTTCAGAATCTTGAAATCCATGATCTTGCAAATGTTTCACGAACAGATAGCTTAAGCGGATCTAACTGCACTATGAATCTCAGTCCTTCTAAAATTCCTGACCTAGTACTTACATATGGAGGAATCATGAATTGCTGAGACACAACTTTAAGCAAATGAAAACCAATCATACGGTTAAACACAATGCCAGTTTTTTTTTTTTTTTTTTTCTAATCTGTTGGACTGAATTAGATTCATTTTAAAGTATTGCTTCTGTTCTATGAATATGAGTCACTGTAGACCTAGCTACATCTTCTTTGATCATATCCAGTATATTTGATCATATATACATATTCCAAAGGTATAATGTCCTAAAATAAAGGAATTCTCTAAAACTTAGAGATGTACTTAATGTTGTACTATCTATCAGTAGTTCAACTGGTTCCCTTGAATAACAGCATCATCATTCCCTTGCCCTATTGCTCAAATGACTGGTTACATAGTACAACCAAACTCTTGTAGTTTCAGGGAGTCTAGAATATTTAAATTTTTATTGAGCAAATAGTATTCTGTTCATGGCTTTGACCTTAGGTAACATGATCTGCATAGTGACTCATGATTAGCAGCAACAAAATTATTTCATAAGCTTACAGATTTCCATACAATATGACTTTTGAGTCTAGCTTGCTAGATTTTGTCTTTTTCTATTACTTCTCATGCCATATATTGTATAAATATATTGATCTTGTTTTGAAATATCTTAGAAGTTTTGACTAGACCTAGACTTAAATTTTGAGAAGTTAAATAACTTGCTGGTTGTAATAAATATTAATATAAAATGCCATAAACTACATTTTAAATGTATTAAAACTTAAATGTCAAAAGTGGCATGCTAGCATATTCTGGAAATATGACATTTTAAATACTTTAAAATATCATCTTCAAGATACTTAAAAACACATTAGCATACTAGTTTGGTCAGGCTGCCATAACAAAAGTGCCACAGACTGGGTGGTTTATACAACAGAAATTTAATTAATCATAGTTCTGGAGGCTAGACGTCTGAGACCAAGGTGTCTGCAAGGTTTGATTTCTTCTGTGACCCCTCTCCTCGGCTTAAAGATGGCTGTCTTCTCCCTGTGTCCTCACTTTCCTTTTCTCTGTTCATCCCTGGTATCTCTCTATATGTCTTAATCTCCTTCTTTTATAAAGACATCAATTAGATTGGATAAGGGCCTACCTTGTTTTAACTTAATCATTTCTTTAAAAGCCCTATTTCCAAATAGAGGTACATTCTGTGATACTGAGGGTTAGAGCCTTAGCACATGCCATTCCATAACAGTGAACTTAAAGTATTGGGTAGATTTTTCTGTTCACCCAGAAAATTTTCCAAGGTTCAGACAAATGTAGAAAAATATGAAATACATATTTAGGAAATCCATTGTGGACAGAAAACCAAGGCCACTGCATTGTAGTGATTGAAAAGTTAGACTTGTAATGAGATAATTTGGATTGTAGTCCTCAAATATACTAAGATATCAAAGTGGAACGAATTTTGGAAAATCGAATTACTGTTGTATTAAGAAACAGAATGGCTGGCTCACTTTTTCAAGTATTTCCAGCAAGCTTCCTCATGAAATGATGTCTACTTTTTATTCAGGTAAATTCAGTCTATAATACAAATAAGTGAAAATAAATGTTTATTATTCTAAACTTGTAGATTTGTAATTATTAACTATTCTGCCAAATCACATATAATACTTTTAAATGAAAACATGTAATATATGTATCTATTCTAAGCATTTTACTTTGTTTTGTGAACATTTACAGTATGCAAAACAAATGATGCAAGTATCATGTACAATTGCTCTTTTTATTAAATTCTACCTACAAATTTAAAGTTATCTAAAATATTCTATTAGAATATATGGTAAACTCTTTTTGAAGTATCAGTACTAGACATACAGTGTTTGATAGGAATGGGAAAATTAGATTTATGACATGGATACCAATCTATGTAAGCCACCTGAAGCTTTTTCTGTTGAGCGTCACCTCTGTCTGGATGGCTCCAGCGGACAGTGGCTACCTCAGAGTCTTGGCTATGTGTTTGACCCTGACCTCTGAACACATTGATTCAGAAGGCCCAGGTATACCCAGACCAAATAGAATTCCTCTTCTCTAAACTGAAAGATGGAGTGGAGAAAAGTGATACCCGAGAGTTTTGGAAGATAAGTCCTCCTGGTGGCCGTACCCCGGAGAAAAGACCCTGGTTCCTGCCTTTCTGGAGGCTGGATAAGATGTCCCAGTGATTTTTCAAAAAATTGCACATCACTTTTATTTCTTTCATTTTCCTAGTTTGGCTTAGATTGCCTGTAGCTAAAATAACCTAATGTATTCTCATAAAGCAACAATTTAAAATTATCCTGAGACAGATAATTGGTTCCCACTGAAATTCCCTCAGAATACTGACTTTCTCCCCCAAATATATCATTACAATTTTACATTATAAACTTGCTTATCTAAAAAGAAACATTATTGGAAATAAATCTAAGAAATACACAGGATTTTCAATCATGCATTGACAATTTTTATAAATTGGTTATCACCAATTGACTATACACTTTTTATTAGTTTATTGTGATTCCTCTACTGAGATATAAGCAACACTTTGCATTATGGAGAATTAATGAAGTTGAGCTAACTGCATCTTAATCTTGTCAGAAGCATTGAGAAATCAGGCTAGTTTCAGGGGCTGTGATGATTTTGTACAGAAAAAAGTAGCTTCAGGAAGTCTTTTCTGGAAGAGAGTAGTTTTAAAAAAAGTTGGCATTTTCTTCATTGATATATTCAAAAATTATGACTTCCCATATAGCTTCATACAAGACTCAAGATACAAGTCATTCTCTTTTAAATAAATAAACATGAATTATATGAATGATAAACATAAGCCTCTAGCCTTTGATTTGCTGAACAGTTGATGACTGCCCGGTACTATAGCCAGAGGAAATAAAGATGAAACTTTACAATAAAAATGTCTAAACATGGCTAATTTTCCTCTTTGTTTCTTATAAAGGCAGTATATGTATTTTTAAATCTATTTATTTATTTATTTATTTTTATTTATTATTATTTTATTTATTTTCAATATTATTTGAAAATGCTTATTTTTAAGGCTCAGCAGGAAGTGATAGTGTTCATCTCATTTAATTGGCCAGCTTAATTTTGTTTAATAATAATTTGCACTCAGAATTCATAATAGCTTTTCATATATTTACCTCCTTACTTTGACATATGACATGAGTAGTGTGTTACCCCATTTTCAAATAAGAAGACGTAATCAAGCAGAGTCAGTGTTTCCAAAAATCATTGCTCTCTCTGATTGGTTTTAAGTAAAAGTCAAATCCAATTCCATAAACCTGACCAGGGAGATGAATGACTTACATGGTGAGAACTATAAAACATTGATAGAGGAATCTGAAGATAATTCAAAGAATTGAAAATATCCCATGCTTTTGGATTGGAAGAATTAATATTGTTAAAATGCTACAGATTTAATGCAATCCCTATCAAATTAACCATGACATTTTTCACAGAACTAGAACAAATAATCCTAAAACTTATATGGAACCATGAACCAAAATTGCCAAAGCAATCCTAAGGAAAAAGAACAAAGCTGGAGGCATAGCCCTACCAGACTTCACGCAATCTACAAAGTTACAGTAGTCAAAACAGAATGGTATGGCATAAAAAGCAGACATGAATCAATGGAACAGAAGAGAAAGCCCAAAAGTAAACCCACAGATCTATGGTCAGTTCATTTTCAACAAAAGAGATGAGAATATACAATGGAGAAAAGATAGTCTCTTCAGCAAGTGGTATTGGGAAAGCTGGAAGGCTGCAGCATGTAAATTAAAGATAAATTCATAATGGCTTAAGGACTTAACTATAAGACATGACATCATTAAACTTCTAGAAGAGAACTTAGGCAAAACATTCTCTGACACAAAAATCATAGCAATGTTTTCTTAAGTCAGTCTCCCCATGCAATAGAAATAAGAGCAAAGATAAACAAATGGGACCTAATTAAACTTAAAACCCTTTGCACAGCAAAAGAAACCATAAACAAAATGAAAGGACAACCTACAGGATGGGAGAAAAAAATTGCAAATGATGTGACCGACAAGGGATTAATTTCAAAAATATACAAACAGCTCATACAACTCAATAAAAAAAAACAAAACTCAATAATAAAATGGGCAGAATAGCTAAATAGATATTCATGTCTATTGAGTTGGTGATGCCATCCAACCATCTCATCCTCTGTTGTCCCCTTCTCCTCCCACCTTTGATCCTTCCCAGCATCAGGGTCTTTTCCAATGAGTCGATTCTTCACATCAGGTGGCCAAGTATTGGAGTTTCAGCTTCAGCATCTGTCCTTCCAATGAATATTCAGGACTGATTTCCTTTAGGATTGACTGGTTGGATCTCCTTGCAGTCCAAGGGACTCACACTTCTCAAGAGTCTTCTCCAACACCACAGTTCAAAAATATCCATTCTTCATTGCTCAGCTTTCTTTATAGTCCAACTCTCACATCCATACATGACTACTGGAAAAACCATAGCTTTGACTAGACAGACTAGTGAGAATGGCAAACCACTTCAGTATTCTTACCTTGAAAACCCCATGAACAGTATGAAAAGGCAAAATAGACATAAAGATATGGCACATGAAAAGATGTTCAATGTTGCTAAGTATTAGAGAAATAAAAATCAAAACTACAGCCAGATACCAGCTCACGCCAGTCAAAATAGTCATATTAAAAGAGTCTAAAACTAAAAAATGCTTGAGAGAGTGTAGAGAAAGTCTACATTGTTACAAGGCTTCCCTGTAGGTCAGAAGGTAAAGAATTTGCTTGCAGTATAGGAGACTTGGGTTCTATCCCTGGGTCAGGAAGATCTCCTGGAGAAGGGAATGGCAATCCGCTAGTATTCTTGCCTAGAGAATTCCATGAACAGAGGAGCATAGTGGGCTACAGTCCATGGGGTCACAAAAGTGAGACATGAATGAGCGACTAACACTATAACGATATACTACACTGTTAGTGAGACTAAATTGGTATAGCCATTATGGAAAACTGGAGAAGGAAATGGCAACCCACTCCAGTATTCTTGCCTGGAAAATTCCATGGACAGAAGATCCTGGCAGGCTTCAGTCCGTGGGGTCGCAAAGAGTCAGAAATGACTGAGTGACTGGCCACACACATGATGGAAAACGATATAGACATTCCTTAAACAAACAACAAAAAAAAGCAAACTAAAAATAGAATTTCTGTATGATCCAGCAATCCTACTCCTGGGCATATATATAGAGAGAAAACTCTAATTCAAAAACATGGGCACACCCCAGTGTTCATAGCTATACAATTTACAATAGCCAAATTTGAAAGCAGCCTAAATGTCCAAAGACAGATATGTGAATAAAGAAGATGTGGTATATATACACAGTGGAATACTACTCAGCCATAAAAAGAAAGAAATATCTACATCACCATCCCCTAATCCCCACAGTCCTCTTGGTAGCCATGATTTTGTCTGTGAGTCTATTTCTGCTTTGTAAGTAAGTTCATTTGTGCCATTTGTTTTAGATTCTTCATATAAGTGATACCATATGGTATGTGTCTTTTTCTGACAATTTCACTTAGTATGATAATCTCTAGCTCCATCCATATTGCTGCAAATGGCATTATTTTATTCTCTTTTTTAAAATATTTTGAAGTATAGTTAATTTACAACATTGTTAGTTTCAAGTGTATAGCACATTGATTCAGTTATATGTATATAGGTTATTTATGTGTATATATATATATGTAAACTCTATATTGTATAGGTTATTGCACAGTATTGAGTACCATTCCCTATGAAATATAGTAGGTCCCTGTTGTTTACTTACTTTCTATAAAGTACTGTGTATGTGTAAATCCCAAACTCCTAAAAAAGAATAAAATAATGCCATTTGCAGCAACATGGATTGACCTAGAGATTATCATATTAAGTGAGGTAAGTCAGATAAAACAAGTATCATATGATATTACTAATATAGGTGCTTCACAGGTGGCACAGTGGTAAAGAATCTACCTTCCAGTGCAGGAGATACAAGAGATGTGGGTTTGATTCCTGGGTCAGGAAGATCCCTTGGAGTAGGAATGGCTACCCACTCCTGTATTCTTGCCTGGAAAATTCAGTGGACAAGTGAGCCTGACAGGCTACAGTCCATGTGGTTGCAAAGGATTGAACATGACTGAGCATACACACACACATCACTTATATGTGGAATCTAAAATATGACACAAATGAATTTATTTAGGAAACAGACTCACGGACATAGAAAACAAATTTATGATTACCAAAGGGGAAAGGGCATGCGGGAGGGATAAAATAAATTAAGAGTTTGGGATGAGCAGATTCAAACTACTTTATATAGAATGGAAAACAACTGTGTCCTACTGTATAGCACAAGGAATTATATTCAATATCCTATAATACATCATAATGGAAAAGAATATGAAAGTATATATATAACCAAATCACTTTTCTGTACACTAACACATTATTCATTATACATTAACCATAATTCAATATAAATAAATAAATACAATTCCTTAATGTGGAAAAATTATCACAATAAATTAATTAAATACAAGTTAAAACAATGTATACAACTTAAAATAATGAATTATTAAGTAATAGGAAAATATGAATACTCAAGGATAGTAAGCAACAAGAGAATCAATCCTCTCATATAAAACTGTTCGAGTCAGTAACACTGTTCTGCTGGCAATTTAGTAATATTTTGAAAAGCAATATAATTGCTTCAGTTCAGTTCAGTTCAGTTCAGTCGCTCAGTCATGTCCGACTCTTTGCGACCCCATGAATTGCAGCATGCCAGGCCTCTTTGTCTAGCGCTAACTCCCGGAGTCTACCCAAACCCATGTCCATCAAGTCGGTGATGCCATCCAACCATCTCATCCTCTGTCGTCCCCTTCTGCTCCTGCCTCCAATCCTTCCCAGCATTAGGGTCTTTTCCAATGGGTCAACTCTTCACATGAGGTGGCCAAAGTATTGGAGTTTCAGCTTCAACATCAGTCCTTCCAATGAACACCCAGGATTCATCTCCTTTAGGATGGATTGATTGGATCTCCTTACAGTCCAAGGGACTCTCAAGAGTCTTCTCCAACACCACAGTTCAAAAGCATCAATTCTTTGGCGCTCAGCTTTCTTCACCGTCCAACTCTCACATCCATACATGACCACTGGAAAAACCATAGCCTTGACTACACGGACTTTTGTTGGCAAAGGAATGTCTCTGCTTTTAAATATGCTGTCTAGGTTGGCCATAACGTTCCTTCCAAGGAGTAAGCATCTTTTAATTTCATGGCTGCAATCACCATCAGCAGTGATTTTGCAGCCCAAAAAAATAAAGTCTGACACTGTTTCCACTGTTTCCCCATGTATTTCCCATGAAGTGATGGGACCAGATGCCATGATCTTAGTTTTCTGAACGTTGAGCTTTAAGCCAACTTTTTCACTGTCCTCTTTCACTTTCATCAAGAGGCTTTTTAGTTCTTCTTCACTTTCTGCCATAAGGGTGGTGTCATCTGCATATCTGAGATATATATTTCTGCCTATAATTGCTTACTGTTACTTAAAATCCCATTAGGAATTTATCCTGAGAAAGTAATCCTGAATCAGCATTAGCAGTTTTCCAACAAAATTTTGTGTATTTTTGTTAAAATTGTAAGATAATGCAATGTATTAATAGCTAATTCAGTTGCTATACATCATATATTTAAAATGCAATGCAATCATTAAATGATCATGTAGAAATCTACTTAAGAACCTAGAAAGATGTTCATAGCTTAGTAATTTAATGATTTTTAATAGTTTGTATATACATAAATGCATACATATACACACAGATAAAAGTATAGTATATATGTGTGTGTATATATATAAAATATATATATACACACACACACACGTTTACAAATAAAATTGTATATCCTTAATAAAAACATTTCAGAGATATGTATCATATATTAGCAGAAGATGTTTTCTCTAGTCTGATTGAGAACATTGGTTTTGCTTGTGTATACTCTACATTTTCTTCAGTGAACATGAATATCCTGTTATTAACAACCATAAAATTTATTTTAATTATTTTACTTATGTATAAATACAGTTATCTTTATTTATCATTTCATTTGAATGCTATGAAAAGTGATGAGTTAATGACCATCGAACTTTTCTGAATACCTAGAACAGGAGTAAAAGTCCTAACCTCAGTAGGTAGTATATTTTCTTTTACAGTTAAAGCATTGTAACAGATGACACATAAATGAGATTATACTAAATTATGCCATTTTTCAGCTGTATTTTGTGTCTTGACTGTATTTTATGAGTTAAAGCAGAATAGTCTTATAACCCTAATTCAGTGTCTTGCAGATACTTATTTTGAGGCTAAAATAAAGGAATATGGTGAAGGTTATTAATATTATTTAAAAATCCATGTAAAATATATTATTCTAGAAAGAATTTTGTTTTGTCAATATCTTTTATTTTCATTAATTAAAGTAATGACTTCACTTTATAGTATAGAAGATGTTAGTCAATATTGGTAGTGTTGATTGTGTGTATGGCATGTGTGTGTACACACACTTGGACATGTGTGTTTTCCTGACCATAACTTCCAGTAAGATCCTTTCATGTCAGGATTGCAAATTTTTCAGACTCCAGTCCTTCCTTTTTCATTAAATTAACCAATCGATGTCTAAGGTAATCAATAAAATCTGCAGCAGCTCTCCTACCTTCAGCAGCAGGACTGGCTCACTTACATATTCCAGTTTAATTTGAATCAACTGTTTTTCTCAAAACAATATAATGGCCTCACTATCCGAAGATTTTTTAAAGTATCATTAGAGAAATATGTTATGTAGGTGGATAGAATTCTAAAAAGTATATACCTGAAGTAATTTCTGCATCATTATCTTGGAATACAGAAGTATGCCTTTGCCATGGCATTTTGCAAATCGCTCGTAATATTTTTTTAATATCTTGAGATTAAGAGTATCATTCTTTTTTTTCTTAATTTTATTTTTGGCTGCACTCTATGTTCATTGCTGCACATGGACTTTCTCCAGTTGGGCAAGAGGGAGCTGCTCTCTAGATGTGGTGCAGTGGCTTCTCATTTTGGTGGCTTCTCTTATTGCAGAGTACAGGCTCTGGAGCGCTGGTTCAGTAATTGTGGTGCACAGGCTTAGTTGTCCTGTGGCATGTGGAATCTTCCTGGAGCAGGGATCAATCCTATGTCCTCTGCATAGGCAGGTGGATTCTTAATCACTGGACCACCAGAGAACTCCAAGAGTATCATTCTTAGGAGGAAAAAAAAAATGAGATTATCAAGGCAGCCAATGGCAATTAATACCATATGGTATGTTTTCAAAACTATTTGACCATGTTTACTTCTTGAGTTCTGTCCCCTGAAAATAACTTCCCAATCTACTGTTTCTGTGGCCAACGGTTTCATTCTTAAGGAGGTCCTTCCTTTTCCAAGATGTTCTTAGCCACCTGAAAGCAGGTGTTTGAAAATATGCCTTCCTCAGGAGCTAAGCAGACCTCTTAGCCTGCTTTCTGTCTATGTAAATTTGGACTTAATGGTTGTGTTTAAGTTTTTGACTCTTCTATCCAAACTATTGGCTTTCATGGCAGTCCAGCTCACAACCTTCTGTCTTTTTTTATTCCTTAACTCTAATGTGCTCCATGTGCTAACATAAATCTTGAGATAATGCCTGTCTCTCAATTTAATCACCAGTGCTTAGACCTTCCATGTGTGCATGCATGCTTAGTCACTTCAGTCTTTTCTGACTCTTTGTGACCCTATGGATTGTAGCCTGCCAGGCTCCTCTGTCCATAGGGATCTCCAGGCAAGAATACTGGAGTGGGTTTCTGTGCCCTCCTCCAGGGAATCTTCCCAACCAGGAATCGAACCCACACCTCCTGCATTATAGGCGGATTCTTTACCACTGAGCTGCCAGGGAAGCCCACTTAGGCCTTATCAGGCCTTTTTTTTTTTTCCAAAATCATGGAGAACCATGTGTTTTGTATATAAATCCCAACTAAAAAGATTTACTGGTTGGCAAATCAATTAACTGAAAAGTTTTAATAAAGTATGTGGTAGCCTAGCTAGCCCTTTGCCTTCAAAACATTTCTTCATGAGTGGAAATGAGAAACAATTTTTTTAATCCTATGAGACCTGAATCTTGAGGGTGTCTGTATCCATTTTCATTTCTCTTTGCAAAATAGCTATTTGTGTGTGTGTGTGTGTGTATGAGCTCATGTCTTCTTGTGACTTTGTCAAATATACCCAATAGCATTAAGACACAGTAATAACATTCAGTTTCCCAATCTTTTTATCTAAAGCTACAAGCTAGTTGGGTATGTTATCAATTTACCCAGTGTTTTACCGCTGTATAATATTGGTTGCCATCTTTCTAGATCAACAACTATTCTCTAGCCTGGCCTATGAGATAACACTATATATTTTAGGTTTTGTTGTTGTTTTGTGGCAACGCTGTATTTTCATGGCCAATTTACGTAATACGTCTTCTAGCTTAACTATATATTGTGATAAGAAACAACCCACAATCTCACTGGTAGCTTAAAACAGGAAAATTTTACCTCTTGTTTACATTATATGTTAGCTCTGAGACTTAGTCCTGTGTTTGTTCTTTATTCTAAAAAACAGGTTGAAGGAACAGCCCTTTTCTAAGGTTAATCCAAAAGCCACCTATTAGCCAACAGTTGGGAGAGGCAATGCATGGTTAATAGAAACTGCCTCTGAGAGTCTGAGTAATTTGAGTGTCCCTAGATTCTAAGTGAGGACACAATACAATTCTGAAAGGAACAGTATATAACGGCCAAATCTATACTTGCAGTAGATGCTATCATGTCCCAGCCTTTCTCTGTTATTACCACTTGGGGGAATCCACTGAGGATGAAATTTACTTTGTAGAGAATTAAGGCGCCCATAAGCAGTCTTCAGTGAATGACTAATGAGAATTAGTTTATACCCCAAACTATCCTGCTCTGCTTAGGTGGGATAATTTTGAGGTGTGTGTGCTTTTCTTGCTTTCATGGTTTCCCCAGCTGGATTAAACTCCAGTCACCCATTTGGTATCTTGCTTAAAATATTTTTATGTGCTGCCTTCACTTCCTTATCTCATTTCCCCCCACATTCCATCAGGCCCCCTTCACTTTCCAAATGAACAGTTGTTGCTGAATGTCTGTTTCAGAGTCAACATCTCAAAGAACCCAAATTAAGATAACACTGTTTCCTTCGTTATTCTTACTTAGCTTTCTAAAACATTTTTAAAGGATTTGATTGCAGTGCAAAGGGAAGCAAGGGAACTCTTCAGCTAAAAGACACCTTTAAGGTATCCTCGTTTCTAAAAACATTGCTGAAGCTGTAGAGATTCTTGCCAAAAGAAAAATCTGTCTGTGACTGTTTAAATTCCACTGGTGCTGTCATTTATATCCGACATACCTTTGATTCTGGATTCAGCTTAAATGCTAACTCTCATCTGCTTGCTTTCCCAACTTCCAGCTTCTGAATTCTACTCCAATAACTACTGAACTCCCTAGCCCTGGCTCCACTTTTGCCAAGTCTGCACAGGATGTGACATAAATAGTGCTCTGGATTGCTCAGCAGCATTGTAAGAAGACCTAAGGGGATAAGGTGAAACTAGTGAACACTTTGCTCTGGCCCATTTAATTCTTAAGATACTCATTTGGCTGAAGGAACCAAAACCAAAGTTTACATAGGGATAAAAACCAAAGTTAATAGAATGGAGATTTTCTTACCATTATTTATTTCCCTTGCCCAGTGAAATTCTTGAAATAACAAAGCCACTTATGATGAAAAATCATTAAAGCAGAGACTTAGCATTGAAAGTGGAAGTATCTCAACACGTTTTATGAGTGAAGTCAAAATCAAGGAAACGCGAGTTTTCATGGGCTTGAAAGTTGGTATTTTATATATATGTATGTATGTAATTTTATCACACTTGAATGGTGACTGTGATTCAGAGGGTGAGGTATTTATTCAGTCTGCTCTCACTCCTGTTCTCTCCCCAGCTAGCCAGGCGAGTCTAGTGCTCTTGCTTCCTGAAGGAGTTCGCTTAATTACAGTTGAGCAGTTCACTGGCCGAGCAGAACACCCGCAGGCCTTGAAGTACCTCGGTTTTTGCTACAGGCATATATGAGACAAGGAGAAAGAGAAGACAATTCTCCCAGCTCCTTTCACCTTAGCTGGTGACAAGCGTCTTCTCTGAAAAGAATAATGTAGTAATGAATTTGATTTTGATTATTGTTAAGTCCTTGATGAGCCCCGCCTGAAGGCTGTAGCTGTTTGTTGTTTTTTTATTTTTCCTAGAATGGGGCATGAGGGGAGGTGGTGAAATTAAGCAAGGCAGCTATCTAGATATTGTCTTCCTTAATTGCATTTATATATGTAGAAATGAATTTATGGGAAACACACATGTCACGTCATGGCACTTATCAACCCTGGCTGTACATTAGAACAACCTTGGGAATATTGCGAAATCATACACGTCACCACTACTACCAGGATTCCGATTTAATTGGCCTGGGGTGTTTTCAAAGTTCCTTTGATTCTAATCTGCCTCTACAGTTGTGAAGCAACTGTGAAGACTGGATTTAGAGCAAGACAACCTGAGTTCTAATCCTGGCTTTGCCACCTTTGTCAGACTTAACCTCTGTGGCACTCATATTACTTTTTCAAACAACTAATGTTTAATTTCAAATATTGGTTGTTGGTGGTGGTGGTGTTCAGTTGCCCAGTTGTGTGTGACTCTTTGTGACCCCAGGGACTGCAGCACTCCAGGCCTGCCTGTCCTTCACCATCTCCCTGAGTTTGCCCAAGTTCACGTTCATTGCATCAGTGATGCCATCCAGCCATCTCATCCTCTGACACTCTCTCCTCCTTCTGCTCTCTATCTTTCCCAGTGTCAGGGATTTTTCCAATTAGTCGTCTCTTCACATCAGATGACCAAAATACTGGAACTTCAGCATCAGTCCTTCCAGTGAATATTCAGGGTTGATCTTAAGATTTACTGGTTTGATCTCCTTGCTGTCCAGGAGACTCTCAGGAATCTTCTCCAGCATCACAGTTTGAAAGCATCAATTCTTTGGTGTTCTGCCTTCTTTATAATCCAGTTCTCAGAAACATATGTGACCACTGGGGAGTCCATAGCCGTGACTATATGGACCTTTTTCAGCAAAGTAATGTATCTGCTTTTCAACACACTGTCTAGGTTTGTCATCGCTTTCCTGCCAAGCAGTCATCTTTTGCTTTCATGGCTGCAGTCACCGTCCACAGTGATTTTGGAGTCCAAGAAAAGGATATCTGTCACTGCTTCTACGTTTTTCCCTTCTATTTGCCATGCAGTAATGGGGCTGAATGCCACGATCTTAGTTTTTGTTTTGTTTTTTTTTTTTTTTTTTAATAAATTTATTTATTTTAGTTGGGGGCTAATTACTTTACAATATTGTAATAGTTTTTGCCATACATTGACATGAATCAGCCATGGGTTTACATGTGTTCCCCTTCCCGGACCCCCCACCCACCTCCCTCCCCATCCCATCCTTGTTTTTGTTTTTTTTTAATATTTAGTCTTAAGCCAGCTCTTTCACACTCTTCCTTCACCCTCATCAAGAGGTTCTTTAGTTCCTCTTTACTTTCTGCCATTAGAAGTGGTATCATCCACATATCTGAGATTGTTGATATTTCTCCTGCCTATCTTGATTCTAAGTTGTCACTCATCCAGCCCAGCATTTCTCATGATGTGCTCAGCATATAGGTTAAACAAACAGGGTGACAGCAGACAGCCCTGTCGTACTCCTTTTCAATTTTGAACCAGTCAGTTTTTCCATATAGGGTTCTAACTGTTGCTTCTTGACCTGCATACAGGTTTCTCAGGAGACAGGTAAGATGGTCTGGCATTTACATATCTCTAAGAGCTTTCCACAGTTTGTCATGATCTGCACAGCCAAAGGCTTTAGCGTAGTCGATGAAACAGAGATAGATGTTTCTTCTGAAATTCCCTTGCTTTCTCTATAATCCAGCGAATGTTGGCAATTTGATCTCTAGTTCCTCTTCCTTTTCTAAACACAGCTTGAACATCTGGAATTTCTTAGTTCTCATAATGCTGAAGCCTAGCATGCAAGATATTAAGCATTACCTCACTAGCATGGGAGATGAGTGCAACTGTCTGATGGTTAACACAGTCTTTGGTACTACCCTTCTTGGGAGTTGGGGTGAGAATTGACCTTTTCCAGTCCTGTGGCCACTGCTGGGTCTTCCAGATTTGCTGACATAATGAATGCAAAACCTTGATGGCATCCTCCTTTAGGGATTTGAATAGTACTATTGGAATTTCATTGTATCCACTAGCTTTGTTAAAAGCAGTGCTTCTTAAGGCCTGCTTGACTTCGCAGTCCAGAATGTCTGGCTCTGGGTGACTAACCACACCGTCACAGTAATCCAGTTAGTTAAGATCTTTTTAATGGTTCTTCCATGTATTCTTTCCATCTCTTCTTGATCTCTTCATTGTCTACCAAGTCTACCATTTTTATCCTTTATTGTACCTATGTTTGGGCAGAATGCTCCCTTGATGTTTCCAATTTTTCTGAAGGCATCTCTAGTCTTTCCTCTTTTGTTTTTTTTTCCTTCTATTATTAAGCATTGTTCATTGAAGAAGGCCTTTCTTGTCTCTTCTAGCTATTCTTTGGAACTCTACGTTTAATTGGATGTGCCTTTCCCTCTCTCCCTTGCTTTTTGCTTCTCTTCATTCTTCTGCTATTTGTAAAGCTGCTTCAGATAGCCACTTTGCTTTCTTGCTTTTCTTTTTCCTTGGGATCATTTTGTTCACTGCCTCCTCTACAGTATTATGGACCTCTGTCCATAGTTCTTGAGTCACACTGTTAATTAGATCTAGTCCCTTGAATCTATCTGTTACCTCTACTGTGAATTCATACCAAATTTGATTTAAGTCATACCTGCCTGGCCTATTGTTTTTCCCAGTTTTCTTTAGTTTAAGCCTGAATTTTGCTATGAGAAGCTGATGGTCTGAGCCACAGTCAGCTCCAGGTCTTGTTTTTGCTAACTATAAACAGCTTCTCCATCTTTGGTTACAAAGAATGTAATCAGTTTGATTTTGGTATTGACCATTTGGTGAGGTCCATGTATAAAGTCATGTCTTGTGTTGTTGAAAAAGGGTACTTGCCATGACTAGTGCATCCTCCTAAAAGAATTTAATTAACCTTTGCCCCGCTTCATTTTGTTCTCCAAGGCCAAACTTGCCTGTTACTCCAGGTATCTCTTGACTTCCAACTTTTCCATTCAAATTCCCGAGGATGAATAGAATGTCTTTTTTAGGTGTTAGTTCTAGGAGGTCTTCTAGGTCTTCATAAAACTGATCAACTTCAGCTTCTTTGGCATTGGTGGTAGGGGTCATAGACTTGGATTACTGTGATGTTGAATTGCTTTCCTTGGAAACAGACCGAGATCATTCTGTCATTTTTGAGGTTGCACCCATGTACTGTATTTCATACTCTTTTGTTGATTATGAGGGCTACTCCATTTCTTCTAAGGGATTCTTGCCCACAGTAATAGATAAAATGGTCATCTGAATTAAATTTACCCATTCCCGTCAATTTTTGCTGATTCCTAGAATGTTGATGTTTATTCTCACCATCTCCTGCTTTACCACATCCAATTTCCCTTGATTCATGGACCTAACATTCCAGGTTCCTATCTAATATTGTTCTTCACAGCATCAGATTTTACTTTCATCACCAGATACATCCAAACTGAGCGTTGTATCCGCTTTGGCCCAGCTGCTTCATTCATTCTGGGCCTATTAATAGTTCTCTTCTGCTCTTCTCCAGTAGCATATTAGACACCTTCAGACCTGGGATCTCATCTTTTGGTGTCATATCTTTTGACTTTTTATACAGTTCATGAGGTTCTCATGGCAAGTATAGTGGAGTGGTTTGCCATTCCCTCCTGCAGTGGGTCACAGTTTGTCAGAACTCTCTGCTAGGACCTATCCATCTTGGGTCACCCTGCCTGCCATGGCTCATAGCTACATTGAGTTACACAAACCCTTTTGCCATGACAAGTCAGTGATCCATTAAGGGGTCAGATATTGATACATATTTTAAAATATAAAAATATAAATATGCATCTGATAATTGTCTCTGACTTCAATGAATTCATTAGCTAGTGCAAGGGGCTGGAGATGACCACAAGTTAACTTTAACACAACACTTTATTGATATAAATAAATCATGGAGTACAATGGCAGCAAGAATTTGCCTTTTAAATAGAAAAATCTCCGTTTCATGAAGAAACTATGATTTGAGCTCAACATCAAATAAAGATGTTCTAGGCTAATGAATCACTTTGCCAACAAGTGTCCTTATACAAAGCTATGGTTTTTCCAGTAGTCATACACAGATGTGAGAGTTGGACTATAGAGAAAGCTGAATGCCAAAAAATTGATGCTTTCGAATTGTGGTGTTGGAGGAAACTCTTGAGAGGCCCTTGGACACAAGGAGATCAAGCCAGTCAATTTTAAAGGAAATCAACCCTGAATATTCATTGGAAGGACTGTTGATGAAGCTGAAGCTCCAGTACTTTGGCTGTTTGATGCTAAAAGCCGTTTCTTTATAAAAGACCCTGATGCTGTGAAAGATTGAAGGCAAAAGGAGAAGGGGACAGCAGAGGATGAGATGTTTGGATGGCATCAGCAACTCAATGAACATGAGTTTGAGCAAACTCTAGGAAATAGTGTAGGATAGGGAAGCCTGGCATGCTGGAATCCATGGGGTCACAAATTGTTGGACATGACTTAGTGACTGAAAAATGACAGCAACAAAGCACTTAAAGAGGCTCTGGAGAATGCACAATATATTGGGGGGGAAAGTAGTGTAGGGTTGCTGTATGTTGATTGATAGTCGGCAAGAGGTCATGAAGGCTTCCCAGGACTAGATTGTGAAGTGTGTTAATCCAGGTGCTCACTCAAGAGTAAGAGGAACTCCTTAATTGGAATTTAACAGCAGAGTCAAAAATCTTCTGTTTTTATTTATTTATTTATTTTTTTACTTTACAATATTGTATTGGTTTTGCCATACATTGACATGAATCTGCCATGGGTGTACATGTGTTCCCCTGTTTTAAATTTTGACAAATATTTCCCAGTTGCCCTGTAGGTGCCTACCTGAGTCAGTGCTACAGAGAGGTTTTAATTGGAAAAACTAGGAATTAAACTCAAGTCTGTAAGCAGAATCCATGAGGTCTTAACCATAGCATCATGATGCTTCACACTTCTCATGTATATTGTAATAAGATAAATCCTTTCTACCTTATAAATTATCTGTGACTTATTGACTGAGACAGAGCATGTTTCACCACATGCCTGTTATATATTGAATGTTCGGTAAGTTATAAATTTCTGTCCTATAATGCTTTCAATCTGGCAGCCTCTGTGACTGTGTTCCCTCCAGCAATGCAAGCATGCATGCTCAGCATTTTTACCTGTACTGCTTAATTCCACACTGACTGACAGTCTCTATTACCCAGATTCTTAGTATAGTTTTTCATTCCTCTCATCCAATTTAATTCAATAGATATTTACTGAAAGTTTACTCCTCTTCAGCAGACCATGTCAGAGGCCCTATGTTAGGTGTAAGAGGATACAAAGATGAATATGGCATATACTTTGCATTCTAGGAGCCTGCAATCTAATGGTTGAAATATAAAGTAATTAGCCTCCAATTAAAATGAATAAATTTAAAAAAGAAATATATATACATGTATATATATCTCAAACACAAAGCTAGTATAGACATAGTTTTAATTGCCTGCTGAAGGCAAAGATAGAGCAGATGTGAAAATTTGATAGTTCTGTACAGTTTATTTTTAATTAGGCCAAAGTATAATGGCTGGTTTAAGTAGTAAAAATTTGGCATAAGGCCTAAGGTACTTTGGTTCAGAAATTATGAATTATAATAAAATTGCATCTTAAAACGTAGAGAAAACTTGTCTAATTTCTGGTTGCTCAATTTGTGGATTTTATCTATTTTTCAATAACCAAGCAAACAAAAGCTAACTTATCAGTTGGACGATCGTATTGCATTTCAACATGAGTGTATCTAGTATATCCAGATGTATTTTATGGAATTTGGTAAATGAAAATTTCATTTCCTCCAATGAGTTATCAAGCAGTAACTCTTGTCAGTTTTTCTAAAGTGTCTTAAATCACTTAAGTAGTGTACTCATTAAGCGCATCTATAAATCTGACAACAGTGAAAAATTGTCTCAGGGTATCTTTTTATTAGCATTGGTCTTGTTTATTTCTTCAGTCTTAAATATTTTATTAAATATTTAGACTCTTTTTCATAGTTGCAATCAATATAGGAAAATTGAAAGTTACCTGAAGCCTAAAATCTTTTAATACTTTTTACAAAAGTTGAATCCTTAATTGGAATACTCTTATCCTCTCTAAAATTTGTGCAAGTCACCTGCTTCACATTAGCTTATCTTCTAGAGAAAATAAAACATTAAATCAGTGAAGCATTATTTATTATTAAAGAAAAGTAAATATGTCTAAAAATATTGTTACTTATCTAGGAAATATACTTGAAAGGAAAATCACCAGAAAACAAATATTAAATTCTCTTTAGTAAATTAATAACCATTTTTTTCTAAAGGAACAGAATTATCTTTTCTGTGTAACACTAAGATATTATAATTAAACTGCTTGCACCTTTCATCACACTGCACTGCCTCAGTGTTCTCATCTGTAAGGCAATAATACATATTGAGTAGAGCTAAATCTGGCTTCCAATCTTTATTAACAAAGTGCTGTTATAAGCAGCAACACACAACCCTTACATTTCCCAATACCAAGTCCCCAGTGAAGACATAAATTCCTCACTGCCTGAATTAATGCTGGCACATAGGCACATAAGGACCAGAATCTTCATCACTAGCTCATAATTTTTGATTGCTCATCGTTGGCAAGGTGTTCTAACTAGGCACTCTAATGCATACACACATAACCAAACATGCTGACGATGTTGCTTTCACATCTGAGGGTTCCACACAAGCAAAAGATAAAGCCTCAAGGAGATGACAGAGTAATAGAGAAAACTGCATTTTATAAAGTAAGGAAAATTACTGAAAGGCTAGAGACATAAATGAATATTTCCCCTCAGATAGAACTCTTACATACTCTTTATACTAGAAACTCCTTTATGATATTAAAAAAAAAAAACAAAAAAAAAAACAAGCTCTCTTCTGTGAACAAAGACCATGTTCGTTACAGAAATAAGAGAGAACTATTGAAATTGATTGAGAAGACTCTGAAGAAGTCTGAGGTCCAAGTAGGGGTATCTAAAGGGTTTGTTGGAGAACAGATATTAAAGGGCATATCTTCTGTAGTGAATAGTGGTAGTAATTTACTGATAATTGAGCTGGAAGATAGTGGAACATATATTGACCATAAGAGTCATATCCTCTTATTCAACAAATACTTGAGATTCCTATTGCTGAGTTCTGTCCTAGGTGTGAAGAACAAGTTGTAAACAAGAATGATGTTTCTTACTCTTAATAATGGCAATAAAATTAAACTAACAAATGAGCAAAATAAATTCAAGTTGTAGTAATATTATGAACAAAATGAGAACATGTGATAAGATAAGAGAGAGACTGACTAGAGGATCAGGCCTAAAGCACAAATATGTTTGGTGCATTCCAGAAGGAGCAAGAAGGCCAGTATGACTGAAAAAAGATGAAGCGGAAGAAAGGGATTGAAGAGAGTAGGAGGGCCCAGATCTTATAGAACCACCCTTTCCACTGTGTAAAGAATTTGATTTTTATTAAAAATATAATTCTAGCAGTTAGAGAGGTTAAGCAGTAAAGCTCCTTTAGAGTGTATGCTTTCAAATACTGACTTAGGTTTTTTAAAAGATCACTCTGATCAAAATTATGTTATAAGATGCTGTGTGCAAAAGTGGAAAGAGTCACTGGAATCACTCAGGCCAAAGATCATAGGAATGTGGACTTGGGTACTAGCAGTGGAGAAGAACATATTTAGCATCTATTTTGCAGTTGGAACCATAGGAATGGATAAGGTAATTTGCCTGCTGGAAGCAAAGTTAGGGGATCACGTAAGACTTTTGACATTTATACAGATTGTAAGAGTGGAAAAGTTTCCACAAAGCGAAGTATGGAACCAAATGATAGTGTCCCTACTCCAGTACACTACAAATGGCTCTGATTATGATACTTCAAAGAGAAGGAAAGAGATTAAATTCCAGAAATAGCTAGTGAAATGTTTAAGGGGTAGACATCCAAGGAATGACTGTGTTGAGGAGGAAAAATGCCAAACTTGGAAAGTTTGAGTTTTAAGTCCAGCTCGGTTACTATTCCAACATGTAATTCTGAGGAATAAGCTTTATCTTCTAAAGAAAGTTATGACTCCTCTTTTGTAAAAGAGAAATGCTGTTCAAAAATGTATTATTTTGTACCAAGACACCCTGGCGAACAAAGGGAGCTGAAGGTTTTTCCACCTCACATGTCATTGTGTGAGGTCTTACTTCTGCGAAGCACAACTGCCCATCCCAAGCTCCTCCTTCTTGGGCTCCCATGGCTTCCTGCATACTGGACAGGATGACTGTATGTCATAGATTACACTCCACAGATTTTCTTTTTTTCTGTACAATTTTTTTTTAAAAAAACAAAGCAATGTGTTGAATTACAAAAAAAAAAAAAAGGTCATCTTTAATTACTAATGTCTTAAACATTTCATAATCCCCTTTAGTCTTTTGCTTTGGAAAAATGCTGGATGAGAAAGAAATGATAAAATGTGTATACAATTATCTTTTTCACTAAATGACAGAATATTTGAAATCTTGAAAAGACTCTAGAATGTCAAAAAGAGTAAATGTTATCCATATGAAAAGCAATACTGTTTTATTTAAGAAATAGTGAAATTATGACATATTCACTTATGTATTAAATAGCTATCATTTTCCAAATAATATGGTTTTTTTAGGCTGTAGACTTCAAAAATGTAAATATCCATCACATAGTTAAATAATATCATGCTTAAGAGAATCATATATAGCACCTACCATGGATCAGGTACCAGGTGCTTAAAAGTGGTAGCTTAGTTAATTCTCAAGATGCCTGTACAAGCTAAGTCCTGTTTTTACATGTATTTCATAGATGAGAAAATGAGATACAGAGAAATTAATTAACTAACTTTTCTGAGGTCACGAAGTTAGTAAGTGGTTGGATCAAGATTTGAATCCAGGGTATCTGGCACTAGAGTCTCCGTCAGGATGATAAAGGAAGTGCTTTATTCTTCCTGTGAGGATTTAACATGGAGAAAAATTCTTGGATTCCTATGATAAAGTGTTCTCCATCATCTTGAGGAAAAAAACAAAGACACTTAAATCACATGGAAAGGAATTGTGAAGAAATAAAAAGAATTTATAAACCAAAGACTTTATGCACTCAGCAGATTTGATTGAATAAACTGAGTAAACAATCTATGTTTGGTTGAGGGAATCCATTCTGGAATAGGCTTCAAGAGGATTCACTTATAATAGGCAGGTTTTCCCTACTGATCTTTAAGATGACTTGATTGGAAGATATGCTCTTCATACAAGATAAGAGAAGGGGAGAAATGTTTGGTGGGTGTGTTATAAATCTATCCAACAGCCTTAAATTTTTCTTAAAAGTTCACATAAAAAAATCGGGTATAAAAAGGGTAATGTAATTCTGATATAAATCTAAATCTTGGACTTATTTCAACCAATAAATTATGTTACAACTCACCTGTCTCAGGCAACAACTCTTATTCCACTGAATTAGAAAATGTGTAAAGACTTCTTTCTCCTAGGTTACCTTTCTGCCAGAAAGCAAATCTAATCCACTGGTAGTTTGTTTTCTTTAACTTTGTCTCATTTGTTTTGCTTTATTATGAGAGGATATGAAAGTTAAAGAACGTTGAGTATAAATACTTGAATACAATCAGACATTGCAAAACTTAAACATGTAGGTTAAATTCTCAAGTGCATTTGATATGTAAGAATATATTTTGTTAAGCATCATTATAGTATCATGAACAGTATGAACAGTATGGCGAGAGGCTAGCAGCTGGGAAGATATCCCACACATACAAGGACAGGAGTGGCAGCTTCACTTTGCTGGAGCAGCCATGAAGAGATACCCAACATCCAAGGTCAGGAGTAGTGGCTTCGCTTCACTGGATGGGCCGTGAGGAGGTACCCCAAGTCCAAGGGCAAAGGAGAGCCCGGGCAAGATGGTAGGAGGGGAGAATTCCCATTTAGAATCAAACCCCATTCCCAGAAGAGACTCTCAGAGTCTTGTTCTGATGGGGAGGGTCATGCTCAGTAAATCTTTAATTCAGTTTTCTGTTGATGGGTGAAGCTGTGTTTCCTCCCTGCTCTTTACCTGGGGCCAAACTGTGGTGGAGGTAATGAAGATAATGGTGACCTCCTTCAAACAGTATGAACAGTATGAAAAGGCAAAAAGATAGGACACTGAAAGATGAACTCCCCAGGTCGGTAGGTGCCCCACTGGAGATCAGTGGAGAAATAACTCCAGAAAGAATGAAGAGACGGAGCCAAAGCAAAAACAACACCCATTTATGGATGAGACTGGTGATGGAAGCAAGGTCCAATGCTGTAAAGAGCAATATTGCATAGGAACCTGGAATGTTAGGTCCATGAATCAAGGCAAATTGGAGGTGGTCAAACAGGAGATGGCAAGAGTGAACGTTGACATTTTAGGAATCAGCAAACTAAAATGGACTGGAATGGGTGAATTTAACTCAGATTAACATTATACATACTACCGTGGGCAAGAATCCCTTAGAAGAAATGGAGTAGCCATCATAGTCAACAAAAGAATCGGAAATGCAGAACTTACATGCAATTCTCAAAAATGACAGAAAGATCTCTGTTCATTTCCAAGGCAAACCATTCAATATCACAGTAATCCAAGTCTATGTCCCTAAAAGTAATGCTGAAGAAGCTGAAGTTGGATGGTTCTATGAAGACCTACAAGATCTTCTAGAGCTAACACCCAAAAAAGATGTCTTTTACATTATAGAGGACTGAAATGCAAAAGTAGGAAGTCAAGAAACACCTGGAGGAACAGGCAGATTTGGCCTTGGAGTACAGAATGAAGCAGGGCAAAGGCTAATAGAGATTTGCCAAGAGAACGCACTGGTCATAGCAAACACCCTCTTCCAACAACAAAAGAGAAAACTCTACATATGGGCATCAACAGATGGCCAACACCAAAATCAGACTGATTATATTCTTTGCAGCCAAAGATGGAGAAGCTCTATAAAGTCAGCAAAAACAAGACTGGGAGCTGACTATGGCTCAGATCATGAACTCCTTATAACCAAATTCAGAGTTAAATTGAAGAAAGTAGGGAAAAACCACTAGACCATTCAGGTATGACCTAAATCAAATCCCTTGCGATTAAACAGTGAAAGTGAGAAATAGATTTAAGGGACTAGATCTGATAGAGGGCCTGATGAACTATGCACAGAGGTTCGTGATATTGTACAGGAGACAGGGATCAAGACCATCCCCCAAGAAAAAGAAATGCAAAGAAGCAAAATGGCTGTCTGTGGAGGCATTGCAAATAGGTGTGAAAAGAAGAGAAGCAAAAAGCAAAGGATAAAAGGAAAGATATACCCATTTGAATGCAGAGTTCCAAAGAATAACAAAGAGAGATAAGAAAGCCTTCCTCAGTGATCAGTGCAAAGAAATAGAGGAAAACAATAAATGGGAAAGACTAGAGATATCTTCAAGAAAATCAGAGATCCCAAGGGAACATTTCATGCAAAGATGGGCTCAATAAAGGACAGAAATGGTATGGACCTAACAGAAGCAGAAGATATTAAGAAGAAGTGGCAAGAATACACAGAAGAACTGTACAAAAAAGATCTTCACGACCCAGATAATCACGCTGGTGTGATCACTCACCTAGAGTCAGACATCCTGGAATGTGAAGTCAAGTGGGCCTTAGGAAGCATCACTACGAACAAAGCTAGTGGAGGTGATGAAATTCCAGTTGAGCTATTTCAGATCCTAAAAGACGATGCTGTGATAGTGCTGCACTAACTATGTCAGCAAATTTGGAAAACTCAGCAGTGGCCACAGGACTGGAAATGGTCAGTTTTCATTCCAATCCCAAAGAAAGGCAATGCCAAAGAATGCTCAGACTACCACACAATTGCACTCACCTCAAACGCTAGCAAAGTAATGCTCAAAATTCTCCAAGCCAGGCTTCAACAATATGTGAACCGTGAACTTCTAGATGTTCAAGCTGGTTTTAGAAAAGGCAGAGGAACCAGAGATCAAATTGCGAACATCTGCTGGATCATCGAAAAAGCAAGAGAGTTGCGCAAAAACATCTATTTCTGCTTTATTGACTATCGCAAAGCCTTTGACTGTGTGGATCACAAAAACATGTGGAAAATTCTGAAAGAGATGGGCATACCAGACCCCTGACCTCCCTCTTGAGAAATCTGTATACAGGTCAGGAAGCAACAGTTAGAACTGGATATTGAACAACAGACTGGTTCCAAATAGGAAAAGGAGTATGCCAAGGCTGTATATTGTCACCCTGCTTATTTAACATATATGCAGAGTACATCATGAGAAACACTGGGCAAGATCAAGAAAAAGCTGGAATCAAGATTGCTGGGAGAAATATCAATAACCTCAGATATGCAGATGACACCACCCTTATGGCAGAAAGTGAAGGAGAACCAAAGAGCCTCTTGATGAAGGTGAGAGAGGAGAGTGAATAAGTTGGCTTAAAGCTCAACATTCAGAAAACTAAGATCATGGCATCCAGTCCCATCACTTCATGGCAAATAGATGGGGAAACAGTGGAAACAGTGGCAGACTATTCTGGGGGGCTCCAAAATCACTGCAGTTGGTGACTGCAGCCCTGAAATTAAAAGATGCTTACTCCTTGAAAAGAAAGTTATGACCAACCTAGACAGCATATTAAAAAGCAGAGTTATTACTTTGCCAACAAAGGTCCATCTAGTCAAAACTATGGTTTTTCCAGTAGTCATGCATGGATGTGAGAGTTGGACCATAAAGAAAGCTGAATGTGAAAGAATTGATGCTTTTGAACTGTGTTGTTGGAGAAGACTCTTGAGAGTCCTTCCATCCTAAAGGAAATCAGTTCTGAATATCCATTGGAAGGACTGATGTTGAAGCTGAAAATCCAATACTTTGGCCACCTATTATGAAGAGCTGACTCATCTGAAAAGACTCTGATGCTGGGAGTGATTGAAGGCAGGAGGAGAAGGGGATGACAGAGAATGAGATGGTTGGATGGCATCACTGACTCAATGGACATGAGTTTGAATAAACTCCAATAGTTGGTGATGGACAGGGAAGCCTGGCCTGCTGCACTCATGCGGTCACAAAGTGTCGAACATGATTGAGCAACTGAACTGAACTGATAGTATTATGCTATACATTTTTAATTCTTTTTTTGGAAAATGGCTATTCATTTACGATATGCATGACTGGGGATATTTGGTTTAACCATTACAGCTGATTTCCTGACTATTTTGAGTATGAGTGTTTCCTTCTTGGACATTGTATTTTTTTGTAGAATGCTTGACTTTAAAACGTGTGGATATAGTCTTTATCCATTGCTTACAATGAGCTAGGAAACAACTGACACATTATATAAATTATTTTGCACATCCCAACAGTTAGGTCTATTATCATCTCCATTTTACAGATGAGTAAATTCAGACTTACAGTTGTTAATTAAGGCAATATATTTCAACCAGTGAAATTGAAAGTCTAAGTCATGTCCGACTCTTTACAACCCCATGGACTGTATAATCTATGGAATTCTACAGGTCAGAATACTCGAGTGGGTAACGTTTCCCTTCTCCAGGGAATTTTAATATACTTGAAATAAGAAATCTTATGTTCAGATCATATTGGTTGAAATAGGATCTGAATTATAATGGCAAGAGCCCCCAATTTGATCCCCAGTGATACAGTCAACATCATTAAGTATATTAAAAATAGTTAATAAATATGTTTAAACTTTACTTAATCTCAGCCTTATTCTTTGTCCAGACTATTTCTTAAAATCATATGTCTTCACAATGTAGTGTTTCTTTCTTTTCACCACTACCACCCTTGTTTACTTGTTAAATATTTCTTCTCCAGATTGAGGCCTTAGTCTCCCAACTGGTCCTAACACTTCGCATCTCACATCTCTTTAATACATTTGGTGCACTGTTAGAAGACTCCAGTTTAAATAAACTTGCATCCCTTTATTCAAATGTTTCTGTTATCCATTAATTAATATAAACTTCTTTAAGCTGTCTTATAAGACTTTTAATAACCATCCCCCTTTAACTACTTTCTATCTCTCTTCTTTCCACTGACAGTTCATTTTATCCAAGTTGACATCCTCTCCATAATTGGGAACTTGTGATACTGTTTCATTTCCAGATCATTTTTCTTTCATTCTTAATCTTATTCTACCTTTCTTTAGAAAAAGTCCAGTTAAAATGCCACATCTCTAGGCCAATTTAATCTACTCCACCTGACATTAATGTGTTTCTTCTTGAAACACCAGGCATTTATCATCTGTACCATTTGTGATGTAATCACACAGTGACTAATATCATCATATAACTTGAAGTGTATAGTCATTACCTCTTCAGGGACTGGTCTTATACTACCTGTACCACTGACTTCTCTATTATATGCTGAGTAAATCGTAACTGCAGGCAGTTATACGTTTCCATAGTTGCTCCACTTGAGTATAATCAAAGGTGATTGTACTTGAAAATGCAGTATCAGCTAAATGGTTTTTGCAACAGCACTGTTATTTTTATATTAATTCTACAGTTTGTAAAGGTGCAAAAAATGAAAATTACATATGCATTTAAATTAAAACATTCAATCAAACATGAGAGCTGAATATGTTCATCAACATGACAATTTGAGGCAAGAGTTCTAAAATTGCAGGTTTCAAAATAAATGCACATACTAAATTTAGGATAAATTTTCTAAATAGTGCTTGAATGTGATATTCCTTTGATAAGGAATGCAATAAAGTATTATGTTAATTCCAGGTGCTTTGAAAGTGTTCCTACCCTGTTAAAAAAGCTGTATCAGAATACTAATAATTTTGTAATATTAACTATTAAATTACAAACTAATAAATTTGTAATATTAAAGTTTTGGTTTTATAAGTCAAAGAATATCAGAGACCACTAATTTAATCAGTTATTTAACAAATATTTATTGAGCACCCAATATGTACTAAGCACTGTGTTATAGAATGAGAATTTTAACACATATATGTTTTATTCTTTCAAGTGCTCACACGCTATTGACTAGGTCATGGAATCAAACCACTGCAAAAAAAAAAAAAAACAACTGCTATAATGGAGCCATGTGTAATATGCACTTGCAACAGAGAGCAAAGACAGATAAATTAGTGTATGTTCGTAGTGCAGTCATTTGGTCCAATAACTTCTTTGAACTTAGTGTCTAGAATGTCCCAATTTAAGGAAATCTGACCATCTGAGCCACCAGAGAAGCCCATGTAGGTGTATAAAGTAGGTTCATTAGAGTTTGGGTTGCATAAATGAAGGTCTGCTAAGAATTGCTTTACTGTGTTTAAAATACTTAAAAATATGTATACAGAGGATTTACACAAAACGATTTATACAAAAGAATTACACAAAAATTTAACATGTACACAGCTTCTGATTAATGGAATTTATAGCTCTGTCATAGAAAAGTTCTTCTGTGGTTCCTAGTTTTCAAATAAACACACTTATTACAGGTTCATGAAATGTTGTAACTGGTTGTATAGTCCACTTGAAATAAGAAATCTTATGTTCAGATCATATTGGTTGAAATAGGATCTGAATTATAATGGCAAGAGCCCCCAATTTGATCCCCAGTGATACAGTCAACATCATTAAGTATATTAAAAATAGTTAATAAATATGTTTAAACTGTACTTAATCTCAGCCTTATTCTTTGTCCAGACTATTTCTTAAAATCATATGTCTTCATGACATATGTTTGTCATGAAAATTGGATTATCCAAACACCAGCTTATATATGATCTGTCTGGGTTTAAATTGTCACTGGGAAATTCATTCTCTGGCCAAGAGCATTAGTATATGAAATGGTTCTACTTGTGTAGAACTAGATATAAGCCAAATAAAGAGGCTATATTCAGATCAGACACATGGCATCTGTACATCTGTAAAACCTGCACATCTTAGTTTCTGCTGATCAAACAGCCATATAGAGCTGTTGAAAGCAATGCATCACAAGTTATGAATCTTGAGTGTCTGCTGTTGCTGCATACAACATTTCACCCTTGACTGCATCCTTGTGATCCATAAGAATCTGTCATATCTAAACCATACTGGATCAATATAGGTACTCTACTTGTACTAGATAGAAGATGCTGTTCCATTGTGCTTCAATTCAGTATTTACAGAACATTTCAGTGAAATGTAAACCAAGTTTTTTTAAGTTACTTTAAAATATTAATAGAAAGGAGGTAAATAAAGTACTATTTAGTACACCATTAGTTGTTATTCAACATACAAACATGGGAATAGAAGCAGGGATCAAGATCGAAGAGTAGGAAGAACCTGAGCTCACCTCCTCTGGCAAACATCAAAACTAGAACTATATAGAGAGCAAATATTACCAAACAGGGGTCATTTGGTCCAGTGCACAGCAAGCCAAAACATTGGGACAACAGAATTTGCCCCAAAGAGAGAGTTTATTCACAAGGCAGCCAAGTGAGGAAATACAAGAACTGGTCTCAAATCCACCTTCCTGAAAGCCAGAGGCTGAGGGTTCTTATGGGATAAATAATAAAGAAGCTAGGAGGTCTGAGGCATGAGGCGTGTGGGGAAAGGTGATTGAAAAAAAATGTGATAATTGCTGTTCTGTGCAGCCATAAGGAAGCCACAGGCCTCTGCATATTCAAAAGAATACTTGTGCACGCCCAGTTGAAAAGTTAGTGGCCTTAACTAGCTCAGCCAAAGATGACTCAGAAGAGGAGGGGGCATCACAGGGCCAGGGATTCATCCTTCTTAGGGGGCAAGGCTTTTGAGACACATATGAGGAGCCCCAGCAATAGGTGAATGGATAAAGAAGATGTGGTGTACTATATGTGTGTGTGTGTGTGTGTGTGTGTGTGTGTATACATATATAGGAATATTACTCAGCCATTAAGAAGAATGAAATTTAGCCATTTGTAAAAACATGAATGAACTCTGAAAGTATTAAGTTAGTGAAAGAAGTCCAAGATTAAAAGATAAATATTGAATGTTTTCACTTATAGGTAGAATCTAAAAAAATAAATGAAAGAATAAAGCAAAACAAAGACTTACAGAGAACAAGTGGTTACCAGTTGAGGGAGGAAAGGGAAGACAGGAAAAGTAAGGGAAGAGAGTTAAGAAGTACAAAGTACTAGGTATAAAATTAAATGCAATGATGTAATATACACTACAGTGAATATGGCAAATATTAACTTTATATGGATTATAAAAATACTGAATAACCATTGTAGACCTGAAACTAATATGTTATAAGTGAACTATACTTCAATAAAACAATTTACAAACATTAATTGCAATATTAAATATGAAGTAAAATTCAAAATATCATTATGAATTTCAGGTACTGCAGTTTAACTATAAAAAGGAAGGCTACAAATGGTGAAAATACATTGGAAATTTCCATACACAATTCAGCCAATGATGTAATGTAATCATCTCAAGTTTGTATGGAAAATAGGAAGTGATACTGTCTGAATTCTGACTTAAGGTGTTATAGATTCAACAAAAAAGTTTTTAAGTCATATTATAGTATTTTATCTTTATAATTTTTAAGAAAAGCAGATAAACATTTTTGAAGATCTGCTAAGCTAAGCTTTACAATATTCTCACATAATTTCAACTAATAAGTGTATGAATTATATACATATATGTATATAAAATCCATACAACTCATGTTTGATCCTCTGCTCTGTCTATAGTATTGTCTCAGTGCAATGCCATACACAGAAACCTTATTTTTGAGTAATTTGCAATGTAGTGAAAAAGACATGCCTTTTTATATCAAACTAGAAATAGCAAATATCAAAATGCAGAATTCAGGTGATAATTTCAGTGGTAGGTTACAGAGGAAGAGAAAAAACATAAATATTTCTGGGAGTAAAAGTATGTATATATAGTATATATTTGTATGTGCATGTTTTTGTATACACATTTATTTTTATATAGCAATTAGCATTGTTCCAAAGTTTAGACTTAAGAATCAGAACTCTGTCTTCAAATCCTGACTTGTTCATCTATCATCTCTGGAACATGGAACAACTATTAGAGACTTTGTCTCTTCATTTGTACAATGAAAATATTAATATTTACATCACTGAATATTTTGTAAGAGTTAAATATAGTAATGTTTATAAAATACCAACTTGTAGTAGACAATAAATTGTGATTATTCTATCGATATGCTTAGTAATTCTATAAAAATTATCTTCTTGTTAGTAAAAAATTTATAGTATATTGTTTAATAATTTTTACATTAGTTTTTTACACTATTCAGCTACAAAAATACCATAAATACATGACAGCAGGACTTTCACAATTGTCAGATTGAAGAATGGATTGTAAGTTTGTTGCTAAGCCAGCAGAAAATATGGTTGTCAAACTTGACTGACATGTCAGAGTATATGAGACTTAGAGCAGTGATGAGTGAGTTTGATCAGAATGTTGAAATCACGCATACAGGCCATTTTATGATGAGTCTATTCTTCAGTTCTATGTTGAAAGATAAAATGTCTTGCTTACTTTTTCCATAAAACGGAGGGTTATGTGTACATAAAGCATTTTTTATGAAAAAAAAATGTTGTGGAATACATTTTTATTTCTAATGGTCTGAATAAAGCTATATTTATTTTGCTTCTTACCAAAAAGGGAAGTTCCCAAGAGAACATAAAGCCATCAATTAAAACACTCTCTGTCAGTTAAATCCCACAAAAGTGTATTTTTGGGTACAGCAGTTATTTATAATCCAAAGACCATCACTGATTGTCCTTTAAAAGTTGTGGTTCAATCTTTCACTGCCCTAGATAACAAAGTAGGCATGCTGTTCCAAATACAACGGGTAAATAATGTACTCTATGATGAGAACTCAAGAGATAGGAATGAAACTAGGCTTTAATTTTTGGTTCTTCCACCATATGACCTTCAGCAAGTGTCCCAGGCTCTCAGATCTGCATAAGAAAGTCCCCCAAACTTAGTGACTTTAAACAACAACAAGCATTTGTTTCTACTTATAAATTTGGGCAAGATTCAGCTAGGACAGTTCATCTCTGTTTCAGGCTGCATTATCTGGGGCAGCTTTACTGGGGCCTGGAGCATCTATATCCCAGGTGGCCCAGTAACCTGGCTGACAGGGTGGTGATGGCAGATAGCTGGGAGCTCAGCACAGCCATGCACCAAAGGCCTATGGTCTCCACCTGGGCCTCTTCATGGCTGCTTGAACTTCCCCTTGGCATGGTGGCTAGCTTCTAAAGTAACCATCCCAAAAGAAACAGGTGAAGGCTCTATCAGCTTTTATGACTTTGCCTAGAAACTCACTGTAATTACAAATACACGCAGATTAAGAGAAAAAACATAAGCCTGAGCTCTTTATGGGGCAGAGTCAGTCAGTTCAGTCACACAGTTGTGCCCAACTCTTGCGACCCCAAGGACTACAGCATTCCATTCTTCCCTGTCCATCACCAACTCCCGAAGATTGATCAAACTCAAGTCCATTGAGTCAGTGATGCCATCCAACCATCTCATCCTCTGCCGTCCCCTTCTCCTCCTGCCTTTGATCTTTCCCATAATCAGGGTTTTTTCCAGTGAGTCAGTTCTTTGCATCAGGTGGCCGAAATATTGGAGTTTCAGCTTCAGCATCAGTCCTTCCAATAAATATTCAGGACTGATTTCCTTTAGGATGAACTGGTTTGATCTCCTTGAGTCCAGGGGACTCTCAAGAGTCTTCTCCAACGCCACAGTTCAAAAGCATCAATTCTTCGGCGCTCAGCTTTCTTTATACTCCAACTCTCATATCCATACATGACTACTGGAAAAACCATAGCTTTGACTGGATGGATTTTTGTCGGCAAAATAACGTCTGCTTTATAAAATGGGGCAGAGTATCTATCGACATTGTCAGAAGGAAATGTAGAGTGAGAAGTATTGTTGGAGACATTTTTGGAAAACACAATCTGCCATAGCAAGTTATTATACTTTGCTTAATTTCAGTTTCTTCATCTTCATAATAATATTCTAGGCACCCTTCTGATTACTATGTGTATTAATTCATTAAATACTCACATCAACCTCTCAGCTAGGTGCCCCATTTTACAGATGAGAAAACAGGTACCCAGAAAAATAAGCTTCCTGAAGTGACAAGGTTAGTAAAATACAGGAGAACTCAAAGCCATGTGATCTAGTTCCAAAGGTCACATTCTTTATTATCCTTTGTAACTAATTTTTGTATAGAAAATTATATAGAAATTTGTAGAATTATAAAAAATGTATAGAAGGAGTTTTGCATAACATCAGACCTATTCTGAATGCTCAATAATTATAAATGGTTTTGCTGTAGCTATTATTACTCTTGTATCATACAGTGGATCACAGGGTGTTTTTTCTTTGACAGTGCTGTTACTTACTCAGAAAAGTAAATTTGCTCTGACTTAAGGAATATGCAAAAAAAGGAATATTGACAGAAAAAGTTGAAAACTGATATTACTGGATGTCTAGAAAAAATAGTGAAATAGAAATAAGAACCTGTGATAAGAGACTAAAATTTTAAACAGCATCTTATTTCAGAGTACCTGAAAATAAGATTATAGACTCAGTAGGCACACTTTTTAAAAGCACTGCTAAATAGCAAGGAAATAGTATTCAGGCAAGCTTTATTTTGGTTGACTAAAATACACCTAGGAACGCCAAATGAAATAAAAATAGTATTGGAAAATGAATGTTAGAACACTTAAAAAGCACTATGTATTTTTAGGAAAAAATGTGGTTAGCTTTTTATGTTATGCCATTATTATTATTAGATTCTATTCAAACTGGTATAAAAATAAAAATGGTGTCTAATCCTAAAAACTGCTAATATAAACCTTTGTTCTCCTCACCTTATCTTACCTTTCAGAATAAAAACACTTACCTTACTCTCATACTAGAAATGGCTTTAGAATTTTAATTCCGCATGTCATCAGTCTCAGACTATTGAAGTATTTCTGACATTATTTTCCTCGTAATGCTCTGTTCTTGAAAGTTGTCTATCTCTCAAATAAAAACACAACTTAAAAATTATTTTTAATATAAGTTATTAATCTGTGAATGAGAAAAAATGGCGGGAGGCAAAACTAACATCTGTATATCCACTTTATGCTAGTTAAGGCAACTTATGTGGGTTTGCAGTATATATGCCTGTTTATCTTATAATTTTTGTGTCTCATAGACAAACAAATAAAAGAAGTGTCTGTCTTCTAGACTGATGTCATCTCTTTTACCTAACCAAAAATTTAAAACTTCTAGTCTGAGACCTGGGTAGTAGTCATTTGGTTCATTTCTCAAAGTCTTTGGTATGTTGAATAGAATCAGTTCCAAGTATGTGCAGTTTGGGAACAAGCCCAGAGGTTCATAAACAAGTATGGGATTGCTTTCCCAAACTCTGGTCTCTCCATGTTTTTCCTAGTACTTTCCAAATCCCTCAAAGTCCTCTTCAAGGTCCTTTGTCTAGAAAGCTAGCTGGGGCTTTCTTTGTTCTACTATGCTATGCACTTCTGCAACTGGATCTACATCCAGGACCAAGTGAGAGAAGGACAGAAGGGCAAAAATGCAATGAAGGTTGACTCCACCCTCCATAGCTTCAGTGAAGGAGGAAGAAGGTTTTTCCTTCTTGGGAATTTTGTCTTCTGTGAGCTCCCATTACCGACCACTACCACCAGCCTACAACACAATTACTTGAGGTCTGGGCATGAGAGAACAGGAAAAGAGAAAGAGGGAAGGGATTTCCATATTCCTAATTCTCTCCTGAACATTAGGAATTCCATTTCCCACTTCCAGAGACAAAGTGAGCTGGAGCTCTGTGACCTGGTGTCCACTTCCAGGTTTCCAGTCCATTCACTTGAGGCTCCAGCCCAAGCACTGAGGAAAAGAGGGAGGAGAGAAGGGGGAAAAATTGGCAAATTCATAACCAGCTCCATAGTACCACAAATTTTGGTTTTCTCCAGTAGGCCTGCTTCTACTTATTTTCAGAGCCCTCACAGTTGCTGAGGTGGGCAAGTGGGATGGTACTGTGCCCAGATTCAAGAGAAAATCCACTTTAAACATTTCTTTGGTGGAAGTAAGAAATTAGAATTCATAACAGGACAGTTTATGTATATTATCTTCATGAGGACTTTATAGTAGCTCCCCTGCAAGGAAAATTACATTGAATATCTTGAATCATAATCCACATTTTATTATTAGAGACTTGTATTTGGTCTTGAAATTTTCCTTCAGTATTTATTAATAGATTATTCTGAAAAACACCAAATATTTGTACTTAATTTACCCTAAAGTTTTAGGGGTTTTCCTTTTGTTACTATCTTTTAATTATCTGATCTTTCCTGCCTTCTCTGCTTCAGTTAGTTCAGTTCAGTTCAGTCGCTCAGTCGTGTCTGACTCTTTGCGACCCCATGAACTGCAGCACACCAGGCCTCCCTGTTCATCACAAACTCCAGGAGTCCACCCAAACCCATGTCCATCGAGTTGATGATGCCATCCAACCATCTCATCCTCTGTCGTCCCCTTCTCCTCCTGCCCTCAATCTTTCCCAGCATCAGGGTCTTTTCAAATGAGTCAGCTGTTCGCATCAGATGACCAAGGTATTGGACTTTCAGCTTCAACATCAGTGCTTCCAGTGAACACCGAGGACTGATCTCCTTTAGGATGGACTGGTTGGATCTCCTTGCTGTCCAAGGGACTCTCAAGAGTCTTCTCCAACACCACAGTTCAAAAACATCAATTCTTCGGCGCTCAGCTTTCTTTATAGTCCAACTTTCACATCCGTACATGACCACTGGAAAAACCATAGCCTTGACTAGACAGACCTTTGTTGGCCGAGTAATGTCTCTGCTTTTTAATATGCTGTATAGGTTGGTCATAACTTTCCTTCCAAGGAGTAAGAGTCTTTTAATTTCATGGCTGCAGTCACCATCTGCAGTGATTTTGGAGCCCAGAAAATTTTTAATTTTTATAACTGCAGAGTAATATCTAGGGAAACAGTGATGATACTGCCTATCCCAGTTTATTAAATTTCCTGAGTTCTAATGTTTTGAAAAATGATGCACATCACATATTTTACTAATAAGTCATTCAGGCTTATCTAAACTTACAGACTATTGAGCACCTATGAGGGAAAAGCAGTCAATTATATTAATATTAGTTCCTGTCAGACAATACACAATTTAATATTTCATTAGATGATGAGGTGTGCACAGCATGATATGCCAACCAGGATTTCTCATGGTCCCTTGTCTTCAAGTTCTCTGATAGTAGAGAAAACCTAAAAACATTGCTAATAATATATAGCTTTACAATTCAATATTTGAAATATAGTATGTGTAGGACAGGTCACACATTTCTTGATTTTGTTTTAGCAGACAAACCTCTGTGTGTGTGTGTGTGTGTGTGTGTGTGTATGTGTGTGTGTATGAAATTCTATTCAACTGTATTCCTATCAATACCCAGAAACTTTAATTTTCTGAAATTTCACATATCAATAAGCAAAATTACATGGCAGGGTATGTACTTCATTAATATTAGTGGTATTTCAATAACTATACTCATTGTATGAACCTTTAATACATGCTATTCTATAAAAATTGCTTTGTACTTTTTAATGTATAGCCCACCTTTTATTGTTATTTTAGGTAACCACTTAAAGTTCCTCAAATCATAAATGTATTTTTTAAATAAGAGGCTGTGTATTAACTTAGATTATTTATTATTTTGTATATTATATATTTATATGTTTTACATATTCTGTGTCTATATGTTTTACATATTCTATGTCTATATATTTTACACATTATATATTTATATATTTTGCATATTACAGATCCCTGCTATCAAATTACATTGTTTTTATTTTTTAGCATTCATGATACTTTTATCAGTAAGTATATGGCAGCAGAAAATTTAAAAATCATTTCATAAATATCTCATCAATAATTTTGTAATTTGATTATTCTCAAATAAATGTATTTATTTCAATTATATGATTAGAAATTTAGTGAAGTGTAAATTTTGTAAAATATAGTTGATTGAACATATTTATTTATATCCATTCCCTCAGCACACTTCACCAAAATGAGTAAGAGAATATAGAAGGTTTACACTAACAAGGGCAAAGCAAGTGGGGAGAAAATACGTCACATGAGAATCATCAGCATGTCAACAAAATTGCAGAACATGAAAATAAAATGGAGAAGTGATAGCTCACTTAGCGATGGAACTTGTATGACTGCTTGTGGGGAGAGAAGCTACTTTCAATTTGTGCTGTTCTGTTGGGTATATACCAGTGAGTGGAATTGTCAGAAGAAATGTGTACGTTCCTCTGTAGTAGATACTACCAAATAGTCCCCCCAAATGGTAGTGTCACGATAAACTAAAATGTAGAATTACTGTATATCTTCTTTATTCATTCCTCCATTGATGGAGAATGTTTTTTTCCATTTCTTGGCTATTACGAATGATGCTGTAATAATGCTGTAGTGCAGGTAACTTTTTCATATCCTCTTTTCATTTCCTTTGAATATATACCCAGAAATAGGATTGCTGGGTCACTTGGTAGGTCTATTTTTAATTTTCTGAGAAACAGCCATACTGTTTTCCATACTGGCTACACTAACTTGCATTCCCACCGACAGTACACAAGGGTTCCCTTTTCTCTACATCCTTGTCATCATGTATCTCTTGTCTTCTTGATAATTGCCATTCTAACAGTTGTAAGGCTACATGTCATTTGGGTTTTCATTTGCATTTCCCTGATGATTAGTCGTATTGAGCATCATTTCCTGTACTTGTTGGCCATTTATTTGTATGTCTAAAGAAATGTCTATTCGGTTTCTCTGCCTATTTTTTAACTGCACATTTTTGTTTTTGTTGTGATTAAGTTGTGTGAGCTCTTTATATACTTCAGATATTATCAGTTTATCAGATATGTTATTTTCAAATCTTTTGGCCCATTCTATCAGTTGCCTGTTCATTATTTTTAACTGTTTCTTTTGCTGTGCTGAAGCCTCTTAGTTTGATGTAGTGCTACTTGCTTTTGTTGCTGGTGCTTTTGCTGTCAATATTTTTTTTTTTTTTTAATCATTGCCAAGACCAATATCAAGGAGATCTTCCCCTATGTTTTCTTCTAAAAGTTTTACAGTTTCAGATATTATTTTTTAGTCCCTACTCCATTCTGAGTTAATTTTTGTGAGTGGTGTCTAGTCAGGTACAATTTCACTTTTCTGTCTGTGGTTAACCAGTTTTCCTTACAGCATTTATTGAAGAGACTGTTCTTTCTCGATTGAGAATTCTTAGCCTCTTTGTCAAATATTAGTTATTTACTTGGGAGTTTATTTCTGGGCTCTCTATTCTGTTCCAGTGGTCTATGTATTATTTTTTATACTGACACTATACTATTTCAATTTGTATAACTCTCTAGTATAGTTAACTTCCCTGGTGGCTCAGACGGTAAAGCGTCTGCCTACAATGTGGGAGACCCGGGTTCAATCCCTGGGTCGGGAAGATCCTCTGGAGAAGGAAATGGCAACCCACTCCAGTACTCTTGCCTGGAAAATCCCACGGATGGAGGAGCCTGGCAGGCTACAATCCATGGGGTCGCAAAGAGTCAAACACGACTGAGCAACTAAACTTTCTATAGTATAGTTTGAAATCAGGAAACATTATGCCTTTAGCATTGTTATTCTTAGAACTGCTTTGGCTGTTTGGGGTCTTTTGTGATTCTATGAATTTTAGAATTGTTTTTAATGTTTCTGTGAAGAATGCCATTGGAATTTTGATAGGGATTACATTGAATCTATAGTTGGTTTGGGTAGCATGGACATTTTAGTGAATTATTGCAGTAAAGGAATATGGGCTGTTTTTCTATGTGTTTGTGTTGTCTTCAGTTTCTTTATCAAAATATTATAATTTTCATTGTAAGGTCTTTCACTTAATTGGTTAAATTCATGCCATTTTATAGTTTTTCAGCTATTGTGAATGAGACATTTATGTGCATGTCACTAGAAAATTGATTTTATATATATATATAACAAAAATGACAGGGACTTCTGTGACAGTCCAGTGGTTAAGACTTTGCCTTCCAATGCAGAGGTTGTAGGTTCAGTCTTAGGCTAGGGAGCTCAGATCCCACATGCCTTGTGACCAAAAATGTAAAACAGAAGCAATATTGTAACAAATTCAATAAAGATTTTAAAAATAGTCCACATAAAAAAATCTTTTTAAAAATGACAAACATGAGATTGCTATTGCTAGTAAATGCTGCTTATAAGTTAATAAAGTACAAGCAACCAGTAGAAAACAAACAAAGGATATAAAAGACAAATCATAGAAAAGTATAACCAAATGACCAATAAAAATATGAAAAAATGTGCAACATTAGTGGGATTTAGGAAGCTTCAATTGAAGTAACAATATTTAATTTCATGTGTTGTCAGAAGGTAAAGGAGTAACTAATATTAATGATAGGATTAGTAGGGGGGAAGGTTAGAGTGCTCACTTGCGTTTTTTGGAGCTTTCGAAATATGTTTAGAAATGTAACATAGAAATAAATATGAAGCTTCAATTGAAGTAACAATATTTAATTTCATGTGTTGTCAGAAGGTAAAGGAGTAACTAATATTAATGATAGGATTAGTAGGGGGGAAGGTTAGAGTGCTCACTTGCGTTTTTTGGAGCTTTCGAAATATGTTTAGAAATGTAACATAGAAATAAATATGAAATAATACACATACCCTGGCCCAGAACTCCTACTCTTAGGAACTGAAATATAAGTATCAACATAGGGGTGTTTACTGCAGCATAGTTTATAAAGTATTTCTTTCAAGTAGGAGATGGTTGATACAAATACTGCAGATATATTACAATGAATTACAACCATTGACATGGAGAAATTTTCATGCTATAGTTGATAATTGATAAAAATAATCTAAAGTTTATTGATATTATCTCAGTATTGAAACGGAGAAGGCAATGGCACCCCACTCCAGTACTCTTGCCTGGAAAATCCCATGGACGGAGGAGCCTGGTAGGCTTCAGTTCATGGGGTCGCTAAGAGTCGGACAAGACTGAGCAACTTCACTTTCACTTTTCCCTTTCATGCACTGGAGAAGGAAATGGCAACCCATTCCAATATTCTTGCCTGGAGAATCCCAGGGACGGTGGAGCCTGGTGGGCTGACGTCTAAGGGGTAGCACAGAGTAGGACACGACTGAAGCGACTTAGCAACAGCAGCAGCAGTACTGAAAAATCAACAATATGAAATCCTTCTGTTCATACATATGTAAATATACATCTACACAACAGTGTGTTGGCATTTTAGGAAAATAATATTTGAAGAAGAAAGAAGGAATAAAAGGTAGGAATTAGCAAAATTTCTAAATGACATTTAAAGCAAATATCCATACAAAAAGCCTATATGTTATAACATGTTAGATGTATGTTATATTCTAATGAATGAATGTTTTAATATAGAAATAGATACCACAATGAATGTTTAACCAGAACGTATATATCTGAGTAACTTCTCTTAAAAGAAAACATTAGACAGGTTGATTCCTCCAGTTCCATTCTTCTTCCTCAAGATTGCTTTGGCTATTCGAGGTTTCTTATATTTCCATACAAATTGTGAGATGATTTGTTCTAGTTCTGTGAAAAATACCATTGGTAGCTTGATAGGGATTGCATTGAATCTATAGATTGCTTTGGGTAGTATACTCATTTTCACTATATTAATTCTTCCAATCCATGAACACGGTATATTTCTCCATCTGTTTGTGTCCTCTTTGATTTCTTTCATCAGTGTTTTATAGTTTTCTATATATAAGTCTTTTGTTTCTTTAGGTAGATATATTCCTAAGTATTTTATTCTTTTTGATGCAATGGTGAATGGTATTGTTTCCTTAATTTCTCTTTCTGTTTTCTCATTATTGGAGTATAGGAATGCAAGGGATTTCTGTGTGTTAATTTTATATCCTGCAACTTTACTATATTCATTGATCAACTCTAGTAATTTTCTAGTAGAGTCTTTAGGGTTTTCTATGTAGAGAATCATGTCGTCTGCAAACAGTGAGAGTTTTACTTCTTCTTTTCCTATCTGTATTCCTTTTATTTCTTTTTCAGCTCTGATTGCTGTGGCCAAAACTTCCAAAACTATGTTGAATAGTAGTGGTGAAAGTGGGCATCCTTGCCTTGTTCCTGACTTTAGGGGAAATGCTTTCAATTTTTCACCATTGAGGATAATGTTTGCTGTGGGTTTGTCATATATAGCTTTTATTATGTTGAGATATGTTCCTTCTATTCCTGCTTTCTGGAGGGTTTTAATCATAAATGGATGCTGAATTTTGTCAAAGGCTTTTTCTGCATCTATTGAGATAACCATATGGTTTTTTTCTTTCAATTTGTTAATGTGGTGTATTACATTGATCGATTTGCGGATGTTAAAAAAACCTTGCATTCCTGGGATAAAGCCCACTTGGTCATGATGTATGATCTTTTTAATATGATGTTGGATTCTGTTTGCTAGAATTTTATTAAGGATTTTTGCATCTATGTTCATCAGTGATATTGGCCTGTAGTTTTCCTTTTTTGTGACATCTTTGTCTGGTTTTGGAATTAGGGTGATGGTGGCCTCATAGAATGAGTTTGGAAGTTTACCATCTTCTGCAATTTTCTGGAAGAGTTTGAGTAGGATAGGTGTTAGCTCTTCTCTAAATTTTTGGTAGAATTCCGCTGTGAAGCCGTCTGGTCCTGGGCTTTTGTTTGCTGGAAGATTTCTGATTACAGTTTCGATTTCCGTGCTTGTGATGGGTCTGTTAAGATCTTCTATTTCTTCATGGTTCAGTTTTGGAAAGTTATACTTTTCTAAGAATTTGTCCATTTCTTCCAAGTTGTCCATTTTATTGGCATATAGCTGTTGGTAGTAGTCTCTTATGATCCTTTGTATTTCTGTGGAGTCTGTTGTGATCTCTCCATTTTCATTTCTAATTTTGTTGATCTGATTCTTCTCCCTTTGTTTCTTGATGAGTCTGGCTAATGGCTTATCAATTTTGTTTATCTTCTCGAAAAACCAGCTTTTAGTTTTGTTGATTTTTGCTATGGTCTCTTTTGTTTCTTTTGCATTTATTTCTGCCCTAATTTTTAAGATTTCTTTCCTTCTACTGACCCTGGGGTTTTTCATTTCTTCCTTCTCTAGTTGCTTTAGGTGTAGAGTTAGTTGATTTATTTGATTTTTTTCTTGTTTCTTGAGGTACGCCTGTATTGCTATGAACCTTCCCCTTAGTATTGCTTTTACAGTGTCCCATAGGTTTTGGGTTGTTGTGTTTTCATTTTCATTCGTTTCCATGCATAATTTTATTTCTTTTTTGATTTCTTCTGTGATTTGTTGGTTATTCAGAAGCGTGTTGTTTAGCCTCCATATGTTGGAACTTTTAATAGTTTTTTTCCTGTAATTGAGGTCTAATCTTACTGCATTGTGGTCAGAGAAGATGGCTGGGATGATTTCAATTTTTTTGAATTTACCAAGGCTAGATTTATGGCCCAGGATGTGATCTATCCTGGAGAAAGTTCCATGTGCACTTGAGAAAAAGGTAAAATTGATTGTTTTGGGGTGGAAACTCCTGTAAATATCAATTAAATCTAATTTGTCTATTGTATCATTTAAAGTTTGTGTTTCCTTGTTAATTTTCTGTTTAGTTGATCTATCCATATGCGTGAGTGGAGTATTAAAGTCTCCCACTATTATTGTGTTATTGTTAATTTCCCCTTTCATACTTGTTAGTATTTGCCTTATATATTGTGGTGCTCCTATGTTGGGTGCGTATATATTTATGATTGTTACGTCTTCTTCTTGAATTGATCCTTTGATCTTTATGTAGTGTCCTTCTTTGTCCCTTTTCACATCCTTTATTTTAAAGTCTATTTTATCTGAAATGAGTATTGCGACTCCTGCTTTCTTTTGGGTTAGGGTTGGAGGAATCAACCTGCCTGACTTCAGGCTCTACTACAAAGCCACAGTCATCAAGACAGTATGGTACTGGCACAAAGATAGAAATATAGATCAATGGAACAAAATAGAAAGCCCAGAGATAAACCCACGCACCTATGGACACCTTATCTTCGACAAAGGAGGCAAGAATATTCAATGGAGAAAAGACAATCTCTTTAACAAGTGGTGCTGGGAAAACTGGTCAACCACTTGTAAAAGAATGAAACTAGAACATTTCCTAACACCGTACACAAAAATAAACTCAAAATGGATTAAAGATCTAAATGTAAGACCAGAAACAATAAAACTCCTAGAGGAAAACATAGGCAAACACTCTCCGACATAAATCACAGCAGGATCCTCCATGACCCACCTCCTAGAATATTGGAAATAAAAGCAAAAATAAACAAATGGGACCTAATTAAAATTAAAAGCTTTTGCACAACAAAGGAAACTATAAACAAGGTGAAAAGACAGCCTTCAGAATGGGAGAAAATAATAGCAAATGAAGCAACAGACAAACAATTAATATCAAAAATATACAAGCAACTTCTGCAGCTGAATTCCCGAAAAATAAACGACCCAATCAAAAAATGGGCCAAAGAACTAAACAGACATTTCTCCAAAGAAGACATACAGATGGCTAACAAACACATGAAAAGATGCTCAACATCACTCATTATTAGAGAAATGCAAATCAAAACCACAATGAGGTATCATTTCACACCAGTCAGAATGGCTGCTATCCAAAAGTCTACAAGCAATAAATGCTGGAGAGGGTGTGGAGAAAAGGGAACCCTCTTACACTGTTGGTGGGAATGCAAACTAGTACAGCCACTATGGAGAACAGTGTGGAGATTCCTTAAAAAACTGGGAATAGAACTGCCATATGACCCAGCAATCCCACTGCTGGGCATATACACCGAGGAAACCAGAATTGAAAGAGACGCGTGTACCCCAATGTTCATCGCAGCACTGTTTACAATAGCCAGGACATGGAAGCAACCTAGATGTCCATCAGCAGATGAATGGATAAGGAAGCTGTGGTACATATACACAATGGAATATTACTCAGCCATTAAAAAAAATACATTTGAATCGGTTCTACTGAGATGGATGAAACTGGAGCCCATTATACAGAGTGAAGTAAGCCAGAAAGAAAAACAACAATACAGTATACTAATGCATATATATGGAATTTGAAAGATGGTAACGATAACCCTATATGCGAGACAGAATAAGAGACACAGATGCATGGAACAATTTTATGGACTCTGAGGGAGAAGGTGAGGGTGGGACGTTCTGGGAGAATAGCATTGAAACATGTATATTATCATATGTGAAACAGAACACCATTCCATGTTCGATGCATGAGACAAGGGCTCAGGGCCGGGGCAATGGGATGATCCAGAAGGATGGGATGGGGAGGGAGGTGGGTGGGGGGTCCAGGAGGGGGAACACATGTAAACCCATGGCAGATTCATGTCAATGTATGGCAAAAACTATTGCAATGTTGTGAAGTGATTGGCCCCCAACTAAAATAAATAAATTTATAAAATAAATAAATAAATAAATAAATTAAAAAAAAATAAAAAAAAAAAAGAAAACATTAGAAACCACTGAATCAAATAATACTAAACTTTCCTTCTGCAGTATTGACATAATGTTGGGAAACATTCCTATTTTTGGTGGTTTGTTTTTCTTTGGAAATGAAATTTACATACTCTATAAATAGAGAAAAAGGAAGTGATAGAGAAAGAAGTGATACGTAAGAAAATAATTTAAAAGTTCTGAAGATTTAGGTACTGATATCCCATTTTTAACAGAAATACAAACAAAACCTAAAACTACTGACTAAAAGATAAATAGAATGCTCATTGCACTTACAAAGTAGCCTCATTTTAGACAACAGTGAATTAATTATTAATCATTCACTCATTTAACTTTTCAGGAACCTATAATAACTATATATTCAAAATATGCTAAGAATTGTGCATATAAGAAGACTAATGCCTGTGTCTAGCTTGTGGCGGTTACAAAAAATTGATAATATGATCAGGAGTTGTAATATAATATGATTCCCTGTTGTATAACTTAATTTTGAATAACCATTTCATTCATTAATATTAGCATGTATTGACTTTTCTGTGTAGGTGTGAACTGAATTCCGAAGTGTGTAATTTATAATATGTTGTACATGTGCAAATAAAATAATTTAACAATAATAAAAAAATTGTTTTTCCTGTGTTCACAGCTTGCAGACCAGGATTCTATAAAGCATTTGCTGGCAACACAAAATGTTCTAAGTGTCCTCCACACAGTTTAACCTACGTGGAAGCGACTTCTGTCTGTCAGTGTGAAAAGGGTTACTTTCGAGCTGAAAAAGACCCACCTTCCATGGCATGTACCAGTAAGTCTGTCCATTTTGTATTTGAAAATCCCATTTCCAATCCTTTTGGTCTCTGTATTCTAAATTTTAAAAAAAGAAGTGGATATACAAAATTCTGTGTCATCAATGTTGCTTGTCTTTGATAACAGTCAAGGAAAAGTTTCTCTTTCTTAGAATAATTATTTTTCAGCTGCTTACAGAGAATGTATGTTTTCCTCAAAAATCACATTGATTCCTGACATGCAACCACCAGCCCTGGTTTGGAGGCCTGGCAAATTTTTCTTAGGCATAATTTGTCCTTAGGAAATAAAAGCAGTTAAAGGTTTTTTTTGAAGATTTATAAGCAAAAGTTGTGTTATTTGCTTTAACTCTTAAACATTTAAAGGTGCACGACTTTAGGGCCATCAAGTTTGCTGTGTGGAGGGAGCTTCAGTACACAACTTTCAAAGTCACTGTGCTAATGTTACACAGGCAAGTTCAAGTTTTACTTGATATTTGTCTCTAAAGGGAGATATTTTTGAGTTTGTCCACATTTCACCTCTCACTTTCTCTCCCATTTTTGAGTTGAAACCAATAGAATATTAAATCTTAATGTGAAGGTCATTTTAATGCATGCCCCAAGAATTTTAAATTAGTAATATTCTCCTATTATTAAAGTATCATAAATTATCTGTACACTTTAAAAATAAAAGTGAATATATTGGTATTAATACATTGCTAAGCTATGCAAAAGTAAAATGTCACTTCTTAGTTATAAAAGTCTTGTTAAATACATAAATAAGATACAGTGAGATTTCACCCTTCTTGATGAATTGGTGCCACAATGTTGCTTATCTTATGTAATTTCACAGGGGCTGAAATGTATTAAAAATACGTAATGCCACATATTCCTCAGAGACAATGGATATGTTACATTTCTTTTAAATGATGCAGTTTGTAGATTTGTTTGCATTACTACAAGCTTATAAAATATAAAATATTTTTATAGAATACACTTAAAATACAACACATTTATTAGTAGATGTAATTTTTGCTTTCTGACTATAAATACTGAGTGACTACTTTCTTTAGAAAAATACAGCGTTAGAAATTATTAGCTAGATTTTTTTTCTAGGAACATATTCTAAGCATATAAGTAGGAAAAGGGAAATTCTCACTATCACTTCTCACCTAATTGTGGAAACAGTTTTGAACAGGAAAATATTTCTACTACTGGTCAGTATTTATATGTATGTATGTATGTATATGTAGATGGTGGTATTTCAAATGGTTACAGTTCTACCAGGGAAGTATCCCTAAAAACCTACATCAGAAACTAAGTAGACTCCTCTGTGAGTGATAGAAGGGAATCTGCTCTTTTTATTTTCTTGAAAAAAGAAAGTGTTAGTTGCTCAGTTGTGTCCAACTCTGAGACCCTGGGGAGTGTAGTCTGCCAGGTTCCTCTGTCCATGGGACTTGCCAGGCAAGAATACATTTCCTTCTCCAGGGGATCTTCCAGACCTGGGGATCCAATCCATGTCTCCTGCATTGCAGGCAGATTCTTTACCATCTGAACCATTAGGGAAGCCCTTAGAAGGCCATAAATAGACCGACTGACAAAGTGAAGGAATACATTGTTTCCCATCAGTATAACCCTTCAGTGAGGGGGCAGAGTAGGGAGGTGGGGAGGCTAAATTATATGGAGTGAGAGACTATTAAGGAAATAAATATGGGATACAATAAGATCTACAAACCTCAGTCATTGTTGAATCTAATATGTATATTTACTAGCTTAACATTTTAAGTTTCTTGAATTTTTCTCTCTTTAAAAAAGCTTTTTTAAAAATATATTTGATATTGTAATTATGTTTACAACTATGGTAAACTGCTTTAGCTATACTAAGTAGAAGCATACTTTTGGTCATCATTGGGCAGAGCTTTGACAGAAAACAGCATGCTGTATTGGCATAGGGATTAAAACAGAAACTCAAACAAAGGTGAAAAGTTTTGACAGCTCTCCTGAATTGGAGCCACAGGAAACTCCCCTCTCAAGGCTTCTCTCTGCTACTTTCTTGAATATTCTTTATCTTAATTTTAGCCAAAACTTACAATGGGGTACTAGTAAATTCACCATATTTTAGAGTCAAAGTATCTGAGTGTAAATTTTGGCTTTGGTACTGTAAGAAATATAAACTTGAAGTGGTCCATTTTCAAGACAAAGTAACTAGTTCTGAAGTAGCTAAACTTGGAAACGTGACAAAGTTGAGGCCTGGACTCTTTAGATAAAGTTAGGGTTGGGGAGAGAGATCAGACTGGATCCTAAAGAGATAGGACTCCACGCATTGTGTGCGCCCTGTCTCTAAACTTGGCTAATGACTTGCGGACTTGACACAGTTCTAATGGCACCTGGAGGGTCCCTAAGCAAACAGGATGTTGGGCGAAGGGATACTAGCAAGAAAGCCTTTGTTGAAAAATGTGGGTGTAAGTTGGGAAGGGAGAAAGAAGGGTACCCTATAAGGAAATAATGAGACTTAGACGAAGTCCGGAAAAATTGTACGCCACATAGTACACAACCAATGAGGAACCGGCTGGGGGGGAGGGTAGAAACCTGTGAGTTAGGGAATAAATTCCTTGTTGTAATCGCTCTGCGTGTGCCTACCCACCAGACACCGAATCTTTCAAGACCTTAGTTAAAAACTCGCTTTCGCTGTACTTCGTGTCTACATGTGCATCCGTTGGTTTTGGTGAGTGTGTTTCTTACAAATACTTACTAGCTATATAGGTTTGGGCAGATTATTTAACCTTTTAACCTCTGTTGCACCAGTCTTAGTGAAAACAATGCCTACCTCATTCTGTTGTTATTTATAATGATTAAATAAGTTATTATTTGAAAAGTGCTAAGAATAATACCTGGGCTTCCCTGGTGGCTCTGTGGTGAAGAATCCTACTGCCAATGTAGGAGACTTGCCCAAGATCGGGGTTCAATCACTATGCCTAGCTTTATGTTGGTAATATTATTCTGAGCTCACAACTTTTACCATCTGAATTCCTACAAATTGAAAGAAATATTCTGAATTTATAAGACTTTTACATAAAATATATTAAGTCCTCTAACTCTATGGATAGCTGGTGTAAATAAAATATTTTTTGAATTATACTCTGACTAGGTGAGCTGCTGCTGCTAAGTCGCTTCAGTCGTGCCCGACTCTGTGCGACCCCATAGACGGCAGCCCACAAGGCTCCCCCTGTCCCTGGGATTCTCCAGGCAAGAACACTGGAGTGGGTTGCCATTTCCTGCTCCAATGCATGAAAGTGAAAAGTGAAAGTAAAGTCTCTCAGTCGTGTCCGACTCTTAGCGACCCCATGGACTGCAGGCTCCTACCAGGCTCCTCCGTCCACGGAATTTTCCAGGCAAGAGTACTGGAGTGGGTTGCCATTGCCTTCTCCGACTAGGTGAGAGACCCTAGCAATTATTATAATATATGCAGAAAAAGCAAAGATCATTAACTCCAAAGCATCATACTTCCTATGATTGAAAGATTAGATTGTTAGGGAAGAAAAATGAAAAGCCAAGGAAAAAGACAAGCCAAGAGGTCATGGAACAGTTAGATTTGAAAGGACCAGACTAACTGCACCAAGATGCAGGACTTTTGAGGCCAAGGGTCAAATAAGCAGCTAACCTTTCCATTTTTCACTAACTACAAAAAAAAAAAAAATAGCCAAATTCTAATAGATTTTTAGTAGCTGGAAGCTCACTTAACTTATAGATTGTGTGTCTCTGAATTAACCATTCTTTAATCACCTGTATTCCAATAATACTATCTAAGAGTCACCTTCTACTGTTTTGGCTTAGCATTTGAAACTATGCTTTCAGAGAATCTTCCAGGCATATAAAAGGAGGCTTTTTTTTTTTTTTTTAATTTGGTATCATGGGCATGGAAAATTTCAATGTTTGAGTTTAAAATAAAATGGAGGACCAAAATATTTAAAATGAATAACCAACACATTTGACTAGTAAATTCCATAGTAGGGAAAGAATTCCTAGGTAGGTGTTGCCTGTTATCATATGAGTGACAGGATTTTAAGGACCTGAAGAGATCTTTCCCTGCTTCTTAGCACTATCTGCAAAACAACAGCAACCCTTAAGTTTCTGGTACAACACAGCATGTGCTTTCACCCTTAAGAGTTTTATAATTTCTTCGGATTTTCACTATAGAGATGGGTATCTTTTAATCTTTCATTTTTAAATTTTTAATTGAAGGATAATTGCTTTACAGTGTTGTTGATTTCTGCCATACAGCAATGCAAATCAGCCATAAGTGTGTGTGTATATGGAGAAGGAAATGGCAACCCACTCCAGTATTCTTGCCTGGAGAATCCTAGGGACGGTGGAGCCTGGTGAGCTGCCGTCCATGGGGTCGCAGAGTTGGACACGACTGAAGCGACTTAGCAGCAGCATATGTATATATGCCCTCTCTCTCCAGCCTCCCTCTGACCTTCCCCATCCCACCCCTTAGGTCATCACAGAGCACCTGGCTGGACATCCTGTATTCTACCATAGCTTCCCACTAGCTTTCTGCTTACTCATGGTGGGATATATATGTCAGTGCCACTCTTCACGTCCCACACTCTCCTTCCCCCGCTGTGTCCACAGGACCATCCTCTATGTCTGCATCTCTGCCCCTCCCCTGTAAATAGGTCTCTTTTTACACTCCATAAACTTGAGACACATATATGGTACAGTTACATAAATATTTTCATTTTTAGAGCAATTCTACATTAAGAACAGAATTAAGAGAAAGTATGGAAATTTCCCATATACCTCCCTCCCCACACCCAGATAAGCATAGCTTTCTCCAGTATCAATATCCTTCACCAAAATGGTACATTTGTTATATTTAGTGTACCTATATTACCATATCATTGCCACCCAAAGTCCATAGTTTACCCCGGGATTCACTGTCGGTGTTGTACATTCTTTGGTTTTGAGAAATGTGTAATGACATGTATCAATCATTATAGTATCATCCACAGGATTTTCACTGCCCTAAAATTTTCAGGGTACATATTCATCCTTTACTCCCACCAACCTATGGCAACCACTTATTTTTGTATTGTATCTATATCTATAAGTGTGTGTGTGTGTGTGTGTATGTTATATAATTAGAATGATGCAGTAGAAGATTTCAAATTGGCTTCTTTCACTTAGTAACATAAGGTTAAGTTTCTTCCGTGTTTTTTTGTGGCTGGATAAGCACATCTGTTTTAAGTGCTCAATAATATTCCATTGTCTAGATATACCACAATTATTTATCCATTTACCTACTAAAGAACAGCCTGATTATTTCCCAGTTTCAGCAGTTATGGATAAAGTGTTATAAATATGCATGTGTAGGTTTTTATATGGACATATATTTTCAACACTTTTGAATAAATACCTGAGAGTGTAATTGCTGAATCATATGGTAAGTGTACATTTAATTTTGTAAGAAACCACCAAACTGTACTATTTTGCATCCCTATGGTAAATGAGAGTTCCTGTTGCTCCACATCCTCATCAACATTTAAGGGATTTTGGCTGTCTCTGATAGTTATGTAGTGGCATCTCATTGTTGTTTAGATTTGCATTTTCTTGATAATGTGATGTGGGACATCTTTTCATGCACTTATTTGACATCTGTATATCTTCTTTGGTAAGGTATACACATAAAGATTTTTAGGGGCTTTGGATGGCTACAGATAAAAAAAACAAAGATGTCTTCATAATCAAAACTAATTCCTCAAATATTGATTATAGGGATCTAATCCTTAAGTCTGTTGAGTTGGGCTGTTATTGTTAATTTCCTCTTTGCTATTTTGTTTCCACTAACCATCCTTAACCTATAAATATACTCAAACTTCTGTAATTAAAAATGTTCCCAGCCCAATAATTTTTCTCCCAAAGCAAGTACTTGGAAAAGCAGTCTTCATTGGCTACAGTTACTTCTTCACACACTTTTAATTTACTTTTTATTATACTGCATTCAGATTTTTGCTCTTCACCCTACTGTAATCACTTCAAGTAAACTGTGTAAGAAAAATTGACCAATGATCTAATTTGCCATATTGTGTTAGAAACATTTTGTCTTATTATTCATGATGTTTAACTCAGTTGGTCTCTTCCTTTTTCTTGAAACTATTTGTTCTCTTTTATTCTAAGACTCTGCAATCCTCCCCTTCACCCTCTTAATTTTCTGAACCTCGTATATGTTGGCATGGATGGTTTCTCTTCTTTTGCTCACCTGTTCAGTCAGTCACTGAGTCATGTCCGACTCATTGTGACCTCATGAACTGCAGCATGGGAGGCTTCTCTGTCCATCACGAACTCCCAGAGTTTACCCAAACTCATGTCCATTGAGTCGGTGATACCATCCAATCATTTCATCCTCTGTCGTCCCCTTCTCCTCCTATCCTCAATCTTTACCAGCATCAGGGTCATTTCAGATGAGTCAGCTCTTTGCATCAGGTGGGGCCAAACTATTGGACTTTCAGCTTCAATATCAGTCCTTCCAATGTGACCCCATGAAGTGCAGCATGGCAGGCCTCTCTGTCCATCACCAACTCCTGGAGTTTACCCAAACTCATATCCATTGAGTCGGTAATACCATCCAGCCATCTCATCCTCTGTCGTCCCCTTCTCCTTCTATCCTCAATCTTCCCCAGCATCAGTCTTTTAAGATGAGTCAGCACTTCACATCAGGTGGCCAAAGTATTGGAGTTTCAGCTTCAACATCAGACCTTCCAAAGAACGCCCAGGACTGATCTCCTTTAGGAGGGACTGGTTGGATCTCCTTGCAGTCCAAGGGACTCTCAAGAGTCTTCTCAAATGCCACAGTTCAAAAGCATCAATTCTTCAGTGCTCAGCATTCTTTATAGTCCAACTCTCACATCTGTACATGACTACTGGAAAAACCATAGCCTTGACTAGACGGACCTTTGTTGGCAAAGTAATGTCTCTGCTTTTTAATATGCTGTCTAGGTTGGTCATAACTTTCCTTCCAAGGAGTAATGTCTTTTAATTTCATGGCTACAGTCAACATCTGCAGTGATTTTGGAGGCCACCCCCCAAAAAATGTCACCCACTGTTTCCACTGTTTTCCCATCTATTTGCCATGATGTGATGGGACTGGAGGCCGTGATTTTAGTTTTCTGAATGTTGAGCTTTAATCCAGCTTTCTCACTCTCCTCTTTCACTTTCATCAAAAGATTCTTTAGTTCTTCTTCACTTTCTGCCATAGGGTGGTGTCATCTGCATATCTGAGGTTATTGATATTTCTCCCAGCAATCTTGATTCCCGCTTGTGCTTCATCCAGCCCAGCGTTTCTCATGATGTGCTCTGCATATAAGTTAAATAGGCAGGGTGACGGTATACATCCTTGACGTACTCCTTTCCCAGTTTGGAACCAGTCTTGTTCTATATACAGTTGTAACTGTTGCTTCCTGACCTGCATACAGGTTTCTCACGAGGCAGGTCAGGTGGTCTGTTATTTCCATTTCTTTCAGAATTTTCCACAGTTTATTGTGATCCACACAGTCAAAGGCTTTGGCATATTCAATGCAGCAGAAATAGGTGTTTTTCTGGAACTCTCTTGCTTTTTGAATTATCCAGAGGATGTTGGCAATTTTGCCAACATCACCTGTTAAATGTTAATTTTTCTCCTACTCCTTTTTTAGCTTTCTGTTCTTATCACATGTTGTCAGTTTCATGGCCTCAACTAGCAACTATAAATAGATGATGCCTATATTTTTATCCATATCCCAGTCTTCTCTCCTAAGGTCCAACGTCACCTCACCATCTCATTTTGTGATCTGACAACCTGTGTGTGCCAGAGAAACCTGCCTACATCTCCAATCTTGTGTCACACCATACTCTCCTTGGTTGTTAAACTCATGGACTTCCATGGTGCTGCACTGTTCTCATCTTTAATGTTAAAAGTTTTCTCTACTTGAAATTCTCTTCCTTTAGGTCCTTTATCATGGTTTTCTTATTGCCAGACTCAAATGTCAATCAGACAAGTATTTTCTGACCACCTGTTCAAAAATAGAATCTCTCCCAGTTACTCTTTTTTATATCATATTTTATTTTTATGCATATGTCACTCTTAGAAAATATCTGATTTATTTGTACACTCACTTCCTTGTTTATTTTCAATCTACCTATAGTAGATTACAAGTGGATCATGAATGTTCTTTCTTTACTTTATCTTCAGCACTAATAATAATACCAGGCAAGTGCTGGGCACAAAATAAATATTAGAAGAACAAATCAACTAATAATTTTAGCTCATCTTTGAAAGTCACTTTTATTACTTCATACCTCAGCCTACTAATTCACCCCAGCTTGTTTCTTTATCATGATGTATCCTCCTCTACCCATGCATCCAAGCAAGAGAACTTAACTCATAACCCTGTCCCTACCCTTGATGTGTCTCAGTAGTCACAAAGCTTGTCAGTTTTACTTTTTAGTATTTCTTCTGTCCATTCCTTCGTATCAACTCCTAGTCCTTTCATTTTTGGTAAGGCCATCAACTCTCCCTTGGGCTAATGTAATAATATTTTGGCAAATCTCCTTCCTTTGGTGTTCTATCCCTCCAAATAGTCTAAACTATTAGAAAATATTATTTTTAAATAAAAACAAGATCTTGATTATTCTACTTTTTCCTAGGCCTAAAATCTTTTAAAGCCCAGCACCTTTTTGCCAGAATTATAAGAGTCAATGCAAGGGTATCCAAAGTTCAGCCCTGGCCTTTTTTTCCATCTGTAATTTTAACTGTGTCAGATCTCTCAAATGGTCCTGATATCCAGTGATAACTTCTAAATTTGGACATTCTTGATCTTTAAAACATCTGTTGTGCACCTTTTACATGAAATGCAAAGTATGTAGAAGAAATTAAGAATAATAAATTTGAAATGAAATTCTGAAATGTTTTCTCTGTTATCTTAATCTACTTCATAGATTCTTAATTTCTCAAGTGATTCATTAATATATGTTCTATGCTTTAAAGGATGAGCCATGGAGGACACTACATAATGTCACATATTGATCAATTAGGGCTGCCTCTTAGAGCAGTTTGAAGCACAAGAGACCATGCTGGTTGCCAAGAAGTCTCTTATCAAAATAACTGTCTATAATGCTTTTCTAGGACAGAAGGAGAAAATGTTCACTAAGGTTCGAGAAACAAAGGGCTGTAAAAGTTACTAAGAAAGTACTTGTCTAGCTAGAAGGGCAGAGAACAAGAAAAGACAGAGAAGTAAAATGAGGATCTAGTATATGGATGCACAGACAAATGTAATTCCACAGTTACAGCATTTTCACTTTGATGTTTCTCATGTGTTTAAATCAATAGGAAGATTTTATTTTAATTACTGAACAGGTGCTGGAAGATTAACACATTCAACAAACATTTGTGCTACCTACTTAGAGAAGTTAAAAATGTAAAATGTAAGTCATATATACAGGTACTTCTCATATGCATCATTAAGGATTTCACTTTTCTTGGTCATCTAAATATGTACTCAAGTATCTTGAGTAAAAACAATTTCTCCCAGTTTTTCTCAATATACAGGCAAATGTCATGTCTTTTTTTTATCATTGTATTTGATATACAGTGGCAATGATTGGAGTGAAAGTATAAAAGTTGAATTTATTTTGGCTCTAAGATTAACATTGTAAAATATGGCTTCTTTATTTCTGGAATAAATTGGCCACTTAAGAAAGTCATTATTTGCTCAACCTTATTTTGAATAGAACAAATATTGTGTTTAGATGCAGCAGGAAAGGTGTTCTTCCCCATTTCAGCTGCTCTTCTCAGGTCCCCTACTCTGGGTGAATACAGGATGCTCCAGATACCCCTGCTCTGTTTGATGTCTTTTCTTTTTTATCCAATCTCTTTGTGTTTCTCTCTCTCTCCTCCTCCTCCCTCTCCCTCCCACTGTTTTTCTCCTAAGGTTCTTTTGTCTGGAAAAAAAACTCTAGTACCTTGCTTTTCCATCTCACTATTGAAAACAAAAGCCACAGCTGATTTCTTAGGTGGCTGATTGCAAACACAGTTGTTGCAGCCATGATTTTGTAGAAGCCAGAAAGAGAGACATTGCAAAGATGTATTTATTACCTCTAGCAGGATGTACTATATTCTAGACTTGTTCTCATTATAAAAAATAACTAATTATTTACTTTGTGTATTACAATGGTATACTTTTAAAATTAAAATGATCGTTATATTCCAGAATAGACACTTATATGTAATGAATCTGTTTCCCTAGTACAGATCACTGATGTAAGATGTCGCTTGAGCTTTATGAAGTTTCCTAAACATAAATATTTTAGTTTTTATTTCAGGCAAGATTCTTTTACAAAATTACCTGGGAGAGGTTCCTTCATAGGAAGAGATATTAAGTGGTTACTCTGCTGATGCTGAAGAATTGAGTTACCACTTGCTGCCAGATCTGCCAGAGCAGGTCTATTCTTGGCATCAACAATTGGAACTCAGATAGGATTGTCCCATTTAATATCATCTACTTGTAAACAACAGACCAGTGACCACAAATCATCCATAATTGGAAATAGAACATGCATAATTACCCCTGCAATGTTATGCTATTTGAGAAAGGTTTATTAATTTGCTTTAATCTATTTATTTATTATTTAGCTTTTCCCTCCCAAAATATGACATTGGTTAGACTCATAATATTTCTCTTTTTTTATTTCTAATGAGTGTTTAATTAAAAATACCCGACTCAAACACAGAAAGGGCTGTATATAAGTATGCAAGGTATTTTTCTTCATGATTTTGAGGGAAACTCAAACTCAGGTTCCTCATGATTTCATTGGTGTTTTAGTGTGAGAGATAAGAAAGCCTTTCTCAGCGATCAATGCAAAGAAATAGAGGAAAACAGTAGAATGTGAAAGACTAGAGATCTCTTCAAGAAAATTAGAGATACTGAGGTAATATTTCATGCAAAGATGGGCTCAATAAAGGACAGAAATGGTATGGAGATGACAGAAGCAGAGATATTAAGATGAGGTGGCAAGAATACACAGAAGAACTGTACAAAAAAGATCTTCACGACCCAGTTAATCATGCTGGTGTGATCACTTACCTAGGGTCAAACATCCTGGAATGTGAAGTCAAGTGGCCCTTAGGAAGCATCACTACAAACAAAGCTAGTGGATGTGATGGAATTCCAGTTGAGCTGTTTCAAATCCTAAAAGATGATGCTGTGGAAGTGCTTCATTCAGTATGTCAGCAAATTTGGAAAACTCAGCAGTGGCCACAGGACTGGAAAAGGTCAGTTTTCATCCCAATCCCAAAGAAAGGCAATGCCGTAGAATGCTCAAACTACCGCACAGTTGTACTCATCTCACACGCTAGTAAAGTAATGCTCAAAATTCTCCAAGACAGGCTTCAGCAATACGTGAACCATGAACTTCCAGATGTTCAAGCTGGTTTTCAAAAAGGCAGAGGAACCAGAGATCAAATTGCCAACATCCACTAGATCATTGAAAAAGCAAGAGAGTTCCAGAAAAAACATCTATTTCTGCTTTATTGACTATGCCAAAGCCTTTGACTGTGTGGATCACCATAAACTGTGGAAAATTCTGAAAGAGATGGGAATACCAGACCACCTGACCTGCCTCTTGAGAAACCTGTATTCAAGTCAGGAAGCAACGGTTAGAACTGGACAAGGAACAACAGACTGGTTCCAAATAGGAAAAGGAGTATGTCAAGGCTGTATATTGTCACCCTGCTTATTTAACTTATATGCAGAGTACATCATGAGAAACGCTGGGCTGGAAGAAGCACAAGCTGGAATGAAGATTGATGGGAGAAATATTAATAACCTCAGATATGCAGATGACACCACCCTTATGGCAGAAAGTGAAGAAGAACAAAAAGCCTCTTGATGAAAGTGAAAGAGGAGAGTGAAAAAGTTGGCTTAAAGCTCAACATTCAGAAAACTAATATCATGGCATCTGGTCCCATCACTTCATGGCAAATAGATGGGGAAACAGTGGAAACAGTGGCTGACATTTTTGGGAGTGAGACTCCAAAATCACTGCAGATGGTGATTGCATCCATGAAATTAAAAGACGCTTACTCCTTGGAAGGAAAGTTATGACCAACCTAGACAGCATAGTAAAAAGCAGAGACATTGTTTGTCAGCAAAGGTCCGTCTAGTCAAGTCTATGGTTTTTCCAGTAGTCATGTATGGATGTGAGATTTGTACTATAAAGAAAGCTGAGTAGAGAATTGATGCTTTTGAACTGTGGTGTTGGAGAAGACTCTTGAGAGTCCCTTGGACTGCAAGGAGATCCAACCAGTCCCTCCTAAAGGAGATCAGTCCTGGGTGTTCATTTGAAGGTCTGATGTTGAAGCTGAAACTCCAATACTTTGGCCACCTGATACGAAGAGCTGACTCATTTGAAAAGACCCTGATGCTGGGAAAGATTGAGGGCAGGAGGAGAAGGGGACGACAGAGGATGCAATGGTTGGATGGCATCACCAAATCAATGGACATGAGTTTGAGTTGTCTCTGGGAGTTGGTGATAGACATGGAGGCCTGGCATGCTGCAGCTCATGGAGTCGGACATGACTGAGCAGCTGAACTGAACTATTATGAATGTGGTCTCGCCCTTTAACTCTTGCCCTGCACAACTATTGCATATTTTGGTAATTGTTAGAACTACTTATTCTATGGTGTGTATCAAATATTTTTTTCTGCATTGATGAAAATAGTTGACCAGTATTTTCTGAAAATTTTCCATAGAAATTATGTCCACACTGTATAGAATAGAAATCTGGAGCCACAAATACTTACTTTTCAGCTTTCAAATATCTCTAAATAATAAAAAGAAGCTTTTTATTCCTTCCCAATGAATAGAGATATGGGTGGCTGTCTATTTTGCTATGAGTTTTTATTAGTTAATAAATATTAATATTTATTAGTTTATATTTAATATTTTCATAATATAGGCAGCCCTTTCCACTACTTAAGTGATTTTCAAGTAACATGTTTCTATCTTGAATTAGCAACACCTGATTCTTGCAAAGATTATAGCCTTGAACACACCACTCTCCCAATATTTTTCAGAATTTGTACTGTGTAAAAGATAATTCTTGTAGGGTTGCACAAAACCGCTCATTCTATTCATGCCCTTAGTTAAAGAATGTGTGAACTTTGTATCAGACTAGACTAGAATAGATTTATATACATGAATATATATATATATTTCAGTGCAATATGTACTGGAGAAGGCAATGGCACCCCACTCCAGTACTCTTGCCTGGAAAATCTCATGGACGGAGGTGCCTGGTAGGCTGCAGTCCATGGGGTCACGAAGAGTCAGACACGACTAAGCGACTTCACTTTCACTTTTCACTTTCATGCATTGGAGAAGGAAATGGCAACCCACTCCAGTGTTCTTTCCTGGAGAATCCCAGGGACTGCGGAGCCTGGTGGGCTGCCGTCTATGGGGTCGCACACAGTCGGACACGACTGACGCGACTTAGCAGCAGCAGCAGCAGCAATATGTGCATTTGGTAAGCATTAGTCACCTTTTCTATAAAATTGGGATATTAATAACTGCCTTACAGGTTGTTTGTTGTGATAATTGAATGAAATAACTCATGAGATATTAAGTATACTCTTGAGAGAAAGAAAGTGCTAAAAAATGATGTTCTTTTAAAAATCACGCCTACCTTGTATAAAAGTATTCAGTTCTGCCCGAGGACAGGAGGAAGGTATCACAAAGGGAGTAATACCTAAATCAGAATTTGAAGGATGAGTAAAAATTTTCCACAGGGTAAAAAAGGTAAAGAAACAATTTGTCCAAAGGTATTGAGCCGTGACTAAAAGGAGAAAGAGGCTGAGGGATGGGCCTAGTTATAAAGACAAATGTACATGAGGTTGAGAGCTTTAGATTTTATTCTAGAAATGAGTGGTATTTAGACTATTAGAGTTCTTTTTTAATTATTTTTGTTTCCTTTAACTATGCGTTTTATAATTTAGGGAAAATCTAACAAGAGTTATCTTAAGTCGTCATTTGTAGAATTGTGAAAACATGAGTGATAACAAGTCTTAATTTTAGACATCAATTTAGTTACTGAAGTAAGTGCAATAATATTGAAGAAAATAAGAATATGTAGAATTAAAAGGATTTTAAGTACACGTTTCTTATTTTTAGCAATATTTATCTTGAAGATTTAATTTTCAGTTGCTCTTCTATAAATAAATTATTTTTAAATGCTTTAAGGAACATTATTAAAAGAAATTTGTTGTAGGAAGGCAATAAATCGCTCTCTAATTTCTGTGTTTTGAAAATTTATGTTTGACAATACTCTCTCAGCAAAACCCAATAAAATGCAGGTATGTTTTCTGTTTATAGGATGAATACATTGTGATAGAGTAAAAAAAAAAAAAAAACTTAAACATTAAAAAGACTAGATTATCATCCTACCACTAATGAATTTTATGACCTTGACATAATTACAAAACTTTCCTGTGCCTCATTTCTTTCTCTGAATAAATTGATTTAATTCTTTCCCTGTGGTGAGGTTGAAGTCCCAATTTCATCGTCTGTTTCCAAATATGCAAACATTTTATGAACAAGCCTTATGGATAGAGCACATAGTAGTTTAGATATGAATGCAAATATAAAATTTTGTTAACAAGACTCCACTAAGTACCTTTTTCAAAGATTATATAGGAATAATATTACTATAAAGTTAATAATATAACTATAAAGTTAAAATTGATGGTGATAGTGAAAAAAATGAAATGACTTTTAGAGTTTTAAATTTTGTCTATATGCAGATCTGACAACTGATATTTTTAGTACATTATGAATGTCTGGAGACATACTTTTTCATTTATTCATATAATTTACTCCTTTGCAAAAGCATTTACCAAAACATCTCTAAATGATTCACTATATCTTTAATGCTCTCTGACATAGGTAAACACAGAACTATTTTCTGTCATCCATAAACTCAGATGTGAATATGTTTTTTATTAGGAAACTGTATTATTGCATCTTGGTAGTCATTTAATTAGCAGACACATTTAAATTATTGTCAGGTAGTAACTTAAGAACTGGAAAATACAGTTTAATAGGTAATAGCCTTTCATGATTTGATATCCTCAGTTACTTGAATCAAATTTTCATTGTTCTTAAGGTTAAAAATGTATCTATAAACCACAATTAACTATAGAGTTAATGGGTGAATTAATAATCACTCTTCAATTAATATGAAAGAGATCCCTGCTTATTCACAAGTTAATATATCCCCATAATTATAAACATAAAATATGATGTCTACAGCAATGTATGTAGTAGCTGAAATGTGACCCCTAAGTTTGTTCTCCTTCAGTGTCAGCCTTCATTTAAACAGTGTTCAGCAGAATGCTAGTTTTCCTTCAGATGCTTCTTAGAAAATAATATTTTATAAATACATGTTTGGGAAATGTCGGATTCAACGAAGAGAAGGAAATTGTGTTTCCTTTGTGTCAGCATCAATCTGCCAGAGGAATCTTAATTTGAGCACTGAGCTCACTTTTTGTGTTTTATCTCAAGGGGCTAGAGATATTATAATGGGATGTATTTTGAGAAATATAGTTCTGTTTAGAACATTTTACATAAAGAAAAACTGAAAATGAAATTTAAAAAATTGTAGCCCACTTGGCCTCTGCTACTCTGAGAGGAGGATGGGGGTTGTAAGGCCAGATGCTTTTCTGGGAAGGGCCTGGACAGCACTGCTACCACCACTCATAAGTTTACTGTTAGAGCACTTTGATTTAACTATGGTAAGGGGAAATCCAAAGTGAAGCCAAAAGAAGATTGAAACTGTGTTTTCAAAATAAACTAATAGAAGTGAGAGTGTAGTTTTTATTCAAGTTTATTGCATGATGGTCTTGAAAAACAGCTAGTTGCAAATTAGGATTGTTGTCCTTTTCTTATGAGGTTGGTCTTGAGAGTGCAGTGTGGAGATTGCTTTCTTCCATGTGTGAACTGCTTGTTTCCTTTGAAGAAAAAGATCAACAGAAGGAAATCCCTGAGAGTTTTCAATACAGATGTCTGCAAAAGAGTTATTGCTGCCAAGTTTTTCCCCCAATGTGTCACATAATCTTTGTATAATTTATAAATGATAACAAAGCAATCAGGCCACATTCATAAAAGCCCAGTGACACATAATTTAGTGGAATCTGAGGATTAGAATTAATTGTCTGTCTTTGTTCTTAGTTCTAAATCTTAGTAAATGATTCACTGTATGTCATTACAGCTTAATATTTGCATGAAATCACAGTTTAGCTGGCATAATTTAACGGCAATTAAAAAGCTATTTAATCGTCATGCAAATTGGTATGAGGGCCCTTGAGTAAGAAGGGTGTCTGCCTTTTTAATTTAAGTATCTCTAGGCGGACAGTCATATACTTGCAGACACCCATAACATAATTGATAACATTCTTCCTGATCTTGGAAATGTAACTGAATAATAATTCATGTTTTCTATTATAAATAAGAGAAAAGAGCAACAATATGAATATGTCATCCAGTAGGGAGACACTATTATGATAATGATAGTGAATCTTTATCTCCTAGGCATGAGTCTAGGTTGGAGGTAAAAAAAAGAAAACTATGCTTATCCCTGTGCTCTAGTTTATAATCCCTTCAATATTTGCCTTTCTGAAAGCAGACATGTCTGTAACTCCCTGGAACATGAAATGACATAAAGCAAGATATACAGAAACCTTTTAGAAAAACTAACTGTCCCATTTCTAGGGCTGGCTTTAGGTGGTATACATATAGGTGTCTGAACCATACCCATCAGGTTGCTGATAATAGGATCCAACAAGATGAAAAAGGGAAGAATAACACTTTTTAATATCTCAAACCCGACATCCAATCATATGGATTTAGGAGTGATGTTATGCTTCTCTTACACTGTATAACAGATCTTGTTACTGAGTCCTCTGTACCCATTACCGCCACTCCCCACACTATAGCCGGATTACAGTTTTTGAAACACATCACTTTTGTACATAGAATCTGTCAGCTTCTTCCTTTTAAATGAAAAAATATATATATGCACAGAATCATTCCAGTGAGCATAGCAGTATTGCATTGTCCGACCCCTTCCTGTTGCTTAAAACTCACTCTTGTTTCCTCCTTCTGCATTTTAGCTACAGCGATCTTCTGCCACTTCCATGACTATTTCACAATCTTTTTTGACTGTAGAACCGGGCATGTTCTATCTCTAAAATCCTTCCTACCCCTCTCTGCATCTTCCACACCACCTGCATGAGACCTTCTCAGAAGGTTTCTCAGGTTGGCCCCCTGATACTTTTTTTTTAGCTCCATTCCTTTTGATTTCTATAATTGCACTTATTATAATTTGAATTTTATTCTTCTGTTTTTGTGTGTGTGTTTTTGTTTATCTAGCCATTCAGCTAAACTGTCAATAGCAAGAAAGCAGAAATAACATTTATCAGATTTATGCTGTAAGCCCAAGATCTAGCAGAATATCTGGCACACATGGTAGTCACGGAAAACTTATCTAATGAATGAATGACCATGTCTTGAAATCCAAAAGAAGCCTATATGAAAACCTGAATTTATTTCTATGCAGAGAATGTCACACAGAATTCTTTTCCTCCTTCTAAGCAATTGCCAAATTTTAAAGAACTATTTGGATTTCTTAAGACTAACCTTTTAAAATATAGCAGGAATATTATTTAATGAGTCATTTATGCAATTAATTATTTTTCAAAGTATCTGTCATAGGCACAGTCTCTTACAGAAGGATTCTGTGGCATTTCACAATACAGCAAGCACACAGTGCACTGTCTGGCACCTAGTAGACCTTCAGTTAATACTTGTTCAGTGAATGATATGAAACCAAGGTTTGAAGGACTCAGATGAATATGCAAGATTATTGAAACAATTTTAAGAAAAAAATAATTAAAGATATTAAGTACTCTGTGCAGTGTGATTGTATGGAAAGATACTGAGAAAAGAGGGCAGATGCTCATCCACCGCCCATGACCAACACGGTTTATGCAGAGTCTTGATGAAGAATAAGAGGATCTTGGGAGTCTCTTTATAAGCTTTCAAGGACACATTGGGAGAAGGCAATGGCACCCCACTCCAGTACTCTTGCCTGGGAAATCCCATGGACAGAAGAGCCTGATAGGCTGCAGTCCATGGGGTTGCGAAGAGTCGGACACGACTGAACGACTTCACTTTCACTTTTCCCTTTCATGCACTGGAGAAGGAAATGGCAACTGACTCCAGTGTTCTTGCCTGGAGAGTCCCAGGGATGGCGGAGCCTGGTGGGCTTCCATCTATGGGGTCGCACAGAGTCGGACACAACTGAAGCGACTTAGCAGCAGCAGCAGCAGCAAGGACACATTTACCTATGCTTAGTAAAGTTAATATAAATAAAATCTAGGTACCATATCTTATGTGTATCCCCTTTGATCACTTCCAAACCCACCTGCCAGTGCAGGAGACACAAGAGATATGGGGTCCATCTCTGGATAAGGAAGATCCCCTGGAGAAGGAAATGGCAACTCACTCCAGTATTCTTGCCTGGAAAATTCCATGGACAGATGTGCCTGGTGGGCTAGAGTCCAGAGGTTGGCAAAGAGTCAGATACAATTGAGCACACTCACATATCCCTTCCAAATAATGCTTTTGTCACATGAAATTGACAGGACCTAAAAAAGTCTTATGCTGCCTCCAGTTTCTGTTCCTATTCCCCTCCTTCCAAATTGTGTGTCCACCCTAAATTTAAGGCCATTTATTCTCAAGGGTCGGACACGACTGAGCGACTTCACTTTCACTTTTCCCTTTCATGCACTGGAAAAGGAAATGGCAACCCACTCCAGTATTCTTGCCTGGAGAATCCTAGGGACGGCGGAGCCTGGTGAGCTGCCGTCTGTGGGGTCGCACAGAGTCGGACACGACTGAAGCGACTTAGCAGCAGCAGCAGCATTCTCAGCCTGTGAGAAAAAGAGTCTTACAGAGATTTTCAATGAATGAGAGTTTTAGTTATACATCAAGCATAGTTTGAAGACTGAAATACTGAACACAGCATATTTTATATATGTATGTTATTATTTTTTCAAAGTTTTTAAATGATGATGTAATTCTTAAGATGTAATTATACAAAGCCATCACGTAATTTAAAATAATATTGAGTTATTATATTTTTTCAGTCAGCAAATTTAAGAAGTATAATTACTGTATCTTTTGGTGATATGTGGCTTTTGATGTTAAATACTGAAATTCATATGCCAAAAGTTAATATATAGACCATCTTCACCCCTAAGACTCCACCCTTACTAAACTTACACAGATATTTTTAACCATTTTTCTTTATGGCTTCCATCAGAAGAAAGAGCTCAAACTAATATAAAAGACCAGCACATGTTTATTGATGACATTTTCAAGTTAGCACCATAATTCATTGTCCTATACATGTACATTTGTTTTTTAATTGCTTTCTCTAGGGCCACCTTCAGCTCCTAGGAATGTGGTTTTTAACATCAATGAAACAGCCCTTATTTTGGAATGGAGCCCACCAAGTGACACAGGAGGGAGAAAAGACCTCACATACAGTGTAATCTGTAAGAAATGTGGCTTAGACACCAGCCAGTGTGAGGACTGTGGTGGAGGACTCCGCTTCATCCCAAGACATACTGGCCTGATCAACAATTCCGTGATAGTACTTGACTTTGTGTCTCACGTGAATTACACCTTTGAAATAGAAGCCATGAATGGAGTTTCTGAGTTGAGTTTTTCTCCCAAGCCATTCACAGCTGTTACAGTGACCACGGATCAAGATGGTAAGTTCTACTGCTGTTCTCTCAAAACAGATCTATAATTCCATTTTGATGCTTAATATCCCTGGTGGACCTGTATTCACTGGGGTACAGTTGCACACTCTCTACGTTATAGGGGTGATTTACTGATTGTTGTTCTTACTGTTTCCCAAGGTGCAGAAAGATATTTTTGATATTAGTTCTTACTAGTATTGTCAATTAGATACATTCTTTCTCTTTAATGGCTATGCATTATGTTTTTCATATAATCCTATGCTGATATATCTTAATAAGCAAATTCATATTACTTATCAACAAACATCAGACATGAAAAAAATATTACTAAGTGAACGAAAATTCAGCTGCCCTACTTATGCAGCCCTCTCTTTTCCATGTCAAATGAGCAAATAGTAAGGATTTATACTAATTATAATTCATATCTATATTATAAAAACAGTGCAGCCAACATGCCTAACCATAATTCACTTTTAAAAGAAACAGCAAATATATTCATTAATGTATCTAAATGCTGTTGTTTAGGTGCAGTTTTGTGTAAAAAATAAGCTGTTTTTTTTTTAAAGAAACTCCAGTGGCTTTCAGCTAAATGGCCCCTTTTAACACTATAGATTTTACTGCAATGTAGTCAGGCATGAAGAGTCCTATGCTTTTTATAAGAATATATTCTCTTTAATCCCCCCATAATGTAATTTTTCACAAAGCATGATACCAGGAAAACTTGAGATTTTAAAAACTCCCTTTGAGAAGCATTCATAAATTATGTTATTACAGAAAGGATTGTCTTATAGCAAAAAGTATTGTTCTATGTAAACACATATAGATGAAAATAATTTATACAGATAAAACTATTCTTTTACACTATATTTATTTGCTTAGTCTGCTATAACAGATGCCACAGACTAGGTGGCATAATTATAGTGCAACATCAAAACCAGGAAATTGACATTTGGCAATCCACAGGGCTCATGTGGCTGTGAAGGAGTATCAAGAGTGAGCCTTATACTGATAATGGTGGTAGTTACATGAAGTTAGATATATGATAAATTGCAAAGAGTTACACTCAACGCATATACATGCACACGTGTGCTCACACACACACCCACACGAGCCCTGTGGATTTTCCAAATGTCAATTTCTGGGTTTTGATGTTGCACTATAGTTATGCAAGTAGTTAACATTGGGGGAGTCTGGGTAAAGTATATGTGGGAAATTGCTGTACACTTTCATTTTTTGGGTAAACTTCTATGACTCTGTCATTGTTGCAAAATAAAAAGTGAAAAGAAAAACACTGCTAAACCTGTAAAAAATACAGGAAGAAAACTTTAATATTCTAAAAACATATTTAGATGGATTTGACTATTTTATTCAAACTAGTATACATAAGTTCACTTTGCTGATGCTCTTCAGAAATACATCTAATAAATAAAGCAAACAAATAGTACTGTAAAATCACCATTTTTGCATTTACTATATAATGTTCCCTTTCATTTAACAAATTGTTCTACATCATAGAATTTGCTTTTTGGTTATTCAAAATGGAATTCCTGTTTTCTTTTTTTTTATTCTTTCCCATAGTATCAACTGCATCTTATCAGATGTGTCTTCAAGATAAAACAGATTTGGGTCTTCTGTTTTACTCTGCACTAGCAGATTATTTCTAAGCCTTTTTTCTGGTACCTGATTAAAAATAACCCAATACAACTTTTCTAACTGTAAGGTATAAATAATTAAGTTTGAGAATAAAAACAATATATCACTTTAAATCAAATATACTTGTACATATGTTTATATAATTTCATACATTATGTATACATATAATAGTCTTTCATTCTAGTATTGGAAGAGAGTTCATATGGACTATTTTTCTAATGTAGCAGAAGGCAGGGTACAAACTATTTCTCACTTTGAAAATGAAAGAATTCATTAACACTGTATTGCTATAAGGACAGAAATTTTATTAATCATGCAACAAGATGTAGTATCCATATATTGAAACTACGCTTTCTGGAAGAGGATAGTGAATATTATTAAATGATCCTCCCATTAAATTTATCTTTGAGAAGACCATTGAGAAACATTTATTGTTCATTTAATTCTACTTTGTTTTAGATATAAGTTTTAATGAAAAATCAAAATATATTTAAATTTTGTTTGAAAAGTACATCAAGGTCCACATATATACTTTATAAAATATTATTGCCAGTTTTATTAATATGAACCACTATATCCATGTCATAATTTTAAGAGACTAAAAAAAAGGCCTTCTTTTCTTGTGTCTGAAATTCTGATGGTAGAAAACCACATCTTTAAAAATGCAAATACTCTAGTCAGGGTTAACATTATGAAGTAATTCAGTCTGTGCCTGTATCAGTTACTCTTTTCATATCAGAAAGGGTCAGATCCTAGTGTTGGAGTGAAAAAGGAGCCTATAGAAACTGGAATGTCCCACAACCAAACTTGAGCTGTCATCATTGTGTGCCAGCCTTGATAAGACAACAGTGTTGCTGTTGCAAATAGAGGGAGGGACTTCCCATGATTCTACTTGGGTATCTTTAGAAATCTTCTTTGAAGTGACTCAAGAGGTGCTGTACAAAGTTACAGGATAGCACATTACAATTTTATTGGACTGAGGAGACCACAGTAAATTCTTTGTCTCATTACTCGTAAGTTACATATCATTGTTTTCACACCATAGAAAAATGATAGAGCTATTCATAAGCCCTTAATTTATTCAGTATATGTACAGTGGTGAGCAAGCTCTTATGAACATTACACCCTGGCAGGGAGGTAGCTAATAAATAATTTGACAAATGCATAATTAGTACTGTGATAAATCCCAGCAAGGAGAACATCAGGTTCTCTGAAAGCATGTATTCCTCAGGTCTGGAGGATAAGGTCTGGTCTTCCTGAGGAAACAGTGTTAAGTTCAGTTTTGAAAGATAAGTGGGATGTGCATAAGCCAGGTGAAGCCAGGAGAAGGGAAAGAATACTGAGTAGAAGGAACCAAGTGAAGATTGAGCAATTGAAGAATTAAGCCCCGAGGGCTAATATACCCAAGAATGTCAAAGACGTTGCTATATTGCAGAAGTACAGTAGAATCTGGGAATGGGAACTGAACACTTAACCTAAGATTTGGAGAAATAGGTTGGTGTCTACAAAATAGCCAAGACAACTTAGGGGAACAGCCATTTAGCAGAAGTTACTAATACATCATCAGGGCCACAGGTTGGGTAAAAGAAAATCAACAGAATAATAATGCTGTACATGGGTTGACTTAGTACAAATAGGAAATAAAATGAAACAGACTGAAATATATAGACAGTTGCATTAATTACATTTTTACTACTCTATGTGTGCAGTGTAGAACATGAGGATAAAGAGGAAATTTGCATCAAATAGCTTTTTCTTTTAGTTAATTGTTCTTAGTCTCTCAGTCATTGTCTAACTCTTTGCGACCCCATGGACCATAACCTTCCAGGCTCCTCTGTCCATGCAATTCTCCAGGCAAGAATACTGGAATGCATTGCCATTTCCTCCTCCAGAGGATCTTCCCAACCCAGGGATCAAACCTGCATCTTCTTTTTTTTTTTTTTTTTTTTCATTTTATTTATTTATGTTTTCTTTTTATTTTAATTGGAGGCTAATTACTTTACAGTATTGTGGTGGTTTTTGCCATACATTCACATGAATCAGCCATGAGTGTACGTGTGTTCCCCATCCTGACCCTCCCTCCCCATCCCGTCTCTCAGGGTCAGCCCAGTGCACCAGCCCTGAGCACCCTGCCTCATGCATCGAACCTGGACTGGCAATCTATTTCACATATGTTAATATACATGTTTCAATGCTATTCTCTCAGATCTTCCCATCATCGCCTTTTCCCACAGAGTCCAACAGTTTGTTCTTTACCTCTGTGTCTCTTTTGCTGTCTCGCATATACAGTCATCATTACCATCTTTCTAAATTCCATATATATGCGTTAATATACTGTATTGGTGTTTTTCTTTCTTTCAGAAAGAAAGAAATTACTTCGCTCTGTATAATAGGCTCCAGTTTCAACCACCTCATTAGAACTGATTCAAATGCATTCTTTTTAATAGCTGAGCAATATTCCATTGTGTATATGTACCACAGCTTTCTTATCCATTCATCTGCCGATGGAAATCTAGGTTGCTTCCGTGTCCTGGCTATTGTAAACAGTGCTGCGATGAACATTGGGGTACACATGTCTCTTTCAATTCTGGTTTCCTCAGTGTGTATGCCCAGCAGTGGGATTGCTGGATTGTATGGCAGTTCTATTTCCAGGTTTTTAACCTGCATCTTCTGTGTCTCCTACATTGCAGGCAGATTCTTCACCTGCTGAGCCATCAAGGAAGCCCGCAGTTAATTTTACATATATATATATATATTAGTTCAGTTAGTTCAGTCACTCAGTCGTGTCCGACTCTTTGCGACACCATGAATTGCAGCACGCCAGGCCTCTCTGTCCATCACCAACTCCCGGAGTCTACCCAAACCCATGTCCATCGAGTCGGTGATGCCATCCAACCATCTCATCCTCTGTCGTCCCCTTCTCCTCCTGCCCCCAATCCTACCCAGCATTAGGGTCTCATACTTAAGAAATATTAAGGAAACCATATTAAACAACCTTTGCTTAATTGTTTACTGTTTACAATTAAAGAAATGTAAAAAAAAAAAATTTTCCCAAATCACTTAGAACTACTTTAGCTGTAGTTAGGAGAAACGTTACTTGATTATACTGATTCTAGTTGGATAAATAAGATTATAGATTTAAGACTATGACTCTCTTAATTAGAAATCTTAGCAATAAACCTTAATTAACTGACTTCTACAATCCCTAAAAGCTATATTTGCAACCTTCTATTTTCATAGTCTATTTAAATGGTCTTTAAAGGCAGTTCTTTAGAGAGGAAAACAAGAAAGCAACACTTAGAAAATATTTGACTTTAATCTTCAGTGCATGATAGAAAAACAAAGATGTGTGATTTAGTAAAAGGAATTATTCAGGTCATAGACAGTAAAGGAAAATGTTAATCATATATAGTCAGCCTGAAACAAATTGTGTTTGTAGATATCCTGACATGTGCAAAAACCTTAAGGGATCATGTTCAAAGTGAAAGACATGCTAAATTACAAACTGATTCTGCTGATATTTGCTAAAGGGTCTTTAAAGCAGTTATTGACAGAAGCAGTTTTTCCAATCATCTGACTTCTTAAAATGTATATTCAACACTCCTATCTCTGCCATTGGGTGACTATTCTATATAGGTCTTGCTTTAGGCTTACATTTTGCTTGCAGATTCATATATGTGCTCAAGCAGGAATAATTAATTGAACTGACATTGAAAATAGATTTAAATCAACATGTCTACATATATTTATAAACTTGAGATGTCTATTTGATTTACAGTTCACTAAATTCTGAAAATATAATTTATTTCAAATAGCAACCTTTTGCACGTTGCTAGAGTAGGTAATTAGGGACATTGAAAATATTCATTCATCTTTATTTCTGTATTTTAATTTATTTATGTCTGAATACTCCTCCTAATACTCACTATGTTTGCAAATTCTTGACAGTGAATTTTTTTTTTCTAAACTCTGTCCTGCTGCTGCTGCTGCTAAGTCGCTTCAGTCGTGTCTGACTCTGTGCGACACCATAGATGGCAGCCCACCAGGCTCCTCTGTCCAAGGGATTCTCCAGGCAAGAATACTGGAGTGGGTTGCCATTTCCTTCTCCAATGCATGCATGCATGCTAAGTCACTTCAGTCGTGTCCGATTCTGTGTGACCCTGTGGACAGCAGCCCACCAGGCTCCTCTGTCCACGGGATTCTCTAGGCAAGAACACTGGAGTGTGTTGCCATTTCCTTCTCCAAAACTCTGTGCAAATTTATTCAAAGCAAAAGGAATCAGTATAAAAGTTTTAAATGCTTACTAAAAATACACTGAATATAAGCTAGTGGCATAAGTTAAAAAATAGTAAAACAATAACCATAATTTAAGCTGAGTAATACTATCATATTGTATTTTTCATATTTCTTAAACAGAAGAAAATCACATATTCAAAAGCCACAGACACTTTATATTGAAGGATAAAATTTTCCTATTTCTTGAGGAAAGTATCCTTCTTCTGAGAAGTATACTGAATATTTTATGCAGGGAAGGTAATTGAAATGTCATCCTAGTTAATCATAACTAAGTAACTTTATGGTCCAGCCAAATATTGAACTGATAGAGTCCGGGTGATCGTAAACTTTGTGTTTATTCCTGGGAAACATCCAATTGCTCTCAGGTCTAGTGTCTTTTTGGCATTCATCTTAGAAATGCCAAAATGAATGGTATAGAAAAGGCTCTTAGCCCTTAGCAGTGAGTTTCCTGAAGTTGGTAAGTGGCTCAGCTCTCAGTCAACAACTTTAGAAAATGAACTGCTTCCAGTCATTTGTGACTAGTAGCACATATGCATATCTCTCACTGGATCATAATCGTATTTTATATGTCATAGTTTGACCACTATATAAGCATCTTGAGAACGAGGATGATGTGTTACTTACCTAAGCCTATGCTCATCTCTGAGCTTCCCTAGTGGATCAGATGGTAAAATGTCTGCCTGCAATGCAGGAGACTCAGGTTTGATCTCTGGGTCAGGGTAGATCCCCTGGAGGAGAGAATGGCAACACACTCCAGCATTCTTGCCTGGAAAATTCCATGAACAGAGAACCTGGTGGGCTACAGCTCATGGGGTCGCAAAGAGTTGGACATGACTGAGCGACTAACACACACTTTCATCCTCAATCTATGTTGTTTATAACCTAATAAATCCCAGTTAACTGCATTTACAGAAATTGGAGATGGTTTCAGTTAGTTTATTATTTCATTCACTCAAAAATATTTCTTAAATATTTACTATCTGCCAGAAACTCTTCAATGCGCTAAAGATATAGCAATAAAGGAACAATGCAAACTGTTAACAGTGTCCCTTTGTTCAGAACATATTTTAGTGTCAAGTCATGATATGTCCCATGAAGAAAAACTAAACAGACTAAGAGATTTGGAGGTGATGGGAGAGGGACATTTTACATAGGGAAACCAAAAACACCTCTCGATATTGAAATACTCCAGCAGATCATGAGTTGAAGGAGAATGCCTGAATATAAAAGACTATTCTAGGCAGTGTGAAATAAAAGGGCAAAGCCTTAAATTTAACCAGGAATTTGCCTCAAAAGTTACTAGAAAGTATTATTAGACATGTATTCATTAGCGTATATTGAATTTCTTGCTTACTAAGTCTTCTGGTGCTGTTCTTAGAATTTTTAACAAAAAGTTTTTATCAACACTAAACCATCCTTTAATAGCAATAATGGAGGTTTTTGGTGATTGTACATTGCTAGAGAAACATGCTTAATCCTAAACTTGATTTTAAGCAGTTGACTTTTAGAGTCATCAAGCTTCTCTAAGAAATTCTTATTTGTGAGGTTTTTCAGAAAGGTGACTAAATGTTTTCTTTAGCATAAAATAATAAGATCTTATTGCTATGTTGATACCACTAATACCAAATTAACAATGTTAATGGCATTTCTTCATATAAATTGAAAAAATAGTAATAGAACTTAAGTAAAATATTTTCAATCCTATAAAAATAAACCTGATCAGCAGTGAAGATAAGTGCAATCTGATAACATTTTGCATAATCTATGACTGTCATGTGATATAAGGCTCTACTTTATGGTTGAGCAAATATCTCTCACATTGCTTGCTCATTTTCAATTCAATTCTTTGTTTTAAAAAGGGACACCAATTTAACTCCATTAGCTTACTGCTTGCATAACAGATTGACTGATTTGGATAACTGGATTATTGATTCAAATGTGGTTACTCTTAAAAAGTAGATTTTTGTTTGGGGGAAGGGATATTTTCTAAAAGTCCTTTCTACTTCAAAGTAAGTATTAGTAAATATTTTTTAAAAATAATGTATAAAAGTGAAACTAAAAGACTTTCAAGTTTGATAGATTATTCTGATACTTATTTAAAATGTGAAGTGTCTAATATTTAATAAATAGTTTGTAAAGATTGAAAACTAATTACTGACCTTTTAATCACACTGAAATTCCATATAACATGTTTAAGTAGCTTTTTTTTTCTTCCATGTATTCCTCAGCACTTTTCTATTTGGTTTGGATTCTAAAACAGTCAGTTCCAGCTACATAATTTGTGATGCCCAGTGAAAAATGAAACTGCAGCACCCTTTGTTCAAAAAGCAGGAAAAAAGGGCCGTTAAAGGTACTAAAATATACAGCTTTTTCCTTCTCCAATTTCTCTCTCTCTCAACTTGTCATGGTACTTTTTTATTTGCCATTTAATGTCCTTCTAAGTAAAGAAAAAGTAAATTTCAAATTACTAGTGTAAACTTTACCATTCATCTTTATATTGCTCAATGCTACTTTTAAATGTAAAGATAAGAGCATTTAACTCATATGGAGTCAGAGTACAGTACAGTTCTTTTCTTCCTATAGTCCTGCACCACTTGGTATCTTCAGTCCCCAAGAGTATCTCAAGCAGACCAGGACAGACAAATATAAGACAGACTCAAAACCATGGAAAGAGGAAGGAGGGGTGTCCCCAGGCACTGATCCAGTCCAGAGACCCTACCTCTGCACAGGGATAGTTGTAGGGAGACTGATGACACCTCCAGATTCCCAAGGCTTCCCAACCCACAGTGGAAGAGAGAATTCTAAAGATCTGAAACCTCCTTGCCAGAAACTGTTGGCTGCCTGCATGCGACGAATGAGAAAGCCAGGGCATCAAGCTCCCAGTTGTCCCATCAGACTTCGCTTACAAAATATGAGTTAGAGATAAAATTATTAAGAATTTCAAGATGGTAGTAAGTAAGCATTATACTCTAAGCAGAGTTATAGAACCATGCAGCTGAGGTCAAGCAGACTCTTGAAATCTGTCCTGACAGCAATTTACAGAATAGTGATGTCATTGTTTTTCCCGTTTACCTCTATATGTTAGTCAGAAAACAACTATGTTCAGTAACTATGATGTGCCAAGTACTGTGCTGTGTGCCATGTAGTGAAAAACAAGCACATGTTAGGGTGTTTGAAATGCAGTATCTACTGAAGAGCAGTCAACAGTCTTTTATTCCTTAAAATTCTTTAGAGCTTAGCTAAAAAACAAACAAAAAAAAGACTAAATTAAGCATGTATCTGATTCAATATACATGTTTGAATACTGAGTGCCTAAAATATTACTTAGCATGCAAGTCCTTAGTATAAAGTAATAAATGATTAAATAGTGATGTGATAGGTGGTAAATGTTGACATTTCATTTTCTATTTCTATGAAAGAGAGACTAGTTGTTTGACCATATATTTATTCTGTCATACAGTAAGCAAAGCTTTGAGTTATAATAGATGAAAAACAAAATAAATGAAAGATAGCTCCATAATTTGCCTAAAGCTGTTCTAATTATTTTGCAATTCTAATAGACCTAAAGATAAATTCCATAGCTCTATATTGTTGTACTGAGTCACTTCTAAAGTGTACCCTAAGACAAAAACGTGCTTTTTTTCCCTCTAAATAATTATAGCTTGGCTCACTGAATTACTTGTATTCATTTTTTTCAAATTCTTATCTAGCTTATATATTTCTTAAGTAATCTCTCATTAAAGCAAATAAATAATATTCTAAGAATAATAAATATATCTATAATATGTGGATAGACATATCCTTTTCATTCCATTTTGTTTTGCCTTAAAAAGCTTATTTTACTTTTCTGCTGAATCACTGTATCTCTAAGATATGATTACCTTTTACTTTATAAATCCTGTGCAAATTGATGTCCTCTCTTGACTTCCTATTTCAAGGCTTCTTTATATAAATAGTGACTAAATGACTACTTCCTATGAGTTTGAATTATATTTTGATAGGCTTGATATTTATGTCCTATCTTATAATTTTATATTTATATTTATATAAAATATAATTTTATATTTTAAATTTTATTACTTTTCTTCAAGATAAGCGTGCTGGTCAGTTGTAGATATGATTTGAGCATTTAGATTCCTAGAAATTGGGACTAGGTTCCTCTTTCTGTTGTTAAAAGAAATGTGCTGAACAGTTTTGAAATTTAAAATGTTCAAGGTCAGTTTTTATTTAGCTGTTTTTCAAAATGTGAGATACTTGTATTAAGAGCAGAACAATTAAACTCTATTTGAAGTGCAGCTTAATTATAGTTTTAAATTTAAAGATAACTGACATGTAAAATTACGTCCTAAAATATTTTCCATGATCTGAATTTTATTACCCTAATTGCTGCCAGCTCATATTATATACTTATAAGGTGACAATTTTCATATGCCTTAAAGAATCTCAAGAGAATGTATACTTCAGCTACAAATCTTCAATCAAGATGCACTTATAAATGTTATAACATATAGATAAATATATTTTATGTTACAAATAAATGTAATTTTTACCCCATTTCAAATATATCTAGAAATCATTTCAATTTTCTTGTATATTTTAACTGAATCTTTTAGGATGGTCTTCTTTGTGTATGCATGCCAAGTTGCTTCAGTCATGTCCACCTCTTTTGTGACCCCCTGGACTGTAGCCCTCCAGGCTCCTCTGTCCATGGGATTCTCCAGGCAAGAATACTAGAGTAGGTTGCCATGCCCTCCTTCAGGAGATCTTCCCGATCCAGGGATCAAACCCTCATCTCTTACATCTCCTACATTGCCATGCAAGATCTTTACCATTGACATCACCTGGGAAGCCTGTCTTCCATGTATTTTGCCTAAAATATTACCTCTGCCTATTATCCTATTTAAGAAGAAAATACAAAAAAATAAATTGCATTTCAAGGGCTAGACAGTCTCTTTCTCTGCATCATAATTCTTTGAGATAAGAAACCATCAGTAAAACATTCTAGTTAGATTATTTCAATTTATTTATTTATTGGAGATTTTTAAAATTTTTATATAATGTAATTTTTACTCTAATTTTCTCAATAAAAAATGAATTCATAATGGTAGTTGAAATGCAAGAAGTAACCTAAATGCATTAAATTATGATAGACTTTTTTTTAATGATATATACTTGATGTGTCCACTTTCTTTACATATGAAGAATTAGATAGTTTTAATGATCTTTTAAGGCAAACTCGTCATTTTTGTACTATGATCTAGAACAATCGTTCTCTAAGCTCTTCTCTACAAATGTCCCAATGTTTTCATTTGTTATTAATTTAAAATTTATTTTCTGCTTTCATAATTTTATTTTTCCTCCTTTGTGGTAGCTCACAATTTCAGAGGTGGGAATGAAGTCATATACTTGCCTTCATGTAACTTTTAAGTCCATTGTAACTTGTCATGGTATCAGAGGCACCAGAGGTAGAGTACGGGAAGAGTTACCCTAATAGGAACTTGATTTTGTAGGGAAAATTATAGTGTTATTTTTTTTTTTATTTATGTATACTGTGTGCAATGCTATATATTAATGTTAGTTATATAATATAGGGATAATTTTAAAGGTTATTATGCTCCATTTATAGTTACGGTAAAATATACTGGTATCATATAATATGGTAAAATATACTGGCTATATCCCCTGTGCTTATCCTTGTAGATTTTTATGCATAATAGTTCATACCTCTTAATCTCCTACCCTTACATTGCTCCTCCCCACCTGTTTCCTCCCCACTGATAATCACCAATTTATTTTCTATAATGCACTGGCAACCCACTCCAGTACTCTTGCCTGGAAAATCCCATGTACCAAGGAGCCTGGTAGGCTGCAGTCCATGGCGTAGCTAAGAGTCGGACACGACTGAGCAACTTCACTTTCACTTTTCACTTTCATGCATCGGAGAAGGAAATGGCAACCCACTCCAGTGTTCTTGCCTGGAGAATCCCAGGGACAGGGGAGCCTGGTGGGCTGCAGTCCATGGGGTCGCACAGAGTCGGACACGACTGAAGCGACTTAGCAGCAGCAGCAGTCTGTTTCTTTTAGTTATATTCATTAGTTGTAATTTTTTAGATTCTACATGTATCACCATGTAGAATCAGTCATGTCCAGTTCTTTGTGACCCCATGGACAGTAGCCCACCAGGCTCCTCTGTCCATGGAATTTTCTAGGGAAGAATACTGGAGTGGGTAGCAAGTTCTCCAAGGGATATTCCTGACCCAGGGATCGAACCCAGGTCTCTTACATTGCAGGCAGGTACTTCATTGTATTTATCTTTGTATTTATCTTTGTCTGACATTTCTGTTACCACAATATCCTCCAAGTCCATCCATGCTTTTGCAAATGGAAAAATTTTATTTAGGTTGCCTCTATATCTTGGCAACTATAAATAGCTGTTTTGAACATTGGGATACATGTAAATTTCCAAATTAGTGTTTCTGTTTCTTTTTACCTGTGATTGGAATTGCTGGGTCATATGGTAGATCTATTTTTACGTTTTTGAGAAACCTCCATGTTGTTTTCTACAGTGGCTGCACCTATTTACATTCCCACTAGCAGTGCACAAGGGTTCCGTTTTCTCCACATCCTCGCCAACATTTTGTATTTGTGTTCTTTTTGATGATAGTGATTGACAGGTATGAGATGATATCTCATTCTGGTTTTGATTTTCAATTCCCTGATGATTTGTGACGTTGAGTGTCTTTTCATGTACCCATTAGTCATCTGCATAGCCTGTTATGGAAAATGTCTATTCAAGTCCTCTGCTCATTTTTTTAATCGAGTTGTTTTTTTGTTTATTTTTTGATGTTGATTTATGTGAGCTGTTTATGTATTTTTGGATATTAACTTATAACTCTAATTTTAAAGTCAAAAGACACAAAAATCATTTTTACTTAATTATTTGAAAACTAAGAAGACTACATATGTTTGGAATTTAAAGAAGCCAAGCAAAAACTCACATTCTGTAAACTTAGCACATAAACATGGTATATAGGTTATATTTCTGAACTGGATTTTGCATAAAACCCTTTATTTTCATATTTTCATTTTCAAGAACTAATTACTTTTCTTGTGATTTAATTTCATCATTGAAATTTTGCTTAATTTCCTCTGTAAAAAATGTTCTTAGAAAGTGTGGTGTCAAGTTTCCATAATACTATCTATAAGTTCACTGCATTGTACTTATATCTCGAAAATATCATCTGTTGCTAGATAATGAAGGTTTTATATAAATGCAAAATGTCATGCTGTTCCATTTGTATATGGCTTTTTTTTACAAAATGATTCTCATTCAGGGATATCCCTTAAAACAGAAGTATATATAATCAAAATCAACTAATGGATAATTAGCTCATATTTTAGGAATTAATTTATGTTTCCATGGAGAAGATAGAAACAGTTTCTGGTTAAAGGAACAAAAGAGCCTTGAAAAAAAGTTCTTAATATACAGAGAGATTTAATATAGGATAAAGAACACATCTAAGATCAATAGGAAAATTATAAATCATTGAATAAAGTGTTTTGAGGGAAAATTAATGTTTAAAATATTGAAAGTTAATTTTCAACTAAGAAAATACCCTGAAATAAATCCCAAATTATTAACCAGGTAAATATAGGCATAACATCTTAAGAAAAAGTAAGTATAGATGAATAAATAGAGAAGCACATAACAATAAATTACAAAGTAAATGACAGATGAGTTTAATAGAAATTTCATATATCAAAGTCTTTATAAATAAAATGAAAAAAGTAGCAAGCTGGGTAAGATACATGTGAAGAATTAAAATGGTAAAAAATTTGTTAGTCACTCAGTCATGTTCAGCTCTTTGTGACCCTATGGACTGTAGCCCACCAGGCTCCTCTGTCCATGGAATTTTCTAGGGAAGAATATTGGAGTGGGTAGCAAGTTATCCAGGGGATCTTCCTGACCCAGGGATCGAACCCAGGTCTCTTACATTGCAGGCAGATACTTTATTGTCTGAGCCACCAGGGAAGCCCATGTGAAGAACGGACCATGATAAAATGTGCTTTGGCCACGTGATGCAAAGAACTGACTCATTGGAAAAGACCCTGATGCTGGGAAAGACTGAAGGTGGGAGGAGAAGGGGACAACAGAGGATGAGATGGTTAAATGGCATCACCGACACGATGGACCTGTTTGAGTAGGCTCCAGGAGCTGGTGAAGGACAGGGAAGCCTGACGCGCTACAGTCAATGGGATCGCAGAGTCGGACACGACTGAGTGACTGAACTGAACTGAAAACGGGCAAAGGATGAGCTGTCAATCCTTACTTAGAAGAGATACCATTGCCTAATATTCATTAAAAAAGAATTTCAATCTTGGATTTTCCCTGGATCTCCAATGGTTAAGACTCCAATCTTTCAGTGCAGGGGGGCAAGTTTGATCCCTGGCTGGGGAACTAAGATCCCACATTCCATGGGGCACTGCTGAGAAAAGAAAGAACTTAATTCTTGCTAAATTTCAGACAAATGAAAATTAAAACAATGATAGGTAATTTTCTCCTAGTTAAGTTGGACTTTTTTTTTTTCCTGAGGTTTTCTTTGGTAAATGGTAATAATTATGTCAGCTTAGAATATAATTTGGTAAGAACTCCATATCACTACAGGAAAACTACAAAATTATATGGCAGTGTGTTTCCAGTACCTTAAAATTACTATGTCCTTTAAATATACTAGGTATATTAATATCTGAAGTGGAAACTGAAACTCAACTACTTTGGCCATCTGATGCGAAGAACTGACTCATTTGAAAAGACCCTGATGCTGGGAAAGATTGAAGGCGGGAGGAGAAGGGGACGACAGAGGATGAGATGGTTGGATGGCCTTACTGACTCTATGGACATGAGTTTGAGTAAACTCTGGTAGTTTGTTGATGTACAGCGAGGCCTGGCGTGCTTCACTCCATGGGGTCGCAGAGTCGGATACGACTGAGCAACTGAACTGACTGATGTTAATATCTTAAGAAAGATAAAACATATAGAAATAGTATATGTGTGTATAATCATGCATTAAGTATAATAATGAAATGTGTAAATATCCTAAATTACCCAGAATTAATAGTCAACAAATGTATTATGTCTATAAGGCATAATAGTAAGTTTAATGAATGAGAATAATGCTGACAGTATTGTAAGGACTGCAGGCCCTGAAATCTATATACATATATATATATCTATATCCAAGTATGTAAACAACTAATATACACATGTAATCATAAGAAAATGAATAGCAAAATTTTCTAATGTTGGCACTGTTTCTCTCTGTGGGATGGGTCTATGGTTGTTTAGTTCTCTAAAGTGACTTCTAAGCTCCTCCATGATCTGGCCCTGATTATCCTATTATAGCTCCTTATATTTACCCTGTTACCCTAATTACCATGCTCTGCATTTCCATTGCATGTCAGTTTTTTCTATTGGTTTGTCCATAAATATATCCCAAGGTGTAGCACTGCACATTTCACATAAAATCTATACATTAAATATTTACTAAAGAAATAGGTAAATTAAGTGTATGGGTGTACAGAAATACACATACACACAAATTTATACCATACATAAAGTGAACCTTTTAAAGATTTAATACCCTGATTCTTTTGCCCCTTAATCATAAACTGCTCACTTAGGACATCAACAATAAGCATTTTGTTCATCATTCTGGAACAAACCCTACAGAAGGCGTAAAGTTCAGTTGTGTCAACCTAAACAAGAATGTACTGAAAATATACAGGAGAGATTATAGTCTGTTTGGTATTATGGATCTCTAGGGCCTGAAATTTCATATCCTGTGTACATACTTTATCCTGCTATTTACCATCTGCATTCTCATGAGTTTATAGCTCATCATGTCATTTTTTTTTTATTCTCTTTAAATGTCCATAGTTTAGTCCTATGGAGAGACAGGAAACAGCTGGTAAGAATCTGATCAGCTCTGAGTTCTAGTCCCTAAACTGCTACTTTCTAGCTGTGTAAATTCAGGCAAGATATTTAATCTTTCTGGATCTCAGATTCTTCATCTGCAAAATAAGTCTATTACATTGGATAACATGATGAGCATTATAATATTCAGTAATTGCATTGAATAATATGAACATTCTGTGTGTATTGTCTTTTAATATTTTAAAACAGATTTCTATATAATTCCAAAGACTTGACATAATAAAAATATGAAAATAACATAGTTTATAAATTTGACACCTCAACTGAAAGGAAACCTACTCCATAAAAAATCTCATTGTAATTTTCCATGTATGCAGCTCTTGCTATAGGTCTTACCCTGTAATATTTTGCAGTATTATTGTTAGTTTGCCATGGTGACTTCAATTTGGGCGATTGTTTTTGGACATAAAGAAGTATCTCAGTAATATTTCATCCCATATTCAAGTCCATGTTACTTTATTCTCAGCAAGAAGAAATAAATATTCTATTTTTTGGAATATACATATATAGATAGATAGATAGATAATATATGTGGTGGCAGCGATTTAGTCACTAAGTTGTGTCTGACTCTTGCAACCCATGGACTGTAGCCCACCAGGCTACTCTATTGGATTTTCCAGGCAAGAATACTGCAGTGGTTTGTCATTTCCTTCTCCTATATATATATATATATATATAATTAGAAACTTGACTATAAATAGATTAAATTTTAAATGGTTTAAACATAGAAATATAAGTGTAATCCCCTCCTCTCCCTTCCCGTTTTTTTCCCCACATTACAGTCTCTGTCACTTTCAGCTTCCTTTTTTTTATTTGTTTGGGTTTTTTGGTTTACCCTTTGCTTTTATCATTTCTCAAGATTGTACCTAAGTGACTCTTCCAACTGATTTGCATGTGTTCCTTATTCTGTCACTTATTTCCTTGATGTAATAAATTCCAAATATAATTTAATGTTTCAACAATAGATTTTAAGCTTCTGGGAAAGTGAAAGTCGCTCAATTGTGTCCAACTCTTTGCAACCCCGTGGACTATACAGTCCATGGAATTCTCTAGGCCAGAATACTGGAGTGGGTAGCCTTTCTTTTTTCTAGGGCATCTTCCCAAACCAGGGATCAAACCCAGGTCTCCTGCATTGCAGGCAGATTCTTTACCAGCTGAGCCACAAGGGAAGCCCTTAAGCTCCAAGAGGGCTGAACTTTTCCACATATTTTATTGATCAGTTCAATCGATCCTGGGCTTCCCAGATGATGCAGTGGTAAAGAATCTGCCTGCCATTGCAGGAGATACAAGAGACACGGGTTTGATCTCTGGGTCAGAAAGATTTCCTGGAGTAGAAAATGGCAACCACTCCAGTATTCTTGCTGCTGCTAAGTCGCTTCAGTCGTGTCCGACTCTGTGCGACCCCATAGACGGCAGCCCACCAGGCTCCGCCGTCCCTGGGATTCTCCAGGCAAGAACACTGGAGTGGGTTGCCATTTCCTTCTCCAATGCAGGAAAGTGAAGAGTGAAAGTGAAGTTGCTCAGTCGTGCCCGACTCTTAGCGACCCCATGGACTGTAGCCTACCAGGCTCCTCCGTCCATGGGATTTTCCAGGCAAGAGTACTGGAGTGGGTTGCCATTGCCTTCTCCGTATTCTTACTAGGAAATCCTATAAACAGAGGAGCATGGCAGGCTACATTCCATGGGGTCACAAAGAGTTCGACACAACTGAGCGCACATATACAAATTTAACAGGAGAATGGTTTTAATGATTAGTTCTTTTGTACCTGTATAATTACTTCATTGCCCATTGCTGTCCTTCTGCAATAAGAGGGCAATAAGAAGGGAAGGTGACTCAACACCTTTCTTCCCCAAAGTGAGACAAAGGGAGGGCATTCTAGGATTCAGCTCCAAAGCCATGCTTGGGTAGCACCATCTTCAATGTCTCCTATGAACTCTCTTCTGTTATCACTTTACCAGGTTTTTATTACATGATGTTACCAAAACATGTAGAGACAGTACTAGTAATAAGCGTCATTATCACCTAATGATCATTCTAAGAACTTAAGTAGGCATAGATAACAGAGTGGCATCTCTGTCATTTACCTAGTAAAATTGACTAATCGACTGAACACACATCACTCTATCCCTGGAGCATTGAAGATTACTAGATATAAAGCTCTATAAATACTTGTTTAATAAATGAGTGAGCAAACATTTATTAAGCCATAATGCATGATCAGTACAATGGCTTATCGTGTAGTATTGATAAGGAAGGGAGAAATTAGTGTGACTTCCTCAAATACCTTACTTACTGTAACTGGAGAGACAAGTTTAGCAGACTGAAAAAGGCAAGCAGAAAATAAAAAGCATATTTTTAAGTTAAGTATTCAAGTTACAAGAATCAGATGTGAATGCTTTAGTTTAGAGGAGAGATGCTTAACTGAGCTGGAGTACTTTCTGGAGGAGCTTTACTATAAAAGTAAGAACATTTGGACTGGCCATATAAGAAGGGTTGAACTTTGAGATTACAAAGCTGTGCAGGGGGAACAAATTTTCACAGTTTGTTTCTAGCAGAGTTGTAGAAAAGACTAATTCTCCATGTTCATATCTGAAGAAGCTTTCAGTGAATCAAAATTTGCACCACAGTCAGCCTTTAATAAGAAAGTTATAGAATTATGCTCATTCAATTTAGGAAGCAATTTTCATGCAGTATTATGGAGAAGGTCTTAGTAGCAATGTTATATTCTGCATCAAACATGAGCAATGTTGGATAAAAAAGATTTGAATGTCAAAGATGAGATTTGTCAGAAGGAGAAGCTTACTTTTAGGGGGTTGTTCTTTTAAGGAAACAGGCTTAGCAAAAGATAGTTTCCATCTGGGAACAAATTTACATGGCACTCTTACAAGATGCATAGTTTGATTGTGATTTATAAACAGTCATTAGAATGGGACACTTGTCCTCCAACAGCAACATCTCTGAGCACTAAGCACTATTTGGTCAAGCCCCTAGGATTTAACTGCAGGGTGTTCAGTTATAAAGCCATTTTTCATCGATCTGAGCTGTAGAGTTCTTAACTGTAGCTTAGTTTCACTTTGATTTTGAAATCCATAAATGCCAGTCACAGCATTTAGGAACTAAAATCATTGGCACAGGAATTTAAATGAAGAGTGATAAATCAAAGCTGCCAGTGGCTAGTGTCTCAGCCAGATGCAAACACCACAACCACAGTTTTTAATGGCCTTGTGTGCCCAATTTCAAATTAAGTGTGACAGATTAAGCAGGAAGTTAATTACTATCTTGAAACAGATAGTCTAGTGGTGATAGGAAAGAGCATCATAAAGCTGTGTTTTATCTTAACAGAATACCCGGAGGAAATATTAGAAAATAGAGATGTATAAATAATGATTAGTTCAGGTAAAAAAGCAGGGAAGGCAGTGAGGGTTATTATGCATCTGGTTAAATGAGGGCAGGTATATGAAAAGGAGACTTCAGAGAACAGCTTTACTAGTCTCAAAACAGGAAGTGAATTCACGTATGCATCAGAATCTTGGTACCTTCACGGTGGATGAGATACTAGGTTCCTCAGGTACTAAATCTCTACCACTGCATGCCAGATATTAGAATGTCTGTCAACTTTTCTCATGGTAGAAATGCTAAAATGAACCATCACACCTAATCTGAATATAGCCTTAAAAACCCGAAGATGTTATAAATCACAAAATTCTTAACTAGTTCTTCATTTAGTTTTTTGTGCCTTCAATCCATGGCCCTTTCTCTTTTCAGACATTTATTAGACAGCAGCTTCTTAAGCTATTACCTACTTCACTTAATGATTTTATCACTGTTTGAGAAAATGTTTTAAGAAAGAATCTGGAAGAATTTGGAGTTGTGATTGGTTTTAGGAAAGATGCAGTTCAACTTTCATTTAATAAGATAATGTTAAAAACATTGTGTCAGACGCTGTCCTTAAATCATAATAAAAACCAGCCCAGTAAGGTATCATTACAGACATTTTCCAGTCAAGGAAACCGGCACAAAAAAGAGACTAAGTAAAACATCAGTATTATGCGGTTAAGAAACGGACAAACCAGAGTTTGTAGTCAGATATTCAGGCTCCAGAAGTCTGTGCTCTTTAAACATTAGGACACATTGCCTTTTTAAACCTGGACCCAGAGTGAGCAGCAGTAGTTATAAAACTCTAATTATTTAGTTGTAACTTATTCAAACCATTCATTTTGTTCTCTACCTATTGAAAATTAGAAGCATACCTTACTCAGAAAATGAAGATTAAATACAAAGATTAAGATAGCATTTTATCAGTCTCTACAGAAAATATGGTGAGCAGCCACAGTAAACGTATGAACTCCAGGAGGCTTTTGACCTGTCCTTGGAGCACATGAACTTTGCTGGCCATCACTACATTGTCTTGCCTGAATTGAAGGGGTCAGTATATCAAAGGAGGATATTGAAACACAGAAGTCTATTGTTAAATAGAAAGTGTTCTTAGGTCTTTCAAAATGTTAAATCTTAAAATTGAAACAAGTATTTTTATGACTCATTAATATACGTATATTTATAATAGGGCACATTTTATAAACTTCAGAGAAAAAGAAAAATTAAAAGATATATTTAATAAAGAAAGAATGAATTCAAATTTAAAATACATTTATTCTCTGGTATACTTCTTCAGATATACATATATTGTCCACTCCAAAAGAAATGTATTTCGCAAAACTCCAGCCATTCCACCCAACCATGGGATCTATTTTGCTTTTCCCAAACACCCCAGGCACATTCTTGCCTCATGGCCTCTGGCCTTTTGCCTCCTTCAGTTCTTTGCTCCAATGGCATTAGGTTACAGAGACTTTTCGTGACCACTTCAGTTAAAATTTTAATTTTTCATGTAGTCACCACTCCTGACTGCATTCTCTTCCTTTTTTTCGTTCATGACACTTATCAGCATTTCCACTTTACTGAAATGTTTATTTTCTGTTTTTCACCAACTTTCATGTGAACTCCATGTAAGGAAGGACTTCCGTCATGTTTATTTGCTATATTCCCTGTGCCTAGAATAGAACCTGGCTCATACTTGGAACCCATGATGTGTTTATTGAATGGATGAATGGAAGAAAAACTGAATAATTGAATATTTTTTTAAGTTATAAGTTTGTAATAATTCATTAACCACTTTCTAATTAGTCTAAATAAATATGCTAGGATACATGCAAAATTCCATAGCAAACCTAGCTAACATTTACAGTTTTAATATTTTATTTTACATCTTCACCATAGTCAATTTTAAAATATTCTGTATAATCAGCATTTTGCTTTAAAAGGCAATATTAATTGCTAAGCAGAATCAATTTATATTTATTAATGACTATACCTATATCATGAGAATTGCTTAAAGATGTGTTTCTGGGGATTTATAAAACATGTCATGTTACTTGAAATAACAAATGTTTAAAAGTGTTGACAAAACAATTCTAAATGGTTCCTGCTTTGTAGTTAGAAATAAATCAAATTCATTACTATATCCTGAGGGCAATACAGTGCCTAGCACCTAGGAATATTCATAAATGTGTTGAATAAAGGAATACATGATTAAATAAAGGGATCCACTTTAAAATTTTTATTTATTAAAATATTTTTTTAATTTTATTGAAGTACAGTTGATATACAGTGTCTTCCTAGTTTCAGATATATAACAGTGATTGTAATATATATGCATACATATTACATATGATATGTATGCATATATATGTGTATGCATATATATATACACATTTTTCAGAGTCTTTTCCTTCATAAGTTATTACAAAATAACAAGTATAGTTCAATGTGCTGTATAGAGGGTCTTTGTTGGTTATTTATTTTATATATGGTAGTGTGTATGTGTTAATCCCAACACCTTAATTTATCTTTCTCCTCCTTTCCCCTTTAATACCCATAAGTTTGTTTTCTGTGTCTGTGAGTCTTTTTCTGTTTTTTAAATAAGTTCATTTGTATCTTTTCCTTTAGATTCCACATATAAGTGATGAATATGATATTTTTCTTTGGCTTACTTAGTATGATAATTTCTAGGTCCATGCATGTTGCTGCAAAGGACATTATTTTATTATTTTTTATGGCTGAGTGATATTGCATTTTATATTTATACCACATCTTCTTCATCCATTCATCTGCCAACAGACATTTAGGTTACTTCCATGTCTTTGCTATTGTAAATAGTACTACAGTGAAAAATTAGAATGCCTGTATCTTTTCAAATTAGTTTTCTCTGGATATATGCCCAGGAATGAGATGGCAGGATCGTATGGTAACTCTGTTTTTAGTTTTAAAAGAACATCCATACTGGTCTCCATACTGGTTGTACCAGTTTACATTACCCCTGGAGGAGGAAATAGCAACCCACTCCAGAAATCTTGCCGAGAAAATCGCATAGACAATGGAGCCTGGTGGGGTACAGTCCATGGGGTCACAAAAGAGTCGAACACAACTAAGTGATTAAACAACAACAGTGTAGGAGGGTTCCCTTTTCTCCAAACTCCAGCATTTATTATTTGTAGACTTTTTGATGATGGCCATTCTGATTAGGGTGGGGTGATATCTCATTGTTGTTTTGATCTGTGTTTCTCTAATAATTAGCAATGAGCAATGTTGAGCATTTTCTAATGTGCCTGTTGGCCATCTGTAGTCTTCCTTGTGAAAAATGTCCATTTAGATCTTCTGCTAGTTTTTTTATTGGGTTATTTGTTTGTTTTGATGTTGAGTTAAATGAACTTTTGTATGTTTGAAAATTAAGCCCTGATCAGTTGCATCACTTGCAAATCTTTTCTCCCATTCTGTAGGTTGTCTTTTCATTTTGTTTATCATTTCATTTGCTGGGCAAAAACTTTTAAGTTTAATTAGGTCTCATTTATTTATTTTTGTTTTTATTTTAATTACTCTTAAGTGATGAATCCAAAAAATGTTTGTGTAATATATGTCAAAAAGTGTTCTGCCTAAGTTTTCTCTGGGAGCTTTTGTAGTATTTAGTCTCACATTTATGTCTTTTATCCATCTTGAGTTTATTTTTTTATGTGATGTTAGAGAATTTTCTAATTTCATTTTTAAGCATGTGGTTGTCCAGTATTCGCAGCACCACTTGTTGCTCATATGGTTGTTTTTACATTGCATATTCTGCCCTCCTTTGTTGTAGATTGACCATTGGTGTATGGGTTTATTTCTGGGCTTTTTATCTTGTTCCATAAGATCATCACAGTAGAAGCAGAAAAAGCATTTTGTAAAGTTCAAAATCCATTTATAAAAACTCTTCAGGAAGTGGACATAGAGGGAACATAACATAATAAAGGCTGCATACAATAGACACACAGCAAGCCTTGTACTCAATGGTAAAAAGCTAAAAGGATTTCCTGTAAGGACAAGAAGAGGACAAGTATGCCCACTCTCACCACTATTATTCAACATAGTTTTGAAGTCTTAGCCACAGCAGTCAGAGAAGAAAAAGAAATGAGAAACCCAAACTTGAAAGGAAGTAAAATTGTCACCATTCGCAGATGACAGGCTGCTATACACAGAAAATCCAAAAGACACTACCAGAAAACCACTAAAGCTCATCAACAAATTCAGTAAAGTTGCAGGATACAAAATTAATATGCAGAAATATGTTATGTTTCTATACAGTAACAAAAGATCATAAAGAAAATTAAGGAAACAGTCTCATTTACCATCACATCTGAAACAATAAAATACCTAGGGATAAACCTATCAGTGGAGGTGATGGAATTCCAGTTGAGCTATTTCAAAACCTGAAAGATGATGCTGTGAAAGTGCTGCACTCAATATGCCAGCAAATCTGGAAAACGCAGCAGTGGCCACAGGGCTGGAAAAGGTCAGTTTTCATTCCAATCCCAAAGAAAGGCAATGCCAAAGAATGCTCAAACTATCACACAATTGCACTCATCTCACACACTAGTAAAGTAATGCTGAAAATTCTCCAAGACAGGCTTCAGCAATACGTGAACCGTGAACTTCCAGATGTTCAAGCTGGTTTTTACAAAAGCCAGAGGAACCAGACATCAAATTTCCAACATCCGCTGGATCATTGAAAAAGAAAGAGAGTTCCAGAAAAACATCTATTTCTGCTTTATTGACTATGCCAAAGCCTTTGACTGTGTGGATCACAATAAACTGTGGAAAATTCTGAAAGAGATGGGAATACCAGACCATCTGACCTGTCTCTTGAGAAATCTGTATGCAGGACAGGAAGCAACAGTTAGAACTGGACATGGAACAACAGACTGGTTCCAAAGAGGAAAACGAGTATGTCAAGGCAGTATATTGTCACCCTGCTTATTTAACTTATATGCATAGTACATCATGAGAAACGCTGGGCTGGAAGAAACACAAGCTGGAATCAAGGTTGCCGGAAGAAATATCAATAACCTCAGATATGCGGATGACACCACCCTTATGGCAGAAAGTGAAGAAGAACTAAAGAGCCTCTTGATGAAAGTGAAAGAGAGTGAAAAAGTTGGCTTAAAGCTCAACATTCAGAAAACAGAGATCATGGCATCTGGTCCCATCACTTCATGCAAATAGATGGAGAGATAATGGAAACAGTGACAGAGTTTATTTTGGGGGGCTCTCCAAATTCCTGCAGATGGTGACTGCAGCCATGAAATTAAAAGACACTTGCTCCTTGGAATAAAAACTATGACCAACCTAGACAGCATATTAAAAAGCAGAGGCAATACTTTGCCAACAAAGGTCCATCTAGTCAAGGCTATGGTTTTTCCAGTAGTCATGTATGGATGTGAGTGTTGGACCATCAGGATAGCTGAGTGCTGAAGGATTGATGCTTTTGAACTGTGGTGTTGGAGAAGACTCTTGAGAGTCCCTTGGACAGCAAGGAGATCCAACCAGTCCATCCTAAAGGAGATCAGTCCTGAGTGTTCATTGGGAGGACTGATGCTGAAGCTGAAACTCCAATATTTTGGCCACCTGATGTGAAAAATTGACTCATTTGAAAAGACCCTGATGCTGGGAAAGATTGAAGGCAGGAGGAGAAGGGGAAAACAGAGGATGATATTGTTGGATGTCATCACCGACTCAATGGAGATGAGTTTGGGTAAACTCCAGAAATCGGTGATGGACAGGGCGGCCTGACGTGCTGCAGTCCATGGGGTTGCAAGGAGTTGGACACAACTGAGCTACTAATCTGAACTGAACTGAACTGAAGGAGGCACTGTTAATTTCTGAGGCACAAAACTCTAATGTATAACTGTATACAAAGGTTTCAGCAGCCATTCATAATGCCATTGGGTGCTACCGTGTCATCTATGATGAGAAAAAAAAGAGCTACTCCCCAAATATCACTGAATTGTTTTTTTTTCAAGAGGGTAGATAGAATTGCTTATTGCCAAATTCAAACTTAAATTGAAGAAAGTAGGGAAAACCACTAGACCATTCAAGTATGACCTAGATCAAATCTCTTATGAGTATACGGTGGAAGTGAGAAATAGATTTAAGGGACTAGATCTGATAGAGTGCCTGATGAACTATGGACAGAGGTTCGTGACATCGTACAGGAGACAGGGATCAAGAAAATCCCCATGGAAAAGAAATGCAAAAAAGCAAAATGGCTGTCTGAGTAGGCCTTACAGATAGCTGGGAAGAGAAGAGAAGCGAAAAGCAAAAGAGAAAAGGAAAGATATTCCCATCTGAATGCAGAGTCCAAAGAATAGCAAGGAGAGATAAGAAAGCCTTCCTCAGCGATCAGTGCAAAGAAATAGAGGAAAACAACAGATTGGGAAAGACTAGAGATCTCTTCAAGAAAATTAGAAATACCAAAGGAACATTTCATGCAAAGATGTGCTCGATAAAGGACAGAAATGGTATGGACCTAACAGAAGCAGAAGATATTAAGAAGAGGTGGCAAGAATACACAGAAGAACTGTACAAAAAAGATCTTCATGACCCAGATAATCATGATGGTGTGATCACTCACCTAGAGCCAGACATCCTGGAATGTGAAGTCAAGTGGGCCTTAGAAAGCATCACTACGAACAAAGCTAGTGGAGGTGATGGAATTCTGGTTGAGCTATTTCAAATCCTCAAAGGTGATGCTGTGAAAGTGCTACACTCGATATGCCAGCAAATTTGGAAAACTCGGCAGTGGCCACAGGACTGGAAAAGGTCAGTTTTCGTTCCAATCCCAAAGAAAGGCAATGCCAAAGAATGTTCAAACTACCGCACAATTGCACTCATCTCACACACTAGTAAAGTAATGCTCAAAAATCTCCAAGCCAGGCTTCAGCAATACATGAACCGTGAACTTCCAGATGTTCAAGCTGGTTTTAGAAAAGGCAGAGGAACCAGAGATCAAATTGCCAATATCCGCTGGATCATCGAAAAAGCAAGAGAGTTCCAGAAAAATATCTGTTTCTGCTTTATTGAGTATGCCAAAGACTTTGACTGTGTGGATCACAATAAACTGTGGAAAATTCTGAAAGAGATGGGAATACCAGACCATCTGACCTGTCTCTTGAGAAACCTGTATGCAGGTCAGGAAGCAACAGTTAGAACTGGACATGGAACAACAGACTGGTTCCAAATAGGAAAAGGAGTACGTCAAGGCTGTATATTGTCACCCTGCTTATTTAACTTCTATGCAGAGTACATCATGAGAAACGCTGGGCTGGAAGAAACACAAGCTGGAATCAAGATTGCCGGAAGAAATATCAATAACGTCAGATATGCGGATGACACCACCCTTATGGCAGAGAGTGAAGAACTAAAGAGCCTCTTGATGAAGGTGAAGGAGGAGAGTGAAAAAGTTGGCTTAAAGCTCAACGTTCAGAAAACCAAGATCATGGCATCTGGTCCCATCACTCCATGGGAAATAGATGGGGAAACAGTGGAAACAGTGTCAGACTTTATTTTTTTGGTCTTCAGAATCACTGCTGATGGTGACTGCAGCCATGAAATTAAAAGACGCTTACTCCTTGGCAGGAAGGTTATGGCCAACCTAGATAGCATATTGAAAAGCAGAGACATTACTTTGCCAACAAAAGTCCGTCTAGTCAAGGCTATGGTTTTTCCAGTGGTCATGTATGGATGTGAGAGTTGGACGGTGAAGAAAGCTGAGCGCCGAAGAATTGATGCTTTTGAACTGTGGTGTTGGAGAGGACTCTTGAGAGTCCCTTGGACTGCAAGGAGATCCAATCAATCCATCCTAAAAGAGATCAATCCTGGGTGTTCATTGGAAGGTCTGATGTTGAAGCTGAAACTCCAGTACTTTGGGCACCTCATGTGAAGGATTGACTCATTTGAAAAGACCCTAATGCTGGGTAGAATTGGGGGCGGGAGGAGAAGAGGACGACAGAGGATGAGATGGTTGGATGGCATCACCAACTCGATGAACACGGGTTTGGGTAGACTCCGGGAGTTGGTGATGGACAGGGAGGCCTGGCGTGCTGCGGTTCATGGGGTCGCAGAGAGTCGGACACGACTGAGCGACTGAACTGAACTGAACTGAGATAGAATTGAATCCAGCAAGAAAGAAGAACCTGTTTCATCAAGATCAGGTGTACTTGCCCTCCATCTCCTATTACTGATGATCCTTCAGATCTACCATCTCCCACCTCCTTTCACTCTTCTGGTCTTCTTGCCTGTTTCACTTTTCTTGCCTGTTCACTCAATGCCAGATCCTGTATGCCAGTTGTTTTACTGCATTACTGTACTTTTCAAGGTACTGTATGAATTAAAATGTTTATTTTTTGTTCATTCTTATGTATTATTTGTGTGAAAAGTATCAACCTATTACAGTATAGTATTATATAGCCAATTTTGTTAGTTGGATACCTAGGCTAACTTTGTTGGACTTACAGACCAGACTATGAATGCACTCTCAGAATGGAGCTCGTTCACATGTAGATGACTTCCGTACCATGTTCTTGGATTGATAAGAATCAATACTGTTACTAGCCAAGGCACTCTAATGTGTCTGATTTGTGATCCCATGGACTGTAGCCCACCAGGCTCCTCTTTTCATGGAATTCTCTAGACAAGAAAATTGAAGTGGGTTGCCACTGCCTTCTTCAGGGGATCTTTCCAACCCAGGGATCGAACCCAGTCTCCTACATTGCAGGTAGATTCTTTACCTACTGTCTGAGCCACCTCCATGGTGACTGTGGAAGAGCTGGGTTCAATTCCTATATCGCAAAGATCCCCTGGAGAAGGGAATGGCTACCCACTCCAGTATTCTTGCTTGGAAAATTCCACGGACAGAGGAGCCTGGCAGGCCACAGTCCATGGAGTACCAAAGAGCTGAACACAACTGTGTGATTAATCTTTTTTTTCTTTTACCCAAGGCAGTCTACAGATTCAATGCAATATTTGTCAAATTACCAAAGTCATTTTTCACAGAACTAGAACAACAACAAAAACTTGTATGAAAGTGGAAAAGACCCCAAATCTTGAGAAAGAAAAACAGACCTAGCGGAATCAGGCTCCATTACTTCGTACTATACTATTACAAAGCTACAGTAACCAAAACACTATGGTACTGGCACAGAAATAGAAATATAGATCAATGGAACTGAATAGAAAACCCAGGGATGTACTTTTAAGCTAAATTTTTGTGATGCTTCACTAAATGCCTTCTGTTTTTACAGGATATGTATACCTAGACAAAAAAAGGTTTCCAGTGCAACATATTCATGGTAGACCACTTTTCTTTTGTAATAACTTACTAAAATATATAAAGATATTAAACCTTGTCAAGCGACTTCACTTTAACTTTTCCCTTTCATGCACTGGAGAAGGAAATGGCAACCCACTCCAGTATTCTTGCCTGGAGAATCCTAGGGATGGCGGAGCCTGGTGGGCTGCCGTCTATAGGGTCGCACAGAGTTGGACACGACTGAAGCGACTTAGCAGCAGCAGCAGCAGCATACTTAGGAAAATTTTCCATAAAGAATTTAAGCATTTAAATTTATTTACTAAATATTTGTAAAAATGTAAGATAAAAATATCTTTAAGTTGTAGAATTTTGCATGATATATAAAAGCTATTTTCTATATAATTCTATCTTTTGATATAATTCTGTCACAAAGCTTAATGAAGAAAAACTGTAAGGTGAGGTGTATGTTGCTAGAGAGGAAGATATAATGTGGTAGATGGACATGAGACTGAGGGTGTTCAGCTCCTGGTTCTCATTCGGATTCTGGCCAGAAATTTTGATGAAATTAGACCCTCACTGTAGTTTTCTGTCCTGTACCAAAGCTTTTTCATGACATAAACAGGACAGTTTCCAATATTTCTTCCAAATAAAAAATACGAAAATTCTACGTAGGTAGATTTCAGATCTGTTCATGTGTCCCCTGACAATTTAACGTTTTTCTGTAAAAGATCAGATAGTAAGTATCATAAACTATATGGCTGTGTAGGCTATTTATTCTGTTAGACTACTAAACTCTGCCCTTGCAACAGGAAAGCAGCCCTGGACAATACATAAATGAAAGAACAGTGGCTGTGTGCTAATAAAACTTTATTTACAAAAACAGATATTGGCTGGATTTGGCCCACAGGCCATAGTTTGCCAATCCTGACCTAGAAGATAAAGCTTTATGTTCTTAGATAAAGTAATTTAATTTGATTAATATTCCCATACTTGAAATCTGAAGAAAGGAGAAGGATTTTTCAAAGATAGATATTTTCCCTTAGAAATCATTTTGAAGTAGATAGTTGGAAATTTTTTTTTTAATATTAGGGATAAAAAGAGTATTTAAGGCTTTTAGTTTTCACAAAATAGTTTAGTGAGGCATTTTAATCTTAGTGAGAAAATGAAATTATGATCAATTTTTATATAAACACATATAATAGTGTTAATTATAGAAATTTTAATATTGATTTAATTTAATTTTAATATTGACAAAATTCTGTCAACTACTATGGGAAATGGTCAGATTTTATAATTCTCCAGCTCCTACAATTTCCTGGTTGCTCAGTAGGTAAAGAATCTGCCTGCAATGCAGAAGACCTGGATTCTATCCTTAGGTCCAAGATCACCTGGAGAAGGAAATGGCAACCCACTCCAGTATTCCTGCCGGGGTTATCCATGGACAGAGGAGCCTGGTGGGCTATACTCCAAGGAGTGGCAAACAGTCAGACACAACTGAGTGACTTTCACTTTCAATACAAAGTGAAAGTGAAAAGTGAAAGTTGCTCAGTCATGTTGGACTCGTTGCAACCACATGGACTATATAGTCCCTGGAATTCTCCAGGCCAGAACACTAGAGTGGGTAGCCTTTTCTTCTTCAGGGGATCTTCCCATCCCAGGGATCATACTCAGGTCTCCCTCATTGTGGGAGGATTCTTTACCAGCTGAGCCACAAGGGAAGCCCAAGAATACTGGAGTGGGTAGCCTATCCCTTCTCCAGCAGATCTTCCTGACCCAGGAATTGAACTGGAGTCTCCCGCATTGCAGGCAGATTCTTTACCAATGAGCTATGAGGGAAGCCCTTCAATACAAAACTAAGTAAAATTTAATTAGATAAGTAAAATGCTAGTATCCCAAGTTAATACGGATTGAGTATCAATTACTCATGAGATTAATATGAGAGTCCATGTTAAAAAAAAAAATGCGTCTATACATTTGTGACAGGCTTTATTTTCTTGGGCTCCAAAATCACTGCAGATGGTGACTGCAGCCATGAAGTTAAAAGATGCTTGCTTCTTGAAAGAAAAGCTATGACCAACCTAGAGAGCATATTAAAAAGCAGAGACATTACTTTGCCAACAAAGGTCTGTCTAGTCAAGGCTATGGTTTTTCCAGTAGTCATGTATGGATGTGAGTGTTGGACTATAAAGAAAGCTGAGCACCGAAGAATTGATGCTTTTGAACTGTGGTGTTGGAGAAGACTCTTGAGAGTCCCTTGGACAGCAAGGAGATCCAACCAGTCCATCCTAAAGCAAATCAGTCCTGAATATTCATTGGAAGGACTGATGCTGAAGCTGAAATTCCAATACTTGGGCCACCTGATGGGAAGAACTGATTCATTGGAAAAGACCCTGATGCTGGGAAAGTTTGAAGGCAGGAGGAGAAGGGGAAAACAGAGGATGAGATGGTTGAATGCCATCACCGACTCAATGGACATGAGTTTGATTAAACTCCGGGAGTTGGTGATGGACAGGGAGGCCTGGAGTGCTGCAGTCCATGGGGTCTCAAAGAGTCGGACACGACTGAGTGACTGAACTGAACTGAACTGAACAAAACTTATTTCAGCTGTTTAGCTTTTGCTTTGACTGTTGCTTGAAAACCTTTGTAACTCCAGTACAAAAGCAATTGGCAAACCCTGAGTAGATTGGTGCCATAAAAGAGGACAGTAAAATTGAACTTATTTGAGCTATCAAGATAAAAAGGCTGACCCTTATTTATATAGCATATTTTTTAGCCTTATCTTGTTTACTGCACAAATCCCTGGAAAAGGAGTGAGAATAAGCTGAAAGTATGGTAAAATATGATTTAAAAAAAAGAAAAGAAAGAATTTAAAATGTGATATTTGGCTTGTTGTTTTAAAAGATGGGCCTGTCCATAAGTATGTTACCAGAGATTTCCATGAGACAATTTGCATATAGATAAAGTCATTTATGTATAAGGCCAGTTTATACTCCATTCTCCATTAGAAATAAATATGAATAAAGAGGTCTTGTCATGAAACAGAAGCAGAGGCAGAAGTATTGAAATCTGTAGTTAATGTTTTGTAACCACCACAATTTGTTATTTTAATGTTGAAATATGAGTTTAATCTGCTTCTTAAGTGAAAATTAATTGACTACATTTCTTTTTGTTGTTACATTTGTTTGCTTATTCGAAGTGTGAGTATGGGTTCCTATACCTGTGAATATTCCATTGATTGGAAAGGTAATTAAATAACAAATGGTTCCACAAGTCAGTTTAAATAAATGTAGTATATTCTCTCTCTCTTTCATCTTATTTTTTTCCTGTGGGCTATATATTAGTAGGAGATTGCTTTTTTTTTTTCCTGAACGCAAATGATCAGTCCTTTGTGGTCTGAGACACTTTCTTGTACCTACTAAAATAGAGAACTATAGTCCAATTTAGATCCACTTTCATAATGCCCATCAGAGTTCAGCCCACATTAAAATAATAGTTGAAGATCAATAGAAAGGAAGGGAGGAAATAACACAAAAAATATTATTTGCCACATCTTTCCTGAGATACAGTATGTGTCATGTCAAAGATAAATAAATGGTTGACAGACTAAATTAGTGAATGCAAAAAAAAAAAAAATCTTGCATTTATGTTTAGCATTTTCATTTAATATTTTAAATTTGAAGTTATTTACTTTGCCTTAGGGAGTTTTGTTTACATTTTCCTCTCTTGAACTAGATAGAAGATTAACATAGTTAAGTTTAAAAATTACCAAAGATATGATCACAATGAGGTAAGGTTAAATTGGGGAAATTTAAATAAATAAATGGTTGACAGACTAAATTAGTGAATGCAAAAAAAAAAAAAAATCTTGCATTTATGTTTAGCATTTTCATTTAATATTTTAAATTTGAAGTTATTTACTTTGCCTTAGGGAGTTTTGTTTACATTTTCCTCTCTTGAACTAGATAGAAGATTAACATAGTTAAGTTTAAAAATTACCAAAGATATGATCACAATGAGGTAAGGTTAAATTGGGGAAATTTTAGGCCCAAGAAAGAATTGCATAAATCTTCTTTACTCATTTAACTAAGACAAATGTTCAGTAGCTGTCTTTGTCTTCTGAGCCATAAAGAGGATCCCAAGGAATTATGTCTAAAAATGGAGAGAATAAAGATGAGTAGATAATTCTACCAGTTAGGAATGCATTTGACTAAAAGTGATAGAAAATCTGATTGAGTTCCTTAGACACAATAGAGTTTATTTTCCTCATGAAATGAGAATGGAAGTAAAACCTTGCTGGAGGCAGTTGACCTATTCAGTGATAATTCATCACTTTTGCATCTCTGCATTGCTGCTCTCTCATGCAAAGGTTCTTGGCTTCTTTCTTCTGATTGCAGTGATACTGGCTGCAGACAACATATCTGTTTTCAAGACATAGAAAAGGGTGTACAATACAATAGCAGTTATACCCTTATCTGTTCCTTTTCATTGGCAAAGAAAAAGCTGTTAGCGAACTATAACCAGCAAATTTTTGTTTAAATTTCATTAGTCAGAACTTGGAGTCATAGCTATCCCTAACCACAAGGAAGGCTGGAAAATCAAGTTTGGTGCATTTCCATCCCTATAGGAAAAAAGGACAGCAAAAAACACACTTGAAAATGGGCATTGAATAGGTAAATGTATAGTATCTATTACAATAACCTGTGGCAAGTTTGTTAATTGAGGGCTTCCCTGATAGCTCAGTTGGTGAAGAATCCTCCTGCAATGCAGGAGACCCCGGTTCGATTCCTGGGTCAGGAAGATTCACTGGAGAAGGGATAGGCTACCCACTCCAGTATTCTGGCTGAGAGAATTCCATGGACTATACAGTCCATGAGGTCGCAAAGAGTCGGACATGACTGAGTGACTTTCAGTATTACAATAATCTGTAGCAAGTTTGTTAATTGAACTGTATAACAGATTCTGAATTAACCAATATGAATATTTAAATGAATTATAAATGTTATTTAGATCATAAATGCTATTTCTTGGTTTGGAGAAAGCAGCTGGGAAGCTAAATACTAAAAGTTTAGGAGTGATTATTTTGGAGATGTGAAATGAGAACTGTTGTTACTATCTGTATTTAAAAAATACAAGATATTTAGTTAAAAGAATGAAGGACAGATTTTCTAGGAAAATGGTAATAGAGAAATTAGTAAGTTCTTTATATGTTAATGTTTGCTAAACAGTTCTATTTTATAAAATATGGAGATTAGTAAACAGTGTGTGATTAATACTGCATATCATCAAATCAGATAGGTTGGAGAAAAATATGGTATGTAGCCTATCGCAAAGATACTACTCTGTTTGGGGAGATCTACATTTATTTTGTCTGTGATACACAATTGAGTTAAATCCATATATTATTGGGCCTGGTGACAGGAAGACTTTTCAAATTCACAAAAGACAAGACAAGAAATTTAAAGTTGTTCTATTTTTAAATAGAAATCCAGGAATGCACTTGTCACATTAGACAGTCATCCTTACTTTTGTTGTACTTTAGCCTTATGGGTGATCACTTCCTCTTCTTTTTTGAAACTAGGTCCATGAGTTTAAAAGGACTCTCTGCTTCTCTGTTTGGTCTTTTTCTTTCTCGTGTATACACACACACACACACACACACACATATGTGTGTGTGTGTGTGTGTCTGTATGTCTGAAACTTTTATGTAACTTTGAAGAACACCATAGGCAAGTTCTTTCAAATCTAGAGATAGTAAAGTGTTAGTAATCCAAAGAGCAATAGAAAAATTTCAAAAGCAAAGATCAGATGTTGCATGCACATGGATGCGCGCACGCGCACACACACACACACACACACACACACACATACTAAAATATTTAAATTCTCAATATATCTAACATAAACAGATTTAAAAGGTAAATTTTTTATAACAAGTATAAAAATAGGTAAATTGGTCTTAATCTATTAATATAAAGAAATCAATATGAAAAGCACTAAAATTATTAATGGTGCAGAACATAAAAAATTTAGAAAGAGGAAATAAAAGCTACTTAGTTATTAAGACAGCTGCTTTTATTAGTAAATAAAGAAATGCAAAAATTATACATGGGAATTTTTACCTGTCGAATAGTACTGATGAAAAATACATAATATTGATACTGGTGAGGCTATTACAAGATGAAATTCTCATATATACTGATGGTGGGAATTTAAATATGTTTAAAGTTTAAAAAACATGTTAGGAATATTTGTTGTGACACTTTAAATATTGTATCATTTGACCCAGTAAATTTCCTACTAGTAAAAAAAATCATAAAGAAGTAGAAATATAAATGTAAAACTAATCATTTAACAAAAAAAGGAGGGCTTAATAAGTTATGAATTGTTTTTAAATAAATCATTATGTATGGTAGGGAGGAAATTTTTCCCTTCTCTTCTAAGTTCTTTGACTGGTCTAATAATTAAATTGACATAAAACAGATTAACAGGAGAAAAATGAATTTAATGATATATTTATATGAGAGCTCCATAAAAATTTGAATCTCGAGCAAGTAAAAGCAGGAAGCCTTTGTACCTTTTAGACAAAGAAACAATAAACTTTTGAACAATTGACAAAACAAATGGGTTTGAGCTTAGGGTGCTAAATTGAAGTAACAAGGTTTGTTTTTATAAGCTTCTAGGCCCCGAATTCGGGAATCTCTAGCTATAAACATGCCTTCCACCCTTCTAATACAGGGAGGGTATACTTTCTTCCATGTGAGAGATTTATCTTCTGCTTTCAGAAGGGATCAAAGAGGGTCGGGATGTCATTCTTACACAAGTACCTTGAATTCAAGAAAATCAATGTGCCCAAGTGGCATATTTGTTGTGGCATGTGAGCTTACTAGGGCTTCCCCAGTGGCTCAGGGGTAAAGAAGCTGCGTGCAATGCAGGAGCTAGAGGGGACTCAGGTTCAATCCCAGGGCCGGGAAGATCCCCTGGAGGAGGGCATAGCAACCCACTCCAGTATTCTTGCCTGGGGAATCCCATGGGCAAAGGAGCCTGGCAGGCTCTGGTCCATAGAGTCCCAAAGAGTCAGACACGACTGAAGCTACTTAGCATGCACATACACATAAGCTTACCAAGGGTAGAAACAATGTATTTTGCATCATTGTGTCCTTGACACGTCATGTTGGATCTATGAAACAAAGTGCATGTGAAAAAAGATAACAGATATTTACTCATGTGATTCAAATAACAGAGCAAACCAAAGTTGTTAACTCATAAATTTAGCTGACAACCAATTTATTACGTTAATACAATTTTAAATTTTATTAACTCTATAGTTGTCTTTTATTAATTAAAATACTTGGATATTAAAGTTTTTAAATTGTTAAATTTATTGCTGATTTCATAACTCAGTATTGCATGAACATAGAATATATTTTATGAATCTACAGTTTGAGTTTGGTTGCCTGTATGTTGTCAATAGGAGTGTAATTTTCAGAAAAAGCCAAAGATGATGAGAGAACTTAGGAGGATTAGTATTTAGATTGAATTTTCAATTGAACAAAGGAAAAGTACTCTAAAAAAGTAATTTTAAAAGTAACTAAACTGTTTTGCAGAAATCTTTATTCTTATTGTCTTTCCTATAAATGCTACTGATTCTGTTTCTACTTTTCTAGTTCAATAGTATAAAACATGGGCCCAAAAATATGTTGATAAAGAATCTCCTTCAGGTGACTACTTTCATCACCGTTTTTTCTTCTGAAAGTTAAGAAATATTTTAATCTTCCCAAGGCTGCTTTTTGTGCTTAAAGCATGTTAATAGTCTTGCCAGAAATGAATGATATGCATAATCCTGACTCACTCTAGGGGATGTTACTGCATTTGTAAATTTTCATGCTAGAAAATCATATACTTCCTCTTATTAAGTAAATAATATTTACCTTAGACAACACAATGCTCTGAGCAACTTTATTCTGCCTTTTTGACATATATGCATTCAAAGCTCTGTAGTATAACTGAATTTGGTCTCAGTCTCATTACTACAGCCAAAACAAGACAGAAATGTTGTAAGACTTAGTGCTTTTAGTTCAGTTTTCCTAACCATTTAAACTCAACAGCAGGGTTGCCAAGTTTAGAGTTTTCACAATACTCTCCAGTGAAGTACCTATGAAGAATTATCCTGTGCAAGCTCAGAATGTTTTTTTTTTCTACTTCTTTTTTTAAACATTTTTACTCATAGATCATTGTACATTATTATGAACATCTACAATTAGTATCATTGCACACAGATAGCATATATGAAACTCCCTGAATTCCAGAGTTCAAAAGTAATCTATGGCTAATGGTTTAATTTGCCCAAACCCTACAGTTACCTAGATTCAGGGGTCACTGAGGATTCAAGACATATATAGCCATTCCTAATCATATCTTAAAATCCAACATTCAGAAAACTGGGATCATGGCATCTGGTCCCATCACTTCATGGCAAATAGATGGGGAAAAAATAGAAACAGTGACAGACTTTGTTTTCTTGGGCTCCAAAATCACTGTGAATGGTGACTGCAGACATGAAATTAAAAGACACGTACCTCTTGGAAAACAAACTATGATGAATCTAGACAGCATATTAAAAAGCAGAGACATCTTTGCTGACAAATATCTGTCTTGTCAAAGCTATAGTTTTTCCAGTAGTCATGTTCAGATATGAGAGTTGGACCGTAAAGAAAGCTGTGCGCTAAAGAATTAACGTTTTTGAACTGTGGTGCTGGAGAAGACTTTTGAGAATCCCTTGGACAGCAAGGAGATCGAACTAGTCTGATGCTAAAGGAAATCAACTCTGAATATTCATAGGAAGGACTAATGGTGAAGCTGAAGCACCAATACTTTGGCCACCTGATGTGAAGAACTGACTCATTGGAAAAGACCCTGATGCTGGGAAAGATTGAAGGCAGGAGAAGGGGGTAACAGAGGAGATGGCTAGATGGCATCACTGACTCAATGGACATGACTTTGAGCCAACTCTGGGAGATAGTGAAGGACAAGGAGGCCTGGTGTCCTGCAATCCATAGGATCATAAAGCGTCAGACATGGCTCAGTGAGTGAACAACAACAATTGGTATAGTAAGGACTTCCCTGTTGGCTCAGCGGTAAAGAATCTGCCTACAGAGACTTGGGTTCAATTCCTGGGTTGGGAAGATGCCCTGGAAAGGAGCTAGCAATCTACTCCAGTTTCTTGTCTGGGAAATCCAATGGACAGAGGGGCCTAGCTAGCTATAGTCCATTGTGTCGCAGAGTCAGGCATGACTTAGCAGCTAAAAACAACAGCAATTGTATATTTGGAGATCAGGTACTCATTAACCCTCTCACCTGTGTCAGAGAGTAATAGCCAGATGATACGTGGTCAAGGACTTATAAATCAATCAGTATAATTCATATTCAAACTGGGACATTCTGAAATGAAAGAGGAAGTTATTTATAATCATCCAGAAACCAGCCATTAGTCTGGGTTGTCCCCGACAAATCTAGATATATGCAGTTCAACATTACTGGAAGAATAAATGAGCTTCTGGATTTGCACTTTATTGATGTGCAGACTTAACTCACAGATCTATGACTTCCCTCCTGCATTTATTCCAATAAATAGATATAAATACCTACTAAATATTTTACTGCCTTTTTGTGCCTTCTGTCTTTAAATTCCTGTAAATATTTTTAAAGATATCATTCACCAGAGTTTCTCTTGTAATTTATAAAGCATTTAAGTTTCTATATAATTAAAATTAAGCCAATTAATTAATGTCATAAACATTTTCAATTTTTCATAAGTAACAGAAAATCAATGGCCACTTCTTAAAGGATATTCATTAAGCATTAATTTTATTCCACTTCCTAATAAGTTTCAAAGTAAATACAGTGAAAAGTAAAATCAGTGTTTAGAATCAATGACTACTGGTTTCTTTTATCCTATTAAGTATTGTAAGTCTATTTGTATGAAAGAATAACACTACTTTGAATTTAGAACTAGTGATTTTATGCTGCAAAGTTAGACATAAAGTTGTGTCCAAGACAGAAGGTGACCCTTTAATTGATAATTTGACTTCCCTGGTGGCTCAGACGGTAAAACGTCTGCCTGCAATGTGGGAGACCCAGGTTCAGTCCCTGAGTTGGGAAGATCCCCTGCAGAAGGAAATGGCAACCCACTCCAGTACTCTTGCCTGGAAAATCCCATGGACTGAGGAGCCTGGTAGGCTACAGTCAGTGGGGTAGCAAAGAGTCGGACACAACTGAGCGACTTCACTTTCACTTTCACTTTAATGTGTACAAGCAGTTCTTTAGTTTATAAAAAAACATGCCAAAATTGATGTTAAAATTGATAAATTACAGTTCAGTTCAATTCAGTTGCTCAGTCGTGTCCGACTCTTTGCAACCCCATGAATCGCAGCACGCCAGGCCTCCCTGTCCATCACCAACTCCCGCAGTCCACCCAAACTCATGTCCATCAAGTTGGTGATCCCATCCAGCCATCTCGTCCTCTGTCGTCCCCTTCTCCTCCTGCCCTCAATCTTTCCCAGCATCAGGGTCTTTTCCAATGAGTCAACTCTTCGCATTAGGTGGCCAAAGTATTGGAGTTTCAGCTTCAATATCAGTCCTTCCAATGAACACCCAGGACTGATCTCCTTTAGTATGGACTAGCAGTGCCTTATAAGTTAAAAAAAGGATTCTCCAAGAGCTGTATAGATTATAAAGTGTTGAACTGTTTTGCTATAGACGTGGTTTTCTTTAGCTGAGACAAATTCAGAGGTAGGTGAAAAACCTGAACGGGCTTCCAGAAAAAGACAGGAAGTAGCCACCAGTCAGTTCCAAGAAATGCTTAAGTACCTACCAATTCAGGCACCTCCACTTTTCAGTGGCCAACACTATGACCAAACAGAGAGTCAGGAAACTCGGATACTATTCTCCAGTAGAGGACTGCAGGACTCACTAAGCTCATAGGTAGGGGTGGAGAGAGGTGTATATTCTCTCACCATAGGGCCTCCACATGATTTTCAGAGGATTGTCATTCACTAGACTATCAGCACCACTGTCTAAAAATGCTGAGTACAGGTGAGCAGTTGGAGAATGAAGAAAATTAACTGGAGGAATAGGCACCCACTAGAGGTCTTGCCATCATTGATTTCCCAGGGCCTGACTGCCACAGCTTCCTGATGGGGCAAAATATAGGTCAGGTTGGAGAGCTGGAAAAGCAAGAGAATCTTTAGCTTGCTTGGGGTCAAGGGCATGGTGTTTTGGTAGGCATTTTCGATAGCCACTAACTTATGCAAACAAACCTAAACATACTCCTCTGCTCTACTTTGGTGACCAGCCAGTCTGTGGTGCTAACGGTAACCATGGGAAGTAGGAATTAGATACTAGGTAATTAGAGAAAGACAAATCTGGTTCAGCATGTTTTATTTACAGTGTTAATTATGTATCTTAAGAAATGGAAAATATGAATTACTACCAGGATAAATTTATTTTATCCTAAACCTAAAAAAAGATTACAATCACTAATTTGTTTTGTAACAGAAATATCATGGAGAGCAAAATTTGTTGTTCATTCTCCATGAAAATGTTACCAATAAGATTGTTTTGTTCCTTGCTAGGGAAATTTGAATGATTTTAAAGCGGTTGAATTTTAAGTAATTATAATAATCTATATAATACCTATATAACTTCTCAGTGGATCTTTTTCAGACATTTTATAATGTCTTTTACATATAGTCAAGTCGCAAAATGAGAACACAAATCACAGTAAGAAAGGGCAAGAACATCTATCCTGGTTTTGCTGTTATCTTCAATATATTAAAAAATATTTTTTGGAAGAAGAAATATGTTATTTTTAATCTCCTGATGTTGTTTATGACTTATTAACAGTGTTCATACTGTGAATATTAGAAAAAATATTTTCTTAAAACTTTATCTTATTAAAACTCCCCCACTAAAGTTGTGCTATTTTATAAGAAGAAAATGTCACCCTAACTAGTGTGGCTAAGAAAAAAAAAAAGAGCCATCATAAGCATCTTTTGCGTGCTGTCGGATTGCTCGAGTGAGGAGATTGGGGAAACCTGTAAAGCAAAGCAGGTCAGAGCAGGGGAAGTGCAAATTAAAATCAACTAAGGCTTAAGCGAAGCAAAAGAGCACTTTACAAGAAAGTCCAAATCTAGTTACACTATACATCACAGGCAGGAAGCCAAGCAAAGAATCAATGAAAACTGGTTATGATCAAGGTGGATTCAAGGATGGAAGAAGATAGCAAAGAGTAAATGTTTGACGTTGATTTTTACTGAAGACATGACTGACATTTTCACTCCCATATTTTCTTTAGAAGGAGAAAGGTCAGAAATATTAGATCAAACACTATCCAATTCATAGGTGGTGCTAATCCTATTATAGAGTAGAAATAGCCATGAATAAATTATATGCTACCAGGCAATCTGAAATAATTGAAAGATAAAATTATGAAAGTGTTGATCTAAATATTGGGAAAGTAGCCAGACAGACTGCTGAATTTCCCTGTCTGTGGAATAAAGATTGATATTAGTGTTCACCTTGAAGGATTGTTGTGAAGATTAAATGCAATAACAGAAATAAAATTCTCACAACAGTTCCTGGCACATTGCAAGTGCTTAAACATCATTATTATTTTTGTTATTGAGAAAACCAAATGAATATTATAAAATGAGCAAGCAAACAAGGGTTGAAAAACAATAAACATGGTAAGTCTCACTGATACCTGGACCACAGCCTTTACTGTGCTATCTGCATGACCTTTTCAAGGCATTTCATTTTTCTAGGTTTTTACTCCTTATAAAATCAAGAGATCCAACTAGATTATCTCTGTGGTCTCTTCTAACACATTTATAATTTTTAAGACATTAGTAATCTTCATATCTTTGTAGAGTTGAGGTCTATTGTATACATGTTCTTAAATTATTTTGATATTTGTTTTCCTTGTGTATCTCTTCACAAGATTGTGAATTTCATACTTTGTACATACATTAGGGCAAGTTTCAGTACTAAAACATTTTATAGAATTCACTCTCTAAGGAGGAGTCTTGAGTTAGATTTCTGTTGCCATTGGATAAGTATCTGTGAGCATGTTAAACATTTCCTACAAAACAAGCAATTTGACTTCATTTCCCTCTTACACAATGAACTTAACAGACAATAATCCAGGTTTGACAGTTACTTCTCTGTATACCAGAGAAATGTTGTCTTTTATCAGTATATCTTTAGCTACATGATTCTGTCCCTTGGCAATTTCTGTACTATTTTAAAATTAAGTAAACCTTTTGTATCATGGTTGTTAATGAACAAAAGAAATGGACTTTTCTTAACTTAAGCAATGTAAGAATTGATGCTTTTGAACTGTGGTGCTGGAGAAGACTCTTGAGAGTCCCTTGGACTGCAAAGAAATCAAACCAGTCAATCCTAAAGGAAATCAACCCTGAATATTTATTGGAAGGCCTCATGCTAAAGCTGAAGCTCCAATACTTTGGCCACCTGATGCAGAGAGCCAGCTCATTGGAAAAGACCTTGATGCTGGGGAAGATTGAAGGCAAAAGGAGAAGGAAGAGACAGAGGATGAGACGTTTGATAGCATCATGGACTCAGTGGACACAAATTTGAGCAAATGCCGGGAGAGAGTGGAGGGAAGAGGAGGCTGACATGCTACAGTCCATGGGGTTGCAACGAGTCAGACACAACTAAGCAACTAACAACAACAAATGAAGGGATCTAACATAAGTTAAGAAAAGTTGAGCTAGGAATCTAGGGAAGGATATGAATAAAGGCCCTGTAGGATAGAGAAAACCAGGTGTTCTTCAGAGCATTATTGTTGATATGACTCAGCTCCAGATATTTTTTTCTTCGTCAGTACTATCAGAGTTTGAATAGACAAAATGAAGGCCCTGACATTCCTAGAATGTGCCCCAGTTTGCAGAAGAGGGAAAGGCAAATTTCCCCAAGAACATATGATACACAGTGATGAACAAAGGTCTCCTGAGGAAAAATGAGATGGGCAAGAGAAGTTTAGTATTATCAGGTGACACTTGGGAGATGTTATAAAATAAAAAGAGGATAAGACAAGTTTTGTTTTCAGTTTGTAAGTTATGATCTAAATTGTGATTATTTCAAACTGGTGGGTTTTAAAGTCACTGCTTTGTTAGAATCACCCATTTAAATACAGCTAACTTACAGCTTCTCTTTATTTTAAAAGGAAGGGTATATGCCAAAGAGAAGGATGGATTCCCTTTTAATTTGTATTTTATTGCATTGATTTTATTTTCATATGCATTTCTTTTTTAAGAGTAAATTTGGACATACCTTTCATTCTGCTAGTGGGGAACAAATTCTCAGTCTTCTTAATCAAATGTGCTTATGGCCTTAATTAGTCTCTTACTCTGCTTCCAATCATTTTCACCCCACACTATTGAAAACTGAATAGAATACCTGAAAAGAAGCATGCAGGGACTAAAATTACAAGGCAAATGCAATAAGTTAAGGTCATAATAACAGTATTAACACATTATCATCATCATTATGGGTTAGAATTACTCAGTGCTTTCTAGGGGCCGGGTACTAATGACTTTACATATATTTACACCTGTAATCCTTACAATCTGCATAAGTATGCCACTGCTGCTGCTGCTGCTAAGTCGCTTCAGTCATGTCCAACTCTGTGCGACCCCATAGATGGCAGCCCACCAGGCTCCCCCATCCCTGGGATTCTCCAGGCAAGAACACTGGAGTGGGTTGCCATTTCCTTCTCCAATGCATGAAAGTGAAATGTGAAAGTGAAGTTGCTCAGTCATGTCCGACTCTTAGTGACCCAATGGACTGAAGCCTGCCAGGCTCCTCTGTCCATGGGATTTTCCAGGCAAGGGTACTGGAGTGGGGCGCCACTGCCGTCTCTGCTGCTTAAGTATAGTAACAATTATTATCCTAATTTCACAGGTGAACAAAACAGGCACAAGTGAGCTATTAATCAGTAAGGGTTCTGGCAAGAACCAGGCGTCACACTTATAGGGGTGGCTTTTAAGAATAATTTAATGATGGCACTGTTACTTGTGAATATCAGTGCAAATATTAATGCCATAAATGTAATGTATATTTCACCCAGGAAATGCAAAATTATCCAATATTAAATAATCTAAAAATAGCTCAAAGGAGAAAAACATGATCATCTTGAAGGATACCTCCAAATCTTGAATTGAGAAGCATATTTGGGAGATTTTTGGCAAATTATTGAAAACTTAATTATGCTAAGTCCTTTCTCCCCAAACAGCATAATGCACACATTGAATCAAGAAGTAACAGAAAAAGAATATGTCTTTTTAATTTTATAACTTCAAATTAGGTTTGAGTTTTTTATAATGTTTATAAATTAAATATACTTCAAAAGTAATTTAAAAGATGTGAATAAAGCTGAAAAACTTAGAAAATATCACCAAACTTTGACATAATGTTGTCAGGCAAGTGTAATGTCCTTGGTTCTGTCTCCTCCCAACAAAAATTTGAAGTGACTGACATTAAAGTCCTCAGCGTGTCACAGCTCTTGGACAGACCGTGTTATAGCCCTCAGGTCTCAAACAGACCGTGTTATAGCTCTTAGACAGATCAGTGTTACAGCTCCATGTTACAGCTCAGTTTTATTTAGAAAATAGCAGGAAAATACATCCTCCAGACGTGAGGGCATGCAGACCCAAAGATGCGGAGAAGAGCGACCCCTGGCCCTTTGGCTCCTCTTTTTATGTTTTTTTCCTACCCCCTAGGCCTGCCCTATGTAAATTGGGCTAGCCAGGAGTGCTGTTTGTTCTACCTGAGGTCCTCACTCCGGTCCTCAGACCTTCCTTTGACCTTCCTTTGTTCTATTTTCACAGGCTTTTCCCTTCCTTGTCTTTTCAGTTCAGTTCAGTCGCTCAGTCGTGTCCGACTCTTTGTGACCCCATGAATCGCAGCACGCCAGGCCTCCCTGTCCATCACCAGCTCCCGGAGTTTACCCAAACTCATGTCCATTGAGTCGGTGATGCCATCCAACCATCTCATCCTCTGTTGTCCCCTTCTCCTCCTGCCCCCAACCCCTCCCAGCATCAGGGTCTTTTCCAATGAGTCAACTCTTCACATGAGGTGGCCTAAGTATTTCAGTTTCAGCTTCGTTGTCTCTTAGCCACTGCCATTTTGGGCTCCTGTTTCCAACTACCTTACAATGTGATACACATAATAAGAGCCCAGTATATGGCCAATTAGGAGTTTCAAGTTAGTATATGATTGTATACCGTGGTAGCCAAAGAATGTTTGCACATGTAGAAGTTCAAAAAATTGAACACACTTCCCATTAAATTACATTTCTTAAAATTTTTCCGATATTCACAGTGGCTTATTTTCTTATCAAGCTTTTTACAGAGCTTTGTTAAAAGACTGACAGTTTCAGTAATTCTCAGATATTTAATGTTAACCATCACATAAACAAACAATGCTACTAGATTACTTTTTAGTAAAAAATAAACTACCACAACCAAAATGCTTCATTATGTATTTTCTGTATTATTCTCTATTATTGATATGGAATATAATTTTCAAGCTACCAACAATATTAAAAAGAGAAATGCATACAAGTATGTTAGTTTATATTATATTTAAAAAATGGCAAGTCAAATTACTTTTAAAAAATTTTAGTTTTATTTTACAAATTAATATTTGAAATATAGAATATTATTTTGTGTACCTTCAGACAAATATGAATAAATATCCCATGCATGCTGAGTCACTAAGTCATTGTCAACTCTTTATGACCCCGTGGACTGTGGCCCACCAGGCTCCTCTTTCCATGGGATTCTCCAGGCAAGAATACTGCAGTGGAGTTGCCATGCCCTCCTTCATGGAATCTTCGTGACCCAGGAGTGGAACCTGCATCTCCTGCATTAGCAAGCAGATTCTTTATACTGAGCCACCTGGGAAGCCCCAGATATCTCATAAATTATAACAAATTTTCGCTGAATAATGTAACTATACCACTTTCTTGAATTTTATGTTGAAATTGGCATTTCAAATGATAGGATGTAGTTTTCTCAACAGCCTGTTATAAGTTCAATATGGTTAAGCAATGAAGCTTCATTTGTTAAAAAATAATAATTAAAATTATTTGTAAGTAATAGCATTTGGACACATTATTTGTGACAAATCAAATTCTATAAGACTGAGTTCTAAAAAGGCAAGGCATCAAATTTCACTCCAAGCAATCAACTAGAAAACACAAACAGAAACAAATTGCATTGTCTCTAATTTAAGGTTATATTGCAAGCTGTACTCTTTACTTAGAAATATAATGAATTCCACAATTTCATAATCCTGTACTTCTAATCTTAAAAAAAAATAGCTTTCAAGAATTCTGTTTTACATTTCTGTTGTCCATTGCTTATCTAAGTACATAGTATGTAATAGATAATACATGTTTGAATAAATAAATCCCTATATAAAAAATGTATATCCCTACAATTTATTAATGTTTACTCTTCTTGACAGTGCATACCTACTGTGCATAAAAGCATTGTCAAACTTCTTACCCGAGCATGCATTTAATCCTTATTATTTTACTTTGGTTACTTTTGAAAAAAAATATCCATGCAAATTTCACTTGAATATTGATTTTACCCCTTTTTCTGAAGGGAGAAACAGGGCTTGTTAAGTTTTTTTTTGTTTGTTTTTTGGCTGCACCTCAAGACTTGCAGGATCTTAGTTTCCTGACCAGGGATCAAACCCTTGCCACCTGCAGTGGAAAAAATGCAGAGTCTTAACTGCTGGACTGCCAGGGAAGTCCCTGGCTTGTTAGTTTAAAAACAGTTGATGAGCTCTCATTTCTCTTGTAATCTTTAATCTTATTATGAGAATTCTCCCTTTCAATTTTTACATTTACTTTTTTCTTTTCTTTACCCATAAATTCTATTTTGTGTCCCCTCTCCCTTTTCTTTTGTTTATGTATTTTAATTGTATGCTCCAGTTAGTACTGCTAATCCTCTGCTGAGCGAACTTTTCTAAAAACAACATTTTTCCAAATATGTGACTGCTTATTCCATACTCTGAAGGGGCATTCATTTCCAAAGTGTCCATTCAGCACTATGGAGAGGAAGTGCTGAATAACATGGTGTGAAAAAATAGTAGACCATTCCCGATTTCACCTACTTTTATAATAGTGATTCATTACAGTTGCTATTGAGTTGGGAGAAACAAATCCCCAAGGAATTTCTTTTTCATCCCAATGAATGCAAATATATAAAATCTTTACTCAGCATACCAGTATAATAAGTAGTGTTAGGTACACATTTAATTGTGCTTCCCAGATAGCACTGGTAGTAAGAAATCCCACCTGCCAGTGTAAGAGACATAAGAGACTCGGGTTCAATCCCTGGGTCAGGCAGATCCCCCGGAGAAGGACATGACAACCCACTCCAGTATTCTTGCCTGGAGAATCCCCATGGAAGAGGATACTGGTGGGCTACAGTCCATAGTGTCACAAACAGTTAGACACAACTGAAGCGACTGAACACACATGCATACACATTTAATTATATAATTGCCATCTTTTATTTTAACATTTTTATGGTTCATGGGCTTAACATTTAAATGGTATTCAGTGTAGTTGTTTAGGGAAATTTTTTACTATGTATCTGTCAAAAACTCTTCTGACCTATGGGATACTGCCATCCTGTAAACCACTTTGGTAGTCATTGATATGCCCACACAGTTGAAATTTAAAACACAACCACTATTCATCTTTTAAAGGTAAACTTCAGAGACATCAGTGACAGCTATGTATTTTGTCAGATATTAATTAATTACACAAAAGTATGAATATAATTAATAAGCATAAGACATTGGGTATGTAGAATGTTTTGTTGAAGATGTTCAGAGTTTTTTGGTTTTTTGTCATTATTTATGTATTTATTTATTTATTTATTTTTAGCTATAAAAGAGTTTTATCTCCTTTTCTTTTTTTTTTTCTCTCTCTTTTTTTTTTTTATAAATTTATTTATTTTAGTTGGGGGCTAATTACTTTACAATATTGTAATAGTTTTTGCCATACATTGACATGAATCAGCCATGGGTTTACATGTGTTCCCCTTCCTGGAACCCCCACCCACCTCCCTCCCCATCCCATCCCTTTGGGATGACCCAAATGGGATGACCCAAAGGGATTTGTCATTATTTATAGCAGCACTATGATAAATGTAATTCTTTAAATATTCATTATATATTTATAAAATATCTAACTCATTTTATAAGATCAGGTGAAGTAGGAAGTTAGATATGATTTGATTTCTGTAGTCAGCGTACTTTGATATGATAGTTCCAAAAACTTAAATCAAACACTTAACATGTACAGTAAGTTAACATAACATTGAGTTATAAAATAGGTTGTAACCTTTTTTAATGGAAGTCTTATTAATAGATTATAAGATTTAAGAAAATAATTAGAAAAATCTACAAGAATCTGAAATAAGCTTGTCCAAATAAAAATAGCAAATTCTTTCTCAGAGGTCAACAGAGTAATTACCTTGCTGACCCTGTTTAATTCATCTTCTTAAAGTTGACCATTAAACAACATATTTCAATTCCTATATATAGTCTAAAAATATTCCAAATCATTTTAACATGTACATATATATGGACCAAGATACAGTCCCTGATAGCTCAGTTGGTAAAGAATCTTCCTGCAATCCAGGAGACCCCATTTAGATTCCTGGGTCAGGAAGATCTGCCTAGAGAAGGAACAGGCTACCCACTCCAGTATTCTCAGTCTTCCCTTGCAGCTCAGCTGGTGAAAAATCTGCAATGTGGGAGACCTGGGTTCGATCCCTGGGTTGGGAAGATCCCCTGGAGAAGGGAAAGACTACCCACTCCAGTATTCTGGACTGGAGAATTCCATGGACTATATAGGCCATGAAGTCACAAAGAGTTGGACACGACTGAGTGGCTTTCACTCACAGTCCAAAAATATATATGTATTAAAATTTGGACAAAATTACTTGAAACATTTGGACAAAAATACTTGAAACATTCATGCTTCCTACATTAATGTTTGTGGTTACTCTTTAATCAGCACTAGTATTAACACCTACTCCTTTTTTTTTCTTATAAGGATATTTTTTTTTTACTTTTGATATCAATTTTTTAAGTGAATGTTTTGTCTAGCACAGTGTTTAGAAGTGGAAATTTTATTTTCCTTATTGTTATTATAAAATAAATTTACTTTAAAAGCAACAGTTCACATAATACTAATTTAAAGGGCACCAAGAGAATGTAGTAAGTAACCATAAAGTTTGCTTTCCATGTTCATATCTTTAGTTGGAGTTACTATCAGACAGCTCTGTATTTAGCATGCCAACAACATCTTGGCATATGAATATTTAAGCATTCTTGCACTGTTTTTGACAACTTAAGAAATGACTTGAGTAATTATTTTAAAGGAGTTTTAAAGACAATTATATTCTATTTTTATTCCTTTCCTTAATCCTTTCATTGATTCATATCAAACATAATACCAGATTTGCCTGATCTGCTTGTTCAGAATTTTACCAACGCATTTTATTTCCATTCCTGTCATTGTCTCATGAATTTGACCTAGTAATGGGAATTTCATACCTAGATATGGGTTTTGATCAAGTTTTATGGCTAATTCTATAAGGAAAGACAAGGTTAAGACTCCCACAAATCAATCTTAGTGTGGCTGTGACTGCACTTTTTCATGAGCACAAAGCAAGTGTTAGATAACAGCTATCTCTGTGCCAAAGGAATCACAGCGTTTGGTTTCACTCTTAGCTGCTTGTTTTTAGGATGTGGGAAGAACTTAGTAAATAATTAATTGTGATATAAAGGCTACTACCTTGCTTGGCAATTCCTTTTAAAAATGAATTATACTCTTGAGTCCTTTTAGATAGCTTTCTTAACCTTGACACACCTCTGAATTGTCTATAGTGTGCTAAGAATGAATGATTTAATCCTGATTACCGAATTATAAAACAGAAGCAAATTTTGCATTAGATCTAACCATTATGCCCTATTTTTGGATTGATTTGTTTCTAAACCATTCTGCTCCTCACCAAAACTCAATAAATAGGAATGTAATCATTCTTTTTTTCTGAATGTAAGGAAAGGAAAAAAAAAAATCGAGCATGTACTCCTCACAAACATATAGAATCTGATTAAGAATTTGAAATTTAAATTCTGACTTTATTGCAGTCTTCCTGATTAACTTTGGAAAGTCATTCACTACATTATTTTCTTCTCAGTTATCTGACTTTGAAGACGTTATATTCATTTATTTAACATACATTTTTGAAAGACTGCCCGTTGATGATCTGATAAAATTTTTCTCAGTACTTGAAAACAGAATGTTGCTTGAAACAAAATTTTACAGACTTTAGTTTTATTATTATTATTGACACATAAACTTGTATGGACTATCAAATTTAAGTTTTTCTTAATTTCCTCTTAACTATCATTTGGCTAGATAGTTTTCCACTGCTGATCAAAGTGTTTGTGTGTGTGTGTGTGTGTGTGTGTTTTAGACCCCATAATTTTCCTATTCAAAGAGTATATGACCATGTGCAAGCATACCATTTTATTATTTACGTAAGCTCTTCCTTTTAAAACTCATGAAAAACAAAAGAAAACCTGTTTAAGTTGGAGCCATATGCCCCCAAAATTAAAAAACATTGATTTGCCTAGAACCAACACAAAAGGGAAATAAATGCAGGGGACATAGTTTTAAGTTGGAAAGATCTTTTCATATTACAGTGCTTCCTAGGAGACATGAAACAGTTATTTGAGAAGAATAAATGAGTATATTTCTTATTGTTTATATTTATCTGAAAGGAAGATTTAAGAGCATAAAGTGTCTCTTAGACATTAGGCATTAGAGAATTATAATTAGAGATCAGAAGAGGCAAAGCCTATCATGTAGAATTTATTTGTAGGATTTGATAATTTTGTTATAAAACTATGTATATGATTTATATTCTTTCTCCTTAAAGGGGAGCTTTATTTTGTAGAATTTTTTCTCTACTTATAAGTTTCCGAATCACATGTAGTTTTCTTGAAATTCACAGTATCAATTATCATTCGACTTTTCTAAGTTTATGCCTAAATTAGAAAAATAAAAAGTCTTTTATTCAATATATTTCATGAGGAACACAGGGCCTTTAGGGAATAGCAAAATTGAACTGAACCTAGTCAATAATAGATTGCTTACCCTTGGTTAATTTATTAGCCACCTGTTTCATTTTTACAATGTAATAGAAAAGTTTGAATTCCATCAGTACATATGCAACATATTGCAGTCTGAACGCTTTCAAATCAGATAAAACATTAAGAGTTGATATTGAGGATAACATAACTTTTAAGAAGATCAGATATGAATTCAATTTTTAGTATTTCCCTTTATTATTATCTTTATCATAATAGCATTTTTATTATAAAAATCTCAAATAAATAGAGGAAAATCACACCAAGAATTCTTCAGATCTTAGACTGGCTTAACACCAATATAAAAACTGTTACTGCAGTACGTGAAGCTTAAAGGTACCTGTCTGGAATAAAAACCATTATGCATTACATTACAATAATAATTGTAACTTGAATGAAGACAAAAAAAAATGTGTTTGTGTTATCTTGGATAAAAATAGTAACTTCATACATTACTGTTGACTTTCAAGTCAGAGTGCTCACACCCACCCCAGTAACTCAAACAAAGTGTCCCCACCATAGTGATGATGGCTTTTACTTTTCCCCTACAAAATATTAACACACTTTCATACACACCTGGTGGGCAGTGGATCAACCTTGATAAATCATGGACATATTTGTGATGATACTTCAAGCAAGTGGTAGAAATGTGACTGGAGTTTATGATAATTTATTTTCCAGTTCTGAATATCAGGAGACATATAGTCCCAACCCAGAGACAGAACTGTCCTATGAGATACACTCTTCAGTAAATTGGATAAGCTTGGTCTACCTGAGGAACAGAGTTTAGGGCAAGAAGGCATTGAGAATGCCTGGAACTGGTTTAGAATTGAGAACTTCGTGATAATAAGCTTGAAGCACAACTTTGCACGCTCGAAGCATGACAAAAGAAAACAAAAACAGGGGTGCAGTACCATCTTGAAAATTTTTCCTAGCATTCAGAATTTGCCTCAGTGATATTCTCAGTGAAATTCCATCCTGTGAGAGCCCTGAAATAATGTGTTCCCTTTCATCAATGTCCAGTGCAAACACAGTGCTTCTTGGCTGTGACCCACAGCCATTCAAAATCAATGTCTGTGAGTTAAATCACCCTGCCCATACTGAAATTCTAGTTTCCAGCCTCTCTGGATCCAAGCAACAGTCCTAGGAACAGCCGCCAGTCCTGGCAATGATCATCTGTGTATCATCTCTCATTACTTTTAGATAATCTGATCTTGGCAGGGTGCTTTTTAAAAAGAAATGACAAATGCTAGCTAGAAAGCAAATTTTAAAAATAAAAAAAAAACAAGTTTTATCTTTAAATATTTTCTATTTTCCCTAATAATTCTACAATCCAGATGATTCAATATGCTGACCAACGAGACTTACTTTTTGATTATTTAATATTAATTAATTTAACAAATACATAGCACTCACCATGCATCAGACAAAGAGAAAATTGCTTTACAAATATAAACTCATTTATTTCTCATAACAGTGCTGTAAAATACTTGTCGTTTCCCCCATATTATAGATAAAAGAACTGAGGCAGAGAAAGAATAAATACCTTGTCCATCATGGTCAAACAGGGGACCTCCCTGGTGGTTAAGACTGCAAGCTTCCATTTCAGGAGGCATGAGTTCAATCCCTGGTCAAGGAAGTTCCACGTGCCCCATGGCATGGCCAAAAAAAAAAAGGAAGAAAAACACCATCATGGTCAAACAGCTTTTAAGTGTTGGAGCCAGCTTTCTAACACAGAGAATCTGGCTCCAGAGTCTCCACTATTAGACAGTTTAATCTGTTGTTCTTATCAGTTTGCTCATATCTCTCTCCCTAGTAATCTTGACATGATCAATCAATGTTTATTAAGTAAATGAAATCTCTGATCTGCATATCTTTGTTTAGATGACCTAATACTGAGCAACTGAACTGAACTGAACTGAATAGTGTGCTTTAGGACACTGGCAAAATAATGTTCTGATATTGACTAATGTTTGACTTAAAAATTATGCTACAAACATGATATTTGTCTGGTAATACTTAGAGGTTGCTCATCTATATATTGTGCAACATGACTTCTTGTTTTAACCATGCTTGAATCATGTCACCTAACAGAGAAAGGAAATATGAATTAGAACAAAGACATGTAGTAGAAATAAAAAACTATTAACTTTCATAGACACAGAATACTTTAACTACCAAATTTACTTAAATTTACTCATTGTTCAGTTCAGTCGCTCAGTCGTGTCTGACTCTTTGCAACCGCATGAATTGCAGCACGCCAGGCCTCCTTGTCCATCACCAACTCCCGGAGTCTACCCAAACCCGTGTCCATTGAGTCGGTGATGCCATCCAGCCATCTCATCCTCTGTCATCCCCTTCTGCTCCTGCCCCCGATCCTTCCCAACATTAGGGTCTTTTCCAATGAGTCAACTCTTCACATGAGGTGGCCAAAGTATTGGAGTTTCAGCTTCAGCATCAGTCCTTCCAATGAACACTCAGGACCGATCTCTTTTGGGATGGACTGGTTGGATCTCCTTGCAGTCCAAGGGACTCTCAAGAGTCTTCTCCAACACCACAGTTCAAAAGCATCACTTCTTCGATGCTCAGCTTTCTTCACCATCCAACTCTCACATCCATACATGACCACTGGAAAAATTCACTCATTAAATCATTCCCTCATTAAATCATTAATTCACTCATTAAATCATTTTCAAATGAGAATGGTTGACTCCTTTTCTTGCTTTCAAGTTTGTGTTGAAAACTGATGTGTTTGACCAACTCACCATCTGCCTAGGTGATGAATATGTTTCCTTTTTTGATAGTATTTTGGAATTAAAGCTATCAATAATTTGGGGCTATTTTATCAATGGCATATGCAATTTAATGATTCTCTTTGGAAAAAAAAAGAGAATTTAATATGATGCTATATTTTTATTTATTTAATTTTGTTTTATTCACAAAACCTGTCAGAAAATAGGGGGAAAAATGAATAGCTTTTGTCATACCACAATATTAAATGTAAAAAGTAACATTTATTCCACACTACGTTTTGTCCACAGAGATTTTCATATGCATTATATTTTTACACAGAGTTTTTTTTTTTTTTAAGTAATTATATTTTTAAACACAGGCAATACTGTTTATTCACTGTCAAAAATGATAGCTACCTTTAAGTGATGTATATTGTCTGTGCATAGGAAAGCATCATATCTTATGCCTTATGACATTAATTATAAGTACCGACATTTAAAAATAAAGTGTCAGAAATGGCATTACCTTGCTTACCTCCATGATATTTCTGGATGTCAGACAGTTTGATCTTTGCCTGGAAAATTAAAGATTTAGTCAGCATGTCCTATTGCCTTATATATATATGTATATATTTTTGAAAATATGTTATCTTTCTCTTTCAAGAAAAGAAAATATTTCCTTATAATATTTTAGGATTTTTTGTACTCAGTGGAAATACTGAGTTCATTTTAGTCTAAGCCATATTATGGACTTAAACAAAGTAATTATTCATCCAACATATTTGCTTGAGTCTTTTTATTCACCGTATGACCAATATTGTAGAGTCAGTTTTTCCAAGAAATATGGCAGAATGTTATGCTTTTTATGTGATAAAAAGTTTAATATTGATGTGAATGGGACATTCACTCAATAAAATCAAGAGATGAAGAGAGGATAAAAAGAGATAGAAGGGGAAAATGAATGTTTGTTAATGAATGTACTTGTAAAACATTAAAGAAAATTATTTTCTAATGTTAAAAGATGTTACATTCCTTAAAGAAGTAGAATCATTTCATATTGAAACATTTATCAAACAATAGTTAAATAATTTAAAAGATTTTGATGTGTCCATGTGAGGACAGATACAACAACTGTCTCTGAGACTGACATGAAGACTAGCAGAATGTACAACTAAGGATATAAAGTAAAGGCTACATGGAGACAAGTGGGAGTGGCAGAGATGCAATCTAGTCAGAACCCACACCCCTGAGGTGGCAACTGATGAACAAGATGTATATCACAACTATGGAGGAACGCCTGACGTACAAGGGGTTTAAGCCTCATGTTAGGCTTCCCAGGCTAGGGGACTTGCATTGGGAAAACAAGCTCCCATAAAGTCTGGCTTTGAAATCCAGCAGTATTTTTAAGTCCAGAAGAACCAGAATGCTGTTGGAAATTTAGACTCTACTCTTCAAAGTTTTATGCACAAACTCACTCATTCCAAGTCCAGTTAGAGACAGCAGACTGAAAAACATCTGGGTCATTTTAGAACAGAGTCATGAGTATTTTAAGGCATAAATGGGAGGGTCAGGTATCTGGTGGAACTTGCTTCAGGGACTGGCAGGTACCTTTTTTTTTTAAACTCACCTTCCACCTAGCTGTCCCAGTACTCGCATACACCATTTCAATCACTCTTCCTCATCCTCACTTCCACCATACTCCCTACCCAATATTCCCCTAGAACCTGCCACACCCTACCCTTCATACTATCCCAGCTGGCACCAGCACTCCCAAAAGGGGCTCTGACTCTGGGGGATCAGTCCTGAACCCTGGCACATGCGCAGCAATTGTGACTGAGCCAACCCCACTCACCAGCATGCCTACAGCAAGCACAGTCCAAATACAACAGGAGAGGGAATGCCGCACACATAGGGGATACCTCCAAGCACCGGGCTCTGATTACCATGGTAAGGTGCCATGGGGCCCTACAGGCACCTTCTACATAAGGCCGCTCTATCAAGATGGGAGACATGTACCTGATATATCTGATACATGGAAATAAACACAGAGATAGGCAAAATGAAACAAAGGATTTCCTTCCAAATGGAAAAAAAAAACAAAACAAAAAAAAACCAGAACTAACTAAAGATAGATAAACCATTTAAGAAAAAGAGTTAAAAAATAGTAATAAAGATGCTAACTAAACTCAGGAGAATGGATAAACTCAGAATTTCAACAGAAAGAAAATATAAAAATGCGTCAGTTAGAACTGAAGAACACAACTGAAATGAAAGATAAACTGGAGGGAATTAATAGTACATCAAAGGATCAGAAGAATGGCTCCCTAATCTGGAATACAGGGGAATGAAATTAGCCCAATGGAATAGCAAAAAGAAAAAAAGAATTAAAAAAAAAAAAAATAAGGATAGTTTAAAGAGTCCTCTGAAACAATATCAGGGATACTAACATTCACATTAAAGGAGTCACAGAAGGAGAATAGAGAGAGAAAGAGACAAAAACCCCATTTGAAGAAATTGTGAATAAAAACTTCCCTAACCTGGCAAGGGAAGCAGCCATCCAAGTCCATGAAACACAGAGAGTCACAAACAAGGTAAACCCAAAGAGACACATACCAAGACACGTTATAACTAAAATGTTGAAGCTTGAAGCTTAAAGAGAAAAGAGTTTCTTAAAACAACAAGAGAAAAATAAATAGTTACATTCAAGAGAACCCCCATATCAGCTGATTTGTCAGGGGGAACTTTACAGACTATATGGGACTGCCCTGGCACAATGCTTTCAGAATACTGAAAGTAAAAAAAAAAAAAAAACAACAAAAAAAAAACTTACAACCAAGATTACTCTACGTAGCAAAATTATTCAGAGTTGAAGGAGAGATCAAGTTTCCTGGACAAGCAGAAGTTACATGAGTTTGTCACCACTAAACCGGCCTGACAAGAAATATTAAAGAGACTTTTATATAAGTGGAAAACACCATAGCTAGAAGTAAGAAAATTATGAAATAAAAAAATCACACTGATAAAGGCAAATATATAATAAAGGTAGTGGATCAAAAACTTACAAAGCTAGTTTAAGGATTAAAAGATAAAAGTAGTAAAATCATCTGTATCTAAAACAATAAGTAATACACAAAAAGATCTAAAACATGACATAAAAAACAAAATGTGAGAGGGGAGTGAAGTAAAACTGTAGTGGTTTTAGAATGCACTTAAATGTAAATGACCAACTTAAGATACAGTATGTATACATAGTACTATAAAACCTCATGGTAACCAGAAACCAAAAAACTATAATATGTATACAAAAAATTGTATGAAACATATTAAAAACATAACACTAAAGGAAGGAAAGTCGCTCAGTCATGTCCGACTCTTTGCGACCCCGTGGACTGTAGCCTGCCAGGCTCCTCCGTCCATGGGATTCTCCAGGCAAGAACACTGGAGTGGTTTGCCATTTCCTTCTCCAAGGGATCTTCCCGACCCAGGGATCGAACCCAGGTCTCCCGCATAACACTAAAGAAAGTCACCAAATCACAATGGAAGTTTACAACTGAAGAAAGAAGGAATAGAGAAGAGCTACAAAAACAACCACGGAGAAGGCAATGGCACCCCACTCCAGTACTCTTGCCTGGAAAATCCCATGGACGGAGGAGCCTGGTAGGCTACAGTCCGTGGGGTTGCTAAGAGTTGGACACGACTGAGCGACTTCACTTTCACTTTTCCCTTTCATGCACTGGAGAAAGAAATGGCAACCCACTCCAGTATTCTTGCCTGGAGAATCCTAGGGACGGCAGAGCCTGGTGAGCTGCCGTCTATGGGGTCACACAGAGTCGGACACGACTGAAGCGACTTAGCATAGCATAGCATAGCATACAAAAACAACCAGAAAACAATGAACAAAATGACAATAAGTACATACCTGTCAATAATTATTGCCATTAAAAAGAATACATATGAATCAGTTCTGATGAAGTGGATGAAACTGGAGCCTATTATACAGAGTGAAAACACCAATACAGTTTACTAATGCATATATATGGAAATTAGAAAGATCGTAACAATAACCCTATATGTGAGACAGAAAAAGAGACACAGATGTATAGAAAAGTCTTAGATTCTGTGGGAGAAGGCGAGAGTGAGATGATCTGAGAGAATAGCATTGAAACATGTATATTATCATATGTGAAAGAGATCGCCAGGTTCGATGCTTGAGACAGGTGCTCAGGGCTGGTGTACTGGGATGACCCAGACGGATGGGAGGGGGAAGGAGGTGGGAGGGGGGTTCAGGATGGGGGACACATATAAACCCATGGATGATTCATATCAATGTATGGCAAAAACCACTACAATATTGTAAAGTAATTAGCCTCCAACTAAAATAAATAAATTTAAAAAATAAATAAATAAATGTATATAGGCTGAATGCTACAGTCAAAAGACATAGGATGGCTGAATGGATTAAAAACAAAAATAAAAACAAATTAAGATACATATATACACTGCCTTACTGGAGACTCACTTCAGAGCTAAAGACACAACACAGACTTAAAGTGATGAAATGGAAAAAAAAAGATATTCTATGCAAATGAAAATAAAAAGACAACTGGTATAGTAGTATTTACGTCTGACAGAATAGACTTTAAAACAAATACTGTACGAAGAAACAAAGAGCATTACATAATAAAAGGATTAACCCACCAAGAGGATATAACACTTACAAGTATCGGTAAAACCACCGTAGGATCACTAAATACATAAAACAAATATTAATGGATGTAAATGGAGAAAGTGACAGTAATACAATAATAGTGGAGAACTTTAACACCCCACTTACATCAGGGAATAGATCATCCAGACAGAAAATCAACGAAGAAACATTGGCCGTAAGTGACACATTAGCACAGATAGGCTAAGTATCCACAGAAATTCCAACCCAAAACAGAAGAATACACTTTCTTTTCAAATGCACATGAGACATTTTCCATGTTAAATTACATGTTAAGCCACAAAAGAAGTCTCAATAAATTTAAAAATATTGAAATCGTATCAAGCATTTTTTTCTAACCACAGTGCTATGAAACTAGAAATCAATTACAAGAAGCAAAATGAAATAAACAAACATGTGGAAACTAAAACACATGCTTCTAAACAACCAATGGGTCAATATAGAAATCAAATAGGAAACAAAATTTAAAAGCACAAAGCGAAAGATTTAAAAATTCGACTATATAGAAATTAAAATTTTCTACATGGCAGAATCTGCCACAAGCAAAGTTTAAAGCAAAGACAAACTGATATATAGATGATATAGATTCTAGACATAAAGAAACATGGATAGTGATATATATGACTTAAATAAAAAGGCTAAAAGTTACCTACAAGTTGAAAAAACTTCAAGAATCAGGAAAATAAACAGACATTCATGCAACAAATGGCTGAAAATATTTTAAGAAACAGGAAAATAAATTCATGCAATGGATGGCATTGTGACTTGATACAAATTCATAGATGGAGGACAGTTAGATGTTGCCTAAATATATACTGTAAACACACACATATACACATATACATGCCTTATATACCTGTGACTTAGCAGTTCCAGTTTTAGAAATTTATCCTAGAGGTATAATCACACACATTTGAAATACAGGATTACAAGATTATTCAACCAGCATTGTTTACAACAGAAAAGACTGAAAACAGTCTGCAAGCCTATAAATAATGTCAGATAAATTATGACATACATAATGGGATACTATTTGGGAGTAAATAAAAAGTGAGGATATTCTTGATGTTGAATTGGAAAACTATCCAAGAATTATTAAATGAAAAAGTAAGTTATGAAACAGTATGTAGAGTATGCTGCTATTTATTGTACTCCCTTGGTACAAAGGGAGCCAAAGAAAGACTCTTACATTTTTTACATTTGTATGTGTTTGTATAATTATGAGGAGGTACACACACACTTGCTGCTGCTGCTGCTAAGTCGCTTCAGTCATGTCCGACTCTGTGCGACTCCATAGATGGCAGCCCACCAGGCTCCGCCGTCCCTAGGATTCTCCAAGCAGGAACACTGGAGTGGGTTGCCATTTCCTTCTCCAATGCATGAAAGTGAAAAGTGAAAGTGAAGTCGCTCAGTTGTGTCCGACTCTATGCGACCCATGGACTGCAGCCTACCAGGCTCCCCCGTCCATGGGATTTTCCAGGCAAGAATACTGGAGTGGGATGCCATTGCCTTCTCTGACACACACACTTAAATACACTCAAAACAAGAATGCTGTTTGAAGAATGGAAATAGTATAACTGACTACTGTCAGGTTCCTGTCCATATTTTTTGGTACTTACTGTTTGTTTTTAAGATCCCCCCAGTGTCTAGTGAGGACTTCCCTGATAGCTCAGTTGTTAAAGAATCCGCCTGTGATGTGGGAGACCTGGGTTGAATCCCTGGGTTGGGAAGATTCCCTGGGTTGGGAAGATCCCCTGGAGAAGGGAAAGGCTACCCACTCCAGTATTCTGGCCTAGAGAATTCCAGTGACTGTATAGTCCATGGGGTCGCAAAGAGTCAGACACGACTGAGCGACTTTCAGTGTCTACTCAAATTACCTGAAGATTCTGTACCTGAGGGTTTTTTTCTCCAATTCTTCCCTTTGGGCAAGCCAGGTGTGCCAGGGCACTAACACCCTGGGAGCAGCCTCCAGCAAGGGGAAGTGGGAGTTAAAGGATGATATCCCCAGATCCTTCCCCAGATGGTGGTCTCACCCTGGAATGTGTTCTGTACTAGTCTGTTAAGGACTTAAGTGGGATCATGGCCAGTTAATCTCAGCAGTGCACTGCTTGATAACAGATCCTCTACTGGCTTCATTCTCTCTCCTATCTCGTTTTTCCATGTTCTACCTGGTGCCCGTTAGAATTCCTTCCAGTAACCACATGCTTTACTGTCCTTATCTAGTTGTGTGCCTCTTTGGGGGCCAGCCTAAAGTATTGGATTACTGGGAAACAAGCAGGAGATAAAATTTCAACAGTATGCTCTCATTTTCTTTAATTTTGAATCATGCATGCTGTCTCTTCAGTCATGTCTGACTGTGTGCGACTCTATGGACTGTAGCCTGCCAAGCTCCTCTGTCCATGGGCAAACCCACATCTCATATCTCCTGCATTAGCAGATGGGTACTTTACCACTAGTGCCAACTGGGAAGCCCAATTTTGAATTATAAGGCTCTTCTAATAAAATTAGCTGAAAATATCGGATACTAGAAATTGAATGAGTTACAGCTCTAGACCACTTAATATCGTGAGCTCTAGGAGTTAGTCTTGTCTAGAGTTTGGGTGGAAGCCTGAAGTTTGGCCTACCAATTACATAAAAAGCCTTTTTGAAACTCCGCTATTTCAGCAAATGAATCATCTCACCTACAGTTGTCACAATCTAATTTTCCTTCTCCTCAAGTTTTAGGGTCAGATTGACTGCTACCTCATTCATTTCCCTCACTGCATTTTATAATTAAATCTTAATGACAGTTGCCAGATCTGTCACATCACATTGGGCTATGAAATATTTTTTATGAAAAGATCCTAGGGGCAGAGCTTATCTAGGTAATTCTTTCCCAATATATTCCTAACTGTACATTTTATTTTACAAACATCTACTTATTTTAAGACCTGTGGTTTTAGTATGCCCTTTGTTCACTGTCACTTTGGACGATCTTTTCCTTGGCTACTCCCACTGTTCAAGATAATGAGGCCAATTTAAACTCCAGGATTTTCACAAGTCTCAGTCCATGAAATTCCATACAGTGGAGATGGAATCAGATGCCCTGTATTCAGATTTTAACATCACCACCTGTCATGAAAAACCAGTGTGCCCCCTGTAAACTGTGGATAACTGAATGTGCCTTAGAGGGAGTGATACAAATTAATTATTAAGATATGATGCTGAGAAAGGACTTTTTTTAATATATGATCTAAATATGTTAGACCTCTTTCAGGATATTTTTTTTTTTTTTTTTATAAATTTATTTATTTTACTTGGGGGCTAATTACTTTACAATATTGTAATAGTTTTTGCCATACATTGACAAGAATCAGCCATGGGTTTACATGTGTTCCCCTTCCCGAACCCCCCACCCACCTCCCTCCCCCTCCCATCCCTCTGGATCATCCCACTGCCCCGGCCCCGAGCCCTTGTCACATGCATCGAACATGGAATGGTGCTCTGTTTCACATATGACAATACACATGTCTCAATGCCATTCTCCCAGAACGTCCCACCCTCACCTTCTCCCTCAGAGTCCATAAAATTGTTCCATGCATCTGTGTCTCTCATTCTGTCCCGCATATAGGGTTATCGTTACCATCTTTCAGATTCCATATATATGCATTAGTATACTGTATTGTTGTTTTTCTTTCTGGCTTACTTCACTCTGTATAATGGGCTCCAGTTTCATCCATCTCAGTAGAACCGGTTCAAATGTATTTTTTTTAATGGCTGAGTAATATTCCATTGTGTATATGTACCACAGCTTCCTTATCCATTCATCTGCTGATGGACATCTAGGTTGCTTCCATGTCCTGGCTATTGTAAACAGTGCTGCGATGAACATTGGGGTACACGTGTCTCTTTCAATTCTGGTTTCCTCGGTGTATATGCCCAGCAGTGGGATTGCTGGGTCATATGGCAGTTCTATTCCCAGTTTTTTAAGGAATCTCCACACTGTTCTCCATAGTGGCTGTACTAGTTTGCATTCCCACCAACAGTGTAAGAGGGTTCCCTTTTCTCCACACCCTCTCCAGCATTTATTGCTTGTAGACTTTTGGATAGCAGCCATTCTGACTGGTGTGAAATGATACCTCATTGTGGTTTTGATTTGCATTTCTCTAATAATGAGTGATGTTGAGCATCTTTTCATGTGTTTGTTAGCCATCTGTATGTCTTCTTTGGAGAAATGTCTGTTTAGTTCTTTGGCCCATTTTTTGATTGGGTCATTTATTTTTCGGGAATTCAGCTGCAGAAGTTGCTTGTATATTTTTGAGATTAATTGTTTGTCTGTTGCTTCATTTGCTATTATTTTCTCCCATTCTGAAGGCTGTCTTTTCACCTTGTTTATAGTTTCCTTTGTTGTGCAAAAGCTTTTAATTTTAATTAGGTCCCATTTGTTTATTTTTGCTTTTATTTCCAATATTCTGGGAGGTGGGTCATGGAGGATCCTGCTGTGATTTATGTCGGAGAGTGTTTTGCCTATGTTTTCCTCTAGGAGTTTTATTGTTTCTGGTCTTACGTTTAGATCTTTAATCCATTTTGAGTTTATTTTTGTGTACGGTGTTAGGAAGTGTTCTAGTTTCATTCTTTTACAAGTGGTTGACCAGTTTTCCCAGCACCACTTGTTAAAGAGGTTGTCTTTTCTCCATTGTATATTCTTGCCTCCTTTGTCGAAGATAAGGTGTCCATATGTGCGTGGGTTTATCTCTGGGCTTTCTATTTTGTTCCATTGATCTATATTTCTATCTTTGTGCCAGTACCATACTGTCTTGATGACTGTGGCTTTGTAGTAGAGTCTGAAGTCAGGCAGGTTGATTCCTCCAGTTCCATTCTTCTTCCTCAAGATTGTTTTGGCTATTCGAGGTTTCTTATATTTCCATACAAATTGTGAGATGATTTGTTCTAGTTCTGTGAAAAATACCATTGGTAGCTTGATAGGGATTGCATTGAATCTGTAGATTGCTTTGGGTAGAATACTCATTTTCACTATATTAATTCTTCCAATCCATGGACACGGTATATTTCTCCATCTGTGTGTGTCCTCTTTGATTTCTTTCATCAGTGTTTTATAGTTTTCTATATATAAGTCTTTTGTTTCTTTAGGTAGATATATTCCTAAGTATTTTATTCTTTTTGATGCAATGGTGAATGGTATTGTTTCCTTAATTTCTCTTTCTGTTTTCTCATTATTGGAGTATAGGAATGCAAGGGATTTCTGTGTGTTAATTTTATATCCTGCAACTTTACTATATTCATTGATCAACTCTAGTAATTTTCTAGTAGAGTCTTTAGGGTTTTCTATGTAGAGGATCATGTCATCTGCAAACAGTGAGAGTTTTACTTCTTCTTTTCCTATCTGTATTCCTTTTATTTCTTTTTCAGCTCTGATTGCTGTGGCCAAAACTTCCAAAACTATGTTGAATAGTAGTGGTGAAAGTGGGCATCCTTGCCTTGTTCCTGACTTTAGGGGAAATGCTTTCAATTTTTCACCATTGAGGATAATGTTTGCTGTGGGTTTGTCATATATAGCTTTTATTATGTTGAGATATGTTCCTTCTATTCCTGCTTTCTGGAGGGTTTTAATCATAAATGGATGCTGAATTTTGTCAAAGGCTTTTTCTGCATCTATTGAGATAACCATATGGTTTTTTTCTTTCAATTTGTTAATGTGGTGTATTACATTGATTGATTTGCGGATGTTAAAAAAACCTTGCATTCCTGGGATAAAGCCCACTTGGTCATGATGTATGATCTTTTTAATATGATGTTGGATTCTGTTTGCTAGAATTTTATTAAGGATTTTTGCATCTATGTTCATCAGTGATATTGGCCGTAGTTTTCCTTTTTTGTGACATCTTTGTCTAGTTTTGGAATTAGGGTGATGGTGGCCTCATAGAATGAGTTTGGAAGTTTACCATCTTCTGCAATTTTCTGGAAGAGTTTGAGCAGGATAGGTGTTAGCTCTTCTCTAAATTTTTGGTAGAATTCCGCTGTGAAGCCGTCTGGTCCTGGGCTTTTGTTTGCTGGAAGATTTCTGATTACACTTTCGATTTCCGTGCTTGTGATGGGTCTGTTAAGATCTTCTATTTCTTCCTGGTTCAGTTTTGGAAAGTTATACTTTTCTAAGAATTTGTCCATTTCTTCCAAGTTGTCCATTTTATTGGCATATAGCTGTTGGTAGTAGTCTCTTATGATCCTTTGTATTTCTGTGGAATCTGTTGTGATCTCTCCATTTTCATTTCTAATTTTGTTGATCTGATTCTTCTCCCTTTGTTTCTTGATGAGTCTGGCTAATGGCTTATCAATTTTGTTTATCTTCTCGAAAAACCAGCTTTTAGTTTTGTTGATTTTTGCTATGGTCTCTTTTGTTTCTTTTGCATTTATTTCTGCCCTAATTTTTAAGATTTCTTTCCTTCTACTGACCCTGGGGTTTTTCATTTCTTCCTTCTCTAGTTGCTTTAGGTGTAGAGTTAGTTGATTTATTTGATTTTTTTCTTGTTTCTTGAGGTACGCCTGTATTGCTATGAACCTTCCCCTTAGTATTGCTTTTACAGTGTCCCATAGGTTTTGGGTTGTTGTGTTTTCATTTTCATTCGTTTCTATGCATAATTTTATTTCTGTTTTGATTTCTTCTGTGATTTGTTGGTTATTCAGAAGCGTGTTGTTTAGCCTCCATATGTTGGAACTTTTAATAGTTTTTCTCCTGTAATTGAGGTCTAATCTTACTGCATTGTGGTCAGAGAAGATGGCTGGGATGATTTCAATTTTTTTGAATTTACCAAGGCTAGATTTATGGCCCAGGATGTGATCTATCCTGGAGAAAGTTCCATGTGCACTTGAGAAAAAGGTAAAATTGATTGTTTTGGGGTGGAAACTCCTGTAAATATCAATTAAATCTAATTTGTCTATTGTATCATTTAAAGTTTGTGTTTCCTTGTTAATTTTCTGTTTAGTTGATCTATCCATATGCGTGAGTGGAGTATTAAAGTCTCCCACTATTATTGTGTTATTGTTAATTTCCCCTTTCATACTTGTTAGTATTTGCCTTATATATTGTGGTGCTCCTATGTTGGGTGCATATATATTTATGATTGTTACGTCTTCTTCTTGAATTGATCCTTTGATCTTTATGTAGTGTCCTTCTTTGTCCCTTTTCACATCCTTTATTTTAAAGTCTATTTTATCTGAAATGAGTATTGCGACTCCTGCTTTCTTTTGGTCTCCGTTTGCATGGAATATGTTTTTCCACCCTTTCACTTTCAGCCTGTGTGTGTCCCTAGTTTTGAGGTGGGTCTCTTGTAGACAGCATATATAGGGGTCTTGTTTTTGTATCCATTCAGCAACCCTTTGCCTTTTGGTTGGGGCATTCAACCCATTTACATTTAAGGTAATTATTGATAAGTATGATCCCGTTGCCATTTACTTTGTTGTTTTGAGTTCGTGTTGAAACATCCTTTCTGTGTTTCCTGTTTAGAGAAGATCCTTTAGCATTTGCTGGAGAGCTGGTTTGGTGGTGCTGAATTCCCTCAGCTCTTGCTTGTCTGTAAAGCTTTTGAATTCTCCTTCATATCTGAATGAGATCCTTGCTGGGTACAGTAATCTGGGTTGTAGATTATTCTCTTTCATTACTTTAAGTATGTCCTGCCATTCCCTTCTAGCCTGAAGGGTTTCTATTGAAAGATCAGCTGTTATCCTTATGGGGATCCCCTTGTGTGTTATTTGTTGTTTTTCCCTTGCTGCTTTTAATATTTGTTCTTTGTGTTTGATCTTTGTTAATTTGATTAATATGTGTCTTGGGGTGTTTCGCCTTGGGTTTATCCTGTTTGGAACTCTCTGGGTTTCTTGGACTTCTGTGACTATTTCTTTCCTCAATTTAGGGAAATTCTCAACTATTATCTCCTCGAGTATTTTTTCATGGCCTTTCCTTTTATCTTCTTCTTCTGGGACTCCTATGATTCGAATGTTGGGGCGTTTCATATTGTCCCAGAGGTCCCGGAGGTTTTCCTCATTTCTTTTGATTCTTTTTTCTTTTTTCCTCTCTGCTTCGTTTATTTCCATCATTCTATCTTCTACCTCACTTATCCTATCTTCTGCCTCCGTTATTCTACTGTTGGTTCCCTCCAGAGTGTCTTTTATCTCCTTTATTTCATTATTCATTCTATATTGATTCCTTTTTATTTCTTCTAAGTCCTTGATAAACATTTCTTGCATCTTCTCAATCTTTGTCTCCAGGCTATTTATCTGTAACTCCATTTTGCTTTCAAGATTTTGGATCATTTTTATTATCCTTATTCTAAATTCTTTTTCGGATAGATTCCCTATCTCCTCCTCTTTTGTTTGGCTTTGTGGGCATTTCTCATTTTCCTTTACTTGCTGAGTATTTCTCTGCCTTTTCATCTTGTTTAGATTGCTGTGTTAGGCGTGGCTCTTCTGTATTCTGGTAGTATGAAGTTCCTCTTTGTTGTGGAGGTTCCTCACTGCGGTTGGGGTTGGACAGGTGGCTTGTCAAGGTTTCCTGGTTGGGGGAGCTTGTGTCGGTGTTCTGGTGGGTGGAGCTGGATTTCTGCTCTCTTGAGTGTAATGGAGTGACCAGTATTAATTTTTGAGATGTCTATGGATTTGGTGTGCCTCTGGGCAGCCTGTATATTGATGCTCAGGTCTATGTTCCTGCGTTGCTGGAGAATTTGCGTGGTATGTCTTGCTCTGGAACTTATTATCTCTTGGGTGGAGCTTGGTTTCAGTGAATTTATGGAGGCTATTGGATGGTCTCTTATTAATTAATGTTTCCCCTGGCTTTCAGTCTTATTCTTGCAGTAGCCTCAAGACTTCTCCTTCCATACAGCCTCAATAATAAAACTTTTAGGTTAATGGTGAAAAGATTCTCCACAGTGAGGGATACCCAGAAAGGTTCACTGAGTTACATGGAGAGATGAGGTGGGGGGGGTGAGTTGAAGTGACCAGGAGGGGAAGAGGGGAATTCAAATGTGGAGAGAGCAATCTAGCCAGTAAGCACTTCCCTCTGTGCTTTCCACAGTTTGGAACCCTCAGAGTGATTCACAGAGATACATAGAGAGGGGGGAGGAAGGTAACAGAGGTGAGCATGAGTAGAAAGGGAGGAATTAAGAGGGGAGAGAGAGATCTGGGCAGTATCCTGTTCCTGAAGTGTTCTCCGGTACCCAGAACACCCTCAGAGATTCACAGAATTGGGTTGAGAAGAGAAGGAGGAGGGTGGGAGATAGAGGTTCCCTGGGGGAGAAGAAAGAGCATCAATAGGGGGAGAGAGTGATCAGGCCAGTGATCACACTCCTGAGTAAAAATGGGTCCTAAAGATTGGGTTCTTAAATGTACAAAGTTGATATCAAATATGTAAAACACAGATTAAAAATCTAGAGTAGAGGTTAGACTCTTATAAAACTTACAATCTAAAAAAAAAAAAAAAAGAAAAAAGGGAACAGTGTAAAAAGAAAAAAAAACAGTAAAACAGTAAAAAAAGAAACAGTAAAAAAATGTAGAACAGGAAAAAAACATTAAAAAAAAAAAACACAAAAGGTATAAGATATATGTATGTAGTTTGCTTCAAAAATAGGGGTTTTTTTTTTTTTTTGCAAGTTAATAGTGGGTTATGAAAATGAAAGTTAAAGGTGTAATAGAGGACTTGAAGAAAAAGGAAAGAAGAGAAAAAAAATTTTTTTAATTAAAAAAAAAATTAAAAAAAAATTAAAAAAAATAATAATAGTAAAAAATATATATATCCCGGACTTTCTCTGGAGCTGTTGTGAGCAGTGTGGGATCTGCTCAGTTTTAGATAGATCCTTATTCCTGCTTATACTTTTCAAGAGCTGTAGGTCCTTTTTAATGCAGTCGGTATTAGCTACAGGGATCTTAATCTGTTGGCCTGTCCCTTCCAAAGCACTTCCCTCTGTTTATTTGGCTTCTGTTTGGAGATCTCTTCAGTATCTAATTTCCGCCCTGCAACAAAGCGGTGGAGGTGATCTCTTTAGGTTCGCTTGTTCAATCGTGCTGTGGGGAGGAAGGAACACTGCAATTCTGGCGTGTGTGTGGTAAGCTCGCAGTGTCTCGGCCGCACTGGGTTCGCCCCCGCTCACGGCGTGTGTGCTTTCCCCGTCTACCCTGCTCAGGCTTCAGGTTACTCGGCCGGGGAGCGGGCCCTGAGCTGCGTGCACTTCCCAGGACTAAGCCGCTCAGGTTCAGGCTCCCGGTTACTCCACAAAGGCGCAGACTCGATTTTGCCCGCGGCTTGTGCCGTTCCCGGTCGGAGCTGCCCAGGCGGCCAGGAGTTTGGCGAGGGCGCTGTCCCCTGTTGGGGCGGTGCGGCTTATCACCTCCCTGGTCCCCGCCTCGGTTTACGGGCGCGCCCGGCTCCGGTGTGCTTTGTGTCGGTTCTGGGGAGCTGGTCTCTGGCTGCGACCCTCCCGGCTGCTGTCGACCCTCCGGGATCTCAGGCAGTCTTTGCTTAAAAACTGGGAGCCTGTTTGCAGTTTGGTAGGGGGTGCCCTCTCTGGAGCCGAGTTTGCCCCTTTCCGGCTCTGGCGGGCCCCGCCTGCCCGCTGTGTCCGGCGGGGGATGGCGCAGTCCGCAGCCGGCTAGCTCTCCTCTGGTATCGCTCAGTCCTTTGTTCTGTGAGCGGGCCGGCAGTGCCTTAGAGTTGGGCTTTTCGCGGGATAGTTCTCTCTCTCTCTCTCGCTGTCCCACAGTTTAGGTTACTATCTCACGTTAGCTCCCTCAGATTGCCCTCGGGGCACTCGGGCCCGGTCCTTACCCTAGGCAATGCCGCCCGCTCCTCTCCGTTCAGCCCCCACTTGCTGGTGGCGGATGATGCGAGCGTCTGGGGTTCTTTGCTGGGAGTTGCTTTAGGCACGTAATCTGTCGATTTTATTTATTTTTTCCTCCCAGTTACGTTGCCCTCCGAGATAAAAAATCCTCCCCCACACCCGCCGGTGAGAGGGTTTCCTGGTGCTTGGAAATTCCTCCTCTTTTACGACTCCCTCCCCGGGACGGGTCTCCGTCCCTAACTCTTTTGTCTCTCTTTTTATCTTTTATAATTTCTCCTACCTCTTTTGAAGATAATGCGCAGTTTTTGTGAAAGCCTGACGTCCTCAGCCAGCCTTCAGAAGTAGTTTTGTGAAGTTTGGTCAGCGTTCAGATGTTCTTTCGATAAATTTGTGGAGGAGAGAGTGGTCTCCCCGTCCTATTCCTCCGCCATCTTCCCAAACTGACTGACCAGGATATTTTAAAAGTGAAAGTGTTAGTCTCTCAGTTGTGTCCAACTCTTTGCGACCTCATGGACTATAGGTTGTCAGGGTCCTCTGTCCATGGGAATCTCCAGGCAAGAATACTGGAGTGGATTGCCATTCCCGTCTTCAGAGAATCTTCCCAAACCAGAGCTCAAACCCAGGTCTCCAGCATTGGCAGGCAGATTCTTTACTGTCTGAGCCAGACAAATTTTCCCACACTTAACTATCATGCAAGCTCTGACACATGCTGTAGTTTATATTTGGTGATGCAGGAAATTCTAGTTTGTTTTTGACAATTTTCTGAGTTTTATCTCCTATTTATAGGTGATATGTGTTCTTCAGTTCAGTTCAGTCACACAGTCGTGTCTGACTCTTTGCAATCTCATGAACTGCAGCATGCCAGGCCTCCCTGTCCATCACCAACTCCTGGAATCTACCCAAACTCATGTCCATTGAGTTGGTGATGCCATCCAACCATCTCATGCTTTGTCGTCGCCTTCTCATCCTGCCCTCAATCTTTCCCAGCATCAGGGTCTTTTCAAATGAGTCAGCTCTCCGCATCAGGTGGCCAAAGTGTTGGGGTTTGAGCTTTAACATCAATCGTTCCAATGAACACCCAGGACTGATCTCCTTTAGAATGACAGGTTTGATCTCCATGCAGTCCAAGGGACCCTCAAGAGTCTTCTACAACACCACAGTTGAAAAGCATCAATTCTTCCACGCTCAGCTTTCTTTAGAGTCTAACTCTCATATCCATACATGACTGCTGGAAACACCATAGCCTTGACTAGACGGACCTTTGAGGACAAAGTAATGTCTCCGCCTTTTAATATGCTGTCTAGGTTGGTCATAACTTTCCTTCCAAGGAGCAAGCGTCTTTTAATTTCATGGCTGCAATCACCATCTGCAGTGATTTTGGAGCCCAGAAAAATAAAGCCTACCACTGTTTCCACTGTTTCCACTGTTTCCCCATCTATTTGCCATGAAGTGATGGGACCCGATGCCATGGTCTTAGTTTTCTGAATTTTGAGCTTTAAGCCAACATTTTCACTCTCCTCTTTCACTTTCATCAAGAGGTTTTTTTAGTTCCTCTTCACTTTCTGCCATAAGGGTGGTGTCATCTGCATATCTGAGGTTATTGACATTTCTCCTGGCAATCTTGATTCCAGCTTGTGCTTCTTCCAGCCCAACGTTTCTCATGAAGTACTCTGCATATGGGTTAAATAAGCAGGATGGCATATACAGCCTTGAAGTACTCCTTTTCTCATTTGGAACCAGTCTGTTGTTCCATGTCAAGTTTTAACTGTTGCTTCCTGACCTGCATACAGGTTTCTCAAAGGCAGGTCAGGTGGTCTGGTATTCCCATTGCTTTCAGAATTTTCCACAGTTTATTGTGATCCACGCAGTCAAAGGCTTTGACATAGTCAATAAATCAGAAATAGATGTTTTTCTCGGAGAAGGCAATGGTAACCCACTCCAATACTCTTGCCTGGAAAATCCCATGGACAGAGGAGACTGGTAGGCTGCAGTCCATGGAGTCTCTAACAGTCGATCACGACTGAGCAACTTCACTTTCACTTTTCACTTTCCTGCATTGGAAGAGGAAATGGCAACCCACTCCAATGTTCTTGCCTGGAGAATCCCAGGAACAGGGGAGCCTGGTGGGCTGCCATCTATGGGGTTGCACGGAGTCAGACACGACTGAAGCAACTTAGCAGCAGCAGCAGCAGATGTTTTTCTGGAACTCTCTTGTTTTTTCAATGATCCAGCAAATCTTGGCAACTTGATGTTTGGTTTCTTTGCCTTTCTAAATACAGCTGGAACATCTGGAAGTTCACAGTTCACTTTTTGCTGAAGCATCACTTGGAGAATTTTGAGCATTACTTTATTAGCGTGTGAGATGAGTGCAATAGTGCTGTAGTTTGGGCATTCTTTGTCATTGCCTTTCTTTGGGATTGGAATGAAAACTGACCTTTTCCAGTCCTGTGGCCACTGCTTAGTTTTCCAAATTTATGACGTATTAAGTGCAGTACTTTCACAGCATCATCTTTTAGGATTTGAAATAGCTCAACAGGAATTCTATCACCACCACTAGCTTTGTTTGAAGTGATGCTTCCTATGGCCCACTTGACTTCACATTCCAGGTTTTCTGGCTCTAGGTGAGTGCTCACACCATCCAGGCTTCAATAGTACGTGAACTGTGAACTTCTAGATGTTCAAGCTGGATTTAGAAAAGGCAGAGGAACCAGAGATCAAATTGCCAACATCCATTGGATCGTCGAAAAAACGAGAGAGTTCCAAAAAAATATCTGCTTCTGCTTTATTGACTGTGCCAAAGCCTTTGACCATGTGGATCACAACAAACTGTGGAAAAGCCTCAAAGAGATGGGAATACCAGACCACCTGACCTGCCTCTTAAGAAATTTGTATGCAGGTCAAAAAGCAACACTTAGAACTGGACATGGAACAACAGACTGGTTCCAAATTGGGAAAGGAGTACATCAAGGTTGTATATTGTCACCCTGTTTATCTAACTTATATGTAGAGTACGTCATGAGGAATGCTGAACTGGATGAAGCATAAGCTGAAATCAAGATTTCCAGGAGAAATGTCAATAACCTCAGATATGCAGGTGACATCACCCTTATGGCAGAAAGCGAAGAAGAACTAAAGATCCTCTTGATGAAAGTGAAAGAGGAAAGTGAAAATGTTGGCTTAAAACTCAACATTAAGAAAACTAAGGTCATGGCATCTGGTCCCATCACTTCATGGCAGATAGATGGGGAGACAGTGGAAACAGTGGAAGACTTTATTTTTTTTTGGTCTCCAAAATCACTGCAGATAGTGACTGCAGCCATGAAATTAAAAGACGCTTGCCCCTTGGAAGATAAGTTATGATTAATCTAGACAGCTTATTAAAAAGCAGATACATTACTTTGCCAACAAAGGTCCGTCTAGTCAAGGCTATGTTTTTTCCAGTAGTCATGTATGGATGTGAGAGTTGGACTATAAATAAAGCTGAGTGCCGAAGAATTGATGGTTTTGAACAGTGGTGTTTAAGAAGACTCTCGAGAGTCACTTGGATAGCAAGGAGATCCAACCAGTCCATCCTAAAGGAAATCAGTCCTGAATATTCATTGGAAGGACTGATGTTGAAGCTGAAACTCCAATATTTTGCCACCTGATGCGAGGAACTGACTCAATGGGAAAGACCCTGATGCTGGGAAAGATTGAGGGCAGGGGAAAAAGGGGAAGACAGAGGATGAGATGGTTGGATGGCATCACCAACTCAATGGACATGAGTTTGAATATGCTCCAGGAGTTGGTGATGGGCAGAGAAACCTGTCCATGGGATCACAGAGTCAGACATGACTGAGCCACTGAACTGAGATCCCTATGAGGGATCTACTACTCCTTTCGCATGTGAGGACTGCAAGACTAAGAAACTTCTCTTTGTTTTCCAATTCTGTTCTTAGCTTTTTGTATTGCCACTTACTCAACAAGATTCCATAAGAAAACTGAGAAAGCAGAAAGGTCTAGCTTGGTTTATGGTGTGCTGTGCTTAGTTGCTCAGTCATGTCCAACTCTTTGTGACCCCATGAACTGTAGCCCACCAAGCTCCTCTGTCCATGGGGATACTCCAGGCAGTAATACTCGAGTGGGTTGCCATGTCCTCCTCCAGGGGATCTTCCAACCCAGGGATCAAACCCAGGTCTTCCGCATTGCAGGTGGATTCTTTACCATCTGAGCCACCAGAGAAGTCCAACTTGGTTTATAGGTTCTCCCAAATTCTAATGTAAGACTTGCGGGATCATATGTAGCTATTAAAACTTTACCTGTTTACTCCATTGGAAAATAAGAGTTTCTCCATTGTTGAGAAAAGTTTCTCTCTTGGTGAAAAATTTGTTTCTCCACCAATCATGCAAGCTAGCTAAGTTACCCTGGGATGGAAATGGCCACGGATTACTACTCACCTTGAGAGGTCTTATTTCCTTTAAGAAATTTCTTTATTTGTACTTTTTATACAGTGCCAGACTTTAGGGACCTTAAATACCCATTAAAAATATTGTTTCATATGCTTTCTCATTGGGAGAGTGATGGTCTTTTATGACTTTCCATGTATAACTAGTAGGACTTGCCAGGTCAGTGGTAAAAAGTTCACCTACCAATGCAGGGGCCTCAGGAGACACAGGTTCCTCCTTTGGGTTGGGAAGATCCCCTAGAGAATGAAACAGCATCTCACTCCAATATTCTTGATAGGATAATCCCATGGACAGAGGAGCCTGGCAGGCTACAGTCTATGGGGTCACAAAGAATTGGACACAACTGAGCACACAGGCATATGTAACCAGTAGTGGAAGATCTATAATGTGCTCTCAAACACAGGATTTGATATGATCAGAGTGAAATTGTTTCTCTTTATTTTCAAAACATTTTGTACTTTGCATGAATGCTTCTTCTTGTTTTCTAAGTTATTATTTACACTATGATTTCAAGTCCTTCTATTTCAGTCCTACAGTAGCTCATTCTGCATTTCTAGGTTAATGTAATGCCCTGCTAATCATTTTCCTCTCCTGATGATTGGTATAGTTTATTTCAGAATTTTTTACATTTTCCATATGCAAACAGAAATAAAGGAGTATCTAAAATTTTATGTGTACGAAGTTGCATAAGTATCCTTCTCTGCACTTTTAATATTCATCTTTACAATATTCAAATATACTGTATATTATTATACAATGGAGGCTGGCAATTTAATGTATATTTGTGTATTATAATATTCCTTTTAAATATCCATTAATATGTTTCCTCTACTCCTTAGTCACTTAAACAGCAAAAAGACAATGAAAATGTAGTGACTGGTCTTATTCCTCAGTACTTTTTCTTCTTGTATGCATAGAATTTTTCGATGTTGGAAGTCAGTAATTCAGAAGAACAATTAAATAGTGGATCTTGACTCACTAGAGTGATGAAAAAAAAGTGTGAATGTCGTTCAGTCGTGTCCGACTCTTTGTGACCCCATGGTCTATACAGTCCATGGAATTTTCCAGGCCAGAATACTGGAGTAGGTAGCCTTTCCCTTCTCCAGGGGATCTTCCCAACCTCGGGATCAAGCCCAAGTCTCCAGCATTGCAGGCAGATTCGTTACCAGCTGAGGTATAAGGGAAGTCCAAGAATGCTGGAGTGGGTAGCCTATCCTTTCCCCAGCAGCTCTTCCTGACCCAGGAACCGAACCGGAGTCTCCTGCATTGCAGGCAGATTCTTTACCAGCGAAGCTATCAGAAAATCCCTTAACAATAACTAAGGAGTAAGTCTTGCTAGAATACTAGAATGGGTAGCCTTTCCCTTCTCCAGGGGATCTTCCCAACCCAGGGACTGAACCCAGGTCTCCCACATTGTGGGTGGATTCTTTACCAGCTGAGCCACAAGGTGGTTTATGTTTTCCAATATTGGATATTAATTTCATGCTAAGTTGTACTTCTTGATTCAGTATACAAAAGCTAAATAACCAAGACCACCTAGTTGAAAGCGTATACTCAGAACCTTCATACTAAATCACAAGCTCATATATGAGGCAAAGATAAGTTATTTTTTAGGCAAAATAAGTTATTGAGGCAAAAAAATAAGTTTATTTTTTAATAAGAGAATAGTAAATTCTAAAGTGTGAAAAGTTGGAGGGAAGAAAGAAATTGAGTGGAAATTAAGTAGACATTAAGTAAGTGTTAAGAGTGAGAAGGAAAACAGAAGTTAACTGAGAAGATGGTCAAAACTAGGTGATAAAAAGTTGATGTGACATGTTTGGAACCCTAAACCAAACTTACTGGCATGCACTGGTGACCAATGTCACATACACAAAAAATATACTTCAAGTCTTTATTGCTAGCTGCTGCTTAGAAGAGTTGTTTCACTGTTGCTCAAAGAAAATTCTCCCAGAGTGTCCAAAACATGCTATAATGACTGAAATAATTACTTTGAAAATCAGAGTACTTGTGACTTCTGGTTGTATACCTTCCATGGTAGAAGTAGATAAACCAGTGTGGTTCAAATTGATTGTGTTTTTTAAAGGAAGAAAAAGCTCTCTCTGTAGGAGATTGCACAGACACAGGATTAACTACAATCCTAATGATCTTTCATAGATATTGTGTATGAAACTGAAATGTAGGTGCCGTCTAAACAGTTGATACCCAGATATACTATTTCCTTTCCGCTTCATTTTTTGTAGGTCATAAAATTAGGGTTGCATTGTACAAAGTTTGTATAAATAAAATAAGGAACAGAAAAAATGCACAACTACATACCTATTGAATTTATCAATTTCCTGGCAAAAAGTCATGGCATTATAACATAAAGACAACCGTATACTTAAATTTCTTGCCCCTCCCAAATGAAATGACATTTATCTTCACTGATCTCTGTAAAAGAATTTTAAGCAAAAAGTGTAGTCCACTGTGTCTAAAACCTTGTCTATGAAGAGACAGTGTAATAGACAAAGAGAAGATCTCGAATCAAAGAAGGTGCAATATAGGAGATATATGGCTTAGATATCATATAGTGAACTGTATTTGACTTTAATATTTCTTAAAACTGCCTTTGAAAACCAGAGGAAGAGAGTAACATTTGCCAAGTTTTATTATTGGTTTAAAGATATACGCATTGATGGGGTGTAGAACATGAAAAATCTGTAGCAGATATTATGCCATTTAATATGTAATGACCCTGTGAGTTGTTCATTATTCGCATGTCACAGATTAGAAAACTGAGGTTCACACTGAAAAGTGCGAGGGAGGGCCAGTTTTGAAATCAGACATTCCTGCTCACATCCTATGTTCTTGCCGCCATAATTTATATCTTTCTATAAGTCTGTATAAAATTTCAAAGTAGGCTACAATTTTAATTCTATTCTATGAAGCTGAATTTCATTAAATTCAGACCTATTAGAACTGGCTCTACATTAAGAAAGCTTATAGAAATTTCATTCCTTAAGTATATAGCTAATTGGTTGTATATAGTTTATTTATATAGTTTGATTCTCAAATAGCTTAGAATTTTAAATTATCAAGTCATATTCCAAAATTGCTTTAAAATGATTCAGTATAACAATGATTGACTAAGTTCCATTTAATATATTTCCTTCCAGATATGGAAAAATGTCTTCTTAGCTAGCTAACTCTTTTACATAAACCACAACAAGCATATGAAAATTACCTAATAATTGTCCTAAATTGTTATAGGTTTGCTGAATTTAAAAAATCAATATTGACAACTTGCAATTGTTCTAGCATTTAAAAAGTCTTAAAATAAAAACAGCCTATGATCAGATGCATTCATATACATTGCATTGTGTCCCTCACCCCCAGGAACACCAATCAAGAGGAAATAAATAATAGTGTTCTAACCAAAAAGAAAAAAATAAAAACAAAACTCAAAAGTAAGGAAATTTTCTAGAGAGTGTTACATTTCCTAAAGTGTCATGTATCATATGTTCTGATTGTCACCCTGATGCTGTCAAATAAATTTTGTCATTCAGATTCAAGCATTTAGATATTGGACGAGTCCAGGGAATTTATCTATCTTCAGATTCATGTACCTTTACCCATATAAGAATTATTCACATTTTCAGATAAAATGCCAGTTGGACTACGTAACCAACTTTTTTCTAGTTTTATTTCATGAGTGGTATTATATTAGGAGTTGGAGAAAGGAGAAAAGGGAATTTCACAAATGTTTCAGGATATTTTTAATAAGGCTTTAATTTAGAAATGTTTTAATTAAAAAATGGTGCCAATGAGAAGACTTAAATGCAGGATGTGTAAAAGGTTGTTCTGAAAATTATCAACTCTTACTTGCAGGACAGGGAAGCCTCATGCGCTGCAGTCCATGGAGTCTCAAAGTCAGACATGACTGAGTGACTGAACAATATGCACAGGACCCAAGAATCAGCATTCTAGATTTCAGTATATAGTTACATAATAGAGAGTTTTGAATCATCGGGAGCTAGGGTCTGCTTTGGGGAAATATATAATCTTATTAAGATCTCTCATAATCCCTATTTTGCTGATTCACATTTTTAATTTGATCGATATTTTTAATTCCTATCTTCACCACACTGCATGATCTAACAGATTATGTTATAGCCTGATAGAAATGATACAGGAAAAGAGTCTGGGTTTCTCACACCCTCCGTGACTCTCTGAGTTTACTCAGTATTTCTTAATTTGATTGATGACTGTGACATGAGGTGTGCATGATATTGTATAAATATCACAATCACTAGATAGCTTTGAAGTTATTTAACAAAACTGAGTATCTATAAAAATTTGACAAAATATCACCATTTTTACAGTTTAAGTGATCTTTCAAGTGTACATAATATTGAGTCCTATTTATTTAGGTTCTTTGTGGCTGCTGCTGCTGCTGCTGCTAAGTCGCTTCAGTTGTGTCCGACTCTGTGCGACCCCATAGACGGCAGCCCATCAGGCTCCGCTGAACCTGGGATTCTCCAGGCAACAATACTGGAGTGGGTTGCCATTTCCTTCTCCAGTGCATGAAAGGGCAAAGTGAAAGTGAAGTCACTCAGTCATGTCTGACTCTTAGCGACCCCATGGACTGTAGCCTACCAGGCTCCTCCATCCATGGGATTTTCCAGGCAAGAGTACTGGAGTGGGGTGCCATTGCCTTCTCCGTCTTTGTGGCAGTTATGTTTAAAAAATCAGCAATTTTCTAACAATAGAATTTGTTTTTCTGGAATAAGAAATAGGAAAAGAAACTGATTTAAGTAAGTGATATAACTTCAAATTTGATGAAGTTAAATGATCAAAAGTTGATGTTAGATTATTCCTCTATATACAGAATTCTTGGCAGAGAATTTATTTAACAATATCAGTTGTAATTTTATCATTGCAGAGACTTCTTCATGTATAATTTATCCAGGTTTTGCTTCAATTTAAAACCATTCCTGTAGTTGCATTTTCTGTGAAAAAGGAGAATGACTTCACAATAAAACTTCAGTTAAAAGGCAACTTTACACTTAAATAAAATTTTATTTTGATATTATAACAAATGTAAATAATGTCTGATATTATTATTTATTCATTCCAGTATTCTGGACCCATTCAATACTTCCATGTCACTTTCCATTCTTCTGATGTGGAATCAAAATGTGTACATACTGCTTCACTTTTTTAAAACAGAAAAATACCTTATTTCATATAAAAGCATGCTATACTTTTTTATTTATATTATTTAAAATTATTTTTGTGTTCTGAGACAGCCTAAAGACAAGCTACATTTTGTTAGGTAAAATTAATGAGACAATTAAAACTTTTAAACAGCAGATTATGTGACTCCACTAGTTATGTCATAATTTTAAGTGTTATTTAGATATTTGAACAAGCAGTTAATTATTTAAAAACTTCTGAACTGTGGAACATCAATCCATTTTCACAAATCTCATTTTAAAACCATTTTCTATAATCAAGAGTAGATCTGCTTAGTTCCCCTTACTCTTCCCCACTCCCACTGCATAACCCCTTTCCTTTTGTATTTCTTTTTCTCTACCATCAACATTTTGTTTCAAAATTGGCATGAGCTTATTGTCTTAATCACACATTCTCATGAGATAAAATCTTATTTCAAACCAGAGAACACAGTATATAACACAGGATAACACAATAAATTCCATTACTAAACTAAATCTCCAGATTAGCTTAGAATGGGGCATGTTTAATCATCTCTATATTCCAGGACATCCTGCTGTGATATAAACAGATGTATTTTAAGTAGTAAAGAAGAGTTATACTTCCCTTTTGCTGTCATAAAATCTTAATTTATTTTTACAAAATAGAAGGCAAATCATGAAGAAATATGTGACATCTTAAATATACTAAATTACTAATCTTCTGCTGGCCAGTTTATTCAATACTCTCTGATGTGGAGTGAAGGTTTGAATCTCTTCCTTAAGAGAAACTGAGCAAAATGATGGCTGGAGAGAAACATGTTATCACACCTGCAACTTTCTCTTTCAAAAACACAAGGAGGGAAAAAGTTTCCTCATCCAAAACTTGCATTCATTTTCAACTGCATAGACCCCCCAAGTACATGTTTGTAGGAAATGTAGAAGAGGATCCAGCACAGTCCATGATTCTGCCTGCATATACTAAGAACTGGGAAAGAGAGAGAAATGACACTCCTCTGGACCCAAGGGATGCGTCTCTGTTTTGAGACTTAGAAATGGAATATAATTCTGACCTTGAAGGGGCAGCTTATTTACCACATCATTCTATGTTCTCAGAGGGGGGAAAAAAAAGGGTGAATTTAATTATATCCTTGTCAAGAGGTAATTCCATCTCAAAAATTAATTTTCGGTGCTTTGGAGTTATTGCACATTAAAAATTTTGTCACACAAAAGACATGGGTGGCTGTCATAAACATTTTGAAACTATTGACCTTACATAGCTTCATCTGCACAACTATTGATTTTTTTCTGTCTTTATTTTGACATTTCATATGATTTCATCTAACATTCATCACTGTAGAAATGTCAGGCTTAAGGGTGCTTTTTTATTGTTTGGGTAGAGCAATCATAGAAATAGTTTACTACTTATCTATTAGAAGCAGTAGGCTGGATTCATCGATGCTGAAATGATTCAGCGTCAACTTACCACACTTATTTTTCCAGAGGTTTCCAGGTTGCTCTTTTTTTCCCTCCTGAGATGTGAATTGGGTTGTCACTTTGGATATTAGATGTCAATAATTCATTAACTAGGCTCTAAAACACTAAATCCATGAATATTCTTAACTGAGGACTTTGTGAAATATAAATGATACAACTGTTAATACAGTTTCTGTTTGTTGAGAAGGTGATGTGGAGCACTAATACATTTCCAAATACCAATTATTCAATACATAATCAGAAATCAGTAATTTAGTGTGGTTTTATTATATAAATGTTTTGTCTTATCCAAATTTTCAGACACGATTCTTCATGTTGTCTTCCTCCAGCCTCATGGGAGATAAATGGCTTTTTAAAAGACTGAATGGCATCTGTGACCAAAATATCATCTGAAAATATGTATTTCTCTTTCACTTGGGTAGCTTTCTTAAAATGAATTTGCAATGTGTTAAAAAATAAACCAAGGACTTCTACTGAGCAGTGAATAATTTATGTGTAAATAGGCTGACTTTTATTAGTATAAAAACTGGAAGAAGAGTCAACAAATTACTTGTCTTACTATAGGCTAGTTTCAGACCAGCCAACAGCATGTAAAAATTGTATTTTCAGGCAGAACCAGCTACATAATTTGCAAGGCTCAGTGCAAAATGAAAACATGGAGCCCTTTGTTCAAAATTAGTAAAAATTTCAACAACAGCTAACATTAAACACAAGGGCCTTTGTTAAGTGTTGGACTCTGTTTCTGAATAGACTGCATGCTCGTTAAACTAGCTCTGTTTTTAGGTCCTATTCATGAAAGTTTAACTTTCTAATTCCATTTGTTAATGAAGAAAACTTGACCTCCTAACACTATAGTTTTCTCTTCCAAGAAAGCAAACTTGAACTGAGATAATCCATATTCAGGTTCAATAAAATACCATTAGGTAACTAAATTTTTAAAAATGATTTATTGCTAAAGTATGCAAAGTGTTACTTTGCTTGATTATTTGTTTTTAGTCTCTGAATTAGCAATAGGTTTTTATTTTTTATTGCTAGCTAAAGTAAAAGCAAAATAAATATATAAGTAAATTCCACTTAATCATTCTTATGATAACATTTCCTGTTTATAGATGGCAAATCCAGAAGCTTCAGGTATCTCTCCATCTGTCAGCTGATTTGCAGAGAAAAGTACTGTTAATGAAAATGGTAGTGTACACAAGGTGATCTTTAGAAGTTACCCACTATTCTCAAAATGACATTGCTTTCCATGGCAAATAAGAAACTATTATCTGGTTTTCATGTCCTCAAACAATTGTTATCAAAGCAGTAATAATTGATTTAATAGGAAAGAAAGTGTTATAATATGACTCTGTCTCATTTATTAATGAAACATTTTTCTATTGGCCAAAAAATTACTGGAAGAAGTATTATGCTATAAAATACATTGGAAAATTTGTAACATATGATTCTTGAATTCTAAGTGTTTGCAATGTTTTAAAATGAAGTCACTGTAATAAAATGTAATTATATTTTAGTGGCATGTAAGCTTTTTTCTCTTTCAGTTAAATAGAAAACTAAGATTTTTTGAGTCTTTAATGTTTTAATTATATATTTGATTCTGTGAAGAACAGTTCTACTAATGAGAGCTGGCCTACATAATGACATTCCTCATTGTATTATTTAACTAATCAGATTTTTCCTACAGTCTCAGCATTTACTTGCCTTTATATATTCAAAGCAGATGCTCTTATGCTCTTATGTGTATTAATATTAATTGAAGTTATTCAGGTGGATGACAAAGAAAATTAGACCCCTCAGGGTATCATCTTCCCTTGTAGTTTTTAAAAAAGCTTTCAAGAGCTGCGTGTATAAATTTGAACAAAATGCTCTACTCCACATGCCACTGTAGATTTATTAATAAGCTTTTGATCATGCAACTGAGAATGCCTCTGATAAAATATATTCCTCATAAAAGGTTCACATGATGAAATGGGTTTATAAAAATAAATTTACACAAATTCTAAAATATAATTTTGACTATAAAATTATAAGAAAAATGTTTACTAGGTTTATTACTTTTGTTGAGAAAAATTGTATTCTGGCAGAAGAAGGATAATCAAGATGGGGTTAAAGTATTTGTTGTTGTTCAGTTGCTAAGTCATGTCTGACTCTTTGGGACCCCATGGACTGCAGCACGCCAGGTTCCCCTGTCCTCCGCTATCTCCTGGAGTTTTCTCAAATTCATGACCATTGAGTTGGTGATGCTATCTTACCATCTCATGTTTGCCGTCCCTTCTCCTTTTGCCTTAAGTCTTTCCCAGCATTAGGGTTTTTTCCAGTGAGTCAGCTCTTCTCATTGGGTAGCCACAGTATTGGAGCTTCAGTTTCAGCATCAGTCCTTCCAGAGAATATTCAGGATTGATTTCCTTTATGATTGACTGGTTTGATTTCCTTGCAGATATTTGCATATATGAAAGAAAAAAATATGTAGGTTAAAAATGCCTATCAATGAACTGATGTGAGTTAAGTTTGGAATAAAGTATATATACTTGAGAATGAGGGATAGAGGAATATTGGGAAGAAAAAACTCCCTGGTTTAGTTGTGTGTCAGATCATAATGTTTATATAAATCAATACCCAGATGTGTTTCTAAATCATGGGGCTTTCAAAAAACACTTTGTCTATGGAATTTGTGAAGTATTTAAAATCTTTTGTACTCTGTGGAAGAGAAAGTTTAGATCTCTCCTCCAAAGTATGGATTTAATTCTATATTCAAATTCACAGATAAAAAATCTTCATGGAGGTCTGATGAAATTGCAAAATATAAATGGTATCTGTTACTTTCAGCAGAATAAAAGTAAAAAAAAAAAAAATTTTCTCCCAATAGTACCACAGGGAGGAATACATACAGTTTCAAAGCACAGGATAAATTACTGATAACAGTATTTTAGTGGAAATATGAACAGCTGAAATAGAACTGAGAAACAGTGTAGCAATTGAAAACTATTCTTAAAATTATCAGATTGAGAAGGGTACTGAGGAAATGTAAGTCTAAAGTCATTTCTTGCTTGCTTACTCTATGAACTGAAACAGTTTCTTAGATAAAAAGAAGAAAAGGCACATTCTGTTGACTGATCCTCCATAGTAAACAAAAAGCTTCATCGATTCCCCAAAATGTTTTAATACAGTTCCACTGAATACCTCCACCCTTATTTTCCAGTCTGTCCTCTCGTACTTTTCCCTTCTTGCTTTTTCTGCTTCCTACCTCTCTGCTCGTTTAGACTGCCATTTCTCTCATCTGCACAGATTCTGACTCTACAGAAATTTTGAGGGGCCACTCATATACCACCCAATTTCCAAGACTTTCCTGAACCTCTCAGATCAAAGGGATATCCCTTCCTCTGAATATTCTTGTTGTTGTTCAGTTTCTAAGTTGTGTCTGACTCTTTGAGACTCCCATGAACTGCAGAACACTAGGCTTTCATGTCCATCCCTGTCCCCCAGACTTTGATCAAACTCATGTCCATTGAATAGGTAATGCCATCCAACTATTCTCTGCCACCCCCATTTCCTTTGCCTTCAGTCTTTCCCAGCATCAAGGTCTTTTTCAGTGAGTCAGTTCTTTGCATCATGTGGCCAAAGAATTGGAGCTTCAGCTTCAGCATCTGTCCTTCCAATGAATATTCAGGGTTGGTTTCCTTTAGGATTGACTGGTTTGATATCCTTGCAGTCCAAGGAACTCTCAAGAGTCTTCTCCAGCACCACACTTTGAAAGCATCAATTCTTCTGCACTCAGCCTTCTTTATGGTCCAACTCTCACATTTGTTTATTGACTATGCCAAAGTCTTTGACGCAGAGTACATATCATGAGAAACTCTGGACTGGACGAGGCACAAGCTGGGATCAAGATTGCTGGGAGAAATATCAATAACCTCAGATATGCAGATGACACTACCCTTATGGCAGAAAGTAAAGAGGAACTAAAGACCCTCTTGATGAAAGTGAAAGAGGAGAGTGACAAAGTTGGCTTAAAGCTCAACATTCAGAAAACTAAGATCATGGCATCTGGTCCCATCACTTCATGGCAAATAGATGGGGAAACAGTGGAAACAGTGGCAGGCTTTATTTTTCTGGGCTCCAAAATCACTGCAGATGGTGATTGCAGCCATGAAATTAGAAGACACTTACTCCTTGGAAGGAAAGTTATGACCAACCTAGATAGCATATTAAAAAGCAGAGACATTCCGTTGCCAACAAAGGTCCATCTAGTCAAGGCTATGGTTTTTCCAGTGGTCATGTATGGATGTGAGAGTTGGATGGTGAAGAAAGCTGAGTGCCGAAGAATTGATGCTTTTGAACTGTGGTGTTGGAGAAGACTCTTGAGAGTCCCTTGGGCTTCAATGAGATCCACCCAGTCCATCCTAAAGGAGATCAGTCCTGGGTGTTTATTGGAGGGTCTGATGTTGAAGCTGAAACTCCAATACTTTGGCCACCTTATGCAAAGAGCTGACTCATTTGAAAAAGACCCTGATGCTGGGAAAGATTGAGGGCAGGATGAGAAGGGGACAACAGAGCGTGAGATGTTTGGATGGCATCACCGGCTCAATGGACATGAGTTTGGGTGTGCTTTGGGGGTTGGTGTTGAACGGGGAGGCCTGGCGTGCAGCAGCTCATGGGGTCACAAAGAGTCGGACATGACTGAGAGACTGAACTGAACTGAACTCACATTTGTACATGACTATTGGATACCAGTCAAAATGGACCCCCACTAAAGGGCCCACACTAAAGGCCTTATTTTAATATATTCACCTCCTTAAATGCCCTGTTTCCAAATATGTTCAATTCTGAAGTCCTAAAACTTCAACATATGACTTGGGGTGCCAGGGGTACATTTCATTCATGAAAAGTACATAAAACAGTACTTGGCACGTAATACTTAGTGAATTTGGGTGTTGGTGGTGTTATTTCTTTCATCACACTTGTTCCTTTGGCTTCTGATCATTTTGGGTATTTTTATCTTATTCTGCCAGTGAATATGTGCTTTTCGTATAATCTAAAGATAATTTCAACTTTGTCTTCCTATGACCACCACCCTCCCTATGCCCATTTACCTTAAAAGCAATTTTGTATGTTAACCTAACTATAAATATTTCATTATGCTATCATATTTAATTGAAATTTATACTTCCAGAAATCTTATATTCGCAACTCTTCATATTAAAATTTTTATTGTTTTAACTTACAAAGCATTTTCCATTACCACAGAACAATTCAAGAGAGGAAAATAACTGAAGTATAAGAGATTCAGCAGTTTGATAAAAATGTGTATATAATATCATATATGTTGCATATATGTTATGCTATATGAAAAAGACTACTACTTGTCTGAGCTAGTAGTAGTACTGAATGGTGCTGAATGGTAAAGTACTGAAAGTTATTTTACCCAAGACTCACTATATTCAGAATAATTTGTCACTCTTAGAGAATTCCAGGTGGCACAGAAATTGAAAAATAAATTCATAGAGTTTTGTGATTTAGAAATATTCACATTGAATTTCCTTAAGTTATAACTGTGTCCAATGACTGAATTTTATTTAATGTACAGACAGGAAAGGCAACTGCTGTGGGTGCTTTTTGCAGAATTATATACAATTTAGAGTACACTGGCTTTGACACAATAAATCAGCCACCTTTTTTTCTTATTTCCAGCATATCACATTAACCAATATAAACCTTACATTTTTGCTGTTAATAAATGATTCTAGCTAGCAGAGTAGTGATCAAGCAAGGGGAAAAAAGAATTAATCAGGAAAATAATCTGACCAAAATGTGAAAATACACATCTTCAGAGATTTAACTGCCCACAGCACATTTCTGAGAAAAAGTAAATTAAGGATCCTCCCTTAGAAACCACTTAGAACTTAAGAAGCTTAAACTTCTATAACTTGAGGCATAAATGTGAGTTCTTTAGAGAAGTTCCAGTTTTTTAGTCTTCAGTGAAGCAAATGGTATTGGTAGAAATTGGAAGAAAACATCACGGAACAGCAAAAACCTTTTTCACAGCAAAGGACAAAATAATTTTAGATAAATTCTTGAACTGGTGTAATTGTAGAAGAAAGCATTGGAAATCTGATGAGATTTCTAAGAAATATGATTTGCCTCATTGCAGATCCTCTGAAATTAATGTGAGAAATTTCTTTATTTGCATTAAAATTGCCTAATCAATCCACTGATGCACCTTAGCACAATGTTGTGTATCAAAGCTTTATGAATTGAAACAAGAACTTATATCAGTAATTTCCCTATTACAGAGTAGCTTTTCAGTGCCAAGTGAAAAGTCAGTCTTCCAAATACTGCTAATGACACTCTTGCCATCAGACTATCAGGCTGTTTTTTTATGCAGAAGATTGAGCCTAGAAAAACTTCTTATTGTCACTTTAAAATTCAGCTACATTTTGAATAAACCAGAAAAGTTCATTGGTAAAAATAATAAGCAGTACATTACATTATAAAATATAAAAATACTTTGTGATGCAACCAACACTTTCCTGTATTTTATATTTACTAACTGTAAAGTTGCATATTAAGTGCAATTTGTCTATATCTTCCTAAAAAATAATTCAGCAATTGCCTTCTTTGAAAAGCATTTCCAGATTCACTTTGCACATATTCACACAAGTAAAGATTCCATTGTTAATAAGGTGTTTTCCTTTTGTTTTTAAACATGAAGTGAAAATGAAAACAGATATGAACTACCTTATCATTTACATGCAGTGTGTCTTAGTGTAAACAGAGAAAATAAGTGATGACTATGAGGATTTCTGAGTTTATTTTGTAAATAATTTTCCATTTCATAAAAACATTAAACACATTACGTGTTTACATAAATTATATTTTTAAAGAAACATAGCTATTTTTCCCAAATAAAAAAAAGTTTACTGAGGAGTGTAAACTTGATACATGTTTTAATTGATGTTTCTATTGAAATTACTATAATTTACATGCAATTATAAGGAATAACACAGAGTGGTTCTTTTACAATCCTTACATACTTTATCCTTTTTTCACTCAATGGGAACATTTTGCAAAACTATTAAAGTTTAGTATCATAACCAGGATATTGACATTAATATAATCTAACAATTTCATTCAGCTTCTTCACTTTTACTTGTCCTTATTTGGCACGTGTGTGTGTGTGTTTGTGTATACATGTGTGCTCTATAGAATCTTAGCATCTGTGTAGGTTTGTGTAACAAGATTCTGAACACTAATCCTGCAGGTATCCCTTGTTTTGTTCTTTCTTAATCACACCCACTTCTCTCCATCCCTTTTCCTCTGGCAAATATTAATCTCACTTCTATTTCAAGAAATTTATCTTTTTAAAATAGTATGTAAATGGAATTATACCATGCGTAACCTTTTGAGACTAGTTTTTTCATGCAGCATAATTTCCCCTGGAGATTCATCCACGTTGTATCAATACTATATTGCTTTTTACTGCTGAGTTGTATTTCATGGTATGTATGTATCTCAGTTTATCTGACCACTCATCTGTGGAAAAATATCTTGGCTGATTCCATTTTTAGCATTAAACATAAAACTACAATGTACATTCATGTACAGGTTTTTATGTGAACATAACTCTTCATTTCTCTGGGATAAATACCCAGAGTGAGATTGCTGGGCCTTACAGTAATTTCATGTTTAGGTATATAGGAAACTGCCAAACTGACTTCCAGAGTGCCTATAACATATTACATTTCCCCAGATAAAATATGGGTTGACCCAGTTTCTCTGCATCCTTGTGTTCGATGTCATAATTTTTTTTTTAATTTTTACCTTACATTAGGTGTAGCTGTACATTGCTATGGTTTTAATTTGCATTCTCTTAATGGCTAATAATGTTGAACATCATTTCATTTGCCTATTTACCATCTGTATATCCTTTTTGGCAAGTGTCTTTTCATGTTCCTTTCGCATTTTCTAATTTAATGTTTGTTTTTTTGCTAATGAGTTTTGAGGGTTCTTTATATATTCAAAATACTACTCGTTTGAGATACGTAATTTGCAAATACATCTCTTCTTCCAGTTTGTAGCTTGAATTTTCATCCTCAGGATATGAGCTTTCACAGAGCAAGTGTTTAATTTTGTTGAGGTCTAATTTATCAATTTTCCTTTTCAGAATCATGCTTTGGGATCAAGTCTGAGAATTCATTTCTGAGTCCTAGATCCTAAATATTTTCTACTATACTTTTTGCTAAAAAATCTTATATTTTATACTAAAGTAAATTTACACATTCCTTGTTTGTAACTCAGCTTGAGTTGGTGCTTTTGTTGAGGTTCATTTGGGGGTAGCAGTAAAAGTGTCCACTTGGTTCAGTGTCATTTGTTGAAAAACTATGTATACGTCTCCACTGAATTACTTTTGAACCTTTGTCAAAAATCACTTGAACACATTTGGATGGGTCTATTTCTGAACTCTCTATTCTTTTCATTGATTTGATTTGTATGTCTACATTTTCTCCAGTACCACCCCCATCCTAATTACTATGCCATAGAGTAAGCCTTATTATCAGGTAGATAGCTCCTTGTTCTTTATTCTTCTTTATAAGTACTGTTTTGTATGTTATGGTGTCTGTACCTTTGAATTTTAGACTAAGCTTTATCTACAAAGAGGGATTCCCAGGTGATGCCGTGGTGAAGAATCCGCCTGCCACTGCAGGAGACTTGGGTTTAATCCCTGGGTTGAGATGATCCCCTGGAGGAGGAAACGGCAACCCACTCTGGTATTCTTGCCAGGAAAATCCCATGGACAAAAGGAGGCTAGCTGCAGTCTGTGGGGTCACAGAGTCAGACATGACTGGGCACACACGTACACACGTGTCTACAAAGAAGTGTGCTGGGATTTTTATAGAGATTGCATTAATCCTATTGACCAATTTGGGAAGAATTGACATCTTTACCATATTGAGTCTTCCAGTCTATGAAATAAAGAGTATATCTCTCTATTTATTTATGTCTTCTTTATTTTCTTTTTTCAACACACTGATCTTCTACATGTGTTATTAAGCGTATATGTAACCATTTCATTTTATTTGGAGCAATTATGAATAGTTTTTGATTTTTGATTCCACATATTCCTTGTTAATAGATATGCAGTTGGTTTATATGTGTTGATTTTGTATGCTGCAGATTTGAACTTTGTTATTAGTTATAGGAGAGGGTTTTGTGTATATTTCTTAAGAATTTTTTATGGATACAACCATGCCATCTGCAACCAGAGCTAGTTGCATTTCTTCCTTTTCATTCCAAATGGCTTTTATCTCTTTCTGTTGCCTTATAGCAGTGGTTAAATTTCTTGTACTATTTGAATAAGAGTGCTGAGAGTAGACATCCTTCCTTTCTTTCTGATCTTGTGGAGGAAGCATTACATTTTTCACCATTAATTGTGATGTTATCTGTATGTTTTCATAGATGCTCTTTAGTAAGCTTGGATAATTACCCTCTATTCCTATGTTGCTGAATGTTTTTATTATAAGAGGGTGTTGGGTTTTTTCAAATGTTTTTTCTGTATTGATTGATCATATTATATTAATTATTTAACTCATTGATGTAGTGGATTGCATTGATTGATTTTCAAATGTTACACCAATCTTCTCTACATGGAATATGACTCCCACTTGATCATGGTGTATGAATCTTTTAACATATTGATGAATTTGTGTTGCTAATACTATACTGAGTTTTTAGTTTTTGTTTTTGTTTTTTTTTTCTTTCATTTAAATTCATGAGAGATTGGTTTAATTTTGTTTTTGTCTGGTTTTGGCCTCATGAAATGAATTGGAAAGTGTTTCCTCCTTTTCTAGAGGAAAGATTTTTCTGAAACCTCTATGTAAAATTATTGTTATTTATTTAGTTTTTGGTGGAATTCCCCAGGAAAACTATTTGAGTCTGGAGAGTTATTTTAGGGAAATTTTAAATTCTTGTTGTTGTTGTTCATTTGCTAAGATGTGTCCAACTCTTTGTGATGCCATTAATTGCAGCACACTAGGCTTCCCTTTCCTTCACTATCTCCTGAAGTTGATTCAAACCCATGTTCATTGAATCGGTGATGCCATCCAACCATCTCATCCTCTGTCGCTCTCTTCTCCTCCTACCCTCAATCTCTCCCAGCATCAATGTCTTTTCCAATGATTCAGTTCTTTGCATCAGGTGGCCAAAGAATTGGAGCTTCAGCTTCAACATCAGTCCTTCCCATGAATATTCAGGACTGATTTCCTTTAGGACTGACTGTTTGGATCTCCTTGCTGATGCTCAAGAGTATTGTCCAGCACCATATTTCAAAAGCATCAATTTTTCAGAACTCAGCAATCTTTAGGTCCAGCTCTTACATCCATACTTGACTACTGGAAAAACCATGGGTTTGAAATTTTAAATTCTTAAACATTTGTAATGGTGAAAGGGCCTTCAGATTGTTTTATCTTGGTTGAGTTTTTTTCACTGAGGCCATCAGAACAAGATCCAGTTTCTCGCTCAGTCAGTCTCTCCCATCTGGAAGCTTCCATAAGCCTCTTATCCTCTCCATCAGAGGGCAGACAGACAGAAAACCACAATCATAGAAAACTAACCAATCTGATCACATGGACCACAGCCTTGTCTAACTCAGTGAAACTATGAGCCATGCCATGTAGGGCCACCAAGACAGAAGGGTCGTGGTGGAGAGTTCTGACAAAATGTGGTCCACCGGAGAGGGGAATGGCAAAACACTTCAGTATTCTTGCCTTGAAAACACCATAAACAATATAAAAAGGCAAAAAGATAGGACACTGGAAGATGAATTCCCTAGGGCAGTAGGTGCCCAATATGCTACTGGAGATCATTGGAGAAATGACTCCAGAAAGAATGAAGGGACAGAGCCAAAGGAACAACAACACCCAGTTGTGGATGTGACTGGTGATAGAAGCAAAGTCCAGTGCTGTAAAGAGCAATATTGCATAGGAACCTGGAATGTTAGGTCGACGAATCAAGGCAAATTGGAAGTGGTCAAACAGAAGATGACAAGAGTGAACGCTGATGTTTTAGGAATCAAATGGACAGGAATGGGTGAATTTAACTCAGATGACTACCATATCTACTACTGTGGGCAAGAATCCCTTAGAAGAAATGGAGTAGTCATCATACTCAACAAAAGAATCCGAAATGCAGTGCTTGGATGCAATCTCAAAAACGACAGAATGATCTCTGTTCGTTTCTAAAGCAAGCCATTCAGTATCACAGTAATCCAAGTATATGCCCCAACCAGTAATGCTGAAGAAGCTGAAGTTGAATGATTCTATAAAGAACTACAAGACCTTCTAGAACCAACACCCCAAAAAGACATCCTTTTCATTATTGGGGACTGGAATGCAAAAGTAGGAAGTCAAGAAACACCTGGAATAACAGGAAAATTGGGTCTTGGAGTACAGAATGAAGCAGGGCAAAGGCTAATAGAGATTTGCCAAGAGAACACACTGGTCACAGCACACTTCTTCCAACAACACAAGAGAAAACTCTACATGTGGAGATCACCAGATGGTCAATACTGAAATCTGACTGGTTATAGTCTTTGCAACCAAAGATGGAGAAGCTCTGTACTGTCAGCAAAAACAAGACTGCGAGCTGACTGTGGCTCAGATCATGAACTCCTTATTGCCAAATTCAGACTTAAATTCAAGAAAGTAGGGAAAACCAAGAGACCATCCAGGTATGACCTAAATCAAATCTCTTATGATTATAGAGTGTAAGTGACAAATGGATTCAAGGGATTATATCTGATAGACAGAGTGCCTGAAAAACTATGGTCGGAGGTTCGTGACATTGTACAGGAGGCAGAGATCAAGACCATCCCCAAGAAAAAGAAAGGCAAAATGGTTGTCTGAGGGGCCCTTGCAAATAGCTGTGAAAAGAAGAGAAGCAAAAAGCAAAGGATAAAAGGAAGGATATACCCATCTGAATGCAGAGGTCCAAAGAATAGCAAGGAGAGATAACAAAGCCTTCCTCAGTGATCAATGCAAAGAAATAGAGGAAAACAATAGAATGGGAAAGACTAGAGATCTCCTCAAGAAAATTAGATATACCAAGGGAACATTTCATGCAAAGACGGGCACAATAAAGGACAGAAGCAAAAGATATTAAGAAGAGGTGGCAAGAAGAACTATGCAAAAAAATCTTCATGACCCAGATAATCATGATGGTATGATCACTCATCTAGAGCCAGACATCCTGGAATGTGAAGTCAAGTGGGCTTTAGGAAACATTTGAACAAACAAAGCTAGTGGAGGTGATGGAATCCAAGTTGAGCTATTTCAAATCCTAAAATATGATGCTGTGAAAGTGCTGCACTCAATATGCCAGCAAATTTGGAAAACTCAGCAGTGACCACAGGACTGGAAAAGGTCAGTTTTCATTCCAATTCCAAAGAAAGGCAGTGCCAAAGAATGCTTAAACTACTGCACAGTTGTACTCGTCTCACACATTAACATTGTAATGCTCACAATTCTCAAGCCAGGCTTCAACAGTATGTGAACTTCCAGATGTTCAAGATGGATTTAGAAAAAGCAGAGGAAACAGACATCAAATTGGCAACATCTGCTGGATCATCGAAAAAGCAAGAGTTCCAGGAAAACATCTATTTGTGCTTTATTTACTATACCAAAGCCTTGCACTGTGTGCATCACAACAAACTGTGGAAAATACTGAAGGATGGTACTACCAGACCACCTGACCTGCCTCTTGAAAAACCTGTATGCGGGTCAGGAAGCAACAGTTAGAACTGGACATGGAACAACAGACTGTTTCCAAATCGGGAAAGGAGTGCGTCAAGGTTGCATATGGTCACCCTGCTTATTTAACTTATATGCAGAGTACATCATGAGAAACACTGGGCTGGATGAAGCACAAGCTAGAATCAAGATTGCCGGGAGAAATACCAATAACCTCAGATATGCAGATGGCACCACCCTTATGGCAGAAAGTGTAGAACAACTAAGAGCCTCTTGATGAAAGTGAAAGAGGAGAGTGAAAAAGTTGATTAAAACTCAACAATCAGAAAACCAAGATCATGGCATCTGGTCCCATCACTTCATGGCAAATAGATGGGGAAACAATGGAAACAGTGAGAGACTTCATTTTGGGGGGTTCCAAAACCACTGCAGATGGTGATTGCAGCCATGAAATTAAAAGACACTTACTCCTTGGAAGAAAGGTTATGACCAACCTAGACATCGTATTATAAAGCATAGTCATTACTTTGCCAACAAAGTTCTGTCTATTCAAAGCTATGGTTTTTCCAATAGTCATGCATGGATGTGAGAGTTGGACTATAAAGAAATCTGAGCACCAAAGAATTGATGCTTTTGAACTGTGGTGTTGGAGAAGATTCTTAAGAGTTCCTTGTACTGCAAGGAGATCCACCCAGTCCATCCTAAAGGAAATCAGTCCTGAATATTCTTTGGAAGGACTGATGTTGAAGTTGGAGCTCCAATACTTTGGCCACCTGATGCGAAGAATTGACTCATTGGAAAAGACCCTGATGCTGGGAAAGATTGAAGGCAGGAGGAGAAGTGGACGAGAGAGGATAAGATGGTTGGATGGCATCACTGATTCAGTGGAGATGAGTTTGAGTAAACTCCGGGAGTTGGCAAAGGACAGGGAGGCCTGGCATGCTGCTGTCCGTGGGTTCACAAAGGGTCGGACATGACTGAGCGACTGAACTGTACTGAAGTATATGTGATTAGCATGACTTGGGTAACATATCCACTTCTAGACCATTCACTTAACCAATGGAATGGACTAATGTGATGGGCAATTCTACCAAAATCACATAGAGTGTGGAAGATGCTAGAGGGAGAAATGGGAGCAGGTATACTGAACAGGTACAAATAAAAGACACTTCTCCAAATTCCAGGCATGCTTTACATCTGTACACCTAAAAGGTCCAACACTTAAATCATCAAAACTTACATTAGCTTTGATGTCTGTCTGGCCCCTCATGCCTCCATCTCTTTTTCACACCTGTCTGTTATCTTCTTTAAATTCCTTTTTAGTTCATCCTGGAAAGAAGAAAATTGATAGTACCTGAGCATCCCCCCATCATGTAATATTTCACGATGGTAATAGATTGAAGTATGTAACAACACAGACCCTGGGCTCAGGTTAATCTGAGTTTATATCCTGACACTGCCACTTACTCTCTTGATGACCTCAGACAAATTCCTTCGTGTCTTGGTAAAGCAGGGATGCAGATACCTACCTGAGGGTAATTATTTGGATTAAAATATTTAAGGACAAAATCAAACCTGAACTGCTATGGGCTCACCCAAGCCACAAAACAATAGGAGAAACAACACATGAAAGGCAAATAACAGTTCTTAGCTAGCTCCTGGATGCCCCAAAGCTCATGACTCTGCCCCAACAGAAGAAGCCAAAATCCTGAACTGAGTGATAAGGGCTATGAGGTGGACAAGGGCCTTCACTGCTGCCAGAGAAAGGTATCCAACAGAATGCAGCTCTGGTAACTTAGCTTCCCTTGAGCTGTTTAAGAACCAAACCTCCAAGAAAAGTCAGTAGCTGGACCGGAACCAGCTGGCTTTTCCCGGGGCCTGGAGTCTGTGTACAACAACAATAATCTAAATGTTTTCTCCAAATTAAAATTTAAAGTAGATAAAAGTTTTATGAGATGGATATTTATAGTCTGTTAAGGACAAGTGGGGCACAAGATAAGATTCTTATTCCATGAAAGATATACGTTAAATATTGAGGAGTTTTCCAATGGTGAAAACTCTTTTTCTGGCAGTTCCTGACTAAATGCTTCTGTCTATATAGATGGGCTCTATGGCTCTTGTACTCCCACACCCACCCATAGATGGAGTCATCCCTGTCACCACCAGTGAAGCTCTGTCGGTTGGAATATGAACAGGTCAGAACCCAACTAAGTGACAAACTGGGTAGGTGGGGAGAGGCAGGTTTAGTTTATGTAAGAGTTTAGTGCAGTCATCAAGGACCCAAATTCTTTCTCTCCAACTGATATCCTCAGCCTGTCAGCTTTTGCCCTCAAGCTTTTTTGTGCATAAACTGAAGATAACTGCAGCAACTCCAGTCACCACATTTTCACATAGCTATGTCCAAGGCCTAGAAGGAGAAAGTGGCTGTTTCCCTCATGTCTTGGTCTGCTGGGGCTGCCAGGACAAAATGCCACCATGCAGGTACTTTAAACAATAGATACGTATTTTCTCACAATTCCGGAGGCTAGAAGTCCATGGTTAGATGCCAGCAAATTTGGTTTCTGGTGAGACCTTTCCTTATTTGTAGTTAGCCACCTTCTCACTGTGACCAGCATGGCCTTTTCCCTAAGTTGGTGAGGAGAGAAAGCTCTGATAGTCACTTCTTTAAGGCCATACCCTTGTGATTTCACTTCACCTGTATGACCACCTTATAGGCTCTGTCTCCAAGTAGGGTCTCATTGGGATTGGGGCTCCAAACTATGAATTTTGGGGCAACGCAGTTCAGTTAATATTACCTTCTTATTCGTGTCCTTTTTAAAGTTTGAGAAAAATCTTTCCCAGAAACCCCAGTTTGACTTATCCTCATGTAAGTCATTATTAACTGGAAAGAAGAATAAAATTGCCACGATCGTTTACCCCACTGTGAGTGGTCTCAAACTCCAGTTAAGCACCTGAATACCCAAGAAGTCAGTGAAATCTCTGGGCATAGTGACTGTTGTAAAAACAGCTTGTAACTTTAGGAAGTCTTGTGCACTTAAAATTACTTGGGAAGAAGACCTTCAGAAAAAAAAGTTTAAAGGAGCTAGCTCAACAGTTGGAGACTTACCATGTTCTGGTGATATGCTTTCACACAAAAATATTAGTGTTTCCTCCTTCACTACCTGATTTTAATATATATTTAACTTAAATATATATTTATTTGTAACATTAAATTAAAATTTTCCATTTTATAATTGCTTTGACTTGCCTTGATATTAAAACAATTAAAATTAATTTTAAAAGCTATATATTGTCTTTTCCTAGATAAGAAACAGGAGGAGGGGGTATTTGATGAAGTGGTCAAAAGATACAAACTTCCGCTTTTAAAATAAATAAATACAAGGGATGTAATGAACAACATGATAAGTATAATTAACACTTGTCAGGCATTTCCTCTGGAGAAGGAAATGACAACCCACCCCAGTATTCTTGCCGGGAGAATCCCGTGGATAGAGGAGCCTGGTGGGCTACAGTCTATGGGGTTGCAAAGAGCCAGACACAGCTTAGCAGCTAAATAATAGCAAATGTTATATATGAAAAATAAAAGAACAAATCCTAAGAGTTTTCATCACGAGGAAAAATATTTTTCCTGTTTCTTTAATTTTGTATGAATGAATGAATGAATACAAGGTTACCTCTACTAAGTTCTCATTCCGGAAACAAATATTGTGGTAAATGAGTCAAGTTTGTAGACTGAATTCTTAAAGAAAGTACAGTTGTTAGTCATTGCCTTTCACAAGCTTCAGTGGCATGGCAACTTCTTTGCTAAAAGTTTACATGCTTTTTTGAAGTTCTTGATCAGTTGAAAAGACTTTTCATATACTTTGGTATTTCTGAAATAAATTTCTATAGCAACCATACTTTTCACATTTAAGAATTGAATTTTAAATTGAATCTTTTTGAGAGCCATATATTGACATGATTTCTTTGAGTAAAGAAGCATTAATTTACAAACATCTAATCACTCTATGGTCTTATCTGAGTTTCTAATAATTTACAGTACCAATGGAACTACTGTCCTTTGTTTAATGCACTGATAAATTTTTTAAACTTAATTTTTGAACAATCATAGTTTTGTTTGTACGTGAGAAAATTATTTTATATGGATTAAGATTAGAAAGTAAGACAGTATGAAGATAACAGTATAGAATAGGATAAGTATATGGTTCCTTATAAAGGAGGAAATAACATAAGCCAAATATTATTTCTAAAATTCTGCATTTATCCTTGAAAAATATAAATCTGAAAATAAGGTTTACCCTGATATTTCATTGAAAATTCAATTGACTGTGATATCCATGCACTGACTTCAGTCTAATTATTTGATTTTAACATGATTTTTGTTTTTTTAGTCTAACTTCAAAGTTTAAGACTGAGTGAATATGCATGCATATTAAAACTTGGCAGAAATAAATACTAGATCTTTCTAAATTTAATCTTATTTTCTTCCAAGTTATTTAAAAAGACGCTTAATTTTTCATGTGAAATAGAGTAAAATTTTTTTTTTGATTATATAGTATTTTTTCAGATCACTTGAGAATTGTTACTATACTTGAAAAGGTAATTTATCATTATCATACTCAAAAAGTATATATTAAACAACTAATTGTGCATAACTGGGCTAAATGAGTCCAAATTTCATAAATGTGATTTATGAAATTACATACATACAGGAAGGTAAAGGAATTAGATTATAAATTAAATATATTGATATCAGAAAAGTATTTACCATGCAGTGATCAAAGGTATAATCTATTAAGTTTTTCAGACGCTAAGTAAGAGAGCCAGAGATCCTGGAAGCATACACAATGGGATGGGAATCAGACAGTAATCATAGGTGTTTTTTTTCCTTTGATGGAACAGTATTTATAGATATGATGGAGTGGACCTGGCCTTCCTTTTCTGCTTTAGTTACAGTGGTAATATAAATTTACCAAATAGACAATTATCAGAAATAGTTAAAATACCTTACCAAATGAGTTACACATTTCAGTAGGCTTTTTTTTTTGTACTTTCCTAACTATATAGTGCTTTTTTACTGCCTATAAATTAATTTTTATATCCTAACATTAATTGTACTTATCTCATTATTGAAGCATATTTCCCATCTCTGCTCCATGTAGCCTTAAAATTGATATTGGTATAAGTTTCCATGCATTATTAAAATCTACTTTCAGTTTATTTTATATCAAAATTCCATTTTACCCATATAATTTTTTTAATAAAAGTGAATAATATTACCTGCAGTTTATCTTTGATCTAGATTTCAGTTTTTGAAAGCATCAGAGGTCTATTATATGAAATGAAAACCGTCAAAGTTCAGGTCCATGACAAAGCTTTTGAGTAAGGCTAACTTCAAGTGTGTGAGTAATGCTTTGACCATTCCAGATATACATATTTTTCTCTTCAAGCTAATCCACGACCCCTCACACATGCCATTGTTAGCATCATCAACCAGTATTTATGAAGGCAGAAATGTAGAGCACTGTGAAAAACAATAACAAGTCAGGGTAACATATAATATCTTAAACAAGGTATTTACAGTTTTATATATGCATTTCCCTTGTGGTTTCAGAGTTTTATAAAAATAAAGGAATGAGTCATGAAGAGAAAGCATAAAAACTGTGGCAGACACAATTGCTTGTCTACCACAAAGCCGCCTTTTTTTTTCTTACCAATATAAACACAATTTTGTTCAGGCAGTAATGTGCCCATCCCCAAGGGAATATATATTTTTGCCTTAACTAGTTCTCTCAGTGAAACTTTTGAGAAAGTTTTAATTGAACATGATTTCATGGGTATTATTCTTGGCCGCTACAATTCAAATTCAACGTTATATCCCAGACGCAGTGACAACTAAAAAAATAATAGTACTCTCAAAGTTTTCCAAATAGCACTTAGGGAGTGGTATCAATCCTAGTTGAGAAATACTCATCTAAATTAATCATGGTAATCCTGTCTTCCTTTGCCAGTTTTTGGTCTAAAAGCAGCCAAATGACCTAGTTCTCACTGATACTATGTCAAGGTAATTTTGATGAATTGCCTCAGGGAAATTTTTTGCTTCCTGGTAAAAGATATAGGCCTTTGCTGTGTCCCTTCTACCCTTCCAGCTTTGGCTACTATTGGGAAAGGATGGGATACCTGGAATATTAAACCAATGGTCTTATTATTCTGAAGCAAAAAGCCTCACTATACAAGCTTTCATTCTGAGAATGGTGAAACAGAAGGATGAACATTTCTAAGCCCTAGAATACATTGTTGAATTGATGAAACATACTGTGAAGATGTGTAAAGGTTTTTATTACTTTAAGGCTTAGTCAGATCATCTGTTATCACAAATTAACATAATTTAAAAGATCTGCCCAAAGCATTTGTTTTATTGAATCTTTTCTTACATAATTTATGTGTATATTATTTTACAGATATAGTGACCCCAAGAAAAGAATTGTAGAAAGGAGGGGATAGAGCTGATTGATATTGTTGTATGGCAGGAACCAACATAACATTGTAAAGCAATTTATCGTCCAATAAAAAATAAAAATAAACTAAACTAAAACTATTCATTTTAATGTTTTATGAACATAGTATTTTTATATACAGTGAGTATACCTTAAAGGACACATTAGAGGATGTTTCAGCACACATTCAGTCTAATTCCCATCATTTGCTTCATTTTTTATTATAACAACATTTTCAATTGGCACAGCTTCTGTCTGAACACTTCCATGATGTAGAAGCTAATAACCTCCAAGGCATCCCATTCCATTTTTGGACAGCTGTCATCATTGGAAAATGTGCCTCAGTCCATTCCAAATATGGTTCCCTGTTGTTTCCCCTACATTAGTTCTGTGCTCAATGCCTTATATGAAAGAAAAAAAATCTAATCTCTCATTTCCTGCTAACAGGTTCTAATTAGGCAAGGTTAACAATAGGAAGACAAGGATAACCTGTGTGATAAAACTGAAATATGAGATGTCAGAGAATTCCAACCTGGCATATATAGGCCTTGCTAAATGGCCTTGTACATCTCCTGCTAAGCCTATTTGGCTTTCAACTCACCATCCATTCATTGCCCTTTTATTGTCATTAAACCTGCTATCCTCAAGCTCTAAAAATGAGCAACACACTACATATGTTCATAACTCTTTTACTAGGGACCAAAAATGTGGCAGGAGTCCATCCTTCTGTTTGTGCCAAAGTGCAGTTTATAGATTGAAAGATGTTAGTTGATGCAGTGGGAATGGACTGGGAAATCTCATTTGGCATGCCAATATAGCTCTTATACAGTTATTTCAAATTTTTAAAATAGAATGTGGCCAACTTTCAACTCAGAGGTGACCTAGATCAGGTTATTTAATGCTTATAAAATAGTGACTAAATCTATAACCAAACAAATCCTAAATCCTGAGAAATAGCCGTGTGATTTTCAAGTAAAAGGGATTTGTTAGGCTTTCTTTTATTTCTAACAGTGGAATATTATTAGAAATCCCAGAGAGATCTATTAACTCTTGTCAGTTTGGGGAAAAAATATGTCTTAAGTTTTACCATGTTTAAATTTTTGGAAAGATGTAGTTTGAGGAAAATCACTAATAAAAACAAATCTTTTAAAACACGTTTTTCCATTTATGAAATGACTCTGTTTTCAATGACAGATAGAGTCAGCTTACTCTGATGAGCTTAAAATTAAAAATAGAGTATATTTTTTCTTTTAAGTAATTAAAGTAGCTATTCCAGGATAAGAAAATAACTCAAATCATTAGAAGATTATTATATATTGTACAAGCTGTCTGTTTTTCCTGGAAAGAAGGTTAACCTGTTAGTAGTAGAAGGAAGCTTTTTTTGCTCATAAAATCTGCAAGTTAGGGTGCGGGGAGTGGGAAAGAGGAGTGGAAGATGGGGGTAAATTACCGATTTGCTCATTACCAAGGTAATGTAACTATTATCTCTAATATTGATTTGTCATTACAATTTAAGATGTACCACTACATATGAAAGAAATATTTGGTAATAAATATCACCCTCAGTATGAAAGTGAAAGTGTTAGTCACTCAGAGGTGTCTGACTCTGACTCTTTGCCGCCCCATGGGCTGTAACCCTCGGGGCTTCTCTCTCCATGGAATTCTCCAAGCAAGAATACTGGAGTAGGTGGCCGTTCCCTTTTCCAGAGGCTCTTCTAGACCCAGAGATTGAACCTAGGTCTCCCACATTGCAGGCAGATTTTTTTAACCATCTGAGCCACCAGGGAATCCCCAACCCTCAGTATGGTCTGAAAAGATCACGTAAAGCAATACAAAGATCTAGAATTCTATGCTAGACTTAATCAAGACAATAATCAGGAGTCCAATGGTCAGATACAAAGCAAGTGAATTTTATTGCTCTAACTTTTCTGATACACTACAAGTTTGTGCAAATAGTGTCTGTCTTATTCAATACTTCACAAATATTATGAGAATCGTTTCCCTTAAAAAAAAAAAAAAAACCTCTGTATCTACTGAATGAAGAAAGAAATGAATGAATAAGAAAAATGTGCATTGCTAATGTGGATTTTAGGTTAGCTGTAAGAACTTCTGCCTCTGTATAATAGCTGAGTAGCTTTCATTTGACCAGTTGTTCTACAGATAACTATTGTAAACTCTGGATAAAATATTAGAAACAAAATCTAACATTACTCAAAAGACTTGAGAGCTACCGAAAGGAGACAGGTATTTGGGAGGGTTGACACCTGGAGGAAGAGAACAGCACTGGACAAGTCACCATTTTTACAGTTTTTGCTTCTGATCGCTCCCCAGGCTGTGCCATCATAAGTACATAAATTGGGAGAGAAAAAAATCCTGTCTTACTAATATGCAGAACCAGAGGACAGGTTTGAAGCAACAACAACTGGAAAGCGAAGGGTGAGAAATGCCAAAAGGGAGAGAGCATAGATGGGAAGCCCTAAATTATGAGTGTAAAAGCTACCGTAATCTCTGGTTGATTTTGGAACGTATTTATGAGGGCATATTCTAACAACCATGCTAAGGCAAAATGAACAATTTGGAGATTTCAGTGATGCCCACCAAAATAGAGAAGGTTTGCAGTTCAAATTCAATCAGTTTATCTATTTCCAATAATAATAATAATCAGTATGTTCAAATGAACAAAACAAAATGTAGTCTTACTGTTTATCATTTACAATAGTTGGGATGCAATCCAAAATTATGTGCCATGCAAAGATATAGGAAAAGGTAGATCAAAAAATAAAAAAAAAATTCAATCAATGGAGGCAATCTAAAATAACCCAGATTTTGAAATTAACACATAAGTAAAATGAGATATAATTATGTTCAAGAAAGTAAAAAGCCCAGTAGAAATTATAGGATAGAAAAGAAAAAACAGTCAATCAGTTCAGTCACTCAGCCATGTCCGACCATTTAAGGCCCCGTGGACTGCAACACGCCAGGCCTCCCTGTCCATCACCAACTCCTGGAGTTTACTCAAACTCATGTCCATTGAATCGGTGATGCCATCCAACCATCTCATCCTCTGTTGTCCCTTCTCCTCCTGCCTTCAACCTTTCCCAGCATCAGGGTCTTTTCCAATGAGTCAATTCTTCGCATCAGGTGGCCAAAGTATTGGAGCTTCAACTTCAGCATCAGTCCTTCCAGTGAATATTCAGGACTGATTTCTTTAGGATGGACTGGGTGGATCTCCTTGCAGTCCAAGGAACTCGCAAGAGTCTTCTCCAACACCACAGTTCAAAAGCATCAATTCTTAGGCACTCAGATTTCTTTATAGTCCAACTCGCACATCCATACATGACTACTGGAAAAACCATAGCCTTGCCTAGACAGACCTTTTTGGCAAAGTAATGTCTCTGCTTTTTAATATGCTATCTAGCTTTGTCATAACGTTTCTTCCAAGGAGTAAACATCTAATTTTATGGCTACAGTCACCATCTACAGTGATTTTGGAGCCCCCAAAAATAACGTCTCTCACTGTTTCCACTGTTTCCCCCGTCTATTTGCCATGAAGTGATGGGACCAGATGCCATGATCTTAGTTTTCTGAATGTTGAGTTTTAAGTCAACTTTTTCACTCTCCTCTTTCACTTTCATCAAGAGGCTCTTTAGTTCTTCTTCACTTTCTGCCATAAGGGTGGTGTCATCTGCATATATGAGGTTATTGATATTTCTCCTGGCAATCTTGATTCCAGCTTGTGCTTCATCCAGCCCAGCGTTTCACATGATGTACTCTACATACAAGCAAGGTGACAATATGTAGCCTTGATACACTCCTTTCCCAATTTGGAACCAGTCTGATGTTACATGTCCATTTCTAACTGTTGCTTCCTGACCTGCATACAGATTTCTCAAAAGGCAGGTCAGATAGTCTGGTATTCCCATCTGTATGAATTTTGAAATTTACTGGATGGATTTAATAGGAGATTCAAAATGGCAGAAGAGTTAGTGAACTTGAAAACAGATCAAGATGTTGTTCCAAGCTATAGAATAGAAAAAAGATAAATTTTTAAAAGGATAGTTACCTCAGAACCTTGAATCTTCGGAGGAAAGGGGAAAGAACAGAAAACAAATAAGTGCAAAAATAAAGGCAAAAAAATTTCTCAAATGAAGCAAAAAGCATAAATTTAAATACTCAAGATCATCAACAAACTCCTAGCAGAAAAAAATATTAAAAAAGCCAATCCTTGGCATGTAGTAGTCAAACTATGCCCCCCCATAATAGAAAATCTTAGCACACTGGAGAATATACTGGGCTGTAGAACAAGTGTTAGTAAATTTAGGTGGATTGGAATTGTGTAGCAGATACTCTCTGACTAAATCAGGACTAAATTAGAAATCACTAACAATGAGATATTCAGGAGAAAATTATTATGTGGAATCATACAAGATGCTTTAAGTAATTCAAAGAAGTATTGAGGGAATTGCAGAATATTTGCAAATGAATACAGACATACCTTGGAGATATTGCAGGTTTGGTTTCAGAACACTGAAGTAAAGTGAATATCACAATAAAATGAGTCACAGGAATTTTTGGTTTGCCAGAGCATATGAAAGTTTCTTTATGCTATACTGTAGTGTATCAAATATGCAGTAGCGTTATGTCTAAGAAAAAACCATTACGTGGTGGTGGTGCTTAGTCGCTCAGTCATATTCAACTCTTTGCAATTTCATAGACTATAGCCTGCCAGGCTCCTCTGTCCATGGGATTATTCCAGTAAAAGTACTGGGATTGGTTGCCATTTCCTTCTCCAGGGAACATGTCTTAATTAAAAAATATATTATTACTAAAAATTACTAACCATCAAGTCATAATTTTTTGCTGGTGGCGGGGGGGTGGGGTATTGCCTTGATGTTGATGGCTGCTGACTGATCAGGGTGGTGGTTGCTGCTGGTTGAGGTGGCTGTGGTAATTTCTTAAAACAAAAATGACATTTCCTACATCAATTACCTCTTTCTTTCATGAGCAATTTCTCTAGGATACGCAATGCTAGTGGTATCATGTTACCCACAGTAGAACTTCTTTGAGAATTAGAGTCAGTCCTCTCAAACCCTGCCACTGCTTTATTAGGTAAGTTTATATAATACTCTAAATCCTTTGTTGTCATTCAGCAATCTTCACAACGTGTTCACCAGGAGTAGATTCCATCTCAAGAATTTGCTCATCTATAAGAAGCAACTCCTCATCCATTAAAGTTTTATCATAAGATTGCAGCAATTTGGTCTCACCCTTGGACTCCACTTCCAGTTCTAGTTCTCTTGCTTTTTCTACCACATCTGCAGCTACTTCTTCCACTGAAATTTTGAACTCTCAGATGTCATCCATGAGGGTTGGAATCAACTTCTTCCAAATTTCTGTAAATGTTGATATTTTTTAACTCTTCCCATGAAACAGTAACATTCTTGATTGCATCTCGGTGGTGAATCCTCTTCAGAAGATTTTCAATTTACTTTGCCCATATCCATCAGAGGATTCACTATATATGGCAGCTGTATCCTGATGGAATATATTTCTTAACTAATGAGACTTGAAAGTTGAAACTAACCTTGACCCATGGGCTACAGAATAGATATTGTGTGAATAGTCATGAAAACAACACTAATTATGTTGTACTTCTCCATCAGAACTCTTAGGTGACCAGGTATGTTTGTCAATGAGCAAAAATATTTTTAAAGGAGATTTTTTCTTCTGAGAATTAGGTCTCAACAGTAGGCATCAGATAGTCAGTAAATCATATTATAAACAGATGTGCTGGCATCCACGGTTTGCTGTTCCATTTATGTAGCACAGGCAGAGAAGATTTAGCATAATTCTTAAGGGCCCTAGGATTTTCAGAATAGTGAATGAGTATTAGCCTCAACTTAAAGTCACTTGATACATTAGCTCCTAATAAAAGATTCAGACTGTCCTTAAAAGCTTTGAAGCCAGGCATTAACTTCTCCTCTCTAGCTATGAAAGTCCTAGATGGCATCTTCTTCCAATATAAGGCTGACTTGTCTACACTGAAAGTCTGTTGTTTAGTGCAGCCACCTTCATTAATTAGCTTGATTTTCTGCATAACTTGCTTCAGATTCTACAACATTACATCAGCACTTGCTGCTTCATCTTGTACTTTTATGTTTTAGAGACAGCTTCTTTCCTAAAACCTTATGAACTAACTTCTACTAACCTCTTCAGCAGCTTCCTTATCTTTCTCACCCTTCATAGAATTGAAGAGAATTAGGGCCTTTCTCTTGATTAGGCTTTGGCTTAAGAGAATGTTGTGACTAGTTTGATCTTTTATCCAAATAACTAACACTTTCTCCATATCAACAATAATTCTGTTTCACTTTCTGATCATTTGTGTATTCAATGGAGTAGCACTTTTAATTTCCTTCAGGAACTTTTTCTTAATTCACAACTTAGCTAACTGCTTGGGCAGGAGGCCTAGATTTAACATATCTTGGATTTTGACTTGGTTTTCTCATTAAGCTTAGTCATTTCTAGCCTTTGATTTGAAATGAGAGACATATGATTGTTCATTTCACTTGAGCACTTAGGACAGTTAACAATACTACAATACCCCCTAAGACAAAATAATGTTGTGTCTCAGAGAATAGTAAAGTCAAAGGAGAGGGAGAAAGATAGGGAAATGGTCAGTCAGTGGAGAAGTCAGAACACACACATTTATTAAGTTTTCTGTGTTATATGGGCACAATTTTTGACACCCCAAAACAATTACAATAGCAACATGGAAGATGGTGCATGGTGCATGTCCAGTCATTAAAGTTGTGTCTTATCACTGACTGCAAATCATCATAATAAGTAGAATAATTCAAAAGTTTGAAAATTGGGAGAATTACCAAATTGTGACACAGACACACAAAGTGAGCAAATGATTTTTCAAAAATGTAACAACAGACTGGTTCAACACAGCAGGAAGACAGGTGATGAAGTGAAGCACAATAAAACAATGTATGCTTGCAATTAAAACACATCCAGCAAGAATTTGTGAAATATAACTAAATGGCTTAGAGGGAAATGTAAAGTTTTTAACTGGTTATAGTAAAAAAGAAGAAATGTCTAAATCAATAACTTAAATTTGAGCTAGAAAAAAGATGATCAAAATGAAACCAATGCAAGTACAAATAAGGAACAATAAAGAAAAGAGCAGAAATCAATGAAATAGAAACTAGAAACACAGTACAGTATATTTACAAAGCCAAAGCTAGTCATTTGAAAAGGTCAGCGAAGTTGATATACCACTCACAAGGCAGAGAATAAGAGAGTGAAAGCAAGATGAAGGAGAGAAAACAAATTAAGAATATCATGCATGAAGGATGTATTATAACTGTTGATCCAATAAGCACAAAGATGATAAAAATGGAATTTTATGAACAACTTTACACCAACCACATTCAACAATTTGGATGAAATGAGCAATTTCTAGGAAACTAGGCAGTTAACAGAGGATTAGATATGCAAACATCGAAGAATGAGGACAAAACAGATGATTAAATGACCAGGAATGGGAAAAACAGAAAAGAGGGGGGAAAAACAGAAAAGAGGGAAAAAAAACAAACAAAAATCTCAGCATCTAAATTAAGAGCTAGAGAAAATGCTCAAGTATTATTAGCTATTTTCTGCATTGGAGAAAATTAATTTTTAATTCTTGTTGATAGAATCTACTGGTATAAACGGAAAAGAGAGAAAGCTGCCTTGAAAACTTTCTTGGAAAGTAAAGAGGTCCTGTCACCCTCAAGTATGTTACTGTCTTTTAGTTAAGTAGAAATTTTGGTTATATGGTCAGAGCTGATTAGACTGAAACTTCAATGAGTTAAAGATGAAAAACTTTCAGAAATAAAATTTCCTCAAAAAAAATTTTTTTTCACTATTAGGAAGCCATGCAAATAGTACTTCACTACATATAATGACCAGTTCTACAAAGTTCTGCATTTATTTCTAGATATGTGATCAGTTATTTTCTGTAATTTTTTTAGTCTTTATTTTTATCAAATTATCAATTTGTTGTGTTAGTTTCAGGTGTACAGCAAAGTGACTCAGTTATACGTACATATTTATTTTTTCAGATTTATTGTCTCATAGATTATTGCAGAATATTGAGTAGAGTTCTCTGTGCTATACAGGAGATGCTTGTTACTTATTTTATATATAGTAGTGTGTAGATGTTAATCCCAAACTTCTAATATATCCTTCCTCCCTTCCCCTTTGATGACCATAAATTTATTTTCTATTGCTGTGGATCTATTTCTGTTTTGTATACAGGTTCATTTGTATCATTTTATTAGATTCCATTTATAGGCAATATCACATGATATTTGTCTTTGTCTGGCTTACTTCGCTTAGTATGATAATCTCTGGGTCTATTCATGTTGCTGCCCATGGCATTATTTCATTCTTTTTATAACAAGAGTAAAAGCCATACACTATTACATTGTGGCTAATGAGATAGCTATACACTATTCCATTGTGTATAGTTACCACATCTTCTTTATCCACTTATCTGGTAATGGACATTTAGTTTCATTCCACATCTTGAATATTCTAAATAGTGCTGCAGTGAACATTGGGGTGCATGTATCTTGTTGGTCTATGATTTTCTCCCAATACATGCCTAGGAGTGGGATTACAGGATAATATGGTAGCTCTCTTTTCAGTTTTTTCAGGAGTCTCCATACTGCTTTCCATAGTGGATGCACCAATTTACATTCCCACCAACAGTGTAGAATGGTTCCTTTTCCTCCACACCTTTATTTGTAGACTTTTTAATGAAGGCCATTCTGACTGGTGTGAGGTGAGACCTCATTGTATATAGTTTTGATTTGCATTACTCTAATGATGATTGAGAGTGAGCATCTTTTCATGTGCCTTTTGGCCAACTGTATATGACTTCTTTAGAGAAATAACTGTTTAGAACTTATGCCCATTTTTCAATTGGATTGTCTGTTTTTATATTGAGCTATATGAGCTGTTTGCATATTTTGGAGATTAATCCCTTGTTGGTCACATCATTTGCAAATATTTCCACTCATTGAAGTTCTTTTATTAGTTTTCTAGGTTGTATAACAAATTACCTCAGATGTAGCAGCTTAAAACAAAACCTGTTTATTTTCTCAATATTTCTATGGGTCAGAAGTACACACACAACATGACTATGCCCTCTGCTTACTGTCTCACAAGGTTGAAGTCAAGGTGTTGGCTGAGCTGTGTTCCTTTTCAGAGTCTTCTTCCAAACTCACATCATTGTTGGCAAATTTCATTTCCTCGTGGTTTTGGACTAAGGTATTCACTTCTCTGAGAGTCTGCTCTCTAACTCACACTGCATCTGGTTAGTGTAACGTGAAAAAATAACATTTATTTAAAGATATATATATATATATATATATATATAAAACTCTAAATGAGATTAGAGAAATCAGATATATAGGGCAAAATCTCAGATAGTATAATACATGATGTAAGAAGAAAAGTAAATAAGCAAACAATAATGTTTAATTTATTTGTCAGTCTTTGTTTTTCAGTCACTCAGTCATATATAACTCTTTGCAACTCCATGGACTACACACACCAGGTTTCCCTTCTTCACTGTCTCCCGGAGTTTGCTCAAACTCATGTCCATTGACTCAATGATGCCATCCAACCCTCTCATCCATTTTTGCTCCCTTCTCCTCCTGCCCTCAATCTTTCCCAGCATCAGGGTCTTTTCCATTGAGTCAGCTCTTCACATCAGGTGGTCAAAGTAGTGGAGCTTCAGCTTTAGCATCAGTCCTGCCCATGAATATTCAGGGTTGATTTTCTTTAGGGTTGGACTGGTTTGATCTCCATGTTGTCCAAGGGACTCTCAAGAGTCTTCTCCAGCCACACAGTTTGAAAGCATCAATTCTTCAATGCTCAGCCTTATTTATGGTCCAACTTTCACATCCGTACATAACTACTGGAAAAACCATGCTTTGACTATATAGTCTTTTGTCAGCAAAATGATATCTCTTTTTTAATACACTGTCTAGGCTTGTCATAGCTTTTCTTCCAAGAAGCAAGCATCTTTTAATTTCATGACTGCAGTCACCATCCTCAGTTATTTTGGAGCCCAAGAAACAAAGTCTGTCACTGTTTCCATTTTCCCTATCTATTTGCCATGAAAAGATGAGACTGGATGCTGTGATCTTAGTTTTTTGGTTGTAGAGTGTTAAGCCAACTTTTTCACTCTCCTCTTTCACCCTCATCAAGAGGCTCTTTAGTTTCTCTTTGCATTTTGCCATTAGGGTGATATCATCTGCGTATATGAGGTTACTGATATTTCTCCTGGCAATCTTGATTCCAGCTTGTGATTCATCCAGCCCTGCATTTTGCATGATATATTCTGCCTATAAGTTAAATAAGCAGGGTGACAATATGCAGCCTTGATGCAGTCCTTTTCCAATTTTGAACCAGTCCATTCATTTTTCCATGTCTGCTTCTAACTGTTGCCTCTCGACCTGCATTCAGATTTCTCAGGAGGCAGATAAGGTGGTCTGGTATTCCCATCTTTTTAAGAATTTTCAACAGTTTGTTGTGATCCACAAAAAGGATTTAGCATAGTCAATGAAGAAGAACTAGATGTTTTTTCTGGAGTTCTCTTGCTTTTTCTGTGATCCAAGGGATGTTAGCAGTTTGATCTCTGGTTCCTCTGCCTTTTCTAAATCCAGCATGTATGTCTGAAAGTTGTCAGTTCACATACTATTGAAGTCTAACCTTGAAGGATTTTGAACATTACCTTCCTGGCATGTGAAATGAACACAACTATGTGGTAGTTTGAACATTCTTTGGCATTGCCCTTCTTTGGGATTGGAATGAAAACTGACCTTTTCCAGTCCTGTGGCCACTGCTGAGTTTTCTGAATATACTGGCATATTGAGTGTAGCAATTTAAAAGCTTTATCTTTTAGCAATTGAAGTAGCTCAACTGGATTCCATCACCTGCTCTAATTTTGTTCGTAGTAATGCTTCCTAAGACCCACCTGACTTCACATTCCAGGATGTCTGGCTTTAGGTGAGTGATCACACCATCATGGTTGTCCGGGTCATTAAGACCTTTTTTGTACAGTTTTCTGTGTATTCTTGCCACCTCTTCTCAACATCTTCTGCTTCTGTTAGCTCGATAGCGTTTATATCCTTTATTGTGCCCATCTTTGCATGAAATGTTCCCTTTGTATCTCTAATTTTCTTGAAGAAATCGCTAGTCTTTCCCATTCTATTGTTTTCCTCTATTTCTTTGTGTTGTTCGCTTAAGAATTGCTTTCTTACCTCCTTGCTCTTCTCTGCAACTCTGCATTCAGATGGGTATATCTTTCCCTTTCTCCTTTGCCTTTCACTTGTCTTCTTTTCTCAGCTGTTTGAATCTTACCACATACATGCTCTGACTACATAGCTAGTGGTCCCACTAGCTATACTAAAATGCTTCCATGTATGCTTATATTGGCCCTTTTAGCTCAGTGAAGCTCAGTAAGGAAGGGTCTCTGTTGGAGACATTACTCAACTCCCTTCCATCAATAAGATGTGCCCTTTTGAGTTGTTTTCTCTATTCTGTTATTGTGATACACCATGTTGAGTCTTCTGTCTAATGGGGAGCAATGATTGCTTCATTGTTATACATCTGGTAGGAGCCTCATTGTTTCCTTCTGTGAACAACACAAAGATTTCATAGGTGCATCATTTTGGGCACAAACCAGGCAGCCTGCCTCATTAACATGCTCACCCAGAGTTGCTGTAACTATCAGTAAGAAACTGTGTTAAATAAATGATTTTGCTTTTTCACCTGCAAGGCTCTAATAGCATCCCCAAAGTAATCTTGGTCTAACAGCTTGAGTCTTTTTCAAAAGTGATCAAGTGATCAATTCTTTTTAACACTCAGGGGTAAACTTCAGCACTGTGCAGAATGCCAGGTGCAGGAGCAGTTGCCATGAATAGCAGCAGAAATTTAATATGCGTCATGCCATTTAGTATGGGTACTTACTAAGAAATTTTTTAAAGTCATTACACTGTGTCTCAAAGAGACAAGGCAGAGTACCTAAAGTAAATCAGGCAGTTGATCTAAAAATATTTTTTAATCATTCTGAAAATATTTCTTAAACATCTAACATTTGCCAGGCTGTGCTAGGCACAGAAGATAAAGCAACACATAAGGTTGGCATGGTCATAGCTTGCATCAAAAGTACATTTTTAGTAAAGGAGAGAGACAAATACAGATGAAAATCATCACTTAATTATAATTTGATGGGAACTGTGATACAATAGAATATTTCAGTATGCATGATAGCAAGTAGGTTGGAAATATCGATGTGTCTCATTTTCACTGAAATTAGTGCTTCTAAATAACTTACCATAGAGTTTCATAAAGATTTATGTATATAATTTTGGTGTTTAATATTGTCAATGTGTTTATTTTTGAGCACATCCACATGTATTTTTAAAAGAATTCATTTAAACTGTATATATATGACAAAATAATGATATATTACACCTCAGAAGTGTTTATGACAAGTAAAATCCATCACATTGAATGTTTATGATTAAAACTCAGAAAATGAGAAAGCTAAATTGTTATAGCACTTAATTATCATTTCACATTTATTATTTATTTATACATTTTTAGAGCAAATAGTAATTTAAGAACAGGATCTATCTATTATGTTTATGGGCTAATATGACAAGATTTCACTTTTACCATTTCTGATTTTTTCTTTAATTTTGTAGCCTTATTATATTGTGTTAATTTTATTTAAAGGAGCTACATCTGGGCATTTGAAAAATGTTGGTGTACTTTGTTTCATGCTATTTTATGAAAAATACAGCGACAAACACCCTATGGGTTAATTGAATCCACAGTTAAACATTCACATGTTAATTAACTTTAAAGAAAGTCTATTGCATTATGCAAACCACCAAGTCTAGGTGTCAATTTCATGTTCATTTTAATCAGATCATCCAATTTGTGAAGGTACTTATGGTCCAGTAAGTGAAGGAGAGGGAAGTGTGGAAGTTCATTAAGATTGCCATGATGCTTCTGGAAGAAGAACAAAACCTATGTTTGAAATGGAAGTACTTCAGTTATTTATAGGATTCAAGAAGAAGTCACTATGGTTATATTTGTATATTTTACTTTTTGTATGAGTGTACTTATTTAGCATAGGGATCCATAAATACCCCATATTGCCCCTGATATATGTATCAGGAAAGTGTCAGGTTCTACAAAAGTGAAAGTGAAGTCGCTCAGTCGGGTCCGACTCTTAGCGACCCCATGACAAAAGTAAATTATTTCTGCAGGTTATCCAAGCTTATATTTTTTTTTCCCAAAGTTATAGCAAACTTTTCAGCATCAGATTGAAATGTGAGCTTGTGGGACAATCCTTGGCCTGGGAATCAGGATACCAGGGTTTGTGTCTTATTATAAAATAATGGAGTAGGTTAAAAATTAACCCCAAAACTCTTTTAGAATGATGTTCTAGAGTCCACAGTGGACATACAGACTTTTTTTTTTTTTTCCTTTTTCAATCCTTATACATTTTACTAATTTTTAAAAGCCCTGAATTAGCTATGGAAAACACTATAGCAGTTTTCTAAAAATTAAAAATAGAATTACCATGTGATCCAGCAACTCTACTTCTAGGTTTATATACACAAGAATTGAAAGTACTAACAGATATTTGTATACCCATGTTCTTAGCAGCATTATTCACAGAAGCCAAAAAGTGGAAACAACTGAAGTGCTCATCAACAAATGAATAGATAAACAAAATGTGGTCTATACATACAATAGAATAGTATTCTGCCTTACATCAGAAAATATGATACATGTCACCGAATGGATGAATCTTGAGGACACTACGCTAAATAAAACAAGTCAGTCACAAAAGGACAAATATTGTGTGATTATATTATATGAAGTACCTAGAGTATTCAGATTCAAAGACAAAGTTGCCAGGGGCTAGAAGAGGGGGAAATGGGAAAGTTATTGTTTAGTGGGCACATATTTTCAGTTTGATGAGATGAGAAAGTTTTGGGGGTTGGATGGTGATAATTGTGGCATGTGGCACATGAGCTTGGGCAGACTTCGGGATATCATGAGGCACAGGGAGGCTTGGTGTGCTGCAGTCCGTGGGGTCACAAAGAGTCGGACACAACTGGGCGACTGAACAACAGCAAAGCAATGGTGGCACAGCAGCATGAATGTACTTAATGTCAGTGAAACATACACTTTAAATGGTTAAAATAGTAGATTTATGTGCATTTTACCATGATTTAAAAAAAAGTCTTGAACTGATAGAAATGTTTTGAGAAAAATTATTAGGACAATTATGAAGGAATATAATATCCATCCTTAATCCTTTAGGGAGATTGTATTTTAGTATGATAGACCATGTGTTACCGAACCAATTTTTTGGAATCTAGTCTTCATTTTGAGGGGGCCTAAATAACAGTTTCTTCCCACTCTGTTTTAAGTATTTCAGAAGGCATCCACATTTGAGGTACAGGAAAAAATAAGACACAGGACTATTTTTCTTGTGATAAAGTTTCTTAGATTTATGCCACAACTAGCACATTGCAAAGGAAAATGCCAGTATTTATGATTAGAATCATGTTTAAATAAAATGCAAAAAAGTTACATATAAAACATAATTTACTTCTGTGCAACTCTGGAGTCTAGACTTTATCAGTTTAGTTCAGTTCAGACTTTATAAGAACCAACAACTGATAATTATTTGACTTTAGCAGAATCAAAGGCACTAATTCCTTCTTTAAAATGACCTTTTAAATAATATAAATTTATGTTGGCATTCATTTGGTGTTTAATTTTGAAAGTAAATTGGCCTGATTTTCTGGAAAATCACTTCAGAAGATAAATGAAGTACAAATTGAAGACTTGAGTTTGGGATGTTCATCTTAAACACTCATCAGCAACTTTCCCATTCCAAGAAAATACCTTATCTCAGTTTGATGTAGACTTTAAATAGAACAAGTTAACATTTTTAGGTTTCAAAGAGTTCCACTTAATACAAGAAAAAAAAAGAAAGCTATATGTTAACAAAACAAAATATTTTCAATATCTTGAAGACTAGAGATACTAGACATTGATATGTACCAAGACACAATCTCTCATACCTTAGTCAGTAAAGAATCTGCCTGCAATGTACGAGACCAGGTTTGATTCCTTGGTTGGGAAGATCCCCTGGAGAAGGAAATGGCAACCTATTCCAGTATTCTTGCCTGGGGAATCCCATGGACAGAGGAGCCTGACAGGCCACAGTCCATGGGGCCGCAAGAGTCGGACATGACTTAGCAACTAAACCACCACCACCTAAAATGGGCTTCCCTGTGGCTCAGATTCAGAAGACATACTCATGGAAAATAAAAAAAAAATGTAAATACAGTCATTTTATAATGATTTGAAAGACAAATGACTATTTCTTACATTTAATGTTAAAAATCATAAAATAAGATGTCCATATTTTATGTCATTAAATATTTATTGAATATTTATGATTTACCAAAAAATTAGCTTTTTCTGGGAATGCAAATATCCATAAGCTAAACACTGTCTTAGCATTAAAGGATAGAAGTTGTTAAAAACTGTGGTATCTTCAGGACACTGCAAGATTCTGTAGGAACAGACAGAGGGCAACCAAATCCAGTCTAGTGATATACAGAAGAGTTAAATCTAGGCATAAACCTTAAAAAAATGGTTAAGATTCAACTATAAAAACTATATAAAAAATAATAAAAGGTAGGGAGGTGGTTAAAGGTGTTAAGGAATAGAAAAGAGATATGCTTTAAAATCCATACTGGAGAAGACTCTTGAGAGTTCCTTGGTCAGCAAGATCAAATTAGTCAATCCTAAAGGAAATCAAGCTTGAATATTCATTGAAAGGACTGATGCTAAAGCTGAAGCTCCAATACTTTGGCCACCTGATGCAAAGAGCCGACTCATTGGAATAAGACCCTGATGCTCAGAAAAACTGAGGACAGGAGGAGAAGAGGGAGACAGAAGATGAGATGGTTGGATGGCATCACCGACTCAATGGATGTAAGTTTGAGCAAACTCTGAGAGATAGTGAAGGGAAAGGGAAGCCTGGCATACTGCAGTCCATGGTGTCTCAAAGAGTTGGATATGACTGAGTGACTGAACAACAACAAATTTGTATGTGAATAAGTCAAACTTGTTTAGTATTTACTTAGAACTGCTAAAATATGATACTGAGTTTATTCAGATACATTTTAAAGAATCTTAAAAATATTCCTTTATTTGGAATAAAGAGATATTCAAAGCCACTGAAAGCTAGCAGTACATGAGCCTCAGGTTCTATAATGTTCTATTTTATTTCTTCCAAACACCACCCTGTAACATTTTAAATATTATGATAGAAAAAAATTACAGAGACATCTTAATGGATTATATTTTTCACTCCTCTGTTTCTAGTAGTGGACACTAACTCCCTCCTATATTCCTATGGTTTTCCTATAAAGAATCCATGGTTCAATTTAAATTGTTTGGGTGTTGCTTTATTTGGTTGTGGTTGTAATTTTTGTTTTTGTTTTTGTTTTGCACCTATTAGATCTGTTTTAATCATCCTTAGATAAGGGGTTTTATTTTGTTTTGCTTTTCTACAGCTTTTTCTGTAAAATAGAAAAGAATCTCACTCTTTGTGGGGAGTAATACTCATTCACTCAATAAGTATCAAGTGAATACTCAATTGCTACAGTTCAGTTCAGTTGCTCAGTCCTGTCCGACTCTTTGCAACCCCATGAATGGCAGCACGCCAGGCCTCTCTGTTGATCACCAACTCCCAGAGTTTACCCAAACCCATGTCCATCAAGTCAGTGATGCCATCCAACCATCTCATCCTCTGTCGTCCCCTTCTCCTCCTGCCCCCAATCCTTCTTAGCATTAGGGTCTTTTCCAATGAGTCAGCTCTTCCCATGAGGTGGCCAAAGTATTGGAGTTTCAGCTTCAACATCAGTCCTTCCAATGAACACCCAGGACTGATCTCCTTTAGGATGGAGTGATTGGATCTCCTTGCAGTCTAAGGGACTCTCAAGAGTCTTCTCCAACACCACAGCTCAAAAGCATCAATTCTGCAGTGTTCAGCTTTCATCACCGTCCAACTCTCACATCCATACATGACCATTGGAAAAACCATAGCCTTGACTAGATGGACCTTTGTTGGCAAAGTAATGTCTCTGCTTTTAAATATGCTATCTAGGTTGGCCATAACCTTCCTTCCAAGGAGTAAGCGTCTTTTAATTTCATGGCTGCAATCACCATCAGCAGTGATTTTGGAGCCCCCAAAAATAAAGTCTGACACTGTTTCCACTGTGTCCCCATCTATTGGCCATGATGTGATGGGCCCAGATGCCATGATCTTAGTTTTCTGAACGTTGAGCTTTAAGCCAACTTTTTGACTCTCCTCTTTCACTTTCATCAAGAGGCTCTTTAGTTCCTCTTTACTTTCAGACATAAGGGTGGTGTCATCTGCATATCTAAGGTTATTGACATTTCTCCCAGCAATCTTGATTCCAGCTTGTGTTTCTTCCAGCCCAGCGTCTCTCATAATGTACTCTGCATATAAGTTAAATAAGCAGGGTGATAATATACAGCCTTGATGTACTCCGTTTCCTATTTGGAACCAGTCTGTTGTTCCATGTCCAGATCTAACTGTTGCTTCCTGACCTGCATACAGGTTTCTCAAGAGACAGGTCAGATGGTCTGGTATTCCCATCTCTTCCAGAATTTTCCACAGTTTATTGTGATCCACACAGTCAAAGGCTTTGGCATAGTCAATAAAGCAGAAATAGATGTTTTTCTGGAACTCTCTTGCTTTTTCGATGATCCAGCGGATGTTGGCTACTTGATCTTTGGTTCCTCCGCCTTTTCTAAAACCAGCTTGAACATCTGGAAGTTCATGGCTAATGTATTGCTGAAGCCTAAGGTATTGATTCATTGAGTCCTCACAACACCCCAGGAGGAGATATTACTGTTCTCTTTATGCAAATGAAGAATAATGGTACGTAAATTGGAAACTTGACCAAAATAACACAATCGATGAATGTGGACTGAGATTTGAACCTGGAAAGTCTTACTCTAGAATCCATGGCTATTAACCTGTGAGTGCTTTTATAAGGCCACATATGATGTAATAAAAATGAAAGAGCTTTACCATCTATCGTGTTACAAACACTAACCCATAGTATTTTTATTGTTAAAGTGTGAATGATTAATATATTGCCTTCTCTGTGTGTGTGTGTGTAGTCATCTTTAAAGTGAATAGAGAGGAAGTTGACCTCTCAAATCAGCTAAAACTAGGTCACATGCTCAGATTTGACCTTCTAAGACACTCTATGGGACAGCAGTGAGGAAAGTGAGGTCCCAGTATTTACTTCCATGGCAATGTTAAGAAAGGACCGTCCCTTCCTGTGATGTTTTTTTTCTGGCCTGCAGTGTCCCTGGTAGCAGGTCACTGCTCATTTCTGGGCAACTTTTTCTGACTTTCGTTTGGTTTTCTGCTTAACTACCTAATGCATCCCATTAGACCCAAGGACAGTAACAATTTGTCTTTTTTGTTTGTTTGTTTGGGGCTTTTGTTTGTTTCTACCTCTGTATCATCCTTGTAGTTCCCCTACACTCTTCTCACAACTTTGTAAGCACTCCCTTTGATAAATTATTCCAAATTTATCCCAATTTGAGTGTACCATCTGGTTGCCATTGGGAACATAATTTGTATGGTATACTTGCTATTAGGAGGCATTTTGGGGGGTTTCAGATAACACTGAAAATACAACTAGGTTAATACAACTACTAACCAAAACATATATGTTAAACAAGAGTAGCAATAAAAATATTCCTGTGAAAAATCTATCTCCCCTTTAGATATAGTCCTTTAAAATAATTAGTACATTTGAAGTGTACAAGGCCAAAACCAAAAAGCAGTTGTAGCATGCCCATGCATAACTAGAGCATGACTGTGATTTTTTTTTCTAGCATACTTCTTTATGTAACAGAGCATTACTTTCACACTTCTTAAATAATTCATATATACCTTTGCAAGTTCAATGTGCTGACTTCAAAGCTCAAAATTTACATGTTCTCTGTTTGACAACATTACCATATGTTGGTAAACACTGAACTCATCTGGAATATTTGAAGCCTTTTTCTAATAATATTGGAAAGAATCAAATGCCAGAAACTACCTGTTTTTCTGAGACAAATGTCAGTTAATCACAACTTGAGATACATTTTAATAAATGAGAGATTATATCATATCTGCTTCTATTAAAATATAGTGTTTGGATAGTTTTAAAACATTTACATATATATGTATACACACACATATGTATATGTATCAAAATAAGTCAGCAATACTTCAACATGTGTAAATTTATTGAATTTGAAAATATAAATGCCTATGCAAAGAAGGGTAGCATTTTTACTTTCATGAACAATTATTGCAAAGCTAGTATATTTTCTTTTTTACCTTATAAGCCTTATATATTAGTCAAAGATAATATTTATAGGATTTAGATGTGCTACCTTTTTATTTATTGAAGAATTCAGCCTATTTCAGTAGTGGTATGATTTCAAAATGAATTGATTAATTAAATGAAATATAAAAGAAATATTTTTAAATATTTTCCAAATTCCAACTTCATTTGCTTATTAATGTCTTTAAAAATCTCTAGAGAAGTATATACATAAGCATTCATTCATTCTTTAGACATAGATGTATTAGGTGCTTTGTATTTTCCAAGCACAACCCAGGTGCTTGGAAAAAAATCACTATATTTGGGTGGGAAAACATATAAAACAAGTAAATAAGTGATAACTATTGACTCATGATTACTACTGTAAGGTAAATAACCTAGTTGCTATGAAAGATGTTCCCAGTCACTAAGTCATGTTCGACTCTTTGCGACCCCATGGACTGTAGCCTGCCAGGCTTCTCTGTCCATGGGATTCTCCAGGCTAGAATACTGGAGCGGGCTGCCATTTCCTCCTCCAGGGGATCTTTCCAACCCAGAGATCAAACCCACGTCTCCAGTGTCTCCTGCATTGGTAGGCATGTTCTTTACCACTGAGCCACCAAGGACCTATTTCAGATACAGAAGTCAAAGAAAGTATCTTTAAAGAATTGACATTTAAACTGGCATCAGAAGGATGAGAATAAGCCAGAATGTGAACAGAGTTCCAAAAACAAGGATAAGCAGATGGCTCTGAGCTGAGAAAAGAGTTTCCACATCTTGACAGAGGATGTTTGTAGCTGGACTAAAGTGAATGAGGGAGCAAAGCTTAGTGATGAAATGATGAAATTTTGGATTCCTAGGAGCCAGAGCATGCAAGTGAGAAGTTCAGATTATATTTTAAGTTATTTCTGGAAGACACTGAAAGTTTTCAAACAGTAAGTGAAACTGACTTACCTTTTTGAAAGAGTGTCTGGCTGCCCTGTGGGGAAAGGATTGGATGAGGTCAAGCATGAAAGGAAAGAAATCAGAAAACTTTTTCATTAGTACAGCCAAGAACCAATGTCATTTGGACTGCTGTGGTGCCAATGGAAATGGAAAGAAGTGAATAGAATCAAGGTATATTTTTAAAGTGAAGCTGGCAGGAATTGCTCATGGTAATTTGGTGGGTATGGGGGATCTAGGAAAAGGAGGCATTATAGTTTACTTTCAAGTTTTTGTCTTTAGCAACTGGGTAAATGGTGGTTCTAGTCACTGATACGGGCAAGGCTAGGGACCATCAGATAATGGCCAACCTGGCCTAGGTGTCTGGCATCAGCTTTGTGCCTTGAATCCAATATGGTTTTCATTTTGACTTCCATTCGTTGCTCCTTGGATTTTCTCGTTTGGTGTGACCTATGAGTCCTATACTGATTGACACAGTAATTCATTTCATGGCCAGCTTTAATTTCTGTTTTTAAAACATTTATATACTAAGAATCAATATATGTCCTTCCTGTATTTTGTTGGCTATAAATAATATCTAGAGTTACAGTCTCAGTTATTTACTATATTTTTCAGTATGTTACTTTTTTCCCAGGCTGCCAATACACTTCAACAGAATACCAGGTGAAAAAAATTAAATTTTTCAGTCTTCTATTCTCTCCATAAGGACAGTAGCTTTATGAAAGCAGGGACCATATATACCATTTCAGTGTTCACAGTGCCTAACAATAAGAGACAAATGACTGTTGGTTTGAAATTTACAGCAAAGAATTACAGTGATCCCTTCACCCTCCACCTCCCCCTATTTTCTGTTGTATGGTGTTAACAGCTGCTATGGTAGCAAACTCAGCCAAATTGAGTTTTGGAGCTTGTAATATGTTACTTGGATTCTTCCAAGGCATACTTTCCATCTTAAAACTCTCAGTGTTCTTAAAAATTAGCACGGGAAGAGATAATAATATTTTTTTCATCCATTCATTCATGTATTCATTCATCTAGCATATAAAATGCTGACCATGTGCCAATCTTAGGACTATACATGTGAATAAGAGAAAATTCTTGACCCTGGAAAGTTCATAATATAACATGGAAAATATATAGTCCCAATATATTTGTCTGCTACTTTTTTTTTCCTGCCACTCTTATATAACTGCTGCTATATTATGACTGTATCCAGCAAGTTAGATGTACTTAGTAATTTGCATACCATATAAGGCCAAAGTACATACAAAGTGAACTTCAGGGTCCTTAGAAGACAGTATTTGTTAAATACTAACTGATATCACCATAATAGCTTAAATGCTATGGAATCTAAAGGAAAGGAAGACATATATAGTGATTATTGTACACTAAGGGGTCTTTATTATTAGATTTAACATGACAGTTTGCATAACTTTATATATTATAATGAATGGACGTTTTTTCGCTTTTACCTGTGCTAAGCATTGTGCTTTGTGTATTCAAAACATTATCTGCTTTACATCTTTGGAGAAATACTGTAAGGATGCAATTATAATCACCACTTCTCAGAGAGAATCTGAAGTTCAGAGAGTTTGAATAAGTTGTATAAGATCCTGTAACTAATGAAAGATGAGGCTGAAATGTAAGGCAAGCATATCTGGAACTGGAATGTAAAGCAGTCATCTGATTTGTTTCATTTGTTAGATGCTAGAGAATTATAATTCCTTCTATTTCTGGGAACATGAATAAGGGTGGGAGATGAAAAGCTTGGACCCAACCATAGCTGAATTTTACTGTAGCTAACTGTTTACTCCATGCAAGAAGATTCATAGTTATCTGAGGGATTCATGGGTCCTAACACCTTTTCATTATAAATATCAAATTTAGCATAGCATTTCAGCTAATTTGTTTTATGTGAAAGATATGTTAAGTTCAAACTTTATGTCAGTTTTAAATTTGACTCTTAAAAGTAAGCATATAGACAAAGATGTAGGGAAAGGGGAGCTTCCATACATTGTTCAAGAACCAATAAATTGGTATAATCACTTTGGAGAGCGAAATACTAGGAACATGCATGTATACTTCATACAAATGCATTTCTGCTTTCATTCACACTTTAAAGAGATATTCACATGTATTCAAGGAGATTTGGGCAGAGATGTTCTGTGCAGCACTGGTTTCAAGCAGTAATTTTTTAAAAGACCTAAAATTGTATCAATAAAGGAATAAGTAAATAACTTTTGGTATAGTCAGACAATGGAATATTAAACATTGGTTAAAAGTGAATGAACCAGAAGTACATACATTGGCATAGATAAATTTAGAAATTTAGAAAATGAAACATTGAATTAAATGCATAACACACAGAAAATAATTCATTTAAATAGCATTGAATATCACTCCAAACAAGATTATATAGCCTTATACTACATTTCATACTATACTATATTATAAATAGTACAATATATACTATTGTTACATAGCACAAGGATTTATTATGCATATTAAGTTTATACATATGCTTATAATATATATACAGACTGGTTCCAAATTGGGAATTGAGTACATCAAGCTGTATATTGTCACCCTGCTTATTTAACTTGTATGCAGAGTACATCATGTGAAATGCTGGACTGGATAAAGCACAAGCTGCAATCAAGATTTCCAGGAGAAATATCAATAACCTCAGATATGAAGAGGACATCACCCTTATGGCAGAAAGCAAAGAAGAACTAAAGAGCCTCTTGATGAAAGTGAAAGACGAGAGTGAAAAAGTTGGCTTAAAACTCAACATTCAGAAAAGTAAGATCATGGCATCCAGTCCCATCACCTTATGGCAAATAGATGGGGAAACAATAGAAACAGTGAGAGATTTTATTTTTTGGAGCTCCAAGTTCACTGCAGATGGTGACTTTAGCCATGAAATTAAAAGCTTTTCTCCTTGGAAGAAAACTATGACCAACCTAGACAACATGTTAAAAAGCAGAGACATTACTTTGCCTACAAAGATCCATCTAGTCAAAGCTATGGTTTTCCAATAGTTATGTGTGGATATGAGAGTTGGACTGAGCGCCAAGAATTGATGTTTTTGAACTGCGGTGTTGGAGAAGACTCTTGAGAGTCCCTTGAACTGCAAGGGGATCGAACCAATCAATCTTAAAGGAAATCAGTCCAGAATATTCATTGGAAGGACTGATGCTGAAGTTGAAGCTCCAATACTTTGGCCACCTGATGCAAAGAACTGACTCGTTGGACAGGACCCTGATGCTGGGCAAGATTGAAGGCATGAGAGGTAGGGGATGACAGAGGATGAAATGGTTGGATGGGATCACTGATTTGATGGAAATGAGTTTGAGCAAGCTCTGGGAGTTGGTAATGGACAGGGAAGCCTGGCGTGCTGCAGTCCATGGGGTGGCAAACAGTCGGACATGACTGAGCAACTGAACTGAACTGAATAGTAATGCCTATGAAGATTTTGGGTGTAAAACACAAGAGAATTTGAGTAAGGAGATTATAAAAGGGACTCTTGTCTGGAAAGTTGATTTGTTTTGTTTTTAATTACACAAAAGCAGATGGAAATCAAATCCTTCAATTTTCTTGTTTTTTTTTTTTAAACTATGTGATAATATATGTTTATTCATCGTAGTATTGTACTTTTGTATTTTTTGTGAAATTTCATAATAATCAGTCAGCTTGCACTTGAAATTATATTCTTAAGAGCACTTCTGTTATTTACATTATAAAAGAGATTTTTTTTTTAGTGATTTCTTTTATGAAAAGTAACTTTGGAATGCAAAGTATGTTTCCAATCCTTCTTTGAAATGGACATTTTTGTATTTTAAATGTCTATAGCAAAATTAAGAACACACATTTTGGATTCAATATAGTTTTTCATCCTTTGTGCAGCTTAAAAAATGCACCATGTCTCTGATCTCACATTTCAGCGTTGTGATGGCAGCTTAGTCATAAAATATCAATCACAACAACAGGCTGTGGGAATAAGCTGGTGCCATTCCTCTTTTCCGATGAGTCAGTAGTTGAAAAATTTGTAAGATCCCAGCTACTGTGATCACATCCATTTCTTGTTAATAAGGAAAGTAAGTCATTTTAAAAGGTAAAGTAAAATTAGAACATTATTTCATAAGTCATTAACTTTTGAGTCAGAAAATTGATCCAAGAATGGCTTGTTATTTGAATTCATCAGCCACAAAGTAACTATTCAGCCTTTTAGGAAGTAGTACCTGTAAAAAAATATAGTGCTTTTGAGTTATTATAATGTGATTTGAAAGATAAAAATGATTAAAAAAAATGCCATTTGATTCTGAACTTATGTTTTATTACTGTCTTGCTTAATATCACTAAGACTATATATTGTACTCAATTTTAAAAGTCATTACAGCTATCTCATTTTATACCCTCGTGTAATGCAAACTTATTTTTTCTCTACAGGAAATTCTTTTGCCTGTTTTTTAAGATAAATCAGCTGTGGTTTTTTATTTTCTGTGTAAAATTATTGAAAAAATAATTTACATGAAGCATTTGTTGGATATACAGTTCTTAAAAAAATGTTTTTGGGAGGAAGGTGTTATTTCACTGTGAGGCCCATTGCTTTTGTTTTACACTAGAGGTAAAACTTTTCAAACCTTTCTAAGACACTAAAATATGTTCTCTAATTTTATTTTCCTTTCTTAGGGAAGTAACAGCTATTTGAACTTCTGTTTTTCTCAATACTTCCTGTCTTCCAGGCTCACTATACATTTTATTTTTTTAAAGTGTTCTATGGCCATTTATTGTAATACAATCCTAAGTACCTATATTAAGTGAAATTCTAAATCATTTTTTACAAATCATTTCCAGAAACAAAAATTATGAAGTAGTTATAAAAAGCTCTGAAGCTAAGCACTATTCAATTCAATCTTTCCTTGAGAATTACTAAGTAGCTAACAAAGTACAAGTCTCTGAAAAGATACAAAGTTAATGGAAACCTCACTGATAGGAAGCAAACTTCACCAGTACTAGGGAGGGTGAAGAGGTGATCTGAGAAGGACAATTAATTATGATCCTAAAAGCAATCTCCTGTGTGTCTCTTGTAGGGGAGCGGGGCAGAGATTTTGCTGGCTGTAGCCTATCCTGGGATTATTTCATGATTAAAGAAAAAAATAAAGCAATACAAGTTAGTGTTCAGATAAGTTCTTTCCTCTCCCATAACACCTATGGCAATTTATGCATCAGTTCAGTTCAGTTACTCAGTAGTGTCCGACTCTGCAACCCCATGGACAGCAGCATGCCAGGCATCCCCTATTAATCATCAACTCCTGGAGTTTACTCAAACTCATGTCCATTGAGTTGGTGATGCCATCTAACCATTTCATCCTCTGTTGTCTCCTTCTCCTCCCGCCTTCAATCTTTCCCAGCATCAGGGTCTTTTCAAATGAGTCAGTTCTTTGCATCAGGTGGCCAAAGTATTGGAGTTTCAGCTTCCTCATCAGTGCTTCCAATGAATATTCAGGACTGATTTCCTTTAGGATGGAATAGTTGTATCTCCTTGCTGTCCAAGGGACTCTCAAGAGTCTTCTCCAACACCACAGTTCAAAAGCATCAATCCTTCAGTGCTCAGCTTTCTTTATGGTCCATCTCACACATCCATACATGACTACTGGAAAAACCATAGCTTTGACTAGACAGACATTTGTTGGCAAAGTAATGTCTCTGCTTTTTAATATGCTGTCTAGGTTGGGCATAGCTTTTCTTCCAAGGAGCAAGTCTCTTTTAATTTCATGGCTGCAGTCACCATCTGCAGTGATTTTGGAGCCCAAAAAATAAAGTCTCTCATTGTTTCCACATCTATTTGCCATGAAGTGATGGGACCAGATGTCATGATCTTAGTTTTCTGAATGTTGAGTTTTAAGTCAACTTTTTCACTCTCCTCTTTCACTTTCATCAAGAGGCTCTTTAGTTCTTCTTCACTTTCTGCCATAAGGGTGGTGTCATCTGCATATCTGAGGTTATGGATGTTTCTCCCGGCAGTCTTGATTCCAGCTTGTTGCTTCATGCAGTCAAGCATTTCTCAAGTATTTTATGAATATTCTCAGGTATTTCTATTTATCTTAGTACTTTTCAGATATTTCAATAACATCAAATACTATTGGTTTATATTTCTACCAGCAATGCATGAGTATATGTTAGTTTCTAGCCTCTTCAAAACCTAGTATCAGAAAACCAACAAGGACCTATGTAAAATACTTGTCTGCTGCTGTTGCTGCTAAGTTGCTTCAGTCGTGTCCGACTCTGTGCAACCCTATAGACGGCAGCTCACCAGCCTCCGCCATCCCTGGGATTCTCTAGGCAAGAACACTGGAGTGGGTTGCCATTTCCTTCTCCATCATAATACATTTTAAAAGAATCCAGTAAATGTTGACAAGTTCCAAACCTCATGTACTTCCTCACTCCTATTTCCAAATTAATCCCTCCCTCCAGCTTCCCACATTCATAAGTGCTATCACAATTCTCCCAGTTGCCCAGACTCAAAACCTCTCCTACCCTTTTGCATCTTTCACCTTTCACATCCTCATTCTTACCTACCAATAAGAAATCAGTTACCAAAGGAACTGTCCTGTTTCTGTACCTCTCCTTACCACTCTTTCCCAGGCCTCCATTGCCTCAAGCCTGGGTTATTGCAATAGTTCTAAAGATTCTCTCTGATGCTGTCTCTGCTCGTCTTGACAATCCACGCACATTTCTACTTTTCTTTTCCTCCAATATACACACAACCCACTCCAATATTCTTGCTGGAAAAAATTCCATAGACAGAGGAGCTTGGCAGGCTACAGTTCATGGGATGCAGAGAGTCAGACAGGACTAAGCACACAGCGTAATATACACTACTGAGTTTAGATACTTACTCTGTTCTTTAATGCTATTTACAACTTCTTGTTTTATGACTTTGGAGACTTTTCATGGTCTTGGTCAATTCTTCTTATTAGACCTAATGCTTTCTTTTTTTTTTTTTTTTTTAATTGGAGGATGATTGCGTTACAATGTTGTCTTGGTTTCTGCCATACATCAACGTGAATCAGTCAAAGGTATGCATATGTCCCCTCCTTTGTGAACCTCCCTCCCTCCCTACCCTACCCCTCTAGATTGTCACAGAGCGCCTCGGTGAGTTCCTTGCATCGTACAACAAATTCTCACTGACTCTCTATTTTACATATGGTAAAGTGTATTTTTCAAGCTCCTCTCAATTCATCACACCCTCTCCTTCCCCAGCTGTTCTCAATGTCTGTGCCTCTATTACTGCCCTACAAGTAGGTTTGTCAGTACTATTTTTCTAGATTCCATATATATGCATTAATATGTGATATTTTTATTTCTCTTTTTGACTTATTTCACTCTGTGTAACAGGCTCTAACAAATGTTTGTTGATATGCTAAGACCATGCAGGCACTAGGCACATAACAGTGACAAGGCTAATTTTTACTGTACCTTTTTAGTCTATTTTTGTTCCTCCACAATATAAAGACTATCTGTCTTTGCCCCAAAACCTTACGCTTTCTACATGCACTGGTCATCCTGTTACATAGCCTTTATTTTTCTCTTTGCACAAAAAAGGGAGGTATTTTTGAAAATGGTTGTCATAACCAAAAAGCTAGTCCCTCCCACTTCTATTGTTTCTGGTAAGACTGGTCTCTTTAGTATCACTGAGAAAATGCTAGGAGGAATTTAGTGAATTCCATGATTATTAGTGTATTAAACCTTGTAGTTAAATAGTAACTTCATCACATTTTTTTTCCCATAAAATCCTGGGTCAGGATAAGAACAAGGGAGGGACTAAGGTAGCAAAAGCTATTGAGTAAAATTTATTGAATGCACATTTTCTTCTGTTTTTTTATTCATTTAAGCCACAAAGCAAATTAATCAGTTTTTTATAACTATAATGATGAAGAATTAAGGGCATGACTTATGAAAAAAGGATGATCAGTGTATATCTGAGGGAATCAGTTCAGTTCAGTCGCTCAGTCGTGTCCGACTCTTTGTGACCCCATGAACCACAGCATGCCAGGCCTCCCTGTCCATCACCAACTCCCGGAGTCCACCCAAACCCATGTCCATTGAGTCGATGATGCCATCTAACCATCTCATCCTCTGCCATCCCCTTCTCCTCCTGCCCTCAATCTTTCCCAGCATCAGGGTCTTTACAAATGAGTCAGCTTTTCGCATGAGGTGGCCAAAGTATTGGAGTTTCAGCTTCAACATCAGTCCTTCCAATGAACACCCAGGACTGATCTCCTTTAGGATGGACAGGTTGGATCTCCTTGCAGTCCAAGGGACTCTCAAGAGGCTTCTCCAACATCACAGTTCAAAAGCATCAATTCTTTGGCACTCAGCTTTCTTTATAGTCCAACTCTGACATCCATATATGACTACTGGAAAAACCATAGCCTTGAGTAGTCAGACCTTTGTTGGCAAAGTAATATCTCTGCTTTTTAATATACTGTCTAGGTTGGTCATAACTTTCTTTCCAAGGAGTAAGCGTCTTTTAATTTCATTGCGGCAATCACCGTCTGCAGTGATTTTGGAGCCCAGAAAAATAAAGTCAGCCATTGTTTCCACTGTTTCCCCATCTATCTGCCATGAAGTGATTGGACTGGATACCATGATCTTAGTTTTCTGAATGTTGAGCTTTAAGCCAACTTTTTCACTCTCCTCTTTCACTTTCATCAAGAGGCTCTTTAGTTCCTCTTCATTTTCTGCCATAAGGGTGGTGTCATCTGCATATTTGAGGTTATTGATATTTCTCCCAGCAATCTTGATTCCAGCTTGTGCTTCCTCCAGCCCAGCGTTTCTCATGATGTACTCTGCATATAAGTTAAATACGCAGGGTGACAATATACAGCCTTGACGTACTCCTTTTCCTCTTTGGATCCAGTCTGTTGTTCCATGTCCAGTTCTAACTGTTGCTTCCTGACCTGCATGCAGGTTTCTCAAGAGGCAGGTTAGGTGGTCTGGTTGCCCACTGATTGTCATTGGGGGGATTCAGCCTTTAGACAGGAGTCTGCCTTCCCGACCCACCCCCAGTTGGTGACCTCTGAAATAAAGGAAGCTTTCCTTTCCACCTCCCTGGCCTTTGTATTGGCTTTTGAGCAGCCATCAGCCAGACAGCCACTTTCAGTAACAGCTTTTTGGCACCCAACAGGAGGCTGTGCTCTTGTGATCTGGCTCCCCAGGTTTTCCAGAGCCAACGGCTGGAACAACACGCCAGGATGGTTGCAATGAGCCAGCTAGCTGGCCCCAAGAGGGGGCCAGAAACCATTTGTTTTGGGGATCCTCCCGGTTTCTCCCCTGCTCAGCACTGGCTGCCAACTTAGGCTTTTCTTTGGTGAAAAAGATACATGCATCTGGATGAGCTGAGGAGCTCCAAGACCCAGTAAGTCCACCAGTGTGAGCCTGGGCAAACCTCTTTTGAGCACAAAGCACTATTTGGGCCTTTTGCCAACTGGTTCTGTTGACTGTCTGCCATTGAGCACTGTTTGTGAATGAAAAGTGCTATTTGGGCATTTTTGCCAGTTGGTTCTGTTGTGCACCTGGATGTTGAGGACCCTTTGTGCTCCGGAAATGTTTGTTCCAGACTCCATTACTGGTTATTTCCTCAGCAGGTTTGCAACAGTTCTGTCTTCCGGTGTGTGAATGCATATTCCATTTATGCGGTTGGTATCTTTGCTGTCTTTTGTAAAATGGGAAATTCAGGTTCAATTCATTAGAAAAAAAAAATCTATAAAATTACAATTAAAGCGAAAGAAAGATGAGTTTTTAAACAATGTATGGTAATTCTATTCTTAACTCCAGAGGGTTAAGATGAAACTCTTAAAACTCCAAAACTGGTTCTTTATGCATATGCAATTAAAGAAAACTAGTGTGATAAAATATTGTTTTCAGAATTCTAACTCTAAGAGAACAAAAATACGCCTAGGAGAAAGCTTGAAATTAGCTCGTATCATGTCCTTAAAATACAAATACAGCACACTTTACCTGAAACTTCAGCTTTGGGTTAATTAGTAAAACTTCAGAAGATGTTTGGGTTCATTAAACATGCATCTTCTATCACATTAAAGAGAAATTACACTATGAAAAAAAGTATGTTTTTAGAGGTTATAGAACACATTCTTAAGTTTGCCAATCAGAAAATGTTGGTGTAGCAGTTCAATTACTTCTTTCTTGGTTTTGTTAGGGTCATTTAAAAGGTAAAATTTGTAATATGTGATTAAAGCTACTAAAATGATAAGGAAACCATTTTAGTGTGTAGAGCAGGTAGGATATGCATTACTGGTGAAAAAAGGTATAAATACAGAAATATTTTGTTGAGGAAAAAAAGCAAAATTGTTTTGTCCTAGATCTGTGTGCCTATGTATGGGGAAAAATAAGGGATAAATTAATATGGATCCAGGTTGTGATAAAAGGTTTATGAAAAATGACTTTCAAAAAAAAAAAAAAAGTGTGTTGTCAGGATTAAGATTAGACTTAATTAAGTAAATGAACTTTGTTGTTAATAGCAAGCTGATACAAGATTGGAATTTGGTTTTCTTTCTTCCTGTTAGGAAAACAAAATTTTCCTGGAATATTGAGCTGTTTTTGATAACAGATTGTAAGTTTCTTTCTCTAACTAACTTTCAGTATTCCAGAGGGCCTCTAGGCATTTTAGAAAAAAATATTTAAGTAACTAGAATTATTTGGTATGTTAAATTATATGACAAAATTGATAACTTTTGGATCATACTGATTAACTGGGTAAGAAATTTTAAAATCCTAACAGAGCTATTGTTTTACTTCAAACAATATTTTTGACCCCAGTGTTCTGATGGAAGAGAAATCGTCTAATGAAATTATCACAGAATATGATGCGTATCGCTGCTGGCTCTAAGTTTACTGCTGAAAGCACAAGTACAATGCTTATGTGGCAATTGGGTATAAGTGATAAAATATATAGCCTTTAAAATATTTCCCTGTCAGCATACCTCCGTACTTGTTTGTTTTGTCTGATCAGTTTTCTCCCAATGTTCATAACTAGACCAATATATATATACAAAAAGTAGGACTAGCACTGAGGGATGTGAATGGATGCAGAGCAGGCAAATGAACCATTCTGGCAATGCTGGGAAAATATATTGATTATCAGTGCTGTCTGTGAAAACATTTATGATTAAAAGGGGAAAGCGATGGAAGAAATATTCACATATTGGGGTATAGGGAAGTCATTCTGGCTTAAACATGATTTAATTTGAACTTTGAAAGTGGAAGTATTAGTCACTCAGTCATGTCCGACTCTTTGTAATGCCTACCAGGTTCTTCTGTCCATGGAATTTTCCAGGCAAGAATACTGGAGTGGGTTGCCATTCCCTTCTCCAGGGGATCTTCCTGACCCAAGCGTTGAACCCAGGTCTCCTGAGCTGCAGACAGATTCTTTACCACTGAGCGACCAGGGAAGCCAAATTTGAACTTTAGACTAACCAAAATAGCTTGTTTGTGGCCTGTTAAACATACATTGTACACTGCTTTAACCATTAAGGAAAAAAATTACGTTTAGAGAATATATATTTTGATTATTATCCTCATTGTAATATGTCCACTAATTTTCAAATGTTTGTCCAGGTACTATAGCAAAATAATCAAAGAGAGAGGTAATATAAAATATATTGTCCTACTATAAAATCTTGATGCAAAGCTTGGAACTTGAATTTATTTCCAACTCCGTGTCCGTTCCAAAACCTATGCAGGACTATACCCCTCTTCAGCAAGAAGTCACCAGAGAGGTCATCACCCCATTCCTTCAAAGAGTTGAGAAAAATTGGAACAGAAATATAACTATAACCGAGTTCCTCTGCCAAGTTTATGATTAAATTTTCTTTCCAAAACTTGATCCCCTTCCTTGTTCTGTACCTGTCTTTCTTCAAGATTGAGGAGTATTAAAGGAAAGTGAAAACTGAAATGGAACAGGGCCCTGTAGTCCTCCCTTCTCCTATGTCTTCAGTGTGCCTTTTGGCTATAGGAAAACTTTAGTCAAACAGTAAATTTAATTAAAGGAGTGAGAAAATGCAGAAACAAAGGAAAATGCTCAAATGAGACCAAATAATAATATTTAATAGTTTAGTCATTAAACAAAAGTCAGGGACCTTAAGTTCCTCCTCAAGGGCTATAGATAATATTCTGAACTGTATCCATTGAGCTGCCTTATAGATACTTCGGGGTTTCCCTGATGGCTCCATAGGTAAAGAATCCATAGGACATGACTGAGTGAGTAAACTTTACAGCAGAATTTAAATTAAAGAAACTTTAGTAGGGTGTGATCTGTGGTTTGTGTTTTGTTGTTTTGTTGATCTTTAAACCATTTGGGGCCCAAAAGACTACTTAGCATATGGCCTAAACTTCAGAAACATTTATAAATATATTCTGTTCTCATTAAGATAAAGAGAGATAACTCACTCATTGTTTTATTGTGTGTGTGTGTTTGGTTTTTTTTTTCCGTAGACTCTTGGCTGTATATTAGGATAAAAATAATATGTATTTACAAATAAAATAAATCAGAATTTGATTTTACATAATGTAAATGTCTAAAATGCTAACTATTTAGAAATATTTATTTTAGATGAATTAGTATATGGATGATGAGCATGTTTTAAATGGAAGTCTGATAAGCATATCAGCAAAAGATTTAAATTACAGTAACCGATTGTGACATCCTTAGTAAATGCCAAGAAACATAGCTTTTACAGCAAGTTCATGGAAATGCTCTGATTAAATATTCATGAATTCTTTACTAAAAGAAAAGTCTCTTATGGTCTTGTTTGACAGAGAATGACCTTTGCTTCAATGAGTTACCATCTTTGCTGTAACTTAGTGTTCGGATACCTTGCTTAGATGAATAAAACATGGCATTTTGTTCTTTGTATTTAGTATATGTGATAATTAATAGAAAGGAAGACTTTGAAGCTTTAAAATGAAGTAAATGGGTTAAAAAAAGGCATTAAGAAATCTTTGAAGATCAATTTCTCAGCAGGAATTTTGTCAAAGCAATTAGGATCCACCCTGACTTGGGCAAACACAGTAGTGTTCAATTGATGTGTTCTTTCACATAACTAAAGCATTTTTAACTTTAGTGATCTGTGCTAGTCATACAATCAGTCACCTGATGGTTCATGTACATGGGAGTCAATGGCTCAGTTATGTGAAAAAAAACTTTATGATGATAATAAAGTCAGATATACTACAGTTTTTAATATGAAAACAAAACAAATAAGCATAAATAGGATAACTTTCAACCAGATATACTACAGATTCAATATAGATTCAATTTTGGTATTTGTGCTTCTCTTTTTAGTTTTTATAGTCCTTTAGAAGGAAGGTGCTATTATTTTCTACTGAGATATACTCAGAAAACAGTAGCAGTTAAGGTGAACAGGAAGTCATGTCCAGAAGATCTGATTATTTGCTAAAACAACTGTCCATTCCACCACACCCTCTGAGCAAATAGGGTATCATCTGGTCCAAAAGAAAGTACTACATTAATTTTTGTGGCTGTAGGACACCAACAATGTATTTAATTAGTGGTTTACTTAATGGCCTGACCCAGAGGCAGGAGTTTATTCTATGGTATTGAAAGATTCTTTAGGACTTCAATGGGTAGATATGTAGGGCATAAGGTATGGACTCATTAATATTTTTATAATGATCTCTTTATGGAAAGACATGTGACACTTGATTTTAATGGAGACATTGACATCACATGTCCCCAGAGAAGCAGTATTTGTGCCTTTGTTGTGAGAATTATATCTGTTTCCTGCCAAAGCTCTCTGACATATACTAGACACATCCAGAAACATTACAAGAAGGGCATTACTCTTATTTGGTTAACATAAACTTGCAGAATTAAAACGAAAGGCCAAGTTCATATTATTGAACTTGTTCATTGAAAATACATGCCCTGAAAATTAGATTCTAGCATTTTGGCTAGAATGAAGTACAGTGTGTGACATGAGATTCTTAAATGTTCCCTGGCATGCAATTAACAGGACCTAGAAAATTCCAGTAAAGTATATATGTTTGAATAAATGTTTCAATTTCCTGAACTTAATTCTATATCAGCAGTCCCCAAGTATTTCTACAGAGGATTACTCCTGTGACATACTTTTAAAAAAGTGTTTCCTTGGTCAGTTTAGTTGAGGAAATGTGTGTCAGGCAAGTGTATGCTCCTTGGTTCTGTCTCGTCACAACAAAGATTTGGAATGACGGACCTTAGAGCCCTCAGTGGGTCACGGCTCTCGGGTCTTGGACAGACCGTTATAGCTCTCAGCTCTCGAACAGACCGAGTTATAGCTCTTAGACAAATCAGTGTTACAGCTCAGTGTTACAGCTCTTTTATTTAGATAATAGCAGGGAAATACATCCTTGAAGCATGAGGGCATGCTGACCATCGATGCAAAGACAGGAAGGGAAGAATGCCACAGCGTGTGGGAGAGAGAGAGAGAACACTTTGGCTCCTCTTTTTATATGTTTTTTCTTCCCCTGGGCCTGCCCTATGCATATTGGGCTTAGCCAGGAGTGCTGTTCTACCTGAAGTTCTCACTCAGGTCCTCGGACCTTCCTTTGATCTTCCTTTGTTCCATTTTCGCGGGCTTTTCCCTTCCTTGTCTTCTAGCTACCACCATTTTGGACTCCTGTTTCCTATGCTATATGATATTCTTTGCTACTTACAAAGCAGAATAATAACATATTCAAAGCTTAGATAATACCTTCAATAAGAAAACTTACTTGGCTTTTTTTCCCATTTAGTGTTCCCAAAATAGTACTTAACTACACAAATCTTTTCCTGTGCAATATTTATTGAAATCCTAAACATGTAATTGTCTGGAAAATTATTCCTAATGTAGCATTTACCAAAGATATTCAAATTTAATAAATATCCTTTGGGAACTACTTGCCACAAGTCTTTCATATATGAAGAAACATTTTGTTTTCTGCATGACTTTTTAGCATGTGGCATATGAAAGGTTTTCCTGGATTTGTGATGTTGACTATTGCAAAATCTTATTTATTAATGAAATGGCTCTTTTATGATAATAACAGTGTTTGTTCAATGTTTTCTTGTTCACGATAGTAGCAATAGCCAGTAATCTTGAGTGTTTGCAGTGTGTCTGGAGTTATTATAAATGCTTTAAATGAACCTAAATACTTAATCCTCACAATAACCCTCAATGGTGGATATTATTATTTGTTCTTTTTTAGGAGAAAAAACAGAAAACAGAGAAGTTAAATAAATTGCTCACATTCACATGACCAGTAACAGAACTGGGATTCAAAACCAAGGAGCCTGACTCCAAAGTCCATGTGCATAATCCCAGCACTACATTGCCTCTTATCAGGAGAGCCCCTGCTGGGACTCTCCTGATCCTCCCTCCATCCTCACTCATTTGTGGCTTCAGGTTCCTAGTGGCTTCTAGAGTATCTCAGTCAAAAGGAAACCCAGTCTTGTTCCAGAAACTTAAGACATTTGACAGTCTTTTTGAGGTTTTTATGCCAGAAATATGTCAGTAGTCAATACAAACTCTTGATCCAGGGTCAACATAATAAAGTTTCCAAAGGTTAAACTAATATTTTTGCCAAAGTAGTTTTCTGGACATTCTGATATTTTATGAACATAGTGCCAGTAAAAGTTTTCCATTTTACATAATATGAAGTAAGAGAAATATAATGCCATCACCTCTTTTTTGATATTTACAGTAACTTTGTTTAATCTAGCATTTCCCAAAGATATAATTAGAATTTGAAGATAGTATGTCTCCTTCATGGGAACACCTATCAGCATCTTAAAGACCAGAGTTACAACCTCCTTAGTTTGGTAAATAGTGGCTTATGACAAGTGATGTGCTGGTATTTAAAAACTGGGTCACCAGGGCAAAAATGAAAGGAAGTTTGATTTGAAGAAATGAAAAGATAGGTACAATAGGTTCTGAAAAGCTGACAAAGTCTGACTTTAGTACACTATTTGTTTCTTAATCTTGTCAAAATCAAACATTACCTCTTACATTATCATAAAAATTAGCATCTCTTTACTTGGAGGCCATTATTTAAAAGGTCAAGAGGGATTTTTAAGGGTTATATTCAACTGTCTTATCTGATTACTTTATGTGGATAGTTTACATAAGTGCTTGAAAAGTCACATTTGGACTAAGTCACTATCAATATGTTTGTAATACTGTAGACTTTCTTCCAGAATTCCAACATTAGATGCATATCAAGATTGCCTTTATCCTAATAATCCTATCTCTAGATACTTAAATGTACTCCCATCACAAAAAGGCATATGCAAGAGTCTATAAAAAGGACAGTAAGTACACACCTAAGTGGGAACAAAATCCCCAAAGGGAATAGCCATTAGGGAAGAAAAGAGGAAAGCCATTTAGACCAGGTTTATTTCAAAGATTCACTATCTACAGATTTTTACTCCCTAGATTTCTGTGCCCTAATGGAATTGCTCTAATTCCTTAAAATACCACCTTATCGCAAAATGGCACATTGATATGTATAAGAAGTTCAAAAATACTCTCATGAAAACATCTAAGACAACAATACCACCCACAGTTATACTACTATTAATAGCATTGAACCCATGCTCATTGCATTGAAGCTGTCAGGGAAGAAAAAGAAAATTGTCTACCTTCTTTTTATATTGTTCTGGGACTTGTGAATTAAACTGACAAAAGAGAGATTATCAACAGAAAAGATGGATTTTTATTCATGTATATACATAGTTCATAGAAAAACATGACTCAAGGAGACATTTAGAACTGGGGACTTATATCTTGACAGGGGAAGGGGAGCAGAATAAAGAGCACTTATGGGAAAACAAATGACATTTAGAAAAGATAAATTGACCCTTACAAAAATAGATGGCAGTTATATAGTTTTGTGACAATGTCTGTTTAGATGATTTCTTAGGGTGCTAACTTCTCCTTTCTGGTGATAGACATCAGGCTTCCCTGGTTGCAGAACAGCAGAGGGAGAGGATTTATGACAGTTGAATTCTTCCAGGAGGCTTTGATTTTAAACAGATAGGTAGAGTTTAGAAGTTTAAAAAAAGAAATGTCATTGTCTATATTCTCGAATGGACAAGACATGTATAAAGTGTAGAGGGCAGTGCTAGGGCTAAGTCGCTTCAGTCATGTCTGACTCTTTGTGACCCTATGGACCATAGACTGCCAGGCTCCTCTGCCTGAGGGATTCTCCAGGCAAGAATACTGGAGTGAGTTGCCATTTCCTCCTTCATGGGATCTTCCCAACCCAGGAACTGAACCTGCATCTCTGGCATCTCCTGATTGGCAGGTGGGTTCTTTACCCGTAGCGCTACTTAGCAGAAGAGTCCAAAACATGGGAAGATATAATTGAGATTAGGAAATTGATCTGAGCAAATTATACTCAGGTTTTTCTGAAGCACATGCAAGCACATGCAAGCTGCATGCAAGCAAACATTTCTGTGGATATCTGGGAAACAAATCGCCAGCAAGCAAAGGTCATTTCTCAGTGGATTTATGACTCATTTCTCAGTGGATTTATGATATGAGCTAATTTTTAGCCTGCTAGACCACTTCTCTTTGAAAACAGATTTGGTTTGCTTAAGAACCAGGCAAAATTAGGCAACTAACAGCTACAAAGATGTGCCAAACATGGCCACAATAAAAGACAGAAATGGTATGGACCTAACAGAAGCAGAACATATTAAGAAGAGGTGGCAAGAATACACAGAAGAACTGTACAAAAAAGATCTGCATGGCCCAGATAATCATGATGGTGTGATCACTCACCTAGAGCCAGACATCCTGGAATGAGAAGTTGGAATGAGAAGTCAAGTGGGCCTTAGGAAGCATCACTACGAACAAAGCTAGTGGAGGTGAAGGAATTCCAGTTGAGCTATTTCAAATCCTAAAAGGTGATGCTGTGAAAGTGCTACACTCAATATGCCTGCAAATTTGGAAAACTCAGCAGTGGCCAAAGGTCTGGAAAAGGTCAATTTTCATTCCAATCCCAAAGAAAGGCAATGCCAAAGAATGCTCAAACTACTGCATAATTGCACTCATCTCACACGCTAACAAAGTAATGCTCAAAATTCTCCAAGCCAGACTTCAACAGTACGTGAACTGTGAACTTCCAGATGTTCAAGCTGGTTTTAGAAAAGGCAGAGGAACCAGATGTCAAATTGCCAACATCCATTGGATCATCAAAAAATCAAGAGAGTTCTAGAATAACATCTACTTCTGCTTTATTGACTATGCCTTTGACTGTGTTGATTACAACAAACTGTGGACAATTCTTCAAGAGATGGGAAAATCAGAAGACCTGACCTGCCTCTTGAGAAATCTGTGTGCAGGTCAGGAAGCAACAATTAGAACTGGACATGAAACAACAGACTGGTTCCAAATTGGGAAAGGGGTATGACAAGGCTATCTTTTGTTACCCTGCTTATTTAACTTACATGCCGAGGACATCATCTGAAATGCCGGGCTGGATGAAGCACAAGCTGGAATCAAGATTGCTGGGAGAAATATCAATAACTTCAGATATGCAGATAACACCACACTTATAGTAGAAAGCAAAGAAGAACTAAAGAGCCTCTTGATGAAAGTGAAAGAGGAGAGTGAAAAAGTGGCTTAAAACTCAATATGCAGAAAACTAAGGTCATGGCATATGGTCCCATCACTTCATATCAAACAGATGGGGAAACAATGGAAACAGTGACAGATTTTATTTTGCTGCTACTGCTGCTGCTAAGTCGCTTCAGTCGTGCCCGACTCTGTGCGACCCCATAAACGGCAGCCCACCAGGCTCCCCCGTCCCTGGGATTCTCCAGGCAAGAACACTGGAGTGGGTTGCCATTTCCTTCTCCAGTGCATGAAAGTGAAAAGTGAAAGTGAAGTCACTCAGTCGTGTCCGACTCTTCGCAACCCCATGGACTGCAGCCTACCAGGCTCCTCCATCCATGGGAGTTTCCAGGCAAGAGTACTGGAGTGGATTGCCATTGCCTTTGGGGGGGGGGGCTCTAAAATCACTACAGATGGTGACTGCAGCCATGAAATTAAAAGACACTTGCTCCTTGGAAGAAAAGCTATGAAAACTTAGACAGCATATTAAAAAGCAGAGACATTATTTTGCCAACAAAGGTCCGTCTAGTCAAAGCTGTGGTTTTTTCAATAGTCATGTATGGATGTGAGAGTTGGACTATAAAGAAAGTATAGCGTCAAAGAATTGATGCTTTTGAACTGTGGTGTTGGAGAATACTCTTGAGTCCCTTGGACTGCGAGGAGATCTAACCAGTCCATCCTAAAGGAAATCAGTCCTGAATATTCACTGGAAGGACTGATGCTGAAGCTGAAACTCCAATACTTTGGCCACCTGATCCGAAGAACTGACTCATTTGAAAAGACCCTGATGCTGGGAAAGATTGAGGTCAGGAGGAGAAGGGGACGACAGAGGATGAGATGGTTGGATGGCATCACCGACTCAATGAACATGAATTTGAATAAACTCCAGGAGTTGGTGATGGACAGGGAGGCCTGGCGTGCTGCAGTCCATGGGATCGCAAAGAGTCGGACCTGTCTGAGCGACTGGACTGAACTGAACTGAACAGCTACAAATACAAATCAAAGACAAATGTATCAAATCAATAGATATGTAGTTTAAAAATAAACAAACAAACAAAATTCCCATTATTGAATTTTGTCTTTTTTTAATTTATTTTTTAATTGGAGTATAACTGCTTTACAATGTTGTGTTAATTTCTGCTGTATAACAATGTGAATCAGCTGTAATTATACATATATTCCCTCCTTCTAGGGCCTGCCACACACTCCTTCCCCCAGTCAGCCCCTCTAGGTCATCACAGAGCTCTGAGCTGAGCTCCCTGTGCTAGACAGCAGGCTCCCACTAGCTGTTTGCTCTACACATGGTAGTATATGTTTGTAAGTGCTACACTCTCAATTCGTCCCACCCGTTCTTTCCTTCTTGTGCCCACAAGTCTGTTCTTTACAACTGTGTCTTTATTTCTGCCATGCAAATAGGTTCAACAGTAGGATTTTTCTCAATTCCACATATACACATTAATATGCAATATTTGTTTTTTATCCTTCGGACTTAACTTTTCTGTATGAGTGTCTTAAGTTCAATTATATCACTACAAATGACCTATTTTTTTCCCTCTCTAGGAATATTCCAAAAATATGAATAATATTCCAAAAATATGGGACGCTTCATGAATTTGCATGTTATCCTTGCACAGGGACCATGCTAATCTTCTCTGTATCCTTCCAGTTTTAGTATGTGTGCTGCTGGAGCAAGCACAAAATTGATCTCTTACATCAAAGTCAGAAAACCATGAAAACAGTTATAGTAAATGACATAACTCTAAAACTATTAAGAACAGAAGTACATATATTCAAGGTAACACTCAAAATACTTAAATATTTTACAGCCTAGGCATTATCCAGATTGAAGAGTGCTGACTCTAAACCATTGCGATGGCCATGATATTGTGTACCAACTAAAATATCATCATTACAATGTCAGATCTATTTCCTTGTTTCCTGTCACTGTGCTTAGAATAACCTAATACAACTTGAATATTCAGAAATTATGTGTTGCTAAATTCCAATTTTAGTTTTTAAAGTTAATATTATATTTTATTCATTTTTCATGTATATTGTATGATTAATTATGTTAGTATTAAGAAAACAAATACTACTTTGTTGTATAAACTCACCTTGCAAATGTGTAGACTAAAAATTTGTTTTATCTACATACTGTTTCCCCTAGACATAGAATTTAGGGAAAAAAAACACAATTATTTAACACATCATGTTGCATTTTAAAGAAATATAAAAATGTGGCTAAGACTTACATTATTGATAGTGAATTATACTACTTAGATCATTTTTAGTTTTAACAATCTTTGCAATCCTATTAACTTCTGTAATAAATATGGAGCAATGCCATTTGGCTTGTTAACAAAGTAGTCACAAATATCAGTGGGAAAAAGTGTAACATATGCACTAAATACTTTTGAAGCTACTGTGAGAACATGAAGTAGAAATTATGAGCTAGCAACCGATAGGAGAAAACACAAGCTTTTTTCTATATGCAGTCATGATTTGTAAACAACAATTACTAACTAGAGAAAATGAGAGCAAAACACAGAACTCAACCAGATGTTATTTTATGTAGGTGATTTACTCTGCTATTTGATCAATGATGATAAAAAAATCACCCATATCCTCAGGAAGCCGTGAATGTTTCAAGGCAGCTGTGATAGCACCTGGATACTTGTCCTATGCAAAGACTATCTCCATCAAGGAAGAATCAAGATTTATTCCTCTCAGCTTGAACCAGTAACAAGGCCAATAAATCTGTTGTTGCATTGCATTATTTCTTTAATGAGAGAACAAAGGCAGTTTTACAGTCCTGTTTATGGTGAATTGGCAGGAATACACTTGCATCTTCTTGAATCTGTGTGACAGGATCATCCAACATTCTCCCAAGTGGGCAGCAGTGTGAGTACTTTCTTCTGCCTTTCTATACTCTCTATAAATGCATGCACCACACACAAACTCACATACACACACACACATACATGCTCACACTCATGCACACTCATGTGTACACACACACACATTCACGTACTCTCACACACTCATACACACATGTGCGCACACACATACTCATACAGATTTACATGTACACATGCACATACACACTGTTGGTAAGGAAGAAATTTTCTTCTCCCTTCTAGGTTCTTCTGGCTGATCTAAAAATCAAACTGACCTGAGACAGATTGAAGAAAAACAAAAGTTTAATAAAATGTATTAATGAGAGAGGGGCTACTCTGGTGGTTCAGCGATAGAGAATCTGCCTGCAGTGCCAGGGGTTTTCCCTGGCAAGAATATTGGAGTGAGTTGCCATTTCCTCCTCCAGGGATCGAAACTGCATCTCTTGCATTGCAGGTGGCTTCTTTAATGGTGAGCCACTGGGGAAGCCTATTGAGGTCTATGTGTGTGTTTTAAGTAGCTTCAGTTGTGTCCAACTCTTTGCAACCGTATGGACTGTAGGCTCCTCTGTCCATGGGATCCTCCAGGCAAGAATACTGGAGTTGGTTGCCATGCCCTCAACCAAGGGATCTTTCTGACCCAGGGATTGCATTTCTTGTATCTCCTGCTTTGGCAGATGGGTTCTTTGCCATTAGCGCCACCTGGGAAGCCCTCTTCAGGTCTACTACCTATTCTTTAATCAGATTGTTTGTTTTTTTGATATTGAAATATAGGAGCTGTTTATGTATTTTGGATATTAAGTCCTTATCAGTGATATTATTTGCAAATATTTTCTTTTCTCCTATTTAGTGGATTGTCTTTTCCTTTTGTCAATGATTTCTTTTGCTTGTGAAAGCTGTTAAGTTAAATTAGATCCCATTTGTTTATTTTTCCTTTGATTTCTTTTGCCTTAGAAGACAGATCAAAACAATATTGCTGCAATTTATGTCAAAAAGTGTTCTTCTTACATTCTTTTCTGGGATTGTTATTGTTTCGGGTCTTACATTTAGGTCTTTAATCCATTATAAGTTTATTTCTGTATATTGTGTGAGAAAATTTTCTAATCTCATTCTTTTACTTGTAGCTGTCCAACTTTCCCAGCACCACTTACTGAAGAGACTATCTTTACTTCATTGTATATTCTTGCCTCCTTTGTCATAGATTAATTGACCACAGGCACATGGATTTATTTCTGAGCTCTCTAGTGAGATAATCAGACAAAGTAAAATAAATATTCTTTGTTATCACTTACATGTGGAATCTAAAAAAAAAAAAAGATAATACAAATGAATGAATGTGTATAACTGTAGATCAAATAAAAAAAGAAAGCATAGCCTACAAATTGAGCATTATGTTTTATTTGGCAGACACTCTTAGGACTTTGAGCCCAGGGAAAAGCACCTCAAATAACGCTGAGACTGCTCAGCAGAGGATTGGGGAAAGCTGGGATATATGGGAGTTTTTGCAACTAAATCAGGTAGTCAGACCATTAAAAGACTACTGTTAGTGAAAGAAAACCAGGTTTCTAAAGGAATTTAGCACTTTTCTATATATGGAAAGATGCAAGAGTTTGGACTCCCTGAAACCATTCCTTTGATATGCACCTCAGCTATCTGGGGCCAGTATCCTGAATTTTCTCAGGTGCACAGCTGGGATGGCTGCAGCAGCTGACTGCTAGATGGGCTTGGCAGTGGGCAGCCTGCAGCCCATTTGTCTCCATCCTGAGTTCCCTCAGGGCTCAGCTTCTGGGCAGCTTTAATGTAATGACTTGATGGCTGCAGAATCCTTTGTTTACTGATATGGCAGACAACATTTTAGTCATGACGAAAAAACAGAAACTGACTCACAGATACAGAGAACAAACTAGTGGTTACCAGTGGGGAGAGGGAATTGGGATGAAGGACAACATAAGCATATGGGATTAAGAGATTAAAACTACCATGTATACAATTAATAGGCAGTAAGGGTATAGTGTATAGTGGAGGGAAATATAGCCATTATTTCATAATAACATTAAATGAAGTACAATGTATAAAAATATTGAAACTAATATATTAGTCTTTTTAGGTCTTCTGTAGAAGTGAGAAATAGATTTAAAGGACTAGATCTGATAGAGAATGCCTGATGAACTATGGATGGAGGCTCGTGACACTGTACAGGAGACAGGAATCGAGACCATCCTCAAGAAAAAATAATGCAAAAAGCAAAATGGCGGTCTGAGGAGGCCTTACAAATAGCTGTGAAAAGATGGGAAGTGAAAAGCAAAGGAGAAAAGGAAAGATATACCCATTTGAATGCAGAGTTCCAAAGAATAGCAAGGATAGATAAGAAAGCCTTCCTCAGCGATCAATGCAAAGAAATAGAGGAAAACAACAGAATGGGAAAGACTAGAGACTTCTCAAGAAAATTAGAGATACCAAGGGAACATTTCATGCAAAGATGGGCTCAATAAAGGACAGAAATGGTACGGACCTAACAGAAGCAGAAGATATTAAGAAGAGGTGGCAAGAATACACAGAAGAACTGTACAAAAAAGATCTTCACGACCCAGATAATCACGATGGTGTGATCACTCACCTAGAGCCAGACATCCTGGAATGTGAAGTCAAGTGGGCCTTAGAAAGCATCACTATGGACAAAGCTAGTGGAGGTGATGGAATTCCAGTTGAGCTATTTCAAATCCTGAAAGATGATGCTGTGAAAGTGCTACACTCAATATGCCTGCAAATTTGGAAAACTCAGCAGTGGCCACAGGACTGGAAACGGTCAGTTTTCATTCCAATCCCAAAGAAAGGCAATGCCAAAGAATGCTCAAACTACTGCACAACTGCTCTCATCTCACACGCTAGTAAAGTAATGCTTAAAATCCTCTAAGCCAGGCTTCAGCAATACATGAACCGTGAACTTCCAGATGTTCAAGCTGGTTTTAGAAAAGGCAGAGGAACCAGAGATCAAATTTTCGACATCCGCTGGATCATCAAAAAGGCAAGAGAGTACCAGAAGAACATCTACTTCTGCCTTATTGACTATGCCAAAGCCTTTGACTGTGTGGATCACAATAAACCATGGAAAATTCTGAAAGAGATGGGCATACCAGACCACCTGACCTGCCTCTTGAGAAACCTGTATGCAGGTCAGGAAGCAACAGTTAGAACTGGACATGGAACAACAGACTGGTTCCAAAGAGGAAAAGGAGTACGTTAAGGCTATATGTTGCCACCCTGCTTATTTAACTTATATGCAGAGTGCATCATGAGAAACGCTGGGCTGGAAGAAACACAAGGTGGAATCAAGATTGCCGGGAGAAATATCAATAACCTCAGATATGCAGATGACACCACCCTTATGACAGAAAGTGAAAAAGAGCTAAAGAGACTCTTGATGAAAGTGAAAGAGGAGAGTCAAAAAGTTGGCTTAAAGCTCAACATTCAGAAAACTAAGATCACAGCATCTGGTCCCATCACTTCATGGCAGATAGATGGGCAAACAGTGGAAACAGTGGCCGACTTTAGTTTTCTGGGCTCCAAAGTCACTACAAATGGTGACTGCAGCCATGAAATTAAAAGACGCTTAATCCTTGGAAGGAAACTTATGACCATCCTAGACAGCATATTAAAAAGCAGAGACATTACTTTGTCAACAAAGGTCCGTCTAGTCAAGGCTTTGGTTTTTCCAGTGGTCATGTATGGATGTGAGAGTTGGACTATAAAGAAAGCTGAGCACCGAAGAATTGATGCTTTTGAACTGTGGCATTTGAGAAGCCTCTTGAGAGTCCCTTGGACTGCAAGGAGATCCAGCCTATCCATCCTAAAGGAGATTAGTCCTGGGTGTTCATTGGATGGACTGATGTTGAAGCTGAAACTCCAATACTTTGGCCACCTGATGCGAAGATCTGACTCATTGGAAAAGACTCTGATGCTGGGAAAGATTGAGGGCAGGAGGAGAAGGGGATGACAGAGGATGAGATGGCTGGATGGCATTGCTGACTCAATGAACATGGGTTTGGGTGGACTACGGAAGTTGGTGATGGACAGGGAGGCCTGGCGTGCTGTGATTCATGGGGTCGCAAAGAGTCGGACATGACAGAGCGACTGAACTGAACTGAACTGAACTGCCCATTCTTTAATCAGGTTGCTTGGTTTTAAATCAACTATACTTCTATTAAAAAATTAATAACCAATCTAAATTAATTCTTACGCCAAAGCAATACATTTAGTTTTGCAAATTTTGCTTCTCTACAGCAAACATATGCTTATATAAAATTATGAATATAACTTTCACTTCCAAAAATAATAGAGAATAAAAAATCAAAAACAGCTTTTTTAACCTTGAACAACTAGATTATATAGAATTATAGAACTTAACATTACAACCTATAAAAATCTGTGGGATCCAGCAGACTTTTACTGACCAAAAGATGTTAAACTGTGGTGAACAAAACTGAGATTTCAGTTAATAAGTTAGAACAGGTATTGGAATGATGAAAATGGGGTTAGAATTAGTGAAAAGGCAATTGATACTGGGAGTACTCAAAATCAGTAGTCAAATAACTCAGAATATTTTGGGCTTTGTTTTATTCCTCAATCCATATACATTTTTCAGTTGAGATGGTAAAATAATGGGCTTCCCAGGTGGTTCAGTGGGTAAAGAATCCACCTGAAATGCAGGATACACAGGAAACATGGATTTGATCCCTGAGTTGGGAAGATTCCCTGGAGGAGATGGCATGGCAGCCTAGAGGAAATGGCGACCCATTCCAGTATTCTTGCCTGGAGAATCCCATGATCAGAGGAGACTGGCAGGCTACAGTCCATGGGGCCACAAACAGTTGGAAATGACTGAATGAGTGAGCAGATTATTATTATATGTTATCATTATTGTCTTACATTAATTATACTCTTATAGAATGATGGTTATATACATGGAGTAAGTAAATTAATTAGATAGTGTTTGCATGGTACCATAATGGATATATAGAACAAAACCTCAGAGGCCAGGGCAATTGTCTGATAAGCCTTGAAATGAGATTTAAACAAGTTCTGAATAAAGGAGATATTTACATGCAAAGTTTCTAATGTCTTTGTGTGGCACTGTACCAGGTCCTGTGGGAGCTTTAGATCTTGAAATGTGACACAGTGACACGGTCCCTAAGGTACAGTCTTTAGTCTGAGGTCTACTTCCTATCTCTCATGTACCTGTTGTTTCCAGTTGTTTCCAGTCTGATCCTCATTTCTCAACTTGAAAATGAGAATAGTTGTACTTAACAAAGTTTCAGTGTATTTTAAAGGTGATTTAATGTATGTGAAAAGCATGGGAAGTTGAAAAGTGAACTACAATATATTATTATTTATTCTATAAAGAGGACTTGCAAAAGCTTACGATAGAAGCAGACAATTGCTAGTGTCATGTGGAATAGACAATAAATGTTTTAGGAATTCAGACATCAAAATCAATTCCGTTTGCAGTGATCAAAGAAGTCTTAAACAAGTCTGGGTTCTGTCTTAAGGGAAAAAAAAAGATAATCACTGCTATTTTATCTTATGAATAGAAGTCCTTATATGTGAATCTCTCTTCTAAAATTCCCAAGTTTATCCATGGGTTGTTTCACTGCCAAAATGTGACTGAAATTTTCTGGTTTGTTTATGCACCTTAGGGGTCCAACAGCATAGAAAAGGATCTTTTCTTTTTCCTTCTTGAAACATCTAATAAGCAAATCCATAATACTTTTGAGACTAATTTTCACAAAACTTCTTCGTTTAAAATACTTTTGAAGCCCGTGGTTTTTCAGCTAGCTTTGTCTGCAATTTTGTATCATCACATAAATTCAAGGGTGACAGAAATAGAGAGCAAGACTAAAATTTGATGACTCTTCCATAAGCTACATGTGTTACTTCATAGTCATACCTTATAATATATTCATATTTAGCTTCAACTTTTTGAATTTATTAAAATTTTGAATTGTAGTTTTGAAAAAGTCTTCAGAATATCACATAAGCTAAGACTGAGATTATTTAGGCTCTTTGACATCATATTCTTTTTAAATCAGTTTTTTTAAATTATGGGTAATATAATAATTTGTCAATGTAATTTAAAAATCAGAAACTATTGGACAATTATTAGATTTATTTCTGTTTTGCTCTTGTTAACTTCTAGTTTTCTAGGTGAGCATGGTAAACAACTATTAGTAATTTAATGCTGTTATAGCTGATACATAATGTGTGTGGTGTGAGTATGTATGTGTTTTTAGAGAACCCACCATTCTGTTCTATCCAGATCAAAGAAAAGAGAAAGTTTTGATCACACTGAAAGAAACTCAGCTAGAGGTTTGGAATCAGTACTAAAACAACAGGTGCAGAGAGGACAGTATCCTCCAAATACAGTTGATTCACTGCTACCTTTGTCTATTTGTCTAATATTAACAATTATAAACAGAGTAGCACAAGTAGTATTTGGAAAAACCCTTTCAGTATTACAGTGTCAGGCATAACATTTCACTTGTCTTCTTGCCACTGGTTCTCTTTGCCTTCCTGGGCTGCTTCTTCAGTAAAGTCATTTTTGATATTGAAAGTCTTGAGAATCTCCTCATGAGCTTTCCTCTTGATCATGCTGGCCACAGTCTTATAATATATAGACTCTTACATGTATAATATCAAGCAAATCTTTATGTTTAAATAGTCTACAGTCATAGTAAGTTTAAAAAATATTCCTTGGGAAACTTTCAGGTATTCTGTGTCCCAGACAGGGATATCATCCCTTTGCTTTTCTTTGTTCTCATCATCCTCAGGAGGAGGGTCATCCCTGTGGTGTTTATACCACTGAATGACATTTGTAAATTATTTTAAAAGAATATTGCTGAATTAAGATTCGGAGAGGAACTGGCCATTATCTCATTCATGATAAATTCCAAATCTTCCAAAATAGTCTTGATAGATACATAACTTATCAATAGTTATACAATAGTTTCCTGTGTTGGAGATATCCCCTGGAGGAGGAAATTGCAACCTACTCCAATATTCTTGTCTGGGAAATCCTATGGACAGAGGAGCCTGGCAGATGACAATCCATGGGGTCAGGAAGAGTCAGACATGACTTAGCGACTAAACAGCAACATACAATAGTTACGCAGTTTAGTTACATAGTTTGTTGGCATTTACTATTTTAGAAATATTTTGAATCACACCATGCATATCGTTTTGCATAGTGCTTTTGTCACTTTAAATATTACACTTATTTCCCCATGCCTATATGTCTACATCATTTTTAAACAGCTTGATTGAAATCTGTTGTATGGATTTCTTTTGAGTCTGAACTTTTTTAAGTGTAGCAATAAAATGTAAAAGTAAAACTTTATTCATTATATTATTTTAAAATTTATATTTTTGCAAGCTTTTTCATTTATCTGCTTTCCACAATATATGCTAAAATGATTTTAGTCATTTACTATAGATGACTTTCATGGTCATTTTAATAGAATTTTTCTCTTTTATGATAATATTTAAGTTGGCTGACTTTTTCCTATCCTGGAACATGATGCAGAATTTTTGATGAATTGACTGAGGCCCAGAAGTTACAAATAATATTCAAATATAACTAGGATATTATATTTTAAAACTATTTATTTTACAGTTTAATTTTTTACAGTTTAAATGATACTACTTTTGCCTAGAATTATTACTAAAAACCACTTCTTAATTTTAATATAGTGAAATATTATGAATTGGAAGATTATGTGAAGTTAAGATGAGAAGGGCTTCCCTTATAGCTAAATCAGTAAAGAATCTGCCTGCAATGCAGGCGACCCAAGTTTGATGCCTAGGTCGGGAAGATCCTCTGGAGAAGGAAATGGCAACCCACTCCAGTATTCTTGCCTAGAGAATTCCATGGACAGAGATTCCTGGAGGGATACAGTCCATGGGGTCACAAGAGTTGGACACTTCTTGGCAACTAAACCACCAAGATGAGATATGACAAATTATTGATTTTTCTCAAGGGCCAGGTGAACTTTCTGAGATTTGGGTGGATAGTGTATGTTAACTTCCTAAAAAACAATGATACAACATATATATTTTTACTGATACTTGACAAGTAATGATAAGGTCAACAGAATCTTAGACTGGTCTAATTTGAGGATATTTTTTACCTTTATATTTCAAAGAAACTGCATTTTAGAGCATCTGTCATATAAACAGTTTCCCAAATGCTTCTGAAATGATATAGTAGTTAGTAGAGGTATATGGTGTTAATTACTGAAAATAGCAGCTTCACAATATACTTAACAGTGAGCACATTAAATCATCCAGTCATAAGGTTAATAAAATAGAAATTAAAAAGGCCAGGTTATGCTGAAAATAAATTTAAAGATGATCCTTCTGATTTTATTCTGTATGTTTAAGAGCTGATAGTGCAGTGTCATTTTGACTCATTATTAATAGTGATATTCCATTGTGGCCTCTGCAGGTAGTGAAAGTTTTTTTGGCCGATATTTCCACATGTCTTTCACTAACATATTGTTAAGCCACCTGCCAGCTTCATATTGGCTTAGTAGGAAGAAGTAGAAAGACTGTGCAAGCTTTCTGTTGAATGATGTTAATTTTTTCCTTGGGAAAACTCTTGAAATTCAAGGCTAAATACTTTTTTAAAAATAGACAAATTAATTCTGAGGAAAAACAAGAAAAAAAAAAATTAGTCCTATATCACCTGTAACTTAAGGTGATAACAATTAGAGGAAGATCCCATTCTTTTCTAGTAAGTAACATAGAGAAAAGAGAACCTTGACATTGTGTATTAAATAAGGAAAAGCTGTAGGATCAGAGTATCCAAAATATTTTTCAAAGGATCAGATCGAATAGTTTTTGAAAGTAATATATTGAATGAGTTAGGTATTAAATAGATGACTTTTTTATTAATCTATTTTTTTATTGAAGGATAATTGCTTTCCAGAATTTTCTTATTTTCTGTCAAACCTCAACATAAATCAGCCATAGGTACACATATAACCCCTCCCTTTTGAAAATCTCTCCCATCTCCTGCCCCATCCCACCCCTCTAGATTGATCCAGAGGCCCTATTTGAGTTTCCTGAGCCATACAGCAAATTCTCATTGGCTATCTATTTTACATGCGGTAATACAAGTTTCCATGTTACTCGTTTCATGTGTCTCACCCTCTCCTCCCCTCTCCCCATGTCCATAAGAGTATTCTCTATGTCTGTTTCTCCATTGCTGCCCTGTGAATAAATTCTCAGTAACATTTTTCTAGATTCTGTATATATGTGTAAGAATACAGTATTTATCTTTCTCTTTCTGACTCACTTCACTCTGTATAATAGGCTCTAGGTTCATCCACCTAATTAGAACACATAAAAAGATGTTCCTTTTTATGCCTGAGTAATATTCCATTGTGTATGTACCACAACTTCTTTATCCATTTATCTGTCGATGGACATCTGGATTGCTTCCGTGTTCTAGCTATTGTAGATAGTGCTTATGGTACTTGCACAAAGACATAAATATAGAACAATGGAACAAGATATAAAGCCCAGAAATAACGCTATGCACCTTTGGGTACCTTATTTTTGACAAAGAGGCAAGAATATACAATGGGGCAGAGACAGCCTCTTCAATAAACAGTGCTGGGAAAACTGGACAGCTATATGTGAAAGAATGAAATTAGAACACTTGCTAACACCATACACAAAGATAAACTCAAAATGGATTAAAGACATACATGTAAGACCAGAAACTATAAAACTCTTAGAGGAAAACATAGGCAGAATACTAGATGACAAAAATCAAAACAAGATCCTCTATGACCCACCTCCTAGAGTAAAGGAAATAAAAAAAAAAGTAAACAAGTGGAACCTGATTAAGCTTAAAAGCTTCTGCACAGCACAGGAAACTATAAGCAAAGTGAACAGACAACCCTCAGAATGGGAGAAAATAGTAGCAAATGAAACAACTGACAAAGGATTAATTTTCAAAATATAAATAGATGACTGACATTTTATCACTGTTTTAGAAACATATTTTTAAAAAACTTACACACTTTCTCTACTGACTCAAATGTATTAAGGTCTTCACAGACTAATCAGTTGAACTGTTTGTTTCCTATTGTTGCACTGCAACAAATCATCACAAAGTTATTGTCTCAAAAACAACCTGTATTTATCCTAATACAGTTCCGTATGTCAGAAATCCAACATAAATCTTATAGGGCTATAGTGAAGGTATCAGGAGGACTGGTTCTTTCTGTAGGCTCCAAAAAGGATGCACTCCTTCCTTCTTCCAACTTCTGCATTCCTTGGCTCACAGCCTTCTCTTGTATAGGTGTCTTCTCCTGTCTCTTTTTTATGAGTGTACCTGTGATTATATTAGGCCTACCTGGATAATCCACAGTAATCTTATCTAAGAATCCTTAATTTAATCAAAACTGCAAAGTCTCTTTACCAGATAAAAACGTTCACAGGTTCTGGGGATTACTATGTAGAAATATTTGGATGCCATAATTTATCATATCACAGGTGTCCTATGGTTGACCATACCACAGTTTTATTCTCAGGTGTAGAAAAGAGACAGAGGCTAGAAAGAAAATAAAGCACCAGTTCTGCTGTATGTAAGCATCATCTGTATATTTCAAGCTCATAATCAGGTTTTGACTACACAGGGAAGTAGATAACAATATGTATTACCACTGATTACAGGGAAAATCACATGTGAAAAGAAAAGCACATGTAACAGATATCATTAGGATAGATTATGCTATCTAAAGCACAGTATATTTAATAAACATTTTCAAAACAAGATAAAGATCAGAAATATCTTGAAGCATGTTATCAGGTTTCAAAAAATGTCAAGTCACATGCTAAATATCACATTTACAAAATTTCACAAGAATAGTGTATTGAGTGTGTTCTTCTGCACATACACAGAAGAAACACTATTACATCCTTGTGCTCTGCAGTTATACCCACTGGCTCATTAGCAAAGAAAAGAGGAAAATCAGATAGTCTTAAAAGTCTGTTCTGAGTTCTCCTTTCTAATCTGTAATATTTATTTATTATATTATTGTTCTGAATTCACATTTCATCCTGTTGTTGATAATAATTCTAGAAACAGGCACAGAGAAGCACAGAAAGGAGGGCATAAAGCAAAGACAAACTGAAAAGCACTAAAAAAGGAAATTAAGAAAGTAAAGAAGAATAGAAAGAAGAGAAAGAAGGAATAAAGAAAAAGAGGTTGATAGATAAGCAAAGGGAAAGAGTTAGTTCTATTTGTACTAAAAGTCAGCACTAGCGTTAGGACCAAGGTGGAAGTTATAGGAAGCAAACAATGACTCCAGATGAGAACTTTTTATCAATTAAAGATTTTAAAAAGACAATGGATAGCTTTGTGAAGTACTGTACTCTTTATATAGTACTTTGTGAAGTACTATGCTCTTTATATACTCTTTGTGAAATTCTACACTGCTAAAATAAGAAATGGATACTCAGCTATCAGAAATACATTGAAGCATGTTCTGCATTGGTGATAAAAGATATTAAATTGCTTATAAGATCTGTTCCTATATTGGGATTCTATTATTTAACATTCACTATTAAGATTTGCACTGTCACAAACACATGTGAAAGGAGTGTTCCCCACCCCAATCTCTCTTTTTCATCTAAACACACACACACACTCATGCAGGTAAGCATATCCAAATAAATAAACCTTCATTTACCCAGTATGCTCATTGGTGACTGAGAATTAGCAACATTTGTTTGATCTTTAGGAAAACACCTCATGACCCATGGTGTAAATCTTGATTACATGCTAAAAATAAGACATATTTGTGATAATCCACAATGTAATTTGATTGAGGGCAGGAGGAGAAGGGGGTAAAAGAGGATGAGATGGTTGGATGGCATCATAGACTTAATGAACATGAGTTTGTGAAAACTCAGGGAGATAAAGAAGGATATGGAAGCCTGATGTACTGCAGACCATGGGGTCACAAAGAGTTGGACACAACTGAATGACTGAACAACAACAGTGTAATTTTGAACAGTAGTATTAGTGTTTGATATTTTAAAATTTAGAGAAATAATCAACTCGAAGACAGCAAAGGTGCTTGTAACATTGCTTCATTTCTACTAGTTTTGAGCAGGTATTTACAATACTGAATAGAATTAATTTTAAGAGAAAGTATAGCAAAAATGTTAAATTTTCCACTTCTTTCTTGACATTCTGCATTAATATCAAAATTGGCCTTCTCATTATATCTTTAAACAATTGCTCACTTCTCTGAGCCTCAATGTCATCATCTTATGGAGGCAATTTCTTCCCCATAGATTTATGACAATGTAATAAGATAACATACATAATATAAACATTCAATAAAAATTGATTAACTCAGTTAAGAGCAAAATACTTAACTAGAATAATTCACTGTTTCTTCAGGTATCTCCATATAAACATAAGAAAGCAAAACTTTTCTAAGTGTGAATAAGATCTGTTTTGTTAGAACTAACTCCCTTTGTACTTTTATTTTCATTTTTTGTTACATAGTTTTTGGGAAACTACTTGAGATTCAAAAAATGTAGTAATCAAAAGGGTTTGTATGAAAACCATTTTCAGGGATGTGGTAATCTGTTCACCAGTCATTTATGTTGAAGGTCAAAGCTCAGATTTTTGAAGACTTAAGAAAGGATGTATATCAGAAACATGATTCTGCTGAAGGCTATACTGAATAGGTAATTGTTACTCAGGAAATATTGCTTGAGTCTTCACATCTTTCTGTTAGCCTCTGATCTGACAGACTCCAGAAGATATTATTTCCCTGACTATTTCTTTCCTTTTCTAACTTGTAAGAATCAGAAGTAAAGATAAATAGTTGCCCTTTTGTGTCCTAAAATCAGTTTTTCTCATGTGGAAGAATAAATGTATTTTCAGCTTTGTATCAGTTGGTACTGCAGAGTTTTCACAATATGCCAATTCAGATGCTATGTAAACTTGAATTATTAAGACAAATTCATTAGATATATTAAAAGCAAATGCTTTAGGTTTCATGTATTGAAACCTTATTTTAAAATCAAATTCTGTGTAATGTTGTTCTTCTCTGCAAACATAAAATGCAGCGTTTGAGGTGTATTGACCTATAAATTGTTTTCTACATCCTCTGTTTTCAAACTCATTGTTTAAAATGTGTGATTAGTAATATTGATGTAGCTTTTTTCAAAAGCACTATGGTAACAAAGTATGACACAAAATCCAAATTATATAAAGCAATTTTCTCTCTAAAATAGTTTTAACAAAATCAAAATTTATGCATAGAATGTTTGTACATAAAATGTCAGAATTCTGACAAAGCAATATTTTAAACCTCAACATCCAACATTAGAGGAATGACTTGATAAAGTAGCAACATAATTGAATATTAGCCATTAAAGTAAAAATTATGGAAACTATTTTAAAATATAGAGTAGGATTTATAATATTGGTTTAAAATAGAATTATCTAGAATTATGTATATTTAGCAACTGTTTAAAACATAGATGTTTACCTATGAAAGGAATGTGCAAAAGTGAAGAGATTTTAGATTTTATACAGATCTTAGACCTTGAGTCTGTTTATAAGTGAAGAATCTATGTAGTTAGAGAATAGATTCTCTTAATTTTCTATTTTATAAAAGTATAGAAGAGGATTCATATAATTTAAGTGATGTATCTGTACAATTAAGTAACCATTGAAGAGCTGGAAATAGGAAAGATGGTACCTATATTTTAACCAATAGTCATTCTAAAATGCTATTGGCATAATTGAATTTTTTATAAGTTTTGTAAGGATTGTATCATTTGAACTTGAGTGCTAAATAATTATGAGACAAAATTAATACACTGGTAATACTGCTTTGTGATATTGTACATTAAACTGAAAATTAACCATAACATTGTATACATGAAAAGGATATTTTCAAAATTAATAATGAATTGATATACTTTTATATACTTTAGTCAACTTATAATTTGTATTATTCACATTAAAGTTTTAGTTTTTCCATGAAGCACCATGTAATCCATTATTATACTATAATTCCAAGAACATTAATGCATTTTTCAGCAGGAATTAATACCATTAATTGACTAATGGTAGTTTATTAGTAGTGAATATGACTCAATATACATAGTGAATTGTCAGAACATTTTCTTATTTACCATTTTATATATTTCTATTTAGCTTATGGCACAAACTCTTCTATTTCTTAGCAATTTCTATAATTATCACTCATTTTAAGAAAATATCTTAGTACAGCAATAATACTGTCATTAAGCAGCTGGAAAGAGTTTCAAATATAGTTTCTAAAATACTTAATTTCTTATGTGAACCAAACTTGTCATTCTCACAAATTTAAGAAAGTAGTTTATCCTTAAGATACAAAGACAACTTTTTAAAATAAATTACCACATTTAATACTTGAATCTCTCTTAGAAACTGAAAAAAATTTCGTCTTAATCATAGAGAATCAGTTTCTTCAAATCCTATTTTCAACTGCATTTAGTACATGTGAATGGATTTTTGAAAATGAACTGGAAAGAACTGGAAAGATACATGAGTTCATAATCATACTAATTCAAGTTTACTAGTATAGGGTTTTTACTTACCTTAATTGGTCTGGAAATTTCTAAAAATGAATTGGAAAGATACATGAATTCATAATCATACTTCTAATTCAGGTTTACTAGGATAGGGTTTTTACTTACCTTCATTGGTCTGACATCTGTATCTCTATTTTACCATAGGAAAAAAAAAATCTTAGTTTTCAATAACACCAATGTAATTACTCATTTGATTAGTCTCTTAATACACACACACACACACACACACACACACACACACATTCAGCATTACAATACCAGTAATACCACTTGCAACATCATTACTAAAAACAGTTCAATAATTTTTGCAGGTTTTTTTTTGATACTTAGAATATGTCCCATTGGGATGTAGGTTAAGTAACTGTCATTTAATGTCATTTTAAGTAGTTCTTCTCAGAGGCTATGCTTTCAACTCAATATACAGATTTCTTTCTTTTGATCTTTTGAGACTCCTCTTTCAGTGTTCATTTGTTTTTTATTATTTATATTCAGAGATGATTTTCTTCTAACCCTGTAGTGACCATCCTAGCCTCCTATCCTCTAAGGGTAACCATTGTTACTAGTTTTTATTCTTAGATTTATCCTTAGATATTTTTTTTCATACATTTTTCTCCACCTCACTTTTTTCATTTAAAAGTAAATCCTGAAATAAATTCATTCTAGTATTTATAGATGGTCACAATTCCTTTTTACAGTTTCATAATTCTCTGGTGAATGTAGCATAGTTTTTTAAACCAGTCCCTTATTGATGGGCATTTAAATTGTTTCCAGGCTTTACAAATAAATTTCAGTGAGTAGTCTTGTAAATATGTCACTTCGTATTTGTACAGTGTATCTTTCAATAGATTCCCAAAAGCCAAAGTGTAAATGAACATATAATTTGCCTTAAATTGTTAAATTTCCCTTTATAAGGATTATGTCATTTTGCATTTATACCAACAGTGTATTAAAGTCTTTTCCTCACAGTCTAGCGAACAAAGCCTGGTGTCAAGTTTTTGGATTTTTTGCCAATTTAAGATGAGAAATGGTATCTCAGTATATTTAGTTTGTATTTTTAAGACTGAATTTTAGTTCTCTATGTAAAAATTCCTTTTGTAAGTAATTCGAATATTTAAAAATGAGAAGTATTTTGTTAGATAAAAAACCTACAGTGTATACAAGATTACTTTAGGTTAGGATTGGATTGTTAAGATAATGTTATATAGAAAAAAAAGGACAGACATGATTCAAAATAAACTTCATAAATTAAATATTTCAGTTTGTCAAAAGTCATAGAAACCTTGCAAAAGAAATGATCCTCTCATTGATAAGCCAAAATGTACTGTAGTTAAGTTTGCGATGTAACTTCTATAAAGTACTAAAACTTCATAAAGTACTAAGTCTTGAAGGAAAGAAAGCCTATAAATGATCATGTAATTGCAGAGGATTTTCTATAGTGTCTTAGTTTTGAGAAAATATAGAAGTCAAGTCTATTATACTTCATATTATAGCTCAAAACCAAAGCCAGTTTGAGGAAAAATGTCCTCTAACAGAATCAGAGATGATGAGTCATGGTCCTTATTCTTGGACTATCTGAGTTTTTCCTTTGTTCCCTAATTTGTTTCTGCATGCCTGCATGCTAAGTTGGTTCAGTTGTGTATGACTCTTTGTGACCCTCTGGACCATAGCCCACAAGGCTGCTCTGTCCATAGGATTCTCTAGGCAAGAACGCTGAAGTGAGTTGCCATGCCCTTCTCCAGGGGATCTTTCCAACCCAGGGATTGAAGGGGATCTTTCCAACCCAGTGATCAAAGGGGATCTTTCCAACCCAGGAATCGAACCTGCATCTCCTGTAGCTCCTGTACTGCAGGAAAAATTCTTTACCACTGAGCCATCAGTTTCTAAATAAATTTTAATATTTTATTTGGATTGAATAAAGTAGATCCTGATTATCATATTAATCTGACATCAATAATTGGTGTCCTCTTCAACAAGAATTGTGTTTTCCTTGGGGGACAAAATGTTAAAGAAAGCATTGTGGAGAATGATTCCTGCCAATTAATTCTTAGTTATTTTCTTTCTTTTCAGCACCTTCCCTGATAGGTATGGTAAGAAAGGACTGGGCATCCCAAAATAGCATTGCCCTATCATGGCAAGCACCTGCTTTCTCCAATGGAGCCATACTGGACTACGAGATCAAGTACTATGAGAAAGTAGGTCTTATTTGGAGCTTCCTCAAAATGTACATATACATATATGTGCATATATATATTAAGTATATTGTTATAGAATATTATTTTACTTTAAAACCTGTTCTTTTTGGCCTAACTTCTTACCTAGTATGTCTTTAAATAATCTCCAGTATACTATAATGCTTATAATTTCTTAATTAAGTTGTCTTGTTTTATATCAGATTAAGGTAGAAGACACAGGATGTACATTTCTGTCTTCACTTACTCTAAGGAGTTTTACAATATAGTGAGAGATTGTATTCATCAACTTACAGTTTAATGAATATAATGTTATTTCTAAAACTCACTTCAGAAAAAATAGTAAAATGGAATTACCATAATCTAAAACAAGTTCATGTGGGCCATATCCTTGCCAATGAATTTAAAGTTATAGTCTGCTAAAATTTTGCAAAGTATGATTTAAGGTATAAATGAAGATAGCTGATGAATTTAAAATTGTCTTTCCATTCAGGTCAGCTGTTTTATAAAGTAGCAAGATACATCTAGTTAATAAATCAACTCTTAACTTTAATTTCCATTTCTGTCATTAAAATTGTTCTCAATTACTATATTTTCCCAAATTATATACTTCCTTAGTTTTATGACATTCACATGTCTTCTTTCTTTATGCTTTCTCCCCATCCCTCACCATTATAATATCATTGCTATAGATGTTAAGGCGGAACATAGAGTCAGTTCTGATAATATGTCCCTTTGGGCTGATACTAACCTAGAATATTGATAAAATGAGCATTACATTTAAAAATATTATGTAAAAATTTATATAATTCCCAGTGGTATCTTAAAATAAGAAAGAACTTTTTGTGTTTCTGTAACTTACTGGAAGCAAAGGCACATCACAGATAAATTTAGGTTCCCTATGAAGAAACGCAGGGCAAAAAGAGAAATGGTGGAGAGTTCTGACAAAACGTGGTCCACTGGAGAAGGGAATGGCAAACCACTTCAGTATTTTTGCCTTGAGAACCCCATAAACAGTATAAAAAGAAGAGAAATAGAAGTTTATATTTTTCTACTCTACTGCTTCTGAGCAAATGTAAGTTTGAAAAGGGGAGAAGTAACTCTAGCATGATTATATTTAGTAATTTCAGAATTATGTAGTCAATGAAAGCTATCATTATTAACTGACATGGAAAAATCCATAGTCTATTTACTCAGTTTAATTAGATTATAGATTCTGTACATTGGCCTGGTCAGCATGTGCTCGGAAATCCTGTTGGTCTATCCTTCCAAATGTTACAACCTATGGCATCCTATCACAAGAATATACATATTTTTCTGTCCATTAACTTAAATATATCTTCATATACTCAAATAATTCAGTTTATTTAAAAAGCAATGTACACATTTTTAAGCAAATTTTCAGAATAAAAATATTTATCTTGTATTATAAAGGTAATATTTCATACACAGAAGATGACTCTTATTCTATAGTCATTTTTGCTTCATATATCTGAAGATGAAAATAACTTGTATTTCCAGTTAAAGAAAAATTGTGCTGATTCCATAAGAAAATAACCATCTTCATCCAATTGGAACTTTAGAAATTAATAATATCCTGAGAGATGGCTACAGACATAGTATCCATGTTTTAATAGTAGAATAAATAATATTACAAAGGAGTTTATTTTATAAGAAAATGACAATGATCCATTGCTAATGAATTAAATGTGGAGTTGGAAGCCAAGGATTCCTAATTCATGTTCTTACTCTGACTCTAATGCTTGTGGTCAGGAAAAAGTCTATTAATCTCCTTAATAAGACTTCACATTTACAAAAGGAAAATAAAGATATCAACCCTTCTAGTATGTTGTAAAGATTAATTATAAACAGATCTAAAGATGGAGAGTATATGAATTCAGTATTAAATATCATTTAAGGAAGCATTAGAGAAATATTTGGCCTATATATAATACAATATAGAATCAGAGCATAGGAATTATGTAAAAACTAAATAAAAATCATGATATCTTCATATATAAATATATAAAATATGGGCAACCAGTCAAGATGTTAGAATATCAAAACTCTCAGAGAGAATGTAAAATGATTGACAGCATCAAAAATTTTCCCAACTATGACTGCAGATTCTTACTATAACAGTTTCTCCTCCCAAGAATTATTTTTATAAAGCTTATAAGTAGGGTAACGTACAATAAAACTCTTAGTTAAAATTGCTAATATCATTCTTTATTAGGAATCTAAATATTGTTCAGTAAGAAGAACAAGATTCAAAGCAGAACAGGTGCAAATGAGCCTATTTGGGGAACACAGATATTCCCCCATATATTTATATTTTTGTCTGATCTTATTAATACATAGAATATGGAATGTAAACATGCATTTTAGTTGTTATTTATTTTGTTAGAATGGGATGAGGGGTGGAAGTACATAGATGGAGGCAAGAAAGAGAGAGCAAGGTAGCAAATATGTATAAATATGGATGGATGGAAGAATGGGTAGATCCTAAATAGCTTTAGTAGACGTCTTAGATCCAGTTGCTCGAAGACAAACTCTGAGATGGGAATTTGTGTACAAGTGATTAATTAAGAACTCTCCTAGAAATGCTGGTAAGACAACGGGGAAACAGGACTCTGAGGAAGATGTCAATCAAATTCAGAGTGAGCAAGGAGAGGTCTGGAGTCTAAATTACATCTCAGAGTTCATTCTCTGGTGACAAAGAAGCTGAGCTTCCATACTCAGGCTTTAGTCGATCATTGACGACAGGTTTGAATGGACGTATAGGTGTGGTATTCAGAAAAAAAGTCATAGGAGCTTCTGGTTCTCCACTGTGATTCCACTAGCCCAAGTTTAGGTGTCTAAAGTAGATGGAAGGCATAAGCCTTTTAAAACAAAACACACAGTAGCTGGGGGATGGGAGCAGGAAAAGGTAGAGATCCAAGTATATCTCCTGGCACACCAAGTAATAGCTAAGGCACCTCAGTGCTCAGTGAGCTATGGTAGAATTTTACTCTTCAGCCTGTCATGATATCCATAGTCTCCACAGTCTTTAATATTGATGCCTCCATCTTTAATTTAGGCATTTAAACTTTACATTTCCTTTCAATCAAAGATACACTGTATTGCTAACCTTAATTAATACACAAATAATCAATATTTATACCATTTTTTGAATAATCTGTGCTGTTTTAAGTTCTCATTGTGTTAGGAGAATTACTTTGTAAATTAGAAGAGAAATTAAGCGACTTCCAACCAGTCCATCCTAAAGGAATCAGTCCTGGGTGTTCATTGGAAGGACTGATGTTGAAGTTGAAACTCCAATATTTTGGCCACCTGCTGTGAAGATCTGACTCATTGGAAAAGACCCTAATGTTGGGAAAGATTGAAGGCAGGAGAAGGGGACAACAGAGGATGAGATGGCTAGACGGCATCACCAACTCAATGGACATGAGTTTGGGTAGACTCCGGGAGTTGGTGATGGACAGGGAGGCCTGGCGTGCTGCAGTTCATGGGGTCGCGAAGAGTCGGACACGACTGAGCGACTGAACTGAACTGAACTAAGCGATTTAGAATGTCTGAGATCAAACACATACTATTGTTACCAATGACTTTTGCTTAGAAAAAGGTACTGGTCTAAGTGTTTGAAAATTTAAGTTTGGCTTAGACCTTAAGTTTCTTATTCCTGTTTTCTCATCTATAAAATATGGGTTCAGAAAGATAATCTCTTCTATTTTTAGCTATTTTCAAATGCTACTATGTTTGTGTTTATACAGTTACATAGATATACTATCTTTCAAATAACTTAAGTGTGCTAAAATTAAGTATACAGGCACGTTTTAAAAAATAACTCACCACAGGAAACAATACTCTTCACATAATAATTATATATAAAAATTAAAACTTAGCTATGATTGTCTTCTGTTTCTGTGTGTGTGTGTATGTGTGTGTGTGAGAGAGAGAGAGATGAGCAGACTATGGAGAAGAAAATCTATAGCTTGTGGGTTATAATTAATTAGATATTCTCTATTCAGTTAATTATACTCTCCAGGCCACATTTTTCATACTTAAAAATTGTTTTAAACTTACATGAATATACTATGAATATGAAAAACCACTTAAAGTAATGAAGAAATTCAAGTATAAGTTACCAAAAAATTTATATTTCATATTTACTCACTAACAATATTTTTCTTCAAGGTAGAACATACTCATACTGAGGAAACTGTTAAAAAAACATGACGACAACTTAGATATACACACTTTATATAATGGCCTTCCCAGGTGGTTCAGTGGTAAAGAATCTGCTTGCCAATGCAGGGGACAAGGAGATGTGGGTTCAACCCCTGTGTCAGGAAGATCCCCTGGGGAAGGGCATGGCAGCCCACTCCAGTATTCTGGCCTTGAGAATCCCATGGACAGAGAAGCCTGGTGGGCTACCGTCCAGGGGATTGTGAAGAGCTGGACATGACTGAGTGACTGAGCACACACATGCATGCTTTATATAATACTTCATGAAGCAGCTGGTCTCATTTCCAGGAACTGCCAAATGGGGCGGAAGGCAGGGAGCTCTTATAGGACAAAGGATAAAGAACAAGGGAGAGAAAAGATAGAAAATATCTATTCTACTGTAGCCACATAGTCAACCTCATTTAGGGTGAGAAGGAACAAGGAAAGAAGTATAGATCCCAGAGTTGGCTTGGCATTTGGGGATAAGCTAACTGGATAATACTGTGTAACCTTTTTTATTTCTTTTTAAGTGAAATATAGTTGATTTAAAATGTGTTAATGTCTGATGTACAGCATGGTACTCAGTTATACATATTTATGGATTCATTTTTAATATTCTTTTCCATTATGGTTTACCCCAGGACATTTAACATAATCCCCTGTGCTATACAGTAGGACTTTGCTGTCCATCTATTCTATATGTAGTAGTTTGCATCTACTAACCCCAAAGTCCTAGTCCATCTTTCCCCTATGTTTCCTTGGCAATCACAAGTCTATTCTCTATGTCTGTGAGTCTGTTTCACAGATCAGTTCTTTTGTGTCATATATTAGATTCCATGTATAGGTGGTATCATATGGTATTTTCCTTCTCTTTCTGACTTACTTCACTTAGTATGCTACTGTAGTAGCATCTATGTTGCTGCAAATGGCATTACTTTGTTCTTTTATGGCTGAGTAGTATTCCATTGTATATATATATATATACTATATCTTCTTTATCCTTTCATCTGTTGATGGATATTTAGGTTGTTTCCATGTCTTGGCTATTTTGAATAGGGTTATTGTGAACATAAGGGAGCATGTATTTTTTTATTCATAGTTTTGTCCAGATATATGATGAGGAATGGGATTGCTGGGTCAAATGGTAGCTCTGTTTTTGGTGTTTAAAGGAAACTCCATACCATTCTCCATAGTGGCTATACCAATTTACATTCCTACCAACAGTGTAGGAGTGTTCTCTTTCCTCCAAACACTCTCCTGCATTTATTTATAGGCTTTTTTTTTTTTTTTTTCTGCTGTTTTGGCTCTTCATCGTTGAGGGCTTTTCTCTAGTTGCAGTGCATGGGCTTGTCATTGCAGTGACTTCTCTTGCGTGGAGCACGGGCTCTAGGGTGTGTGGGCTCAATAGTTGTGGCACACGAGCTCTAGAGCATGTGGGTTTCAGTAGTTTTGACACATGTGCTTAGTTACCCTGTGGCATGTGGAATCTTCCCTAAACCAGGGATTGAACCCATGTCCCCTGCATTGACAAGCCGACTCTTAATGACTGGACCACTACGGAAGTCCTGTAGACTTTTTAATGATGGTCATTCTGACTGGTGTAATGGTACCTCATTGTAGTTTGGATTTGCATTTCTCTAATAATTAGTAATGACAAGCATCTTTTCATATGCTTATTGACCAGCTGTGGATATACTCACTTTTTGGTCCAGGAGAGCTTTTACAAGGGTACAAAAGTTAGCTACATTTTAGTTTTCAGACTTGGTACTCCAGATGGGAGCAGTTCCATCTTGGGCTTAAAAAAGTTATTCCCATGTAGCTAAGACAGCATCTGTTCCCAACCCCTCAGTCTCCAGCTTCAACATGTTGCAGACCCTCCTGCAGTCAATAAATATTAAAACTCTAATTGAATATCAAATATACCCTCCCCTTAGTTCTGTTCTTTTTTTTCTTCTTTATCCTTTGTGTTCACATTCTTAATGTTTCTTCTTTTTTCGCTATTGATAGTACTTTTCTCTACCTTACTTCTTTGTTTTTTATTATATTTATCAAAGACAGATTTGATTTATATATATATATATATATATAAAACTCCCTCACTAGCATTTAAACCCCTGAAGAAAGGAGATCATTTGTTGTTTGTCTTTGTCACCCAGCCTCCAATCAGTGCCTAACACCACTGTTTGCTTTTAGTCAGATTCTAAAGTAATTAATAAAATCCTCTCTTTGTTCAAAACTCATTCACAGGAAATTGAGAAAAATTACCTAGCCACTGTGAAATTATCCCTAGCAATTAAAAAATAAAAAAGAAAGAAATCCTGAAGACTCCCTGTTTCTACCTGTTCATAAGAAGGACATATACTGATACACGTGAGCTGAGAAAATGTTATGTTAATAAATAGAATGTAAGTTCATGAGAACTCCCAGATATTCAAACTGGATTTAGAAAAGGTAGAGGAACAAGAAAAAGCAAGGGATTTCAGAAGAACTTCTACTTCTGCTTCATTGACTACACTAAAGCCTTTGATTTTGTGGATGACAACAAACTGTGGAAGATTCTTAAGGAATCTTCAGACCACCTCACCTGCCTCCTGAGAAATCTGCATGCAGGTCAAGAAGCAACAGTTAGAACTGGACATGGAACAACGGACTGGTTCCAAATTGGGAAAGGAGTACGTCAAGGATGTATATTGTCACCCTGCTTATTTAACTTAAATGCAGAATACATCATGTGAAATGCCAAGCTGGATGAAGCACAAGCTGGATCAAACTTGCAGGGAGAAATATCAATAACCTGAGATATGCAAATGACACCACCCTTAAGGCAGAAAGTGAAGAGGAACTAAAGAGCCACTTTATAAAATTGAAAGAGGAGAGTGAAAAAGCAGGCTTAAAACTCAACATTCAAAAAACTAAGATCATGGCATCTGGTCCCATCACTTCATGGCAAATAGATGAGGAGATAATGGAGACAGTGAGAGACTTTATTTTCTTGGGCTCCAAAATCACTGTGGATGGTGACTGAAGCCATGAAATTAAAAGATACTTGCTCCTTGGAAGAAAAGCAATGACAAACCTGGACAGCATATTAAAAAGTAGAGACATTACTTTACTGACAAAGGTCCATATAGTCAAAGCTATGGTTTTTCCAGTAGTCATGTATGGATGTGAGAGTTGGATCATAAAGAAAGCTCTGAGTGCAGAAGAAATGATGCTTTTGAACTATGGTGTTGGAGAAGACTCTTGAGAGTCCCTTTGACAGCAAGATCAAACCAGTCAATCCTAAATAAATCAATCCTGAATATTCATTGGAAGGACTGATACTGAAACTGAAACTCCAATACTTTGGCCACATCATGCGAAGAACTGGTTCACTGGAAAAGACCCTGATGCTGGGAAAGATTGAAGGCAAGAAGAGAAGGGAATGACAGAGGATGAAATGGTTGGATGGCATCACCAACTCAATGCACACGAGTTTGAGCAAGCTCCGGGAGTTGGTGATAGACAGGGAAGCCTGACATGCTGCAGTCCATGGTGTTTCAAATAGTCGGACATGACTGGGTGACTGAACTGAACTGAACTGAAACTCATGAGGCAGGGATTTCTTTTGTCCATATTCATATCCATAGCAATCAGAAAGGAACATAAATGATCATTCATAGATGATAGTAGTTGGCCAATTATAGGCCAGGTATTTTTTTAATTTATTTATTTTTAATTCAAGGATGATTGTTTTACAATGTTGTGTTGTTAATCCAGTTTGAAGTTCTGGAAGTTCTCATACATCAACATGAATCAGCTATAGGTATACATATGTCCCTACCTCTTGAACCTCCCTCCCACCTCTGACCCCATTCCATCCCTCTAGGTTGTCACCGAGCACTGGGTTGAACTCCCTGTGTCATACAGAAAATTCCCACTGGCTATCTATTTTACATATGGCATCTGGCCCCAGCACTTCATGGGAAATAGATGGGGAAACAGTGGAAACAGTGTCAGACTTTATTTTTGGGGTCTCCAAAATCACTGCTGATGGTGACTGCAGCCATGAAATTAAAAGATGCTTACTCCTTGGAAGAAAGGTTATGGCCAACCTAGATAGCATATTTAAAAGCAGAGACATTACTTTGCCAACAAAGGTCCATCTGGTCAAAGCTATGGTTTTTCCAGTGGTCATGTATGGATGTGAGAGTTGGACGGTGAAGAAAGCTGAGCGCTGCAGAATTGATGCTTTTGAACTGTGGTGTTGGAGAAGACTCTTGAGAGTTCCTTGGACTGCAAGGAAATCCAAACAATCCATCCTAAAGGAGATCAGTCCTGGGTGTTCATTGGAAGGACTGATGTTGAAGCTGAAACTCCAATACTTTGACCACCTCATGCGAAGAGTTGACTCATTGGAAAAGACCCTAATGCTCGGAGGGATTGGGGGCAGGAGGAGAAGGGGACGACAGAGGATGAGATAGTTGGATGGCATCCTGACTCGATGGAGATTGGTTTAGGTAGACTCCGGGAGTTGGTGATGGACAGGGAGGCCTGGCGTGCTGCAATTCATGGGGTTGCAAAGAGTCGGACACAACTGAGCGACTGAACTGAACTGACCTGAACTGAATTGTATATGTTTCAATGTTACTCTCTCAATTTGTCCCACCCTCTCCTTCCCCCACCGTGTCCACATGTCTCTTCTCTATGTCTGTGTCTCTATTCCTCCCATGCGAATAGATTCATCAGTACCACTTTTCTAGGTTCCATCTGTATGTGTTAATATATGATATTTATTTTTCTCTTTCTTATTTATTCACTCTGTATAACAGGCCCTAGATTCATCCACCTCACTAGAATTGACTCAAATTTGTTCATTTTTATGGCAGAGTAATAGTCCATCATAGATATATATAGATACACATATATATACCACAAAGTCTTTATCCATTGATCTGTTGATGGACATCTTGGTTGTTTCATGTACTGACTATTGTAAATAATGCTGCAATGAACATATGTTTTTTACAATTGTGATTTTCTTAGGGTATATACCCCATAGTGGAATTGCTCGGCCATATGGTAGTTTTATTCCTAGTTTTTAAAGACATCACCATACTGTTCTCCATCATGGCAAGATGAAAAGACAGCCCTCAGAATGGAAGAAAATAATTGCAAATGAAACAACTGACAGAGGATTAATCTCCAAAATATAAAAGCAGTTCATGTAACTCAATATCAGAAAAACAAAATACTCAATCAGACAATATGCTGAAGACCTAAACAGACATTTCTCCAAAGAAGACATTGTTGTTGTTGTTCAGTTGCCAAGTCGTGTCTGACAATTTACGACTGCATGGATTGCAGCATGCCAGGCTTCTCTCTTCCTCATCATCTCCCGGAGTTTGCCGAAGTTCATGCCCTATGAATGGGTGATACCATCCAACCAGCTCATCCTCTGTCGCCCTCTTCTCCTTCTCCCTGCCATCTTTTCCAGCATCAAGATCTTTTCCAGTGAGTCAGCTATTGCATCATGGGGCCAAAGTATTATTAGAGAAATTCACATCAAAACTGCAATGAGGTATCACCTCACACCAGTCAAAATCACCATCATCAAAAAATCTACAAACAGTAAATGCTGGAGAGGATGTGGAGAAAAGGGAACCCTCTTGCACTGTTGGTGGGATGTAAATTGATACAGCCACTATGGAAATTTCTTCAAAAAAGCAGATATTTTTTGAAGTTTTTTTTTTTATGTATTAAGTAATTCAATTCCAGTAACAACCGTTTGAGATAAATACTATTACTCTCCCCATTTTACAGATGAAAAACTAAGGTACACGAAAGCTAAATAACCTCACCAAAATAACCCAGGAAATCAAGTGGTTCTTAACACATAGTTGTATCACAATTGGATGTCTCAGAAAAGTGCTTTCTGCTGATGCTGATTTTCTACGTTCCCTGAGGCAGGCACTTCATTACTCTATGCTGCCTGTTTTGCATCTATAAAATGGCAGCAATAAAACATACCTACCTCACCAGGGTGTTGTACAGCTCCACTAATTACCAACTGGTACCTCATTTTGCAAACATGCATTCCCCCATAATAGTTCATTATTCTTACATCCAATATTTAAAGACCTGTGACTAGTAAAGTCTTTTCTTTATAATTCTCTCATTATTTTTTTTTTAATCACAGTCAGCAGTTTTTAGATTTTGTTTAAGAAATTTCATAAGAAAAGAAACATTTCTTGTATACAGATGGTCAGTAATTATCTATATAAAATACTGGATTAATTTAACTTGCCATTGTTTCACCTACTCTACCAATTATAGAATTAAGTACATATGAGGTTTATATAAAAATACATAATTTCGTGTCTGAACTGTTTTCTTTAAAAAGTAAGGAGATTTGTGTGAAACTCTTCATTGTGGGAAATATTTTCATCACTCAGGGATGATTTAAAGTTTCTTTTCATAGGAGGTTGAATTCTTGGTGGAAGTGAAAGTGTTAGTCACTCAGTGGTGTCCGACTCTTTTTGACCCTTTGGACCCTAGCCTGCCAGGCTCCTCTGTCCATGGGATTCTCCAGGCAAGAATACTGGAGTGGGTTGCCATGTCCTCCCCCAGGGGACCTTCCTGACTCAGGGATCAAACCCCATCTCTTTCTTCTGCATTGGCAGGTGGGTTCTTTACCACTAGTGCCATCTGAGAACCCCTAAAAGTCACAGACTTCTCAATAACAAACTTGGCACAATAAGTCTCTTTCTTCCTTCTCTGCCCTCTTTCTCAAGATAGTTTTTTTCTCTAAGAAAACAATTCAATAAATTTCCTTTTTTCCTAAAATATATAACCAGTAAATCTGCATGTTTGATTAAAAATATATGAAGCAATTATTATAGAAATAATAAGCTACAAAAGAAAAAAAATCCTTCTTTCGTTCCTTAAAAAATAATCAGTATACTTTTCTTATTCTCGTTTGTTGTACTTCCTTCACTTAAGTGTTTGCCGAAGGACGTTTTCTCTTCACTTCCACAAATGCCACTTAAGTGTTTGCTGAAGAAGTTTTCTCTTCACTTCCACAAATGCTATTTTAGCCTTCACCCACTATTTAGGTACAGAAACATAGCTCATTCATTCTCTGCATCCTCCTTCCCCAATGACCACCTACCTTGATCCATTTTGTTATCTAAATGTAAACTTGCACGTAAATGGAAACAGGTTTATTATATGGGAACTAGTAAAGTGTGATTGATGAAAGGACATAAGGATCCCCTGAATTACAGGAAGAACTTGTTGAAATGGAGGTCCTGATTCAGCTGACTGGAGCTGGGTTAAGAGAGGGTAGGATGAGGGTTTACATTTGGAACAGCTCACAGGGAATGCTAGTGCTGCAGCTCCAAGGTTAAGTTGCTGAACGCCCTGCTTCTCCATGACCTCACTTTAAAAGTGTGGACAGGGACTTCTCTGGTGGTCCAGTCATTGGAACTTTGCCTTCCACTGCAGAGGGTGCAGGTTTGATCCCTGGGTGGGGATCCCACATGCTTCGCAGTCAAAAACCCCAAACGTAAAACAGAAGCACTATTGTAATAAATTCAATAAAGATTTTAAAATGGTCCACATAAAAATTACTGCTTGATTTTACCATTTCTATTCAACATGGCAAGAAAAGTTCCAGCCAGAGCAATTAGTCAAGAATATAAATAAATAAAAGCATCCAAGTTGGAGAAAAAAAAAAATAATCATCTTTAAAAAATAAGTGTGGATAGAAGGAAAATAACCATAACCCTATAAACATAGATGTGAATTTAATATTACACCATCTTTATAACTAGTTAGAACCTCTGTAGATGTTACGTATCTGTGTGATATTTGAACCTAATATATTAAACTGAAGCAAAATGTAATAAATAAAGGACTAAGTAAGTCATTTCAGATGTAACTGAGTGTTTCTAATGGAATCAGCAAAGTCATGAGCTGGTGGATGAAAATTTTGTTTTGTTTTTTCCTCTCTTTTAATAATTTTTATTCGTTGTTATGTCCACCACAGAGAAATTGGATATGAGCATTTGGTACTAATTAAAACACCATTACCTGATAAAAAAATGAATGGCAAGGGAATTTACTGATACAAACACTCATTATGGAGATTTCATAGCCAATTTCCTTGTTGTGTAGCAAACACCACACTGTGTAGAAGCCTGTCTGGTTTAGTGAGCCCAGGGAGTCCCTACAATGCCTGGAGCAAAGATTCTTACAGTCACAAAACTGGGACTGGTGCCAACACAGCACCAGTATCTAAATAGAAAGAAAGTAAAAGATATTTTCGCTATTGCATTTAGTATAAGGTTTGCACGCACATGAAAATTATAATTGTCTACTGACTCCTCTACCTTTAAACTGTCTTTGATTTCATAAGAATTATACTACCTTTTGTTTGATTTGAAAAATAGATTTGTACAAAATGATAGAAGCTAGAGTTAGTATGCCAAAGATTTGATACATCTAATAGAGGAAAAATTAAAGTTAAGTAAATAGCTAAGTAATTAGAGTTCATTGAAAACTTTAGAATACAACTAAATTTATATAGTGAATTGGAGATTATAAGCATAATGAGTATCAAAGTTTATATTTTGATTTCCAAGGACAATAAAACAATATCCTCTTCACTGTGCTCAGACAGCCTGGATTCTTTTGGTGTATGTAGCCACTGGAAGTACAGTCTTAGTGCTGATGTTGTAATACCAGATAAGGCTGCTCATTAATCATACTGCTGCCAACTTGCCGTATTTCAATCAGTTCTAAATTTCATAGCATTTTAGTTCAGCTTCACATCCTAAAGTCATAATCAGTTCCTTTGATATTCCTGGTCAGAATTTTCTTAAATTGCTTCCTCATCACTTTAATGAATTCCATGTCTTCATCTCATTTTTTATGAAGTTAAGTTAAACTAGGTTATTTTCCAATTCTGAAATTCCGTGATTGTGTAAGCTGCTTATTATTTTATCGTGTCTTGCTTTGCTATACAAGGGGATAAACAATTATCAAACAAGAGTAATAAAGCAATGAGATAATCGATTTTTCAATGAAAGTATAAAATATTAAAAAAAATATAGGAAAGTACATTAAGGTCTCAAAGGGTGAAAAACTAACTCAGTTTCTTCCTAAAAATCTACATATTTTACAACCAAGTTTTATATTTCTAAGAAAAGAGAAAAATATAAGGCTATCTTTAAAAGATTAATTACAACTCTTATAAATTTCTACCTCCTCTTAAATATTATTGTTTGGAGGGGAAAAATAATGCAATGTGACATATAGCTTGGAGTAGAGGTTATAGAACCAACAATATCAAATTATAAAAGGAAGAAAGTGAAGTCGCTCAGTCATGTCCAACTCTTTGTGACCCTGTGGACTGTAGGCTACCAGGCTCCTCCTTCCATGGGATTTTCCAGGCAAGAATAATGGAGTGGGTTGCCATTTCCTGCTCCAGGGGATCTTCCTGACCCAGGGATTGAACCCAGGTCTCCCTCATTGTAGGCAGATGCTTTACCGTCTGAGCCACCAGGGAAGTCAAATTATAAGCCAATCACAAATGTCCCTTTAAGTATAGAATACTAGAAAGTATCTAGGTTAATGCTCATGGGAACCAGGATAGCCTTGGAGTATGCAAAATTAGCATTTTTCCATTGTAGTTTCATTCCTTCAGAAATTTTTTTCTGAGGAGTAACAAGGACACAAATTCAAACTTCCTCTAAATTTCTGATCTAGTTTGGTGAAAATCAAACAAAATCCCATAGACAGCCACCAATTATTTGAGTGTGACACGCCATGAATTCAGACCACATACAGTCAACCTTCAAAGAGTTGCTCTTCCATTGATGGAAAATATAAATATAATATTTTTACTTTAGAAAGCCAGACATATAAGTCAGATATCTAACACTTTATCCTAAAATGATGAAAGGGTAAATACTGCTGCTGCTGCTACTGTAGGTAAATCTTGCCAGAATTTCTAATATAAATTTCAAGCTAAGAATTGCAGCTCTAGTTAGGTTATGTTATCTAACCCTTGGCAAGTTTTCCCTGATCACTGTCCTTATTAAAGTGTTAACTGAGTTATACTCCCTGAGGAGTAAAATAGGGTTTGCTCATTTCAAATGCAGTTAAAAATACAACTATATTTTTTGCCTGTTTTTAAAACAAATACAATTTGGGGCTAGAAGGACAAGTATAATTACTAGTTTATAAATTTACTTTCTCTTTTCTGATATTGTACTTCTACTTTTTCATCTTGCACTTAATGAGATAATCTGTAAATTGAACAGAGTTGCGTTTATTTCTTCTAAGGATTTTGAAGCCTGTAATTTATGAAAAATCACGTGAAGTTTTTGAGAGATTTTCTGTACAACACAAGGTGGCTGTTTACAGAGAGCATTTTCCTTTGGGGATTTAATAGGAAATGCTAATAGAGGAAATATGGATCATACAAAGGGTAAGGGAGAGTTAGCAACTTTTCTTGGTAGTCAGTTGAGAATTAGGTGGGGTTTCCACCATGGATAGTTCACTGCAATAAATGCTTTTGTGAAAGGTGTGTATGTATTTTTTTTTTTAAGTTTTTCTTTTTTGATGTGGACCATTTTTAAAGTCTTTGTTGAATTTCTTACAATATTGTTTCTGTCTTATGTTTTCTTTTGTTTTTTGGTTGAGAGGCATGTGGGATCGTAGCTCCCCACCAGGGATCAAACCTGCACTCCCTATACTGAAAGGCAAAGTTTTAACCACTGAACTGCAAGGGGAGTCCCTGTATATGTTTTTAAACTGTACACTTTAAAAAAAATTTTTTTTTAATTGAAGGACAATTGCTTTACAGAATTTTGTTTTCTGCCAAATAGCAACATGAATCAGATATTCATATACATATGTCCCCTCCCTCTGAAGCTCTCTTCCATCTCCCTCCCCTTCCCACCCCTCTAGGTTGTTGCAGGGCCCCTATTTGAGTTCCCTGAACCATACAGCAAATTCCCATTGGTATATCTATTTTATATATGGTAATGTAAGTTTCCATGTTACTCTCACCATACATCTCACCCTCTCCTTCCTCCCCCTGCCATGTCCATACGTCTGTTCTCTGTGTCTGTTTCTCCATTTCTGCCCTGCTAATAAATTCATCATTGCCATCTTTCTAGATTCCACATATATGCGTTAGTATATGATGTTTATCTTTCTTTCTGACTTACTTTATTCTGTATAATAGGCTCTAGGTTCATCCACCTCATTAGAACTGACTCAAATGTGATCCTTTTTATGGCTGAGTAATATTCCATTGTATATATGTACCACAGCTTCTTTATCGACTCATCTGTCAATGGACATCTAGGTTCCTTCCATGTTCTAGCTTTTGTAAAGAGCTAGAATATTCAGTGAACATTGGGGTACATGTGGATTTTTCTGTTTTGGTTTCCTCAGGGTTTATATCTAGTAGTGGGATTGCTGGGTCATATTGTGGTTTTATTCCTAGCTTTTTAAGGAATTGCCATACCAACTTCTATAGTGGCTGTATCAAGAATGTTACATTTCCACCAAAGTGCAAGAGGGTTCCCTTTTCTCCATACCCTTTCCAGCATTTATTGTTTGTAGACTTTTTGATGATGACCATTATGACTGGTATGAGGTGATATCTCAAGTTTTGATTTGCAGTTCTCTAATAATGAGTGATGTTGAGCATCTTTTCATGTGTTTGTTAGCCATCTGTATGCCTTCTTTGGAGAAATGTCTGTTTAGGTCTTTTCCCCACTTTTTAGTTGGCTTGTATGTTTTTCTGATATTGAGTTTTATGAGCTGCTTGTATATTTTGGAATTTAATTCTTTGTCTGTTGTTTCATTTGCTATTATTTTCTTCCATTCTGAAGGTTGTCTTTTCACCTTGTTTATAGTTTCTTTTGCTGTGCAAAAGCTTTTAAGTTTAATTAGGTCCCACTTGTTTATTTTTGTTTTTATTTCTGTTACTCTAGGAGGTAGGTCATAGAGGATCTTGATTTGATTTATGTCATCATGTGTTCTGTCTATATTTTCCTCTAAGAGTTATATAGTTTCTGGTCTTACATGTATGTCTTTAATCCATTTTGAGTTTATCTTTGTGTATGGTGTTAGGAAGAGTTCTAATTTCATTCCTTTGCACATAGCTGTCCAGTTTACTGAAAGGGCTATATTCGCCCCGTTGTATATTCTTGCCTCTTTTGTCAAATGTAAGGCACCCATAGATGCATGGGTTTATCTCTGGGATCTCTATCTTGTTCCATTGGTCTATATTTCTGTTTTGTGCCAGTATAGTACTGGCACATTGATAAATGTAGCTTTGTGGTATTATCAGGAAGTTTGATTCCTCCACCTCCATTCTTTTCTCAAGACTGCTTTGGCTATTCAGGGTCTTTTGTGTTTCCATATGAATTGTGAAATTTTTTGTTCTAGTTCTGTGAAAAAATGACATTGGTAATTTGATAGGGATCACATTAAATCTGTAGATTACATTTGGTAGTGTAGTAATTTTCACAATATTGATTCTTCCAACCCAGGAACATGGAATATATCTCCATCTGTTTATGTCTCTTTGATTTCTTTCATCAGTGTCTTATAACTTTATGTATACAGTTCTTTTGTCTCCTTAGGTAGGCTTATTCCTAGATATTTTATTTTTTTGTTGCAATGGTGAATGGGATTGATTCCTTAATTTCTCTTTCTGATTTTTCATTGTTAGTATATAGAAATGCAAGTGATTTCTGTGTATTGCTTTTGTATCCTACAACTTTTAAGCTGTGTGTTTTTAAGCACAGTTTTTATTGGACTCCATAGTTTTCAAAATTTTGCAATATTATAAAGAAAATGCAACTTTCTATTTAAGAAATATAAAAGCTTCTATGTGCCTCTGCTGCCTGACTTGATCTGCAGAATTTTTTACTGCTGGAGGGAATGTCTAACATGCAAGGTTTGTAGTGTATCCAGTTAGGAAACATGTTCTTCTGAAGCTGGACAGCCCTTGTTTACTGTGAGGCCAAGATTTGATTTTATTGGATAAATTAGAAAAAAATATGAGTTAGAAGTTAAAATATTTTTACATTTCTAATCCTTGAAACTACTTTTCCAATCTTGAATGAAGGTAGAGAACAGCATATTGGTGTTAATACTTAAATTCGATTATGAAAAAACAAAAATAATATTAACAACTAGTAGCTTAATGAGTACACTTTACTTGTATTAATTAATTTTAAGACAGATTAATTAGCTGCTTGCTAATTGAGAGACATCTACCTACTTCATGATAATCTCTTAGGTTTTAACCTCCAACTAGAAACTTAATAAAAAACTATAATAAAGTATGTTTAGATATTGATGAAACATTAAAAGTGACTGGACTATTGCTTATTTCATTTTTATTCTGTTGCTTTTTTAACTTTTGGCAGTGGATTTTTAGCCATTTTATATCAATATTTATGAAGCAAAAGATTTTACACAATAATAAATATCTAGTCATAGTGGATTTGGAAAGACCTGTCTTAGAATTCAGGCCTTGACACAATTAACTGTGTGACTCTAGGCAACTAGTTATACTTCCCTAGGACTTAATTTCTGTAACTGTTGGCAGAGAAATGGTAACAACCGTATAAGCTATTATGAGGAATATATAAAATGGGACTTTTTAAATGTAAATCATTCCATTTGCTACTTGGAAAGCGTAAGCATTCAATATGTAGAACCTACTAAAATTAGTATTAGTTTTAATATCAGTACCAGTTTTTATTTTAATATGGTTCTAGTCTTTGCGCAACAGATCCTTTAAATTCTTGTCTCACAGACAGAATGCCATCTTACCCAAAGTGCAAGCATGACCATCAAAGGATTATTCTATTCTATGGATCATATGGTAATAAATAAGACCAGGGTAAAGACAGTAATTAATGTGTGAACTACAGCACAGAACCAGTTTCAACTCTTAAACTACCATCCACATCAGTATTAAAAACTGATACCATGCCATATTATCTTATTATCACTTAAGTTTTAATATAAGCATGTGATAATATTCTAATTTTGAAAATACAAAATTGATACCTTAAATAATGATTTACAATTTATGAACTGTAAAACATTGACATTAATATACAGAATTTTTTTCTTCCAAATTAGACTTAATTGTACAGTAGTATGGACACAAACATGGAAAATAATTTCATTTATATTGTACTTTCCAAGCACCTGTTAGATATATTGATGACAATACAGGTTGCATTTGGCTTTGATACAAGATTCTCTTCAGTTTAAGACAAGTATTTTATACATGAGAATAATTCATGAAGTATGGTTCTATTTATTTTGGCAGATTTTGTTATTTCATTACTTGCTAGGTAGGGTAAATTACTCTTATGGATCCACCTTTTCATGTCTTCCCTCAAGGTTTCATTTCTTCCATGTCTTTGTTCATGCTCTTTAAAGGCCAAAGTAGATTATACAGAGGACACACAGCAGCCAAACATTCTCTTTCTCTCATTTACCATCTTTGCAATAGCAGCCTTTTCTCTGTAATTATTCATTATTCATATGAAAATAGAGATATTAAAATATCAACATGTTGGCAATGTTGTGGTAAATAGTTAAAGATTTCATTTACAAAGAGATTACCAAACTGAGGGCATGAAAGCCCTCTTAGAATTATAGAATTTAAAAATATGAATGATCATTGAGTGTATGCTAAGTTGCTTCATTTGTGTCTGACTCTTTATGACCCTATGGACTGTAATCTGTCTATGGGATTCTCTAGGCAAGAATACTGGAGTGGGTTGACATACCCTCCCCCAGGGGATCTTCCCAACCCAGGGATCAAACCTGCAGCTCCTGCACTGCAGGTGGATTCTTTACCACTGAGCCACCAAGGCACCACCATTTGGAAACCACTTCCCTTATAGGAAAAGACATTGAACATTAACCTCATCTACAGATCAAATTTATTAGTTTTCTATTTCTGTGTAACAAAATACCCCCAAACTTAGCAGTTTTAAGCAGTGAATAATCTCACAGATTGTCTGAGAATCAGCAGTCCAGGTGTGACTTAGCTGGTGGTCCTGGCTCAGGGTCTCCCGTGGGATTGCAGACAAGCTGTTGTGGGCTGCAGTCAGCTGAAAGCTAAGGCTGGGCAACCTTTTTTCAAACTCACTCATGTGACTTGGGCAGAAAACTTCAGCTACTGATTGCGTCTAAGAGAGTACACATTTAACACCAAAGAGGCAGTGTTATTTTATAATCTAATCTTAGCAATTACTCTTACTTTTGTCATATTCTTTTGGACATGCAGATCAACCCTCCTATAAGAGAAGGGAATTGCATAATAGAATAAACACTAAGCAGGAGGATCATAGGGTCAACTTTGGAAGCTGGCTACCATATTGCACTTCTTGAAAGAATCTATGCTGTTTCAACCTGCTTTCAATAGAAATATTATCTCAGAAAATGCAATGTACCTCTTCTTAAGTGTTCGTGGTCTTTAAAACATATTCTAGACAGTTCAGTTGCAGTGGTGGATGTGACTGTGGATGGAAGCAAGGTCTGGTGCTGTAAAGAGTAATATTGTATAGAAACCTGGAATGTTAGGTCCATGAATCAAGGCAAGTTGGAAGTGGTCAAACAGGAGATGGCAAGAGTGAATGTCTACATTTTAGGAATGAGCAAACTAAAACGGACTGGAATGAATGAATTTAACTCAGATGATCATTATATCTACTAATGTGAGCAAGAATCCCTTAGAAAAAATGGAGTAGCCATCATAGTCAACAAAAGAGTCCAAAATGCAGTACTTGGATGCAGTCTCAAAAATAACAGAATGATCTCTGTTTGTTTCCAAAGCAAACCATTCAATATCACAGTAATCCAAATCTATGCCCCGACCAGTAATGCTGAAGAAGCTGAAGTTGAATGGTTCTATGAAGACCTACAAGACCTTCTAGAATTAACACCCCAAAAAGATGTCCCTTTCATTATAGAGGACTGAAATGCAAAAGTAGGAAGTCGAGAAACACCTGGAGTAACAGGCAAATTTGGCCTTGGAGTACAGAATGAGCAAGGGCAAAGGCTAATGGAGTTCTGCCAAGAGAATGCACTGATCAGAGTAAGCACCCTCTTCCAACAACTCAAAAGAATACTCTACACATGGACATCACCAGATGGCCAACACTGAATCAGATTGATTATATTCTTTGCAGCCAAAGATGGAGAAGCTTTATACAGTCAGCAAAAACAAGACTGGAAGCTGACTATGAGTCAGATCATGAACTCCTTATTGCCAAATTCAGACTTAAATTCAAGAAAGTAGGGAAAACCAAGAGACCATACAGGTATGACCTAAATCAAACCCCTTATGATTATAGAGATTAAGTGACAAATAGATTCAAGGGATTATATCTGATAGATGGAGTGCCTGAAAAACTATGGACAGAGGTTCGTGACATTGTACAGGAGACAGGAATCAAGAACATCCCCAAGAAAAAGAAAGGCAAAATGGTTGTCTGAGGAGGCCTTGCAAATAGCTGTGAAAAGAAAAGAAGTGAAAGGCAAAGGAGAAAAGGAAAGATATACCCATTTGAATGCAGAAGTCCAAAGAATAGCAAGAAGAGATAAGAAAGCCTTCCTCAGTGATCAATGCAAAGAAATAGAGGAAAACAATAGAATAGGAAAGACTAGAGATCTCTTCAAGAAAATTGGAGATACCAAGGAAACATTTCATGCAAAGATGGGCTCAATAAAGGACAGAAATGGCATGGGCTGAACAGAAGCAGAAGATATTAGGAGGAGGTGGCAAGAATACACAGAAGAGCTGTAAAGAAAAGATCTTCACAACCCAGATAATCACGATGGTGTGATTACTCACCTAGAGCCAGACATCCTGGGATGTGAAGTCAAGTGGGCCTTAGGAAGCATCACTTCGAACAAAGCTAGTGTAGGTGATGGAATTCCAGTTGAGCTATTTCAAATCCTAAAAGATGATGCTGTGAAAGCGCTACACTCATTACGCCAGCAAATTTGGAAAACTCAGCAGTGGCCATAGGACTGGAAAAGATCAGTTTTCATTCCAATCCCTAAGAAAGGCAATGCCAAAGAATGCTCAAACTACCTCACAATTTTACTCATCTCACACGCTAGCAATGTAATACTCAAAATTCTCCAAGTGATGCTTCAGCAATACGTGAACTGTGAACTTCCAGATGTTCAAGCTGGATTTAGAAAAGGCAGAGAAACCAGAGATCAAATTGCCAACATCCTCTGGATCATCGAAAAAGCAAGAGAGTTCTGGAAAAACATCTATTTCTGCTTTATTGACTATGCCAAAGCCTTTGACTGTGTGGATCACAATAAACAGTGGAAAATTCTGAAAGAGAATGGAATACCTGACCATCTGAACTGCCTCTTGAGAAATCAGTATGCAGGTCGGGAAGCAACAGTTAGAACTGGACATGGAACAACAGACTGGTTCCAAATAGGAAAAGGATTACTACAAGGCTCTATATTGTCACCGTGCTTATTTAACTTATATGCAGCGCACATCATGAGAAACGCTGGACTGGCTGAAGCACAAGCTGGAATCAAGATTGCTGGGAAAAATATCAATAACCTCAAACATGCAGATGACACCACCCTTACGGCAGAAATTGAAGAAGAACTAAAGAGCCTCTTGATGAAAGTGAAAGAGGAGAGTGAAAAAGTTGGCTTAAAGCTCAACGTTCAGAAAACTAAGATCATGGCATCTGGTCCCATCACTTCATGGGAAATACATGGGGAAACAGTGGAAACAGTGTCAGACTTTATTTTTTGGGCTCCAATATCACTGCAGATGGCGACTGCAGCCATGAAATTAAAAGACGCTTACTCCTTGAAAGGAAAGTTATGACTAACCTAGACAGCATATTTAAAAGCAGAGACATTACTTTGCCAACAAAGGTCCGTCTAGTCAAGGCTAAGGTTTTTCCAGTAGTCATGTATGGATGTGAGAGCTGGACTCTAAAGAAAGCTGAGCGCTGAAGAATTGATGCTTTTGAACTGTGGTGTTGGAGAAGCCTCTTGAAAGTCCCTTGGACTGCAAGAAGATCCAACCAGTCCATCCTAAAGGAAATCTGTCCTGAATGTTCTTTGGAAAGACTGATGTTTACGCTGAAAGTCCAACACTTTGGCCACCTGATGCGAAGAATTGACTCATTGGAAAAGACCCTGATGCTGGGAAATATTGAAAGCATTAGGAGAAGGGGACAACAGAGAATGGATGGTTGGATGGCATCACCGACTCAATGGACATGTGTTTGGGTAAACTCCAGGAGTTGATGATGGACAGGGAGGCCTGGCGTAATGCAGTCCATGGGGTCACAAAGAGTCGGACACGACTGAGTGACTGAACTGAAGACAGTTTAGTGATATGACCATTTCAGTTTTTAGAATTTCGTTTGACTATGCTGTCCAAAATTCAACATACAACGCTTAATTGCATACACTTAACAGATCTCTTTTTTCCCACATAACTCAGTCTTATCATTTAAAAGCTTCCTGTAGTTGTTTTTGTTTCTCTAAAATAAAAGTAGCGTAAACAATCCAAGTACACTGCCAAGTAAGCAATCCCATGCGTACTCCTTATGATGAAGGTTAAACAGAAAAATTTACACAAAGTTTTGGCCTTCTATTCAGCTATAACTGACAATATATGTTGTTTTGACTCTTGCATGATCTTAACAATTTTTGATAGCTAAAGTAGACCATTTTTAAAGTAGTTATTTTTGATAGCGAAAGGCTTCCCTGATGGTTCAGACAATAAATAATCTGCCTGCAATGCAGGAGACCCAGATTCAATACCTGGGTTGGGAAGATCCCCTGGGGAAGGAAATGGCAACACATTCTAGTATTCTTGACCTGGAGAATTCCATGGACGGGCTCTAGTCCATGAGGTTGCAAAGAGTCGGATACAATTGGGCAACAAACACTTCCGCTTTCAAAGTGGACCAGTTCCCACCAAAGCCCAATTCTGTGGTTTTGCAAAAGGATAAAGCCACTCTTAGAAACAACAGAAGTCTCCTCTCTATATATAATCACTCTGATATAGTAAAGATTTATAGGAAAGTAGTTAATATTGTATAAACTTGATTATATGAACCGACATAGTGCTTCTCAGGTAATTAAAAAATAAAGTATAATATTTGAACTTTTTCCCAAATCAGTATTTGTTAAAGTAACAAAAACAAGTTAAATGCAGTTTTATCAAGAGCTATGGAAACATTTAATAAGTTAACTCATGGCATAGAAAAAGCCAAAAGAGTTGCATGAAACTATGTTTTGCATGTGTATGTCTGTCTATGTGTTTGAGTGTAAATAGAAAATAATAAAATCAAGAAAGATGATTTCAAAGAACTTTGTATCTGAGTTTGTATTATCTAATATAATCAAATAAATATCTTAATAAAAACATGGCTAAAAATTGAGGCATTTTGCTGTTTAACCAATCCTCTGAACTCTGCTCCTCTTTTCTAATTGTTATTCCATACATCACTTTAGAACAAAATTTGTTGACAAAATGCCATACTTTCTTAATTTAGAAGATATTTAACATCTTCAAGAAATACATCATCAGACCTTTAAAATTTAGAAAAAACTAATTACTACCAAAGGGCTATGGGAATTAAAGTATTACAGCACAAATCTTTTGGCATATCCCACATAGTAAGTGATGTGTAGTAAGCTGCTTCATTTCCCGACTCTGCTATTATTATCCTGATTCCTTGGGGGAAGACTTCAATGTCTTAGATTCTTAAATGAGGGAGGGAAAAAACCTAAGTCTGTATGCTCTTCAAATAAGTAGAAATAATTATGAGGCTTTTCTGACCAGATACAGTTTTTACCTTGGAGACTAAAGCAAGACCTCTTGCAATAGCCATTATTAATAACACTGATATAATTACTATTTGGGAAAAAAAACCCAGGAAATTTGCCCAGAAAAATCAATTATAAACCACCAAACGTTCCTTGGGCTTTTCAGAGTGGTTCTGTGCATGTTGTCTCTCATGACCTCTCCATTAAGAGACTGACTGGCTGTACTCCTAATGGTTTCCTTCAATTATTTAGAGGGGATTTCTAAGCTTTTGTATTTCATATTAAAATGGACTGGAGAGAATGTCCTGGATTGTCTTTCTTGCAGAGCGGAAGGTTTACTTGGGAAAGACAGAGTAGTTCTTGTGGTTTTGCTCTAAAAAAGTAACTCAGAATCATCTCCAGTTAGCACTGTTTGTCTTGGAAACTGACTTTCGTAAAATTAAACAAACAGTAATTGCCCTCATCTCACATTCTAGCAAAGTAATGCTCAGAATTCTCCAAGCTAGGCTTCAACAGTACATGAACGGAGAACTTCCAGATGTTCAAGCTAGATTTAGAAAAGGCAGAGGAACCAGAGATCCAATTGCCAACATCCATGGATCATAGAAAAAGCAAGAGCATTCCAGAAAAACATCTACTTCTGCTTCATTGACTACACTAAAGCCTTTGTGTGGATCACAACAAACTCCAGAAAATTCTTCAAGAGATGGGAATACCAGACCACCTTACCTGCCTCCTGAGAAATTTGTATGCAGGTCAAGAAGCAACAGTTAGAACCAGACATGGAACAATGAACTGGTTCCAAATTGGGAAAGCAGTACAACAAGGTTGTATATTGTCACCCTGCTTATTTAACTTATATGCAGAGTATATCATGTGAAATGCTGGGCTGGATGAAGCACAAGCTGAAATCAAGACTGCAGAGAAAAATACAATAACCTGAGATATGCAGATGAAACCACTCTTACGACAGAAAAGGAAGAGGAACTAAAGAGCTTCTTGATGAAAGTGGAAGAGGAGAGTGAAAAAGCTGACTTAAAATTCAGCATTCAAAAAACTAAGATCGTGGCATCTGGTCCCATCACTTAAAGGCAAATAGTTGGGGAGACAATGGAACCAGTGAGATACTTTATTTTTGGGGGCTCCAAAATCACTGCAGATGGTGTCTGCAGCCATGAAATTAAAAGACACTTGCTCCTTGGAAGGAAAGCTATGACAAACCTGGACAGCATATTAAAAAGTAGAGACATTACTTTGCCAACAAAAGTCCATCTTGTCAAAACTATATTTTTTCCAGTAGTCGTATATGGATGTGAGAGTTGGACTATACAGAAAGCTGAGTGCCTAAGAAATGATGCTTTAGAACTGTGTTGTTGGAGAAGATTCTTCAGAGTCCCTTGGACAGCCAGGAGATCCAACCAGTCCATCCTAAAGGAAATCAGACCTGAATATTCATTGGAAGGACTGATGCTGAAGCTGAAACTCCAATACTTTGGCTATCTGATGCGAAGAACTGACTCATTGGAAAAGACCCTGATGCTGGGAAAGATTGAAGATGGGAGGAGAAGGGGATGACAGAGGATGAGATGGTTGGATGGCATCACTGACTCAATGGACATGAGTTTGAGTAAACTCTGGGAGTTGGTAATGGACAGAGAAGCATGGCATGCTGCAGTCCATAGGGTTTGCAAAGAGTCTCACACAACTGAGTGACTGAACTGAACTGAACTGAACTGGGTTTTTGACCAAGTCTGTAGACAGGAAATGTTTTGCTTGTTTTTATTAGAGGAATTTTTAAGAAAACAGTTTTTGAATTGAATGAAATCAGGGTTTGAGGGAAGTTCATTTGAAGATTTACTTGGAGCAAACCACAAAATAAATATTACAAACACATTCATGTGCAGTGTCTTATTTCTGTCCCTTAAATTTGATGATCAGAAAAATGTGTCTACAGTATGTTATCTAAGCCCCTTGAAAAAAAAAAATTACTCCAATCAGTTGAAATTCAATAATATGCTTAAATTCTGCCTTCAAAAACATTCGTTGAAGTTATCACCTACTGATTTATTCAGTAGCATTTATTTTAAAAATCCTACTTGAGTATTGTTTGAGAAAAAGCTAATTTTCTAACTTTAGCATTAAATAGTTTGTTGTAAAATAAAATATATTTCTCAATTGTTAATTACCAGTTATTCTGGACCCAATCTTTGATCTAGCACTGTAATCTGTGGAAGACAGAAATCTAAAATACCTCCTCCTTTTTATTTTTACAAATGAACACTTTACCTTGCGTTATGATATATTATGGGCTTCCCTGGTGGCTCGGACCTTAAAGAATCTGTCTGCAACGTGAGACACCTGAGTTCAATATTATATTGTATATATTGTACTATTATATATATGCTATTTTAATGCTATTTGGGCTCCAGAATCACTGCTGATGGTGATTGCAGCCATGAAATTAAAAGACGCTTACTCCTTGGAAGGAAGGTTATGGCCAACCTAGATAGCATATTGAAAAGCAGAGACATTACTTTGCCAACAAAAGTCCGTCTAGTCAAGGCTATGGTTTTTCCAGTGGTCATGTATGGATGTGAGAGTTGGACGGTGAAGAAAGCTGAGCGCCGAAGAATTGATGCTTTTGAACTGTGGTGTTGGAGAAGACTCTTGAGAGTCCCTTGGACTGCAAGGAGATCCAATCAATCCATCCTAAAAGAGATCAGTCCTGGGTGTTCATTGGAAGGTCTGATGTTGAAGCTGAAACTCCAATACTTTGGGCACCTCATGCGAAGGGTTGACTCATTGGAAAAGACCCTAATGCTGGGTAGGATTGGGGGCGGGAGGAGAAGGGGACGACAGAGGATGAGATGGTTGGATGGCATCACCGACTCGATGGGCATGGGTTTGGGTAGACTCTGGGAGTTGGTGATGGACAGGGAGGCCTGGCGTGCTGCAATTCACGGGGTCGCAAAGAGTCGGACACGACTGAGCGACTGAACTGAACTGATTTTAATATAAAGATGTGAATAACAAAGACAGGAAGGGAAATAAGAAACTAAAGTATATTAAATGCTTATATTATACCAGGTTCTGAGCTACCTATCTGATAGCAAATCCAGAATGCCTTTCTTTATACCACGGAGGCCCCTTAAAATGGGGCTTTCCAGGTGGCTCAGTGCTAAAGAATCTATTTGCTAATGCAGGAGATGCAGGAGACATGGATTTGGTCTCTGAGTGGGGAAGAAACCCTTGAGCAGGAAATGGCAACCAACTCCAGTATTTTTGCCAGGAAAATCCCATGGAGAGAGGAGCCTGGAGGGCTGCAGTCCATGGGGCTGCACAGAGTCAGATGTGACTGAGCACGCACACATGTTTCCTGAAAACTAATTCAAGACTCTTTTGCAATCTAAAGTTACATTAGAATTTAGCATTAAATGAATCTCTGTGATAAAAATCCTTTATTGACACAACCTTAAATAATTAAAGAGATAAAACATTTTCATTTTTGGCTTAGAAATTAACCTAGGATGGGAGATATTTTATATTAACAGTTAACATGGCAAACTCCAGGCAAAGGGAACACTTGCGTGATAACCTAGGACAGAAATGAAGTTCAAGGATTGAGTATAGTAAGTAAGGAAGACAAGAGGAGACTGAAACAGTGTTCAAGAGAAACCCAAGAACACCCTTCCTTTCTCCTCCCTGCCACCCTTTTTTCCTTCTTTTCTCCAAGCACCTTTCCTTTCTTCCCTCATTTCTTCTTTACTTCCCTTACTAATTGAAAACCTGTTGAATGACAACAAGCACGATGTTTAGCAAAACAGATTCATGTTAAGGATGATATTTAAAATTTTAAATAGTACTTTATCATATTTGGTTAGATATGCCTTAGATATAATTAACTCTCACTAAAAATGTTTTGCTTTTCTGATTATAGAATATCTTCATATTTTTCATTAATACCATTTTAACTTTCAATGATTTTTATCCAATTCAGTCCTTTGGAATTGCATCAATTTTATATCTCTCATTCACTTATTTTCCTTTTGAAATGCTCAAATCAAGACAGGTGTTTACAAATGTTTTTCTTTAAAATGGTTTCAATCATAGTAACAGTACATTTGATTCATAAATTTAATTTCCCAAAATATTTAGTTTGGAATGAATCCAAAACAAACATTATTCAAAAGAGATAATATCTCAGGAAATGTATGCCGTGATCAAATATATATTTAAAACAATTATAGTCCACATGTGTCTTTCATTACAATTTTATTTTAAACATATATGTCGATTGCTATGTGAGGAAGATTTTGCAGAGACAATAGGAATTGCAAGTTACTGCAGACCTTTCTGTGGCCGTGCTTATCTTCCCATGCTTGGTGTGAGTCCTCTTGGGAGCATATCTGGTGCATCTTTGTGTCTCCTGCAACTAGTTCTTTGCTGGACATAGTGCAATAATTCAATAAAAATTGAGAAATAACTGATTAGATGAATGAATGATTTGTCACTCAAACTTCCACTTTATTTTTTTCCTATGTTTATTATAATTGAAAAAAGAGTGCTGTGTCTGAGCATGTGATTAACCCAGAAAGTGGTTTATTGGCTTTTAGAATTTTGCCAGAATAGGTGTTCTGAGTTTCTTTCTTTGCACAATAAATAGGTAAGGGTAAAACATACTGTTGATAGTAATTTTGGTCTCACAATAACTGAAATTAAATTTTAAGGACTCACCTTCCCTATCAAAAAATCAAAAATAAGAATGGAGGAGAAACACAGCTGTAATTCTGGTAGAGTGGACGTTCTCTGAGAGTAGATTTCTCAGTGCCCTGAAAGCATCATTGTCAGGATCAGCATATTGGACCATCATCTAAAAAGTAGAGCTGATCCTGGGTCTCCTGTCTTAAGCCAAATAGCTCAAGGAAAACTGAAGTGGTAACATTTTAGCAGCAGCCTCTGGCTACTTGCAGATGTATGTATAAATTATTTCTGGAGAAAAGCTCTCAAAATTTAGGACTCAAAGACACCAGAGACTATGATCAGTCAATAATATCACAATCAAAGAACGTGAAACACAGGAAAAAGTAAGACATGAATGAACCAGCAGAAACAATCAGCAACAAATTTAGAATCCCAAGGACTGTATATATTAAAGAATCATACTTAGAACAGCTATATATGGAACATTAAAAAGAAATAAGAAATGAAATCATGAAGGTGAGAAAAAGATAAGAACAGGAAGATTGTGGGGGTGGAATGGAACTTCCAAAATTAAAATAAAAAATCATTATTGTAAGAAATATTGAACCAATGGATTAAAATACCATACATTTTACATTTATATGCTGCTGCTACACATGTATATATATGGTAAATAATAATAAAATAAGAAATTTAGCAAAGAGACAAGTAAAAGGAAAATATAAGAATAAAAGATATGGAAGATAAGATAACAAAATTGAACATACAATGAGCTACATTTTAAGAAAAAAGAATGGACATCATGTAATACTTACATGAACCATGGCTATAAGCTGCTGCTGCTAAGTCGCTTCAGTCGTGTCCGACTCCGTGCGACCCCATAGACGGCAGCCCACCAGGATCCCCCGTCCCTGGGATTCTCCAGGCAAGAACACTGGAGTGGGTTGCCATTTCTTTCTCCAATATATATATATATATATGATAAAGAATAATAAAATGAGAAACTTAGCAAAGAGACAAGTAAAAGGAAAATACAAAAGAAGAATAAAAAGATTTAGAAGATAGGATAACAAAATTGAACATACACTGAGCTGGATTTTAAGAAAAAGGAATGGACGTCATGTAATACCTACATGAATCTGGCTGTAAGTTGTCTAGAACCAATGAATACATGGAGTATAGCATATCCAATATAGGAAAAATAAGAACTCGTGTTTCCAGATATGTAGAATGCACAAAATCTATAGTAGAATTGCAGAATCTAAAAGATATCGATAAAGGTGACAGTTTTAAAATTAGATATGAAAAAAATAAATAAATAAAATAAAATTAGATATGAGACCACTGAGAAAGGAGCAATTAAAATTAAAGCAGATTTCTTAGCACAAGAGAAAACAGAAAATTTAAGAATATTACCTTTAGAGTTAAGATAGAAAACATCTAACAACCTCAGATCATCTAGGAACAAAGGTGAAATAAAGGTCTTCAGAGATAAAGAGCTCATCACCAAAAGACCTACCATAAAGGAAATTCTAAATGATGGACTTCAGTAAGAAGGAAAATGATGACAAAAGGCTAGTATAAGAAGCCAAAAATGAATAAATTAAACAGTAAACATGCATATTGTTTTTGTTGTTCAGTCATGAAGTCGTGTCCAACTCTGTGACCCCATGGACTGCAACACACCAGGCTTCCTTGTCCTTCACTATCACCTGGAGCTCGCTCAAACTCATGTCCATTGAGTCAGTGATACCATCCAACCATCTCATCCTCTGTCATCCCCTTCTCCTCCTACCTTCAATCTTTCCCAGCATCGGGGTCTTTTCAAATGAGTCAGTTCTTCACATAAGGTGGCCAAAGTATTGGAGTTTCAGCTTCAACATCAGTCCTTCCAATGAATATTCAAGACTGATTTCTTTAGCATGGACTGGTTGGATCTCCTTGCAGTCCAAGGGACTCTCAAGAGAGTAAGAATGTATTAATATAGTATATCTTAAACTAACATTTCTCAAAGTATATAATGTAGAGCTAGTCTTAATACATGTATTTTTTTCTAATCACCATAGTGTTGTATGGTCAAATCAACTTGGAAAATGTAGCATATATTTCCTGTTTCTGGAATTTAATGAAGCACATGAGCATAATTAAATGCTTGGGAGATACCTACAGAAAAGTAATCTACTTAATGTTATTTAACCTAGTGCTTTCCAAATTTATTTGATCCTGGTGGTAGATATAGGTGTGCATACTTAGATCTTCCTTCAAGAGAGAACCTGCTACAAGAGTTCCTCCAGCTGCTGTGGGATCCACTGTTCTTCCCGAGCCCCTAGGAGTAGAACCAAGCCTCTCTTGACAGATGCAGACCTGTTTGGGGCTCCCACTTATCTGGCCAGGAGACTCTCACAATTGCACTGCCGTCCAAGGCATTTTCAACACCATTGCATTTCTCCACCTCCCTCTTTTCACAGGAATCAGACTTCCACTGTGGTCTGAAAACTCTCCTTGTCTGCTTGATCCCTTTCCTTGCACAGGTTTTATCTGCACAGGTATTTCCCTCCTACCTTTACTTTCAACGTCATTTTGAAATCTGCTCCCCAGAAGATTCAAACTTACATGATCATAAGACGTTTTGTTCTTGAACCATAGCAACACACGTTCCTTGGAAATAAGGGTCCATGGAAAACTTTTTGGGAACTGCTGTTTTAAGCCAAACTCTTGCTGCCAGGAAACTGTACAAAAACTTCTGTTTTAACTCACTCATACTTTTATAGTAGCAAAATATTATTTTAAAATTATATATATGTATCCTTTTTTCCTCTTTATCCTTTTTTTTTTTTGCTTTTAAAATAAAGGGTATGAAAAAATAATCCTCAGTGCCAAAGTAAATCAATCCGATATTTTCATTAGGTAATTTTGCCATTCTGAGTGTAGTTTTATTTCACTGAAGCATAAATTCAAAGCAAGAGGTATAAGGAAGAAAAAAAGTAAATATGTTTTGTTCTGTTTTTATTAATTTTTAAATATTGCAGAGTTGAATATCTAAATCAAATTAAATAATTCATTATAAAATTCTTATTCAAACATGAAAGAAATCCAAAAAAGTAGATATAGTTTATCAAGCATTGTAAAATGTTCTACTCCCCGATAATCTGTAATGAGAAACATTTTTGAGAGCCTTATTCCTTTTAGATTTAAAAAATTTTATAAATGATTTAATAAGTAGGCAACTATTAGAGAAAATAGCTACAATAAACTAATAAAACCAAAGTCTCTCTGACTTTGAAACTGATACCTAGAGATGTCCTCCTGGATGTCATCATAAATAATTTTTCCAAAGTGAGCAACTGAAATGTCAACAATATATAAACTGTCTTACTACATGATTCATTCACTCATTCAAATAGGCTTACCAAATTCTTAGATAGCAGATACCTGTGCAGATGGTGAATGCAGCCATGAAATTAAAAGACGCTTGCTCCTTGGAAGAAAAGTTATGACCAACCTAGACAGCATATTAAAAAGCAGAGACATTACTTTGCCAACAAAGGTCCATCTAGTCAAAGCTATGGTTTTTCCAGTAGTCATGTATGGATGTGAGAGTTAGACTATAAAGAAAGTATAGCATCAAAGAATTGATACTTTTGAACTGTGGTGTTGGAGAATACTCTTGAGTCCCTTGGACTGCGAGGAGATCCAACCAGTCCATCCTAAAGGAAGTCAGTCTTGAATATTCACTGGAAGGACTGATGCTGAGGCTGAAACTCCAATACTTTGGCCACCTGATCCGAAGAACTGACTCATTTGAAAAGACCCTGATGCTGGGAAAGATTGAGGGCAGGAGGAGAAGGGGATGACAGAGGATGAGATGGTTGGATGGCATCACCGACTCGATGGACATGAGTTTGAGTAAACTCCTGGAGTTGGTGCTGGACAGGGAGGCCTGGCATGCTGCAGTCCATGGGGCTGCAAAGAGTCATACACGACTGAGCGACTGAACTGAACTGAACTGAACTGTGCTAGGTATTATAGATTTATGTTAGAATAAGCCTCAAATTCTGAAACTTGCAAAAAATAAATTAACTTGGAATTCATTTCCAAATACATATCATCACTAAAACATATTTGCTTTCAAAATTACTATTTTATTTTTACCCAGAGTAATTAATTCTTTTGGATGAGTATATTAAAATCAAGAAGACTAAATTCATTGTTTTAATGAGTTAAAGTTTAAATGAATCTCTCTTCCTAAGGCATTCATATTGGCTACTTTTGAAAATGCCTTTATCTTAATGGTTTAAAATGTCCTTCCTCAATTCTCTTGTAAGGGAGACTGAGTTAACAGCCTATTATTATGTACTCCTTACTGGGCTGTTAATAGCTTTACAGTCTTTCAAAGAATACACCTGCTGCTCATAAAAAACATTTATGTTGCTACAGAAATTGACTGTGTTTTAAAATCATGTATTTACAATGACCTTGTAGAATCCACACTGATCTAATATTTTCAGAGGAAAATAAATAAGAATAGACATCTGCCCACTTACTTGAGAATATCACTGGAAAATTAGAAAATTTCATTATCATTCAAGTTCTAATATAGGAAAAGTTGATTTTCTTTAATGTTTTTAACTTTCTTGGTGGACACTATTTGAGTTTGTTTAGCTGTTTTACATTGAAACTTTGTCTCAATTTATGTATGTTGAAAAAGACAAGTTTATGTTAATATATATATATACATATATATATGTATTTATGTGTGTGTGTGTGTATGTGTGTGTTGTTGAAGCTAAATCTCTCCAGTCATGTCCAACTTTTTGTGACCCCACAGACTTAGCCCACCAGGCTCCTCTGTCTATGGGAATCTCCAGGCAAGCATCCTGGAGTGAGTTGCCATTTTCTTCTTCAGGGTATTTTCCCAACCCAGGGATTGAACCTGCGCCTCTTTCATCTCCTGCATTAGCTGGCAGATTCTTTTATCACTAGCGCCACCTGGGATACACACACACACACACACACACACACACACACACACATATAGAGCTAATGACTTAAATACTATTAGAAATATCATTATTTCCACAAAATGATTGAAAATGTGAGTGAGGATATTAGAGTTAACTTAGATACTCCTTAAGCCTTTAGTAATAGAAAATCATTGTCTATAATTAGAACATGTTAAGTTTTAGGTCGCAGAGTCAGACTGGACTGAAGTGACTTAGCACAAGCTTTAGCTGAGGAAGTATTCTGCAGTCCTTCATGGTTGAATGCAATATAAATTGTTTTTGGCTAAGTTTCAGTTGGCAAAGGCAAATTGTTCCCAGAACCTATGTTTCATCCTTCTATATAACACAAGGACATTTAAAAAAGGCAATCCATGCATTCATTATTTCTATATGTCCCTTGATTCTTGTGATTTTGTGGGGTAAATCACAGCAGGTAGATGGATGAAATCTTTCTAATTTGCCCAAATATGTATAACTATTAGGTCTGCTGCTACCAACAACCTTGTGGTAATTTTCTTAATTTTTAGTGAATTATGCATCATAACATTTTTACCGTAGCATATTTAACAGCTACATATTTTTGTCTTTCTGAAGACTTAGTTCGGTTGTTGGTTAGTACAGTGGCTAAGGTTTTTATTGCTCTCTTCTATCTGTAACATGGCGAATAGGTGTGACAAACACACAGGGCCTCATAGCTCCTGAAACATGGCACATTAAGGATTATTACAAATCACTATTTTTAATCTCAAAATGATGCTATTGTACCAGTGAGAGCTACATTAACAACTAGTCAACTGATCATGCCCACAGTTGCAAGTAACTGACTTGAGGCCCAAGTAACTAACTCTAAAGGAGGATCTGTCATCTGAAGAAATTTCTAGACATTGGTGTTATTATCACCCATAGATCTCAACTGCACTGCTAATCACATAAGGCATCTGACTCCTGGGCATTCAGCTGATTTATTCTACTAACTCTATTGACATGGGACTAAAAGAGAAAAGTTTCTGTAGTTCTAAGTGATCTACTAAATAACCAATGCAGTTCCCATCGATACACTCAGAATACAATTGATTATTAAAATATGTCTTACTGTAAGTGACAGATGTTTCCACCAACTACATATACATCTATTTAATAATATCAATAGCAAAATAACCATTCTATCTTATATTTGAAGAGGATATTGCAGTTCAGAATACACTTTCATATGCATTCTTATTTGATGCATCACAGCAATATTGTGAGGTGAATGAAGCTGAGGTTTTTATGTTTATTTTTTATCTGAATGTGCTGTGGATCAGTAATATTATGACATGTTTACATTCACCTGTCCTTGAGTCACAGAAAGAGAGCACTGTATCTCCAAATTTCAGCTCAAAAGAATCAGATAATTAGAAGTTGATTAAGTTTTATGTGCTAAAAGAGAATCTTCAAAATACCGTCACCCAATCTAGTGACAAAACAATAGAATCCCATATTAGATCGAGAATTCCATATTTGATTGAGATCTATGAGATACAGGTTAATGGTCAGTCTGCTTGTTCCAGTTACCTATTACTGCATAACAACAGTACCCTAAAAAATGTAGTGGCTTAAAAATAACAATAAGTATAGCATCTCATGAATCTATGGACCTTATAATTTGAACAGGACACAGCAGGAGCTGCTCCACAATTTCTGGGACCCCAGCTGGGATGATAGAAAATAGGTTAGGGGCTGGAACACCTCAAGAATGGCCATGCTTAGGGTCTCTTCATCATTCCCTCTCCCACCACCTCCCTCTGTCCTCCCCCACCTCACCAGCTCTCTCTCCAGGGCTCCCCCAAGTGGCTATTCTGGAATTCTCCACAGTTTGACAGGCCCAGGTTAGTCATACTTCTTAGATTGCAATGCAGAGCTCCAAGCCAAATGTGAAAATTGCCAGTTTTCTTAGAGACTGGGCAAGTAACTGAAATTGCTCACTCCTACACTATTTTATTGATCAAATCAGTCATAGGCTAGACCAGATTCAAGGAGTGAGGGGCAAAAATCTGACTTTTCAATGAGAAGAGTGTAAAAGAATTTGCTACTGTCTTTAATTTGCTATACTACTTTATTTTATACCTATATAATATTACATGCTTTGTTTCTAGTTTGTACTAATTTAAAAATAAATATTTTTCAGTATGGACAAAGCAATTTATTAATGTTGAATGTGTATGAAATTCTAGAAGTTTAAAACTATTTTAATAATTGTATATGGAGATACTGAAGGGTTAAAATACCAATTAACTTAGAAAAGTAAAGCAAAAAGAAAGAAAAACAGAAAACTATCACAAAAAAAGTCTTTCAGTTCTTTGAATCTGGACTATACATTGGGTTGTGCCAATGTGGTCACTGCAAATAAAACAGAATTATAGGATCAGATTATCCATTCTTGAAAGTAAGGCAATTTCTGCAGTTGCAATGAAAAAGAATCAATTAGTAGTACCACCAACCCAAGTACCAACTGATGAATACTTAAAATGGGCAACATCTGTGACCATGACCAAAGAACAAAGACTTCTTCAATTGACCCAGATTATATTTTAATTTACCCTAAATTTAACTTATTGATTCATCATAGACAATTTCCTCTGATCTGATTTCAAAACTAGTTTATATGTGGAGTAAATAAATTATATATATCCATTGTTTGATAATGAGGCAGCTTAAAATAATATTTCTGGAAAATGAGCTTGCTTTGTCTTGAATTCCTTTTCTTGCCTTTAACACCATCTGTAGTTATCTCCACATTATCTCAATATGTTTCTTTGGATTCAAACACCAGCACTGGAACTAAAAGAACCATGTATGTGTTTGTGTGTGTATGTGTGATCTGTGGGAAGCTACAAATTACTGCAATCTGTTTATTAATATTATATTAATAATTTTCTGTCGTTAATGACAGTCATGGGATATCACTCAGTTTCCAGTCACAATATCTTGATAAACCTATACTTTGTTGTGTTTGAGTATAAACCTTGAAGCATTCATCTGATACACATCTTAATATCATTGGTCCTCTAAGGAAATTAAAAGACAATGACTGCCTTAGATCACTAACTGAAAATATTGAGTTATTTAGAGCATAATGGGATGACTTTCAAGTCACGGTGATATCACTTACAAAGAAGGTTTAAAATCTCTCCTTAAGGGAGGGGGACAACGTTCCTTGAAACCTAAATTATGCTTTGTAGCTTTGTGCATTGATCTTAACAGATATTTTTTTTTCAGTTTTGAACAAAACAAATATATCTGTCATCCAATCACAATTAAGACCCATCAACAAATATAAAAAAAAAATTAAAGTCTCATCATAACAACAATATACATTTAAATGGAAAGATAAAAGTGAAAAATAAATCTTTTCAAAATAAAAATGAAAAATAAATAGGAAAGCGTTTTCTTCCTATTCTAGGTGAGACTAAGGCATTCTCATGCTTGTACATTTAAATGAATTTCTGCCTCCTTTTCAATGCAAGAAGCAGCTCTTATGTCACCATGTTATGCAGCTGCTTTGGACAAATGTTAAGATTTACACGATACTCAGAGAAGACATTTTTCCGTGGAGACTTTTCCACAGAGCATTTTTTTTCTTTGTATTCTACTGGAAATTTCACTCTAGTGGAATTCTATCTTCTTTTTTATTCTTATTTATTATTCACTTTAATTCTGTCAGAATAACTAGCAATGAAGTGATAGTTTTGGAGTCCTGTCACTTGTGTTTACTGTCCAGTTATTTCATTTTCAAAGACTTGTTCTCTCCTAGTCTTTGTACTTCTTATCTATCAGATAATCCAGTTAACACTATTGTGAAAAAAAATTAACTATGTACATTCTCTGTACTCTATATTTTTCTTCTCTGAAAACCATGTTATTGTATCTAGCTTAATTTTTTTAATCCACATTCCACAACTAGGAAGAATTAATCAAAGCAGCATGCATATGTTGCTTTTCTCATTTTGTGTCACTCCATTCAGCCTTGTTCTTCCAATAGTTTAACTTTGAAAACATTCAGTTTGACATTTGGAATACTGTTTACATTTGAAGAAGTCAACATATGTGTAGTAATGCTTCCAAAGACTCTTACTGTGGTTTTTTTTCTTCTCAGTGGCATTTATTGATAACTAATCTTAATTTTATGATAAAATTGCTTCATAATGAACTTTTATATAGTACCTTGCTGCTGCTGCTGCTGCTAAGTCGCTTCAGTCGTGTCCGACTCTGTGTGACCTCATAGATGACAGCCACCAGGCTCCCCCGTCCCTGGGATTCTCTAGGCAAGAACACTGGAGTGGGTTGCCAGTTCCTTCTCCAATAGCTACCTTAGTATCACTGATATTACTGATAACTACTGATATCAGCAGATATTTGAAAACTTTTCTAAAATATGTCTAAACTTAGCATAATTGTCAAATATTCATATAGTGAATATAAAAATTTCTTTTCAATTTCTCACCTTTTAGATAAAATAATTTTATCCATCCTCAATACATCAGTAAATATGAATTTTTTAAAATGTTTTGTTCTACATATATATTCCCTCTTTTTTCTACATATGTTATTAATATTATCACCAAATTCATGCATAGTTTTAAAATTCTTATAAATTACTCAAGCCTTAAGAAAGAATGATAAATTTCAAGTGTTGTCTATGATATACTTTTAAGAAAATCATGGTATCCAGCTTTAAACATTGAATTTCTAAATTTATACTTAAAAGCCAGTATATTTATAGAGTAATAGAGCACAGAATCACCTGGAGAAGGAACTGGCAATCCACTCCAGCATTCTTGCCTGGAGATTCACATGGACAGAGGAACCTGGTGGACTACGGTCTGTGGAGTTGCAAAGGGTTGGATATGATTGAGCAATTAACACACACACAACAGAGCACAGAAAGAAAAACTATACAAGGGTAGGTTACATGAATACAGATGGGAAAGTTAAAATTGAAGAAATATTAATATATACATAAGTATTAAAATATATTCCAGCACAATTCTCAGGTTTTCAAGCATATTGTTTTGCAAAATATTTTTTGACAAGTAAAATATCGACTCTTCTCCACAAAGTTATGAAGAAGACAAGTCAGCTCTACTGACGTAATATTATTGTGTTTTGGTTATGGAAGTACCATAAGCCAGTAAAACAACTTTTTCTCATCTCTCATTTGAAATATCATTAATTTATTCAAACTAATTTTAAATTGCTATAACAATATGTATAATTTAAAAGCTATACATATAGAGCAATTAATTCATCAATTGTTCAATATATTTGGCCAATGTGTCATGAAAGCTTACAGTATGCTAGAAATATTATATTTTAAGCAATGAGAATATAGTGGTTAACAGGCAAGTAAAACACATACAAAATTTTTAAAAAGACGTGTCACAGCATCTGCAGAATTACTTCAAGGCATAAGCCTATCATTGCCCTATTTTAAATGAACTGCCTATTTATAACAGTTCCTAAAAGAAAGAAATACTGCTAAACACATCTGCTGGACCTGTAAAAGGGTTTTATATTATATATTATAACACATATATAAATATATATGTATTTATATAAATATATAAATTTATATATATACAAATATATTAAAATACATAAATACTTTATATATTTTTCTTACAATAAGCTTAATCCTTTGAGATGGTATAATCATCTCAGTTCTCATAGACTAACTACAATTAGGATTCCATTGGTCTCATTCTAGCACCAGTATTTTGTAAAGGTCACATTGTAATAACTTAGTCATTGTTCCCTAAAAGTAAATTTAGCCACTATTTCAAGCAATTAATTATCTGCTTATAAGTTAACTGTTTTCTGAAAATCAACTTTAATGCTTAGTTCTTGATCAATATACTTCTCCCATCAGGTGTACTTTACTACTATGTCTACTATTGCTCAACATTTAATGTTCAAGGAATGCATTTTAATTTTCATTTTAGGTGAACATTAGATGGAATATAAGAAAAAAGTCATGAATGCTTTAAAAGTGATTTAGAGTTATCTCCTGTTTTGGATTACTGGGGTAATCAAGAGTTGATTATAGTAAATTATAGCTGTGGTATACTAAATGATACTTCTCTGAAAGTGCAGTCAGAAAGTAGTTGTGTACTTAGAATACCTCCTTCTATATTTTTTTATTCACACTTAATTTGTAATTTTGTCATAGCAGTTGCCAATTTTTACTTAAAAATTAAAAAAGAAATACACCTTACCCACTAATTTAGTAAACCCCACCAACTAGCTTGTTAACTCTTTTTCTCCTCAAGTTAAGAATTCCATCTTGTATACTTAAATGAATGTAAGAAAAGAAAGCAACTCTTTTGGTTACCAGCAAAAAAGAAACAACTCTGATGATTACTTAAGGATGTAAAAATGTCTAATCCCAGGCAGAGTAGAATGTTCTAGACTCAGGAGTGCAGCAATCAGAAAAGCTGAGGTTATTCAATATAATTCTCTCTCTCTACTTCTCATTATGAATTAAGTATCATTGGAGAAGAAATCCATAAGCATTTATGCTTTCTTTTATATTTGAGGCAATCATCTTTGTTGGGCACCAGCCCCATTTTCCCCTGATTGTGGGGCTAACTTAGATCTGGTCTCCGGAGAATCGTGTGAGCTGGAAGCCACCCCAATTTGTGCTTCCGCATTGGAGCACAATTCTAGTAGTCCAGTTCCCAATGGCATGTGACCAGAGCTGCACCATATGTTAAATGATGGCTAGGTATTCCTTTGCAGATGTCAGTCAGTAGATATGTATTAATATTAAACACTATCTATGCATCCAACACTCCTTTGCTTTTTTATTTTGTTCTTTGAAGGAACTGATATCACATTTTTGAGGCTATTGCCACCTACTTAGGGGTATATATTGATACACATTGAAATAACGAGAGGAAGGAACCAGATAGTATAAAATTATTCTGTCATTCTTTGAATCATTTCTTGAATATTATGTAACAAAAGAAAAAAAGTTTAATTTCCCCATGCCACCCCCGATCTGTTTGTTTGAAAATTGAGAATATTATCTTAAATAATATATATTAAAGAGTGAAGTGAAGTGAAAGTTGCACTGTCATGTTCGACTCTTTGTGACCCCATGGACTATAGCCTACCAGGCTCCTCTATCCATGGAATTCTCCAGGCAAGAATACGGAGTTCATTGCCTTTTCCTTCTCCAGGAGATCTTCCCAACCCAGGGATCAAACCCAGGCTTCCCTCATTACAGGCTGATTCTCTACTGTCTGAGCCACCAAAGAGTAATAGACTTAAATTACAAACTATTTTAAAGTGAATGATGTCAAGATACATATATATCCAAACTTTGTATATGACCCATGCAGAAAAAGATGAGAAAGAAGAGATGAATAAGTGTAAAATAAAAAATTAATGAAACTAAATCAAGAAAAGTGTATTTAATTTATAAAATCAAAATCCAGTGTTTTTGAAGACTGATAAAGTAAGCAAGCTTGACAGGAAGGAGGAAAACAATATTTATGAAAGAGATTTTCAATGATAAGTCAAGCCTAATTGTAAATTTAGATCTATAAATGTAATGGATAATTTTCTGTTGATTAACAAAAATGAATAGGAAGAATATCTGAATATAGGATAAAATAATTTTAAAACATGGCCAAATATCTGTCCCTGAAATGATCTATCCCAATTGAGGTTTCAAGGAACAGATAATTACCATGTTATATCAATTATTCTAGCACATTAAAAAATGAAAAAAGTTTCATAATATATTCTCTTAAATATAGCCTAACTCAAATAGTATAACCAAATATTGATAATAAAAAGGAAAAAATAAGAATACTCTAGGCCAAGATCATTTAAAAAGAGGTATAAAAACTCTGTTTGAAATATTTTCAAATTGAATCAAAGACTGCAATAAAAATTTTAGAATTATATTATAACCAGATGTTAACAAGTAGGGATTATCTTAGGAATGCAAAGATACTCATAAGTATATACTGCATTAAAGCAAAAAATGTATAATTACTTTTGCAAATACAGATAAATTGTTTTATAACATTTAATACTCATTTCACATTTTAAAAGCATAATACAAACAAAATTATAGTGTAAGCAAAAAAGAAGAAAAGTTCTCACCTCAATACCTATTAAAAACCTAAAATCAAACGCAATTGTATTTAACAGTTATGCATCAACAACTAATCCATTCAAGAAAAGAGAAAATCAGGCTGCTGCTTTTACTGTTGCTATGTGGTATTCTACAGAAGATCTCTGCATTGAAATAAGACAAGATAAATAAGGGACTTGCTTTTTTATAAAGCAAGCATTTACAGATTTACTCATATAGGTCTTGCATATTTCTTGTCATAAAATATAAGGTTTTTGTTGCTATGGTAGAAGGAATATTTTAAAATACAATTTTACTGGGCATTGCTAGTGTATAAGAAAGTAACTGATAAGACCCCATGAACTGCAGCACGCCAGGCCTCCCTGTCCATCACCAACTCCCGGAGTCTACCCAAACCCATCTCCATCGAGTCAGTGATGCCATCCAACCATCACATCCTCTGTCGTCCCCTTCTCCTCCTGCCCCCAATCCTTCCCAGCATTAGGGTCTTTTCCAATGAGTCAACTCTTCGCATGAGGTGGCCAAAGTATTGGAGTTTCAGCTTCAACATCAGTCCTTCCAATGAGCACCCATGATTGATCTCCTTTAAGATAGATTGATTGGATTTCCTTGCAGTCCATGGGACTCTCAAGAGTATTCTCCAACACACAGTTCAAAAGCATCAATTCTTCAGCGCTCAGCTTTCTTCACCATCCAACTCTTACATCCATACATGACCGCTGGAAAAACCATAGCCTTGACTAGATGGACTTTTGTTGGCCAAGTAATGTCTCTGCTTTTCAATATGCTATCTAGGTTGACCATAACCTTCCTTCCAAGGAGTAAGCGTCTTTTAATTTCATGGCTGCAGTCACCATCAGCAGTGATTTTGGAGCCCAAAAAAATAAAGTCTGACACTGTTTCCACTGTTTTCCCATCTATTTCCCATGACGTGATGGGACCAGATGCCATGATCTCAGTTTTCTGAACGTTGAGCTTTAAGCCAACTTTTTCACTCTCCTCTTTCACTTTCAGCAAGAGGCTCTTTAGTTCCTCTTTACTTTCAGACATAAGGGTGGTGTCATCTGCATATCTGAGGTTATTGATATTTCTCCCGGCAATCTTGATTCCAGCTTGTGTTTCTTGCAGCCCAGCATTTCTCATGATGTTCTCTGTATATAAGTTAAATAAGCAGGGTGACAATATACAGCCTTGACATACTCCTTTTCCTATCTAGAACCAGTCTGTTGTTCCATGTCCAGTTCTAACTGTTGCTTCCTGACCTGCATACAGGTTTCTCAAGAGACAGGTCAGATGGTCTGGTATTCCCATCTCTTTCAGAATTGTCCACAGTTTATTGTGATCCACACAGTCAAAGGCTTTGGCATAGTCAATAAAGCAGAAATAGATGTTTTTCTGGAACTCTCTTGCTTTTTCGATGATCCAGCGGATATTGACAATTTGATCTCTGGTTCCTCTGCGTTTTCTAAAACCAGCTTGAAGATCTGGAAGTTCACAGTTCACGTATTGCTGAAGCCTGACTTGGAGAATTTTGAGCATTACTTTACTAGCATGTGAGATGAGTGCAATTGTGCGGTAATTTGAGCATTCTATGGCATTGCCTTTCTTTAGGATTGGAACAAAAACTGACCTTTTGCAGTCCTGTGGCCACTGCTGAGTTTCCCAAACTTGCTGGCATATCGAGTGCAGCACTTTCACAGCATCATCTTTCAGTATTTGAAATAGCTCAACTGGAATTCCATCACCTCCACTAGCTTTGTTCGTAGTGATGCTTTCTAAGGCCCACTTGACTTCACATTCCAGGATGTCTGGCTCTAGGTGAGTGATCACACCATCATGATTATCTGGGTCGTGAAGATCTTTTGTGTACAGTTCTTCTGTGTATTTTTGCCGCCTCTTCTTAATATCTTCTGCTTCTGTTAGGTCCATACCATTTCTGTCCTTTATCGAGCCTGTCTTTGCATGAAATGTTTCTTTGGTATCTCTAATTTTCTTGAAGAGATCTCTAGTCTTTCCCAATCTGTTGTTTTCCTCTGTTTCTTTGCATGGATCACTGAGAAATGCTTTCTTATCTCTCCTTGCTATTCTTTGGGTATTCCCATCTGAATGGGAATATCTTTCCTTTTCTCCTTTGCTTTTTGCTTCTCTTCTCCTCCCAGCTATCTGTAAGGCCTCCTCAGACAGCCATGTTGCTTTTTTGCATTTCTTTTCCATTGGGATGGTCTTGATCCCTGTCTCCTGTACAATGTCACGAACCTCTGTCCATAGTTCATCAGGCACTCTGTCTATCAGATCTAGTCCCTTAAATCTATTTGTCACTTCTACTGTATATTCATAAGGGATTTGATCATACCTGAATGGACTAGTGGTTTTACTGAGCGACTGAACTGAACTGAACTGACTTATTAGTTCTAAATTTTTTCAGTTAATCTTCTATGGATTTCTAGGTAGACAGTCATAATTAGCAGAGAGACAATAATGGCTTATTACAGCTCAGTCATTAGGAGAGTCATTTTCCACATATTAAAAAGAAATGTTGTTTTTAACGTTTAGTAAGACAATTAACTTACACTTTAGGAAGAGCCTGTGTACCATATGGTTTGCCTAGAATAGAATAAGATTCTCTCTCTAAAGAGCTCTTAAAAAAGAAATAGATTAATACTTCTTTGGAGTGAATCAAATAAACTGATACAAGAATGGAAATGAATGACTTTTTGGAACTATAAGCTCTTTTATAATTGTGTCTATCTTACAGACACAATATAACTTCAGTGCCTGGACTCACACAGCTCATTCTGATGCTCTATTTTACAAACCCTGCAACTGCAGTGCCCTGGGAGTTGGTGACTCTCAAAGAGCAATAAAGATCTCACTCTCATTAAATTCAAAACCAGCTGAAGAACCAAGCACAGTGCCCATCCATGTATTAAGTTTAGGGAAGCTGTCCTTGCCAGAAACTAATATATTTGTTTCAACTTCAACAGCACATGGGAATCCACATTAGTAATCAGGAAATTACAACATCAAAGTAAAAATATGAAAAATCTTAAGAAATCTTTCAGCCAGGGTACAATAAGTACCTACCCCCATATAAGATTCATTCTTGTAATAATGACCTTTAAAATAAAAGCCACCAAATTCAGTATCTCTCTTCTTTGGAAAATAATTATTAAACTCTGACAGAATCTAGTACACATGCTTTCGTTTAACTGGAGGTCATGTGAAATAATTTCTTTTAATTCAAGTAAAATATTTTCAGATTTGTTTATACCATTGTTTAGACAACAAGATTCTTTGATAACCTTTTAAACTTTATGTTTCTAGGCTATGCAGTTCTTTCTTTGTCAGGAAAAATATCCTGCTGCAGATCATGTTCTAAATGTGGTTTTGATTTGTTTAGTTTTGAGAAGATTATTGTGGAGACATTTCAACAGTCTTCTATCATGAATTTGTTGATGGATTGTGTGTGTGTGTGTGTGTGTGTGTGAGAGAGAGAGAGAGAGAGAGAGAGAGAGACAGAGACAGAGAGACAGAGATGCGGAGTGAAAGAGACAGACACAAAAATGGAAAGAGACAAGTGACAAAAAATAACTTAAGCTAGGGGTCCCCAACCCTCAGGCCAAGAACTGCTGCTGGTCCCTGACCTGTTAGAAAGCAGGCCACACAGCAGGAGGTGAGCAGTGGGTTAGCAAGCAAAGCTTCATCTACATTTGCAGCCACTCTCCATCACTCACATTACTGCCTGAAGATCAGCAGTGGCATTAGATTATTAGACTATTAGATTGTCATAAGAGCACAGATTCTACTATGAATTGCACATGTGAGGGATCGAGGTTGCACACTCCATCCCCTACACCTAAGTCCAAAAAAAAATTGTCCTCCATGAAGCCAGTCCCAGGTGCCAAAGAGGTTGGAGACCACTGACTTAGAGGACCCCTAGCAGAGCTATTGATATCCACTTTTTTTTTTAATTTTCTTAGGAATCTATCACTTCAGTCTTCTACCCAGCAGAACAGGAACCTTACCATTGGCTTGATTAGGACATTGATATTAAAAAAATAATGATTGTGGTAGTAAAGTGCTAATTTTTAATAGTACTCTTCCCTATTCCTGATGACTTAAACTTGGCATGACTTGAAAGTATAAAGGAAAATCCAACAGTGCTTTAATCTGTCCTCTTAGTGCTGTTCTGTGTATAAAGCCATGCAGGGTACCATCATACATCAAAAGTTCTAGAAGAATCTCCTGGATGTTATCAGGCAAATTCTATTCCCAGCCCCAAATAAGAATAATATGCTTTTAATTGGGTGAATTATTAATGTAACCCCCTTGGAATTTCATGGAATCTGTCCATATGACATAATATCAAAATAGAAAAAAAAATAAAGCAGAATGATTAGATACATTAAACTTAATAGAAAATAACTTTATCTTTGATATTACTACTTGAAATTTTCAATGTTGAGAATTCTTGCTGCCACTGAGTGACTTTTATTTAAAAGTATTCTAATGCCATCAAATCATTACTATCTGGTTCACACTTCAGTTCAGTTCAGTCACTCAGTCGTGTCCAACTCTTTGAGACCCCATGGACTGCAGCACTCCAGGCCTCCCTGTCCATCACCAACTCCAGGAGTTTACTCAAACTCATGTCCTGCTTCACAGTCCATCTTAAATTTAAAGTTATTTCTAGTGATTGAATAATTAAGAACATAAAGTGTGTAAAAATAACCTTGGCTCAAAGTCTAATTTATAAGCATTTTTGTGCTACATGTATCTGCCTGATTTGGGGACAGTGAAAAATCACAACTTGAACAGAAGCCACTGACTAGTTATGTGACTTGCTTTAGTAAGTGACTTATTCCTTCTGGACCTGTTCCATCATATGCTAAGTGAGACCAAAAATATTACTAGTTATTCTTGCCATAAGATTATTATGAGTATTACATAAAGAACGTGTGTGAAAATACCTTGAAAATTGTAAAGCATTGCACAAATCATGGTTGTTACCTTATGACTGCTGGTATATATCTAGATCTATATGTCTGTAGCAAAATCTCTACAACATAGCTTTTAACCACATGTATAATCAAATTAGTTTAAAATTTAAGAAAAAAAGATCTTATAGAACTCCGTTTAGACCCAAAGACTTTGTGTGTGCATGAGTGTATGTGTGTGTATGTGTGATCAGCCAAAGACTTTAAGAGAAAGCAAACCAGTTAAAAAGTGACCACTTTATGGGCCTATTGAATCTACTTCCATAAGTGAGACTGGGAAACCCAAGAGAGTAAGGTGAGGCATGATGAGAATCAGTCACAGCAGAGGAGAGAAGGCTTATATTTCTGACATAAAAATTACAGAATATAATTGCTTAGGTAGAACTTTGATAATTATGTAAGCCAAATCTACTATAGTGCCCTAGAGCCTTACCCTAGTGAGCATTCAATTAACGTCAGTGGAATTAATGAATTTTCTGTATGAGCAAATGAATGTCCTGAAGGTGACTTACCAAGGTACATAATGGAAGCCGAAACCAAATTGAGCCCAGGACAGAATTCCAACCCAGAATTATTTACATGCAGCTTTCTGTTGATACAGATCACATTACCTTTGGTTACAGAAAGATACACCCATAGTGACTAGACACCTGAGCCTATTTTCTTTTCACTAATTAGGTTTCAGATTGAATGCTAAGAGAGTCCAGACTCTAGTAAGAATATCCCTGTTAGTGACCATGAAAAGTTGACTTGTATATAGATAAAGCTTAGAGCGTTTTAGGTAAATGAAAGATTCAGTGTGACAATAAGATTAGACTCCCAGGAAAACTAGATTCTCAGAAGCTGGAAAGGGGCAATCTTGAGTCTAAGCTGCAGGATCTGCCCTTGAGAAGAGGACCTTAAATAAATGTCTGCGTCTCTAGAGAATAATAGATGCGTATTCTGTTTGACAGTAAATGCCCTGTATTCACACTGTTTAGTTCGGACTTTGTTTTCAGTATATGTGAATACCAATATATAAACTAGAAATGGTATACACATTTATTTTAGGGAATGATATACATATCATTACATTAAGTGCATTGCTACTAAATGTTTTGTCCCACAATTGATACTATTAGTCATGCTCATCCAAGGGGAAATAGTGCAAAAACTGTTTCATGTTCAGCCAATAAGCATTAGTACATAAGACTGCCAGCATTATCTTACCACAGCCCAGTGTACTTTGCAACCCATGGGGTTATGCCTTTGGAGCTTCATTTAATATCATTTATTTACTGCCTGACAACCCATTTTGACCCTTAAAAGTGTGCAAATAATAACCCTGGATCGGCCACAAAGATTAAAAAATAGTATATTTATGGAAAGTAGTAAATGCTTAGAACTGGTTAATAATATATCATGGAAACTTATAAAGTACAGTAGTGCAATACTTAGAGAGAAATTTGTAGACTTACATAGACTTACACTGTATTTGAAAAGATATACTGACAATTAGTGAGTTACACATGAAATGTAAGAAGTTAGAAGACAACATAATTAATACAAAGAAAGAAGAAAGAAAATACTTTATATTAAGATAAGATATTAAATGAAATAGAAAGCAAAGACCGATAGAGAGATAAAGCCAAAAGTTGGTTCAAGCCTCTGGAAAGCTTGATCAATAAAACAAGTACTAAAATTGAATAATATTAAGAACGAGAAGACTTTATTACGGATTTAGCAAGGATGAAGAGCTTATAAGATAGTATTATGGACACTGGAATATATTACCTAGCAAAGTTGAAGACATAAGTATCATACAAATAGCAATTCCATATTGTACAAACTCTAGAAAAACTCTCATACATCCCCTATTCAGGCATGTTCAGAACTGAGCCCTCCTGGATCTGTGGCAAAGCACCGTCTCTACCTGCTCACAGCTACCTTGAACTGGAGTTGCTGTATCACAGAAAGGGAATTAAGCAAAATTACCCTGGGACAGTAGTGCCCTACGCTTGTCATGGACAAGTGCTAACTTGGTTTCCCAAGAGCTTGGAAACACCAGGAGGAGAGAGGGCCGCGTGCCCTGGAAGGAGGAACTCTCGTGACTGCTCTCTGTGCTCCTTTCCTTGGCATGCTCAGAGGAGGCAAGATGTAGGGCAGAGCAGTAGCCCTGTGATGCTGTGATTCAGGCAGAGGATCCATGTGAGCATACTTCCTACTTAGTGATTTTTATTCCAGGGATGCAGTTATAGACATACTTCTGTGTAACTGTAGATATGCTAAAACCTATTTTCAAAAGGAATCCTTTGCTCCTGGTAACTTTACTGAGTAATAAATTACTATTAAGTTATGTTTTTGTGGGGGCTTCCCGGGGCTTCCTTCATAGCTCAGTTGATAAAGAATCCGCCTACAATTCAGGAGACCCTGGTTTGATTACTGGGTCCAGAAGATCCGCGGGAGAAGGGATAGGCTACCCACTCCAGTATTCTTGGGCTTCCCTTGTGGCTCAGCTGGTAAAGAATCCACCTGCAATTTGGGAGCCCTTGGTTTGATCCCTGGGTTGGGAAGATCCCCTGGAGAAGGGAATGGCTACCCACTCCAATATTCTGGCCTGGAGAATTCCATGGACTACAGTCCATGGGGTCGCAAAGAGTCGGACACGACTGAGCGACTTTCAATTCACTTCACTTTACTATATTTTTGTATTATTATTATGGGGCCATTCTAAGTAAATTTTTCAATTTGTCTCTGTATCTTCTCTCTAAGGATAAGACTGAATTCCTTTTTCAGAGATTTAAAATTCTCTCAATCATAATTACTTATTGTGAAATGCTACTCAGAATACACCATAACTCTTATGTTGCAGAAAATTCTTTGAAAGGTGAAATATTCTCCTCTTCTATTTAAGAATGAACAGTCATCCAAAAGTTTTTCCAAACTTCTACCAGAAACAGGATCTTCTCTTCCAGTAGTGCATGCTCATTTGCTCAGTCATGTCAGACTCTTTGCCACCCTGTGGACTGTAGCCCACCAGGCTCCTCTGTCCTTGGATTTCCCAGGCAAGAATACTGGAGTGGGTTGCCGTTTCCTTCTCCAGGAGATCTTCCTGGCCCAGGGATTGAACCCACATCTCTTGCATCTTCTGCATTTGCAGATGGATTCTTTACCATTGTGCCACCGGGAAAACTTTTTTTCTCCACAGTATGGATGTTAACCCCCCTAATTATTAAGATCTTGATCTTAGAAAGCTTCTTCTTTAAGGCCTTAGCAGATAATCACTGCCATTGATGATTTTATAGACTTTATTTTCTTGGATTTTATAGCAGGCAGATATTTATTTACTTTCTAATTTAGAAGGGACCTAGGGATAAATATAAGTTGCAGTTTATCTGTTTTGTCCTTTTACTTAAAGTGTTGCTATTGTTAACTCATTTATCTCTGTACTCTGTGTTTAATAAACAGTTCTATTTGGAGTGTAGATGACAAATGCAGTTCCTCAGCTAGACAGAGAATAACCATGTAGCATGTAAAGTTCTGACAAATATGGCCATAAAGTTTAAAAATGACTTTTAAGATAAGGAATTTTTTCAAAAGTAGCATAAGGGAAATTATTTTCATATTTACAAATCTTGTAGCATCACTGGCCAATAAATGCAGTTTGATACATTCTGTATGTATATATTTTATAACTTTGTTTGTTAATCTGGAAGGTCTCCTGGACAATGAATGTTTTCAGGCAAAGGCTAAATGGGATCTTGATGGAATATTACAGATCGAATATAAGCATCAAATGAGTGATTGAATTAATGATCTTGAAAGTTATTTCTATCTCTGAGAATCTCTAGATATATTGCAATGAGAATAGTAGAGAATTAATTCAAGGACCTGGTGGCCTAATTTGACCTATGAATTTAGAAGAGTTGTTCATATTTTTTTTTTTCAGTTACCCTATTGGAACACCATAAAGTTATTGAACAGTAACACTATACAAAAATAGAATTGAGTTTTTAATGTGTTCCCAGCACCAGCATATTGTAGACAGTTTCTTAAAGGCACAAGTAAATTGTTCTGAGGTTGTGGACAAGACAAACCACTTATGAGACCCTGAGTGACTAGGGCATTCAGTTAGCTGAGGTTCCTGTTAGTGAGGAGAGAGAGTCAGTTAACTGCAGGTGACCAAGAGCCAAGCCTCCAGTCCTGCTTGATTTCTCAGGTGCGCTGTCTTTTGTACTGTTCTCTGTCTTCAATGCTCCCTCGTGGACAGACTGTGTAAAATCTACCTCACAATCATGTATCTTGTACATCTTTACAAAATAAACTGTGGTATTTTTTCAGAAGAGTCAATTCTCCCTCAAAAGAAAATTTTCACCGTTTTATGTCTTAAGTTGCATTAACTTCAGTATTACTACTGGGGAATCACTGAGTTTCAGAACAGGGCAATTGAGTTGGGATAAAAGATTTCAGACTTTAAAAAACAATTAATTTATTTTTCCTTTTACCCACAGGTCTACCCACGGATAGCGCCGGCATTTTGGCACTACCTGCGGGTAGAAGTGAGTAGCGGGTACTTGAATTCTCCCACCCTTGCTCCTTGCACTCTGCTGGTGTGGTCTGACCTAATGTGCCCATTTGTTTAAGATGCAGTTGCCATTCTGTGTACACGTGCTCTCACGTCACCACCATTCCTTAGAGTTGGGTCAGAAATCCAAATTGCCAAAAAATACAAATGCAGTTTATATAAGATAACCATCATTCTCAATAAATTTCCAAATCAAGACCATATCATATACATCATAATTGATAAATAACTAAATGCCAAATTATGGAAAGCCATGCTTGTACCACTTTTTAATCAATATTTTTGATAGAGCATAATTCCTCAGCTTAATTTTGCAGTGTCTCCAGGTAAAAGTAGAATAACTGCTCCATTCCCTTTCTCTTCTTTTCTTTGTCCCCAGGAGCATGAGCAACTCACCTACTCCTCCACGAGGTCCAAGGCCCCCAGTGTCATCATCACAGGTCTCAAGCCATCCACCAAGTACATTTTTCATATCCGAGTGAGGACTGCAACAGGATACAGTGGCTACAGTCAGAAGTTTGAATTTGAAACAGGAGATGAAAGTAAGTTTCATACAAAAGTGTAAAGTAAGTTGTTAATTTAAGTGTGGTTTCAGTCTGTCCTGGTAGCTGAAAATCTAATATCCCAAATTTTGAATAGTCTCACTAAGAAGAATTCTATTCATGTAAATACTCATAGTCATTTCACTTAATGTGTTGGGGCTATCGTTAAATATTTCTGTGAAATGCCTTGCTCTATCACAATTGTAATGTAGCCAAATATGTCTCTTTATGCAGAATTCATCACTCAGATAATAACAGAGTCTCAATGGATGGTGTTTGCCTAACTGTTCACCAATCTTGGCATCATAACATGATACTAATGAATACTTGGAAGAGAATAAAGCCATGAGCAAATGATTTTAGCAGTTAGTTCAAAATTCTGCAGCTTTGGCTTGTTCAATTCAGTTCAGTTCAGTCACTCAGTCGTATCCGACTCTTTGCTACCCCATGGACCGCAGACGCCAGGGCTCCCTGTCCATCACCAACTCCCTTATATTAGATCAATAAAAACAGTGGTCAAGAGACAAACTCCACTGAAATGCACTTAAGTTTAAATATAGGTGCATGGGCTTGATTAGAAGCTCAAATTCATAGCCTCAATATATTAAAAACCTAAATGAGAGATAAGGAAAGTAAAGTGTTCCAAAGTCATGTAACATGGCATTAAATGCCTTGTTCATTCTAAACCCATCTCCACCATTGATTTTTTTTTATTATTATTATTTTGGAGATCCATCACATTGCTATCTTTGTAAGGATGATATACATGGTTTTTGCTATGTACTTCAGTGGAAAATATCTAACAATTTAATTACAATAAAAACAAGTTTCTATCATTGTTAAAATACCTATGTTTGTATAAGAATTCAATAATAGCAAATTTATTATAAAAATTCTTATATAAGAATTATAAAAATTCTATAACAATAATAATAGCTACCATTTGTTGAGCCTCTCATAGGTGCCAAAAATGATGTACAGTATTTTACATGTGTTATCTTATTTAAACATTTCAACATCCAATAAGACCAGTATTATTTTCCTAACTTTACTTATGAGAAGTCAGAAGCCTAGAGAAATTGAGCAGTTTGCCCAGATTCACATGGCTGGTAAGAAAGCTAAGCTACAATTAGAAAGTGAAGGATATCTTCTTCCAAGGCCTGTACTCTTAACTACTCTAGCATCCTGCCAAGTCCTTCTGTTTGATTATAAAATGCTAATGGTAAGACCACTAATTAGATCACAGTTCCCCCAGTTTATCACTCCCGAAAAGTGAGTACTTTAAACAAATTATCTTTTTAATTCTGACAAGATTATAACTCATTTTAGAAACTAAAGTAGCTTTATCCAAATCTTATAATCAATAAGTGGAGGTGCAGGATTAAAACCTTAGATACACTTGACAGCAGCAGACAGCAAAAGTCATGTTCTGAATTACTGACTTGTAAATGTCATGAAAGTGACTTTTATTCTACCCCTGAAGAGACAGAGTGTTTGAGACGAGTCTGGAAAAATATGTTTGTGTAAACCTGGATTTTGGGCACATAGAGTGACTCCCAAGTCAATTTACAGCCTGAAGGAAAATCATTTAAAGGATCATTTTTTATCTGGTTAGCTTTAAATTGCATTTTCAAAGCATGCTGTTTATATCCAGAAGAGAATTTCAGTGAATAATGTCATAGTAGGGTATGGTTAGGTTTACTATAAATTTAGGAATATAATGATATGAATCCCAACTGACAGCATCAGTCATTTTCTCTATACACTCTCCTAGGGCATCTTTAAATCTTGATAGTTTTTGTTTTTCTTTAGTACTGTCTGAACTATTGTAATGTCAACTTACTTTTTAAGTTCTCTCTTGTGTATTCTGTTTAATTAAGTGACTTTATAATGCTTAGAGATCGGATGTGAAGTGGGGAGGTGAAATTAGTTACTCTCTCATTTGACACACAGAGAAGGCAAAAGCACCCCACTCCAGTACTCTTGCCTGGAAAATCCCATGGACAGAGGAGCCTGGTGGGCTGCAGTCCATGGGGTCGCTAAGAGTCGGACACGACTGAACGACTTCACTTTCACTTTTCAGTTTCATGCATTGGAGAAGGAAATGGCAACCCACTCCAGTGTTCTTGTCTGAAGAATCCCAGGGATGGGGGAGCCTGGTGGGCTGCCGTCTATGGGGTCGCACAGAGTTGGACATGACTGAAGCGACTTAGCAGCAGCAGCAGCATTTGATACAGGTTCACATTTTTTGAAGTAAGTAAAATAAAGTAGTTTACAATGTAATCCTCTTTAGCCATATCTATTTTACTTTATTCAACATTTAGTTTACTAAAAACTAATGAGACAGCCATATAAAATAAGAAATAATTCCTTTCAAAATCATAATGTTTTTAATTAATTACTTGTGCTCTACACAGTGCAAGAGCTATCACCATGATTCCTCTTGCTGTTTTAGACCAGTGGTTGGATTTTTTTCTAGAGTCAGAATATACGAGTGGAAACTGACCAGCATGTTGAAAGAGTACTAATATGACTGGTGGCGCTATAAAAAGAGCCTCTCTGAGCTATAGCTACTGGGATCCCCTTTCCCTAAGTCTATAGAGCAACCTCAGTATATATGTTGTACAGGAAGAGAGAGAGAATCCATTGATATCTATGGATAAGTGGGTAGAAAGTCATATTTAGTTACAAAAGGAAAACCTTTTATGTTTTGATACTAACATTTCATATATCTGCCAGTCTCTCTTAGGACTAATTACATATAGCCAAATATTTAAAATAATAGTTTCACTAACAGCATTTATTGAATGGTTATTATGTACAGGTCTTTTTATTAGGCACTGTAATTGAACCCTCCCCATCTTTTTGGAATAGATTTAACAAATCACAATAAAATACAGAATCGGTAGTAAGAAATAAGAACATACGATATTCCATGTGGATCTTTTTGAAAGATAGGTGAAGGATAGATAGGTGTTAATTACAAGCTTTCTACTGTAAGAATTTTCTCAAAGTTAATATAAAATCCGTGTTATGCTCCAAAGTATCAAACTCACACACACACACACATATACACTAGTCAAGTACAGGCCTTTTTGGCTTATATGGATGAAACAACAGAAAATTTTATCTGCCTCATATTTGTTTTTATTTCTGAGCTCATTTTTCTGGAGAAAAATGTGCTTCTTTCAACAAAGAAAATAGGAGAATTAAAATTGAAAAGTTATTTACATAGCCAATAATGTTACCCATATTCTTACAAACTGCTTGAAAAACCATATTTGATTCAATATTAACAAAATCTGTGAAAATCATACCTACATTGTTAAAAATAAATAATGATAAGAAATAAAACATTTGTTTTTATTTAAAACACCACCATTATTTATCTGATATTCAAATGTATTTTACAGAAACAAAAAATACTTTTTTAGGTTCATTTTTGAAACCAAAATAAGATATATCCTGCTATATTGCAGTTAAATTAAACATTTTACTTATATACTATAAGAGAACTTGTGAAGCTGTCAGAAGGTAGGAGAACCCATAGCTTAAAGCCAGTTTTTGAAAGAAAACTGGGACTTTACATGTAATTTACCTCTTCCATTGCCTTAATGGTTATTTAGATGATCCAGGAGACTTAATATACAGTCAGCATATAAACAATTCAATTCTTTTCCCCTAAAAGATTAATTATACATTAAATTTTAACAAAATGTAAATTTAGTTTTCCACTGTAAGCTACCTGAAGCACTTTTATAGCACAAAAGCCAGATCTGTACACTATTATTTACCAAAAGTAGTAACAATGGACTAGATTTATATCACTTAAATAACCACATAAAAATCATTATGATTAGCATTAACTAACCAAAGTATAAATTATTGAATCATGGTATTTCAAATTAGAACCTTCTGTCTTACATGTTTATACAAAACGTGTTACATAGATACAAATGAATAAATTTAATAGCTTAGTTATTTTGAAAACATCCATAAAATTTAGCTATTTTTGGTATGTTTTCATATATAAGCAATTTGGTTAGCTGTAACAATTTATGGATGGGAAATGATCCTGAAAATTAAGGTGCAAGATTGTGTTTCTAATTTCTTCCTTAATCTATTTTTCATGCCCTCATTTGACTAATTTTTCTGTACTCAACTTTCTATACCCTTAAAAACTACAAATCATTAGATATTTTCTACTGCACAGTATGTGAATTTCTCAACAAATATTCAAGTCTTCTCCTCATCTAATCCAAATTGACATCGTTTCTGTCCTATCTCCCTCTAGTTCACATACACCCTGGGAAAATATATAAATGCTTCATACATGAAATTTTCTGACTGTTCATCATATCTAAGCTGCATCTGTGAGTTCCAGCTGAAATATTCAGAAACCTATCACATTCAAAATGGTCAGTCCGCTCACATGCTACCCCACCTAAAGTGTTTTTGATCAGTCCAGTGAAAAATAATCACTCTTTCCTCAGACTTTCTATATTTTATTGTGTGAGGGCTTAATTCTTCACTAAATTGTTAGCTCCTTGAGGTCAAGAACTGTAACCTGTGTATCTTTGTGTCTCATAAAATGTCTTATGCATAATTTCTAATACACATTTAATTAAATATATGAAGAATGTATAACTTCAAAATATGGAAGAATAGCATGTTCCCTGCCAGTCAAAAAGAAAAGAATCAAATAATTTTCTTTGCCACAGGTAAGCAATACTGCTTGCTATATTTTGGATAATAAGCTGTAACTGATTTGAATGGTGTAGAAATATGATGTATGCCTTTTTAATTACAAATTAATTGTTAGTTCTAAAGTTTGGAGGCATTTGAAGTAGAGTAAAATGTTTTTTTTGTTCTTAAATAGATTTTCCTCCTTTAAAAAAAAATCTCTACTGTGTTTGATCCAGTCTATTTGTTGAAACCCAATCTGGACTACTTAATTACCAAGAATGAAATTAGCTACATCATTATTAACAGGCGCTAGAAATTTGGGGATGATTATTAATGGTGAAGCATGAAGCAGAAAGAGGACCAGCTGACCCTGGTGGACTAATAAAAAGTTAATTAATCAGGCAGGAGGCAGATTTCATATTTATGAGTCTGCTCAGAGGAGGATGAATTCCAGTATATGAGACTTTAATTTGAAATAATTTTCAATCAATAACACACTTTCAATGTTGGCAGCCATAGCTATCTAAATGCAAACATCAGTAGGAAAGGAAAATTTTCTAGCAGTTAGGTTGTTTGAATATAAATTGTCCTACCTTATGATACAGTGAAGACCTCTCATAAGACTTTTTGCTGAAGCTAGCTAGATGCTTTTTCAGCATGTCATAAAAGAAATCCATACTTTGGTGATAGAAGTTTAAGGTAACTTCTAACGTTTATATTTTATAACAACAGATCATATTTATTGAGTTATAATTAGGCTTCAAATACTATTTAATTATTTGTGGCTACTAATATACTTACAACCTTTGAAGGGGGTGCTATTATCAGGCCTATTCTATGGATTGGAAAACTGAGATATAAAGAAGTTTAATAACTTACCAGGTCCCTACAACTAGTAAGTGTTGAAATGGGGATATAACGGCATCAAGTCCTTTTCATGCTCAGAATTTGGACTGAGTTCCCTTTCTACCCATTCAGTGTTTTTACTTTTCTAATTCAGGTTGCTCACTACTTCTAATTTTCTACATGATTATTTTTTATTCTTACCTCCAATTCTCCACCCTCCTTTAACTAATAATATTGCTCCTTAAAATAATATGTGATTGATTTTCAGAAGACTGTAATTATTGACAAATCATTATGCATTAACTTCAGAGGGTTATGTGTGTTTTAAAATAGATTTATCGATTAATGAACATATGGTAGACCTAATGTGGCACTATAGAGGGGCAAAATGATGCAGTCAGTTTGATTACCTTAAATGTGCAGAGATTTGCTGAAGAGCAACTATTTGCATAAAAAATAGAAGTATCTCTTTAAGAAGCCTGCATTGACAAAAAAGATATTTTGTTTCAGTTTTGCATGGATCCAATAAAGATTTTAAATGATGAGAACCTGGCTTATGTACCATAAGACAGATTGAAAGCCTTAATATGAAAAATATTAAAGATTATAACTTTGCTAAATGGGCTGGAAAGAAAATTATTAACTGTTAACAGGTACTTAGAAGTTGTAAAATGTGTATATCAATGTGCAGTGTTACAATTTGGATCAAATCTAAAGGGGAATGAACAATCAGCGATGGATCTATTTATTAGAATATAGTTTTTAAGGCAATAACCTATAGCAACATAAACAAAAATATGATTTCTTTGGGATATAAGCTGTCATTCCTTGGCTGGAATTTTTTTTAAATCAAGTGAAAGTGAAGTAGCTCAGCTGTGTCCGACTCTTTGTGACCCCGTGGACTGTAGCCTATCAGGCTTCTCCGTCCATGGGATTTTCCAGGCAAGAGTACTGGAGAGGGTTGCCATTTCCTTCTCCAGGGGATCTTCCCAACCCAAGGATCGAACCAGGATCTCCCGTATTGCAGGCAGACGCTTTTACCCTCTGAGCCACCAGGGAAGCTCTTTAAATCAAGAGCCATTCCCTATTAAATCAAGAGCCATTTCCTATTCATTTTTGTACCTTATGTATGCTTTGCATGTGCCTGCAAATACAAAAAAGAAAGACAAAGATAAATAATATACATTCTCTGTCTTCAAGAAGCTCACAACTAACCTCACTAGAAGCTCTCATAACAGAGTTCCTTATTTATGTCATTCCTAAAGTCTAATTTTAATTTGACTTGATTTGAGATAAGATGGATTTTTTTCTATCAGTCATCATATAAATTGCCTGAATTTTTCTGTCAAGCTATTCAACTTTACAACCTTGAATTCTTTAACAGAGCAAAAAGCATTCTTAAGACATTTCAAATTGCTCTAAATTTAGTGAAAAATATATTCCCCATGTAATACTTGAATATTTAGAGTCATTCTTTCAGCTATACAAATCAGCTTTATTGACTTATGTTGTGAAGTGGCTTTTTTTTAATGTCATATTTTAGTTGTTGGAAAAGCATCAAGGGCAAAGTGAAGAAAACCTAATCTCTTAATATAACCATATGGAACCTATCCAGAACTCCTGGTATGATTCTTAATTATGGTTGACCTCTCACCCTCATCTGGTGCATGATCATGTACTATTCTCAAGGTGGGGTTGAATTGTGATGTTCAGTTATTGCTTCTATAATGCATTTAGGGTAATTCTGACTAGCATAGTGTGTTGTCCAATGGCAATACATAGATGTGGTTCTTACAGCAAAGGTAGAAACACATGATGTTGGGATCAAAGTGTCCTTTAGAAGCCATGGACTACAAGGGTGATACAGCCCAGAGCCTTGGTTCTTTTCATAACTTTATTTCCTGTTTCTCAATTGAATTCTATCCACCTGGTAATCTGTCATTTTCAGAGCCAAAAAACAAAAAAATGTGAGTTGAATGAAAGAGTTGTCAAAATGTCCAAGTCAGGTGAAAAGTACTTTATGTAAAATATATAAATACTAAACATTATCTGCCAATGTCAAAACATAAAGATATACATAGTTTGAATTTTATTTGCCACAGTACCAATATGCAATAAAAAATAATTTTAAATAATAGAATGTACCATCTTTTAACTGTATATTAACCCAACATAAGGCATCTATCTGTTTTTGCCTTTATCTTATGGTGAAGTCATAATACTGAAAGGACAGATATTTATAAAATAAACCCAGCCAGCTCTACCACGGCCAGTGTGAAGAATTAAGAAGCAGCTTAAGTATTTGTGTTACACATAACTTTTTCAAGGGAAACAGTAGTTCAGTGAATTTAAATTGAGTAACAGGAATTCTTGGCAAAATAACAGGAGCCATTTAAAAGATTTAGCTGTGTATTCACAAACCTGAGCAAGACATGCGTGAGTGTGTTACTGACTATGCCACAGGCAAAGGAGCAAAGCATGGCAACCTTGCCACCAGATATAAAAGAGCTGATTCACAACAAACTGAATTCCATATTCTCTTAAGTGTTTGGAACACTGATTGCCCTTTAAAAATGCTTTTGCACTGTAAGTATTTTTAAATTAAACAGTTATTTTATATGTGCGGTATACAAAACAGGAAAGCACATTGAATGATTTTTTTTTTCAACAGTTTCAACTTTTCTGTAAACAAGTAACATTGTAATATAACTTACTGAAGTTAGCATACATATGTATATGTATATATTTTTATATATGTGTATGTGTGCATGCATGCTAAGTCACTTCAGTCGTGTCCAACTCTTTGTGACCCCATGGACTTTTGCCCACCAGGCTCCTCTGTCCATGAGATTCTCCAGGCAAGAATACTGGAGTGAGTTGCCATGCCCTCTTCCAGGAGATCTTCCCACTCAGGGTCAGAACCCATTGCTTATGTCTCCTGCATTTGTAGGCAGGTTATTTATCACTAGTGCCACCTGGCAAGCCCATGTATGTGTATGCTGTGCTGTGCTCGGTGGCTCAGTGGTGTCCAACTCTTTGCGACCCCATGGACAGGCTTCTCTGTCCATGGGGATTCTCCAAGCAAAAATACTTGAGTGGGTTGCCAAGCCCTCCTCCAGGAGATCTTCCCAACCCAGGGATCAAATCCAGTTCTCCCACATTGCAGGTGGATTCTTTACTGTCAAAGCCACCAGGGAAATCCAAGAATAGAGTGGGTAGCCTATCCCTTCTCAAGGGGATGTTCCTAACCCAGGAATCGAATTGGGGTCTCCTGCATTGCAGGCGGATTCTTTACCAGCAGAGCTACCAGGGAAGCCCCATATATGTGTAACAGTTCAGTTGTTAAGTCGTGTCCAACTCTTTGTGACTCCATGGACTGCAGCCCGCCAGGCTTCCCTATCCATCACCAACTCCCAGAGCTTGCTCAAACTCATGTCCATTGAGTCGGTGATACCATCCAACCATCTCATCCTCTGTTGTCCCCTTCTCTTCCTGCCTTCGATCTTTCCCAGCATCAGGTGCTTTTCTAATGAGTCAGTTCTTCACATTAGGTGGCCAAAGTATTGGAGTTTCAGCTTCAGCACCAGTCCTTCTAATGAATATTCAAGACTAACTTCCTTTATGATTGACTGGTTTGATCTCCTTGCAGTCCCATATATACATACATAATATATTCATATATGATGTACATATGTCCTACATTTATACACACTTCCTATCCTCATTCTGAGATGAAGGAATAATATTGGCAATGTTTCCAATGTTGTTGCATGAGTTTTTATCCTTGGAAGTAAAAGGGTTTATTTCTAACTTTGATACCAAGTTTGTTCCTAAATTTGACATAATGAGAAGGAAAGTAAAGGGCATTTGAAAGGAAGCAGCAAACGCTAAAGCACACAGAAGAATGTTCAGTTGTTCAATTTATTTCTTCATTCCTTCACTCAATCAAAAAAAAATATTAATAAGGGCCAGATATAGAGGCAAGCACTGGGAATTCAAAGATGAGAAGAATAAACTTGTTCCTGGCTTTCACAAAAGCTAATTGAGAGGTTCAGAAAATTACACAAGGTTACAATACAGGGTTACATGTGACGCTTCAAGGAGCACACATGAAAAACCCAAATATGTCAAGGAAAGTTTCCAAAATAGTAATATGCCTTGAAGGAGACTTTAAAGTTAAATAAAACTTCACTGTGGAAATTATGGGGATGGAGGGTGGGATGAGAGGGTTGGGGAATCGCTCATGTGTGCAGGTAGAGATGAAATTGTATCAGACTTTCTAGCAACAGAAAAAAAAAAATTCAATATGCTTAGGACTGTGGTCCTCAAAGTGTGAATGCGGCACCAGAAGCATCCAGCTACACCTGGGAACAGGTTAGAAATGCTGCTTTTCAGACCCTAACTCACACTTACTGAATCAGAAACTCTGGAGTCCGGGGGTCGACCGAGCATTCTGTTTTAACGAGCCCTCCAAGTAATTCCAATGCATGCTTTACTTAGAAAACCAGCAACTTCATCAGAAGGTGCAAACGATAAGGGTAAGGAATGACAGGGTGATAATCTTGGTATAGGAAACATAGGATAAGGGGCTGGATTCATAGGCAGGGCCCATATCATGGTATCTGTTTATTTTCTTGCCACTGAAGCTAAAACCTTCTTGAGTTTTTATTTTTCTTCCAGTTGTCTGTTGTTTTGGAGACAGAGAAGCCTGTCTGAGCAAGCTTTCCATAACTGACTTTTCTGAAACCGTTGCTAATACATCTGATTATTTCATCACCTTTACTTCATCCACCCTAAAAATAAATCCTTCCAAATATATTTTCATTTTCATAACTATAGCTGTCATAACTTCCAAATTCCCTAGAGACAATTTTAGCCTTAAAAAATCACCCTTACAGAATGTGCTGGAACCTTGGGAATCATCCATTTAAATTCTAACACATGCTTTCTATCTGCCAGCATGTGAGTCTGCATATTTCTCCTTGACAGTTCATATTTGGTTTCTGGACTTTCAAGACACAGTGAATTATGACCTGCTCACCAGAGCCTCTTGAGAAAACTGGAGCTGAGCCATCCTATCCCAAACCTTCAAATGAAAGTTGGTCAGTTGAAGAAGTCCTGGAAATTAAGTTATCTGGGACACTCCATGAATCTCGATATCATAGAAGTAAAGGTGCTATGTTAGAAAGTTAGACACCAAGATTAATGCGCCACACGACTGTGTCACTGACTGGCCCCAGGCTAGGTTACTCAGTTGTATGTTTTAATTGATAAAGGAAAATGGTATATTCAGGTAGAAAACACAGGACTTGGTATCTTGGCTCATAAGGATTCTCCACTATAGACTTTAATTCCTCATCAATTAAATAAAGGTAATGTGCCAAATTATCTTCTCTTGCTATAAAAATGAGAAACTTCCTAGTGAAGTGATTTAGCACTTGGGCCAGATCAGTCTGCATCAGCATCCAAGCTCTGCTACTCTCTAGGTATTAGACCCTGAGGAGGGCAATTTAGTTTGTTTAAGTTTTAATTTTCTCATCAGGACTAAAAATGTATTCATTTGTTTGTACACTGATTCATTCAGCAAGTATCTGTGAGAAGCTCTTCTGCATCTTTACTAAGTGCTATTCTACATGCACTTTCCCAGGAGGCACTAGTGGTAAAGAACCCACCTGCTAATGCAGGAGATATAAGAGACATGGGTGCGATCCCTGGGTTGGGAAGATCCTCTGGAGGAAGGCATGACATCCCACTCCAGTATTCTTGCCTGGAGAATCCCACGGTCAGAGGAGCCTGGCAGGCTACAGTCCATGAGGTTGTGAAGAGTTGGACATGACTGAAACGACTTGACACGCACACATTCTACATGCTAGAAATAAAGCAAAAACAAAGATTCCTGCTCTTCCATAGCTTATGGAAGGAGAGAAAGAGAGGAGAAAGACAATACACAAGCAGTAAGTATAATATTTAGAATGTCAGGTGATGCAGAGCTAATGTGTGTTACCTCAATCTCTCCTTTAGGAGAGCACTCAGCTTTTTCTTTTGGCTCATGGGAGCACTGCTTGCTGAAGACTTAACGGCTGAATTCCTTATGGGGTACTGCCTCTGTTCAAAAGAGGTTATATGCCTCTTTCCCCAAGGGCAGCCAGAGTTGAAAACTTGCTTAATGAGAGGCACAAAGATTAGTCTCATCACTTCAATTCAGGACAACTCTGAAGGGCCAATTCAGCTCCAGAACTACCTAAGATTGGCTGAGGTCTTTCTAGCCACCACATCGCAGTTCAACTACTCCATTTTCCCATTTCTGCTTCTCTTACTCTCCTACATGTCCATGATGAGGTCACTCTTCAGTAAACCTACAGCATGCAGAGACCCATAGAAGAGTCTGTGTCCCAGGAAACTCCCATCTAGGAAAGATGATGGGAGGGGCTCTGGAGAAGAGTAAAGCTGAAAGGAGGTTTGGGAGTGACTCCCTCCTGTTGTGGTTATGAAATGTTAACTCTCATTTTAACCTTAATTATCACTGAACTTGACCGCTGACAAAAATGTCATAGAAAAGGGCCTTGCCCTTGGTCATGAAGAAAAGGAAAGATGTAAGGAAAAGCATAAGGAACAAGGACATTTTTATGATACCAACTGATTAGAGCAATTCCATTTGGCAGATAGTTTACAGATAAATAGACAACTAAAGAATAGCAATGAAGAAGAATTATGGTTAAAAGCTCAAGCTTTGCACTGCATCCTGGATTTAAATCTTTTTTTAAAAACTTATTTTTTTATTGGAGAGTTTTTGTTGTTGTTGTTTATTCTCTGTTATGTCTGACTCTTTGCAACCCCATGGACTATAGGCCACCAGGCTCCTCTGTCCATGGGATTTCTCAGGCAAGGATACTGGAGTGGGTTGCCATTTCCTTCTCCAGAGGATCTTCCTGACCCAGGGATCAAACCCACTTTTCCTGCATTGTCGGATAGATTCTTTACGTTTAAGTCACCAGGAACCCTGTATTGGAGTTTAGTTGATTAACAATGTTGTGTTTCAGTTATCTGTATACATGTATCTATTCTTTTTCAAATTCTGTTCGCATTTAGGCTGTTGCATAATATTGAGCAGGGTTCTCTGTGTTATTACTACTTTCTAGACATCAGATTTGAGTAAGTCAGTTAGCCACCCTATGTCTCAGTTTCTGAGTTTGAAAATGGGGAGAAGAATGCCACCTACTTTCTAGTGTTCTTCTGAGTATGCAGTGTAAAATTCTTAGCAGATTATCCAGCCTCATGTGGTTAGAGCTCACTAAGTAATGGTTATTAATACTGACTCTGAAGTGAAGTGTTAGTCTCTCAGTCATGTCCGATCCTTTGTGACTCCATGGACTGGAGCTCACCAGGCTCTTCTGTCCATGGGATTTCCTAGGCAAGAATACTGGATTGGATAGCCATTTCCTTCTCCAGGAGATCTTCCTGACCCAGGGATTGAACCCTAGTCTCCTGCCTTGCGCACATACTCTTTACTGTGTGAGCCACCAGGGAAGCTCAATACTGACGTCATTGGTATTAATTTTCAACTCTGACATTACATTTCAGCAAATTCAGTACTAAAAAAAACAAAATAAAACAATATTCTTCACTGTCTTATTGCATGTAGACATTCTACAATAGCAACCAAGTCATTCTCTGATTCTTCCCTCTGGCATTTATTTTTCACGCCCATTTTTAGCTTAGTTTGAGATTAGTTTGGCTCGTTTTAGTGTTGGTGTTTGCTTAATTTTTACAGGTAACATATAAGGATGAGTGAGATTACCCAAGATGAGCTGACCGTCCAAGGCTTAAGCATTGAAAGAAAGCGAAGTTGCTCAGTCATGTCTGACTCTTTGCGACCCCACGGACAGTCGCCTACCAGGCTCCTCCGTTCATGGAATTTTCCAGGCAAGAGTACTGGAGTGGGTTGCCATTTCCTTCCCCAGAGGATCTTCCCAACCCAGGGATTGAACCTGGGTCTCCCAAATTGCAGGCAGACGCTTTACCATCTGAGCCACCAGGGAAGCCTAGCCAAGGAAGCTCCACACTTCAACTTGTGAGATATCAGATCTTACTCAGCATAGTGGGCAAATCAGGGAGTCTCCATCAGTCCCACTGCAGCAATATTATCTTGTGGACCCCAAACCACTGTCTCTCCTGTTTCAATGTAATCAAATTATTTATGGGTCAGACTACCTTTCTTTTAAATATTTAAATTACAAAAAGTCAAGTGTCTACAGGCAATGTAGCATAAAGGTTAGAAGGTCATACTCAAAAATAGACTGTTTTTGTTTATCTGGTTCTGCCATTTCTATCTGCATAACCATGGGCAGGTTACTTAAACTCTGTGCCTTAATTTCTCCAAGGATAAAGTGAAGCTAAAAATACTACTGTATCATATGATTGTTGTGAAGATTAAATGAATCGGTACCTGTGAAGTGTTTAAAACTGAATGGCATATGAAAGCACTTTAAACAGTGTTTGTTGTAGTAATTACTACCCTTCTTCTGAGGGAGCCTCCTTCACTGAGTGCAGTATAAATTTCTGAGTGAACCTGTGATAGAAAAAGAAAGGAAAAGAATTAAGAAGGAAGAAAAAGAATGTAATTCTGGCAAGAATGCTCATTTACGGTACCCTCTGTGGAATCCTTTTCAGTTTTCAAGTAGAAATGACATGATTTATGTACCCATAACCACCTACCCCACTATAAATTTTAAAAAATTAAATAAATAACTAAACAAACAATTTCCTTGTAAAAGAATGTGCAACCCACAGAAAATCATATGTACCTATATATTGAAAACTATGCTTTTGGCTCAGAATAGATATTAGTTATGTTATGACTTCTGTAAGTAATAAGCATAGAATATCTTATTTAATGAAGAATTTTTACTTTTTCAAATTATGGAATAAATGCAGGTTGAGAATTTTTAACTTTTATCAAGTCACATTTTTACTTGCAAAATGACTATAAGGAGGCCTACTCCATTCTTTTCCAAATTAACCTAAAGTTGCCTGGCCAAACAGAGCACCAAGTGGAAACATACCAAGGAGATTTGGGTTATCTAATTGCCGTTAGCACATTCTTCTTTTTTCTGCCATGTTCTGTACTGCAGCTCAAAATGCCTTTTCAATTGTTGACAGCTAATTTCTGTCCATTAGAGAACTACTTCTCACTGTTTGCATTTATCCATCTTAGGAGCTGCATCTTTTTATAACCAGCTATTTGTCTTTTTGTCATTTTCTCTCTCTCTTCTTGCTTAACTGTCCACTGATATGATAGATTTCAAATTATATTAAACATAAACATGTAGTTAAGATATGCAACTCACACCCATGGTCATTTTCTTTTAAGTTATGCACCTTAACAATTGCTATTTACTTTCAAGGATTTTAAAAGTATATCATTTGTAATTAGACTCTATCCTTCCTTGAGATTATTAATAGAAGCAGGCAATATAAATTTAATGAGTTTTTATTAAAAACATACTTTTGCATATGAAACTGTCTCTGTCACCATTTCCCCTAGTGTTCTCACTGCCAAAGATAGACAAATACTTTACAGAAAATGAAGGTCAAAAGTAAGTAAATAAAAAGTTGATAGGGTAATTCTATTCTTACCTTGATCAGTGACATCGAGAGACTGCTAAGGCCTTAGAACTTGTATACATAAGAAGAGAAGGGGTGTCTTACTTGGCCCATGACTGGGAAGGTAGTTGTGAGAGTCTTATATGCAACCTTAGCTTAAGACTTTCATTAGCTTATATTCTGGAAATCAGGGGATTAGGACAAGTGAAGAATGTCAATACTCAGTACGGAAAATAAAAGCAATTTGGCAAATACTTTCTGTCAATCTTCAGAAGAGAAGCAATATAGAAAAAGTCACTGGAAACTACCTAGATTATACACACCTCCATTGCTGGGGGTAAGCAGTGGTACTTAACACATGAGTCAATACAGTAAACATGGAATTTAGAAATTCTTCTCATGGGTTTTAAAGGAGAATAGACATGAACCTCTATTACACTTTTTGCTAATTATCTAGAATTACTTAAAATATTGTTTAACAGAATGCACCCAGACATATAAGTAACTAATGTAAAATCACTAATATCATTCATTAGACGTAAGAGAGAATTACAATTAAAGTTACATTTTATGTTTTAGGAATAAAGCTGAATGCTTGCAGCTGTAAATAACATGACTTTTCCCACATATATACCAACATATCTAAATTGCCCTTAATTTTTATAAAAATGCTTTCGCAGAAACTTTGATTAACTAAACAGAGGATTGTTGGTTTTTTACTTGCATTTCTCTCCCCCCTAAAAACTATTCAAGACAGTTTAAAATACATGTAAAAGAATGTTTCATAAATTAGTACTAGAAGTAAAAGATTAGTTCCATAGAAACAAGAAAGAACAAGTCTTGTCTTGATAGTTATTACTAGCAACGTATGTGTGCACCATCTCTACCTCTGAGACTTCTGGCAGCAGCAGAGACTAGAGAAGTGGTCACACTCTTAATATTAAGCCCAAATGCTGTAGGAAAGGAGGGAGTTGAGATTAATGGCCTCAAGCAGAGTTTTTTTCACCGAATGCAGAAGTTTGTTTCATGTGATGTTTTCTGATTACAACTTTTAATAAAAGCAGACCTGACCGAGGTGAAGCACCACTGATTAAAGGTGGCTTTTCCATTGGTATATCATGAGCTAAGTTAACAAAAAAGAGATACAATAATATGCCAGGTAGGACTAGAGTGGAAATGTGGGTAGTAAACCTAGGCTTCAAAAAGGGCTGAAACAAGAAATCAGAAAACTCTTGAAATGAAAGGCAGTCAGTCTTTCTCTTGGTCTACACAACCACGCATCTCTGTTTCTCTCTCTAAAGACTAGTTTTACCTGTCTGTGTTCATTTAGGAAAGGATATCTATCTGCCCCATGGCTTGCAAATTTGCATTTCCCCTTCATATCAATCATGCATTAAAATTGGCAAATACTGTGAATCCTATCCCAAATTCCTGGAAGAGAGGCCATGAGTGACCCAGTTTGAGTCAGGTCTCCATCCCTAATCCAATTCATGTCTGGGAGCCTGAGCCAGAGAGAACAGTCTTCCAAGACCCTACCCTGGGGTGGAGGCAGTTTTCAGAGACAGGACTGAAGAGATATCCTAAGAGATGCTTGGAAAGTGAAAGTGAAAGTCACTCAGTTATGTCCCACTCTTTGTGACCCCATGGACTATACAGTCCATGGAGCTCTCCAGGCCAGAACACTGGAGTGACAGTCTTTCCCATCTCCAGAGGATCTTCCCAACCCAGGGATCTAACTCAGGTCTCCCACATTGCAGGCAGATTCTTTACCAGATGAGCAACAAGAGAACCCTTACTAAAATTTTAAGGCCAGTCTTTAATGAGTGCTTAGATTCTCTATTCTTGTATTGAGGGATGATGTACATGCTTAAAAAATAAGATGAAGAAGATGCAGAAATCTTTCCACTATTAAGGCCAAGATATCCAACCAATATTTTTGCTTATGTGAAAATAAAACCTCCCCACATTCGCACTGAAATGGGCTGCAGGCAAAGCAAAGACTGTCCTTAGGAAGCAGATTTGGATGTGCTCCCAGAGTTAAGCATTTGTAGACTGAAAGCCTAGAGTTTCACACCACAGGGTACTGTGGAAAGAAGATGATTCTGGCCTGGAAAACTTTCAAAGCAGGTGTTCCAAGTCATCAAAAAGAAGTCCAAGGAGAACCGCTCCCATATGTATTGAGTTGCATAGTTGTGCAGCATGCTTTCTAGGATAAGCCATGGGAAAAGTATGTTGTACAAAATAGAATAGGTGGACTAGTTTGTAGACTTTTGATCAATTACCTTTTGTCTACCAAAGAAAATGATTTTAGTTTTGATAAAGTTGATGATTATATAATTGTTTATGACAGTAGTAAATTGGCAGAGTTATTTATATCCAGAAACCAATTCTAGTTTTTGAAAATGAAACCCAGGTCATCAACATATTGAAATAGATTTATCATTTTGTCTACCAAGATGGCATATATGCAGTTTGTCTACAATCCGTATTGAATTGTGAAGATACTGATTTAAAAGATGAATAAATAAAACACAGTACTGGTTCATATTACATGAAATTGTTCATGGGTATGTCAGAAAACTAAGATCATGGCATCTGGTCCCATCACTTCATGGGAAATAGATGGGGAAACAGTGTCAGACTTTATTTTTGGGGGCTCCAGAATCACTGCTGATGGTGATTGCAGCCATGAAATTAAAAGACGCTTACTCCTTGGAAGGAAGGTTATGGCCAACCTAGATAGCATATTGAAAAGCAGAGACATTACTTTGCCAATAAAAGTCCATCTAGTCAAGACCAAGACTATGGTTTTTCCAGTGGTCATGTATGGATGTGAGAGTTGGACGGTGAAGAAAGCTGAGTGCCGCAGAATTGATGCTTTTGAACTGTGGTGTTGGAGAAGACTCTTGAGAGTCCCTTGGACTGCAAGGAGATCCAATCAATCCATCCTAAAGGAGATCAGTCCTGGGTGTTCATTGGAAGGACTGATGTTGAAGCTGAAACTCCAGTACTTTGGCCACCTCATGCGAAGAGTTGACTCATTGAAAAAGACCCTGATGCTGGGTAGGATTGGGGGTGGGAAAAGAAGGGGACGACAGAGGATGAGATGGTTGGATGGCATCACTGACTCGATGGACATGGGTTTGGGTAGACTCTGGGAGTTGGTGATGGACAGAGAGGCCTGGCGTGCTGCTATTCATGGGGTCGCAAAGAGTCGGACACGACTGAGCGACTGAACTGAACTGAACTGTCAGAAAACTTTTCCCTTTTAGTTCACCATTCTTTTATTTTTTAATGTTTTTAAAAGCTTTTTTTATTTACTTATTTTATTTTTTAGCTGTAGTGGGTCTCCGTTGCTGCTCGTGGGCTTTCTCTGGCTGTGGTGACTCCTCATTGCAGTGGTCTCTCTTGTTGCAGAGCAGGAGCTCTAAAGTGCTTGCTCAGTAGTTGTGGCACATGGGCTTAGTCTGCAACATGTGAAATCTTCCCAGACCAGGGATCAAACTCATGTCCCTTGCATTGCAAGGCAGATTCTTAATCACTGGACCACCAGGGAAGCCCTAGTTTACCATTCTTTTAGAGTGGTATTTACTGTTCATGTTTTCAGAATCATAATACTAAGCCTCAGTTTTAAGTTAACTTGATTCTCTAGGCAAGAAAGGAAAAATTTAGTGAGAGGTCAATATGCAAAGCAAAGAGTCTTATTTTCTTGAAAATAATGGCGGTAAATAGTAGAGTAACACTGTGCCTAGCTTCTTGCTTCCAATACGGAATATTTAACTTGGAAACTTCAGTTGTGGTCTCTGGGAAAGCATAACATAAATAATTGAGGGACACTCAGAAAATTGAATCGAGCCATAGTTTTGTAGGACTACGGCCTTTTTAAAAATAGGGTTGCATGGAAACACTGCTGCTGCTGCTGCTAAGTCACTTCAGTCGTGTCCGACTCTGTGCGACCCCATAGATGTCAGCCCACCAAGCTCCCCCGTCCCTGGGATTCTCCAGGCAAGAATACTGGAGTGGGTTGCCGCTACTATATGTAAGATAGATAGCCAGTGGGAATTTGCTGTATGACTCAGGGAGCTCAAACTGGTGCCCTGTGACAACCTAGAGGGGTGGGATGGGGTAGGAGGTGGGAGGGAGGCTCAAGAAGAAGGGTACATATGTATACCTATGACTGATTCATGTTGATGTATGGCAGAAACAACACATAATTGTATATAATTATACAATTATCCTTCAATTAAAAATAAATTAAAAAAATAAATAAAATAAAAAGGATTGATTCTCCTTAAATCTTTCAGAACCAGTTATAGTGACTGGTTAAAGGTTGAGGTAAATGGTTTGGTGTTACTCAGAACAGGCTTCAAACAATTTCAAGCAATGATCAAAAACTTACCATCCAACTTACTCACTTTCAGAGGATAATCAAATGAGTTCTGACATAAGGAGTAGCAGGTTCCTATCAGATGCCTGGGATCTAAATTGCTTAGGACACAGTGCTTGGGCCCATAAAACGGAGAGAAATTACACTCACACCCCAACATTGCTGGTTTCTGTGCTTTCATAAGATACTTCTATTGAAGCCATACGAGGGAAAACTGTAGTCGCAAATCTGCTTTATCATTAATGAGAAAATGAAGTAAAAGTCTTCCACAGGAATTTGTTTAGATCCAGATTTGGTGGTAATGAGTTTATAATTAGATGGGCTTAAATTGGGCAGATTTTTCCACAATCTGATTTTAATATGCTGTCATGCTCAACTTGCCAGAAATGTCAGTTCATTTGTTTTTATTTTTGGTTTGTTTTTACATCCATGCAAATTTTTTCCCCCTGAATCTAATCTGTCTGTTAAATAAAAAAGGAATCTTCAGGCAGAGAACTTGATATTCTTTGTTTAACAAAAAGTTATTTTATAAAAGTAACCCTCCCCCAACCCATTTCACCTTATCCTTCCAATCCTATCCATCTAGTTGTGGGGAAAAACATACTCAAGAGGCTGTATTCAACATCAATTTAAAAAAAAATGTAAATGAAGATAGGAAATATCCAGCTCATGCAACATAATAAGCAATGAGAATTTTTTTCTTGGAAATATAAAAGCCACTTTTCTTGGAACTATAAAGACCCACTTACTCTCCCTTCCCTGTGTATTAGGATATTGTTGTTGTTAACTGGTTGCTCAGTCATGTCCAACTCTTTGCAACCCCATGGATTCAACCCACCAGGCTCCTCTGTCCATGGGATTTCTCAGGCAAGATTACTGGAGTGGGTGGCCATTTCCTCCTCCGGGAGATTTTCCTGATCCAGAGATCGAACCCGTGTCTCCTGCATTGGCAGGCGGATTCTTTACCACTGAGCCACCAAGAAAGCCCGTATTAGGATATGTATGTGAATAAATACAACCAAATTCTTCCCTCTTTGGTTTATTATATTAAATAGGACTATCAATTTCAAGTAACAAAACCCTGATTGGCTTAATGAAAAGTGAGATTCAGGCTGAATCCAGGCTCTCCAACTATGTTCTCAGTACTTTCTCTCTCTCACTTCTGCTTTCTTCTCTGTTGGATTTATCTTCAGGCAGATCCTTCCCATATATTTGCAAGAGTTATATCTCCAGTAAGGCAATTTTGATGAAACTCACATCTCCAATACCTCTACTTCTGAACCTGAGTATGAATGGTAACTTGAGAAAAACATAAGCACACTGACTGATGTCAATTTAAATTTTCGTGATCCACCCTTTGCCTCTCTCTTTCCAACCTCCAGTTCAGCCTCTGATCTATGTCTCAGACATCCCAAAGTACACAGAAACAACTCCTCAAGATGTTGAGCTATTTTGTGTCTCCAGATTTGTGATACCATTTCTTCAAACTAGAATGTCCCAATATCTATTCATCACCTTGGTGACTGCATATTTAATCATTCCAGTCAGAATCACCTTTGTAAACCCTCTTTCACTTCTTCCTGTCAAGGTTATTACTCTCATACTCTTATCACATGACCTTCATACATACCTCCATTTTAGCAACAATTTTGCCATACCACAATTAAAGGCTTACATCTCTAACCCCTTCACTGAAGAGAAACTACTGTGAGAACAGGAAAATATACTTTAGTGCTTGTTTTTGTTTGTTTGTTTCCCAAATGCTTATATCATAGTGTTTAGCACATTCTAAATGGTTAGTATTTTTGTCGTTTTTGAATGGATAATGAGTCAGTGAGTGAGAATTTCCTCAAGAAATCCTATGGAACATTTTCTAAATAATCAATGTGTGTTTTTATCAGGATTTTTTCTTTAAATATTTTTTCTAAAAAGTAGATTCTAAATAAATCTTTTATAAGCCTTGTGAAACTTATGATCTCTATACATTTAATTACAAATCTTCTTACCTTAAATCACACTAACCTTTATATTAAAAAGCTATAACCTCAGATGCATATATATGCCTGTACTGTGCTGTGTGCTGTGCTTACTCACTCAATCATGTCTGATTGTTTGCGACCCCATGAACGTTAGCCCACAAGGCTCCTCTGTCCATGGGGATTCTCCAGGCAAGAATACTGGAGTGGGTTGCTATGCCCTCCTCCAGGGGATCTTTCCAACCCAGGGATCAAACCCATATCTCCCGCATTGCAGGCAGATTGTTTACCGTCTGAGCCACCAGGGAAGCCCATATAATATACATCTACCTACCGTAATGCAAATACCAACTATTATTATTATGATACTTGTTGAACAGTATTTGAACATAACAGATTCCAGATCAGTAATCCAGAGAATTTGTGAAATTTATAAGGAAATTCTATTCCACACTTGATGGGTTTTTTTTTTAATGATAAAATATGTATTTTGGGAACATGAGTATTTCAATTGCAAAGAAATGTTATCAAAGACTTATCACAGCTTCCAATAACTATATGAAATATAGACAATTACAAATTAAATTCTTGACATTTAGAATGTTAACAATAGTACCAAGTGTTTAAATGCCTTGATCTCTTTTCACTGTTCTTTGATACTTATCACATGAAGCCTACCTGTAGCAAGGCATGCTGACCATTTATTAATGCAGACAAAAATCCCTTTAAAAAAAAATGACAGAAAGTGTTTCATCATGCTGCACTACGTGCTTCTGCCTCTCCATCAAGTTTTACCAAACTCACATTTTCCAATTATCCCTGTATCATTTGGCATTGTTATCTGACAAGTAAATTAAGGTCATCAAAAAGAGTGAATCTTGAAATCTTTTGTATCCCAATGTAGCCACAGTTTGAATTACTGAATTGCATTGTTTCTGGAGAAATGACAGAACAGTGGAGGAAAGCACGTATGTGAAATCATTTTCTGAAAAAGTATAATCCCAGCTAAGGGTCTTTATGTCAACAGAAATGTTTCATTAGGTTTGTTTCCATCAAGCTGAGAAGAGAATTCAGTAACTGGCTCACTAAACTGAATCAGAGTCTCTTGCTATTCTCTCTCTCTGTAAGTCAATCTTAGGGATATTTTTCTTGTTGGTAGATGGCATCAAAAGTTGAATGAATATAAAACACACATGTTAATACAATGTCAGGCAAAACCTCTTCTGCTAAATAGCTACTTCATTTAAAGCCTAGGCTGGGATATTTGAATGAAGAAATTTACTCACACTATTTTAATTTATTTCAGAGCATATTAAATGCCAAAATACAAAGGTATAAGGGAATTCTTGTGTCACTAGAACATTTTAGGCATTAACATTACCAAACAAATCACATATGAAAATTTTCCTTTAGTCAGAGGCTAATATCTAGAATGTGTTCTTTATCTTTTCTTTATGAAAGCATACATACATACATTTATTAATCCCTTTGCTAATCCCATGTGATACAGAAAGGCAAATGATATTGTTTCTGCCCTCAAAAAGCTTATGATATATTTGAAATGAGCCAAAAAAAAACCCCAGAAATCTTCAGAAAATGAATCATTTTAGATAGTTGAAGTTTTCAGACACAGGTTTGGTCTTTAAATTATTATTTTTATAATTTTTAAATATATTGAAGGGAAATTTTTTTCTAATCATGCATCCACATACTCCTGTCCTTCTATATAGAATATCTTAGACATATCTCAGCATGTTTTAGTTGACCTTGGCTGACCATAGTAATGTATTGAGTTCTGACATAGTGAGTCCATTGGTGCTCCTTGAATTTTATAGGGCTGTTTGATCCTAAACTCCTGCCTCCAGAGTAGTATGCATTTTGGAATTTTATGTCACATTTTCAGTTTTCCCAGTTGTTCCTTCAGTCAGCCTGGCAGTGTGCTCTTCCATTCAACTCCCTCTCTTTAGGTATCTCATGTCTCGTCTTAACACTTAATTTACATCTGCTATACTGCTATATGAATTTAGAAATCAATAAACATATCTGAAGCAAGAGTGTGAGGCACTGAAGCTGTTTTATGTGTAAACTCTGCGTTCTTAGTATGTGACCATCTGTCGGATGTGTCTTCAGAGGCTCTTTATGTCTATCTCGTTTGCCACTACTCCACTGTATTTCACTTAATTGAAGTTGCCATCTAGCTGAATTCAAATGCATGTGCTGAGTATCTGAACTAAGAAAATAGCTGTGGGGATAGGAGAGAATGGGAATGAATTAAGAAATAACTTTAAAATGTAGGAATGACAGGACTGATGATCTGCCTGCACTGTGTGAAGACTGAATTCACAGTTTTAGGCTTGAATGTTTCTAAGAGTGGTGTACTTACTGTGATTTTACTCTGTTAGGCTATAGGAAAGTCTGAATATTTTAAAATATTTTTTAAGTATGATTTTCTGGTCACATAATGTAGGATAGATTAGGAAGGGACACGGTGGGAAAGCAATCTAAAAAAAAATTATAGAACTAGCCTCATCTGTAAGGCTGAAGTTTTAGATTACCAGTGGTAATAAAGACAAGATGATATCAACATAATAATGATTTGACTCTGGACCAGGAGTTATAGGGAAAGGTAAACTCGGAGATGACCTCATGTTTCAATTCTAGGTGACCAAGAAAATAGCATCATTTACAAAATCACAAAATTCTCTTCGTCTAGGAGAACTATTTCTTCAGTTTTCACTTCTGTCTCACTCTTATGTCTACATGACCATTTAGTGGTGATTTTACAGACTGATGAGTCTCCATTGTATATTGCTACATCTTTATATGTGTGTGTGTGTGTGTGTGTGTGTGTGTGTGTGTAATTTCATAAGGTTAAAACAATATTGATTGTTATATATCCTCTGAGAGGGGATTATTTTTTTCCCTGAAAAAAAAATAGCAATGATTTCCTGTATTGACTATCAACAAAGCTTACAATTAACTTACTGGGTGCTCTCCATCCATTACTCTTTGTTTAAAAAACTATTTTGGTGAAGTGATGAGATAATATCATTTGAAATTTTGACATTTCATCTAAAATTGGCAGTCATAAATAAAACATATGAACATGAAACAAATACATGCCACAGTGTATTTTGCTGGGCAGAATTTTGAGAAATGTGTTATTCAAAAAAATCTTGTCAGTGCTGTCACCCATAGCTTTAAAAAAGTTGTTCAAACAGAAAAGGGTTAACTTTAAAAAGCTATTGCATAGAAAATTACACAGAATACAAATAACAGATTTCACTTTGAAATGTAAATACAAACTAGAATAATCTTGATTACAGAGAGACAAAATCATATGCCTCCATAGAAGAAAATTCTTTGGTTTAAAATAGCCAAATTGCTGTTCCCTCATATTTTCCTAAAGACACGAAATCCCTTTTTTTTTTTTTTTGGATACCAAGTAAATAACTTCACTTTTTTTCTCTTTAAATAGAAACAGCTACAGCAAACCTCACTTAATGTCATCCTGACTTATGCCAAACATCAAGTAGGTGCTAAGTCCTTGCTCAGTAACAGTTTTACAACTCTTTTCAGATAATTGCTTCCTCTTAAGGAAGTATGCGTCTTTCCAAACCATAGAATGAAATATGTGATTTTAATATACTTATCTTTTTCTAAAAATACAGCCTCATTCGATTAAGCAAAGGAACAATTCCTATCACCTAGTTACTAACACATTTTATTTCTTACCATGGATTTTATTGTGTGTCTTCTTAAAGACAGGTTTGCTCTTTTTGGTGTTACTTATGTGAGTAAATCTTATGTTTATATACAAATTTCTCCTACAAAACTAATTATAAATATCTTCTCAGGATTGAAAAAATGAATAAGTGGAAATATAGATAAGTTTTCACCACAGAGGAATTTGTATCTTTACTGTATTTTGTGGAATTTTATGACATTCATTTTGTAGATGATTTTATGGTTTATTTGTCTAAGTATCTGTTTATTTTTTAATATATTTATTTTTGGCTGTGTCAACACACAGGGCCTTCCTTGTGGCATGCTGGATCTCCAGTTGCAGCAGGCAGGTTTCTCACTAGTTGTGGCATGTGGCCTTAGTTGCCCCAAGGCATGTGGGATTTTAGTTCTCAGACCAGGTAGCTAACCTACATCCCCTGCTTTAAAAGGCAGATTCTTAACCACTGGACCAGCAGGGAAATCCCTTAGTGTCTGTTTACATTAATGGAGTCTTTGAGACCTCTAACCCAGGAACAACTCCTCTTCCTCCTCGTCCTTCCCCCTCCTCCCCCTCCTCCTCCTGCTCCTCCTCCTCTGCTTCCACTCCTCCTTCTCCCAATATATCACATTTCCAAACTCCTACTCTGCTGCAGTGAGATGCAGTGTGGTGTGGGCTCAGTCGTGTCTGACTCTTTGCGACCCCATGGACGGTAGCCCACCAGATTCCTCTGTTCATGGAATTTTCCAGACAAGAATACTGGAGTGGCTGCCATTTCCTACTCCAGAGTATCTTCCCGACCCAGGGATCAAACCAGCATCTCTGGCACTTCCTGCGCTAGCAGGCAGATTCTTTACCAATAGCAGCAACCTAGGAAACCCCCTACTCTGCTGATTCATCACCAAAGGCTGTTTATTCTCTTCCAGAACACCTTGCAGTTTCTCTTTCGTAACAATTCTTAGACTTGTAATTACTTGTTTGTTGTTTATCTTCCCCACTGAAATATAAATCCAGGAGAACAGTGTATATTGTTTACCACTATATCCCTAGTATCTGTCTCAATGCCTGCCATATAATAGGTGCTCAATAAACTAGAGTCTACTAGCACCTCTATGCTGTCAATCAATTAAAAAGAAAACAACATTCTTAACCTTGGATTCAAATTTACAAGCTTAATCTGCTCAGCTTGATTCAATGTAAAAGTCTATACTTCTAGTAGTCCCTGCCTCCCAGGAAGCATTATCTCCAAGAATACATAATAATTGGATTCGACTGATTAAAATAGTATCAGATAGACTTACTTTGTATACATGTTGTTGCTACCTTCAGGGTAAATCTCTACATATTAGGTGAAAGGTGAGGACATGGATAATCCTGGGTTAATCTAACCTGTTTTATACCAGAATCATCTCATCCATTCACATAAACAAACATTTATTGAGCTACTACCATGTATCAACGTCTGTAGGTCCAATACTACATTAATTTCCTGGCATTACTCTAGCAAATGACCGCACTTGGTGGCTTAAAACACCAAAATTTGTTCTCTCTTATTTATGGAAGCCAGAAGCACACTCTCTTCTAAGATTCCAGTAGAGGTGGCTCCAGGCATTCCTTGGCTTGTGGCTGCACAACTTGTCTCTGCCTCTGTCTTCCTACTGCCTTCTCTTTGTCTTCTCTTCTCATGTCTCTTATAAAAACACTTGTCATGAATTTGAGCCCATCCGTTTGATCCATGATGATTGAGGTCCTCAGTTATACCTACAAATTCCTTTTTGTGGGGAAAGGAGGAGAGGATGTCTTCATTCAACATACTACACATACTATAGTGAATATAGTCCCCACCGTCATGGAATTTGCAGTCTAACAGAAAGATTATAAAAAAAAAAAAAGGAATTTCAATGAAACATCATAGAAATTTATGGATAAAGTAGTACAGGGGTCCATGGGAACATATTTCTGGGAACCTAACAAAATCTAAACAACCAGAAAACGATGTGATGTTCATGTAGGAGGACTGAACAGAAATGGACCATGATAGAAAGTCAATGCATTGTAAGAATTGGCAGAAATTTAGCATGGTTAAAGAATGATTCGAGATTAATCTGGAGATATATGCTAGAGCCATTTGTAGAACCCCACGTTAAAAAAGTTAAGGGCTTTGTACTTTATCCTGATATAAACTCAGAGCTCTGTGATTAGCCACACTAATATGATAAAAAGGCAGAAATTATCCCCGTCCATACCAAGAGCTACAGCACAGATTTTGTGAATTCCCCATTTCCAAATAATGGTAGATCTTGTTCTTCCTAGTGTTTTATTGCAGCCTTAGTAACTAATGCAATATCACAGTAAAATTGCTCTGAAGGCTTGTGTTGAAAGTGAAAGTGAAAATATTTAATTCAACATTCTCATTGTTACAGACATGAAACCAGGGTCAAGCAAGGCTATGATTGTTCTAGAACATACAACCCAGTTGTTCTGTTAGTGAAAATGATGGTATAAAATAGTGGCAATAGTATGGGCTTCAGTTCAGTTCAGTCGCTTAGTCGTGTCCGACTCTTTGCGACCCCATGGACTGCAGCATGCCAGGCTTCCTTGTCCATCACCAACTACCAGAGCTTGTCCAAAGTTGGTGATGCCGTTCAATCATCTCATTCTCTATTGTCTCCTTCTCCTCCTGCCTTCAATCTTTCCCATAATCAGGGTCTTTTCCAATGAGTCAGTTCTTTGCATCAGGTGGCCAAAGTATTGGAGCTTCAGCTTCAACATCAGTCCTTCCAATGAATATTCAGGATTGATTTCCTTTAGGATTGACTAGTTTGATGTCCTTGCAGTCCAAGGGACTCTTAAGAGTCTTCTCCAAGTACGGGCTTGGAGCTTGATAAATCAGGGTTGGGTGGCCAGCTTTCTTGTGTACAAGGCATGTGACCTTATCAAATAATATAACCACTTAAACTAGGAATAATAGTAGTACCCACTTATTAAGACTATTATGCAGATAAATTTGATAATGTATTTGAAGTACTAAGCATAATACTAGTGGATAGTTTACTATTAAATGTATATGGCTATTGTTGATGATGATGAGATTCATAAAATGTTTTCATAATCACCCCAGCCCCATCATCTGCAAAATTTTACTATAAATGTGTATCACATTATACACTCTTATTTTTAAATATATATTATACATTGTTGTTGTTGTTTAGTCACTCAGTCGTGTCCAACTCTGTGACGCCATGGACTGTAGTCCCCCAGGCTCCTCTGTCCATGGGGTTCTCCAGGCAAGAATACTGGAGTGGATTGCCATTCCCTTCTCCAGGGGATCTTCTCAACCCAGGGATCAAACCCATGTCTCCTGTACATATACACACACAATATTCTTCACAGAGAAGTGTTTAGAATTCCTAGTACAGAGGTTTAATAAACAATTATGCAGAAACACACATTTTTCAAAGTGTCACAACTTAATAATCTGTTATCCAATTAAAATTTTAATTGAAGCAAAGTTCACAAATATGTAATCACCAGGGCAAAAAAGAAGATATATTAGTAGTACTGGCATTTTACTAAGCAATTATTTAAATTAAACAACACAATTTTCTGTAATAAGGTGATCTGATTTTCTAAAGACAGTCAATTACATAAAGGATTCTCCTCAATCTGAACTTGAATACATGGTCTCAATAAATCCCCTGCTACCTGGCTACCATGAAAATACATGTTCCATGTTTAAAATTCTTCAACTGTACTGTATATTTTACAAATACACCAGTTTGTAAGTAAATAATGTTTTCTTTTGAATTGCCACCTTCATCTTCAAAAAGTTAATGTTTTCTATAACATCTATTCCTTATAATTTGTTATTCAGTAATTTTCAATGAAAAAAAATGTGACATTTTAGGCACACATTAATTCCCATGATATCAGTATTATTTTGAAGATTAGGAAATCCAGTTAGGACCTAATAAAAAACCTTCAGTACATTATTTATTGGATAAAATTCAACTATTTAACTTGGTTCTGTACAGACTGTGAGCTACAACTCAACACTGAAATAGATTGCCTGAAAATATCTTGATTAAATCATAGTGACTAACATCTAATCCAAGTTTTAGTAAATTTTTTACTAAAACCTTAAGATAAATGATTTTTGAGTTTATTTACATTTAGGTTTCTTAAAAATCCTCTTAAATACTTGACTGGTTTCTTACTGACTCAACAATAGAATTTAAGGTTTAGATATTCTCTAGTAGAAATGTTCTTTTTATGAGAAAGTTATTACCGTGAATATAAACTTGCACATAGCTTATAACATATTGATTCACAGAAATAGATCCACTTCTTTGGAAGTCTTTCTCAGGCTTAATAAATTTAAATTATTATGGTAGAGAGTTAAGTGGTTTGCTTTTCAGTTATATTCTTTCTTTTGTTCGGCTTGCTGCTTACAACTGATTAGATTAATAATTTGTATCACAATCTAAATAAAAATCAAGCTTTATTCAAGTTAAGGGATATTGGAGGCACTGATTGATTTAATGCTTTAGAATATTGATAACAAACTGAATTATTATGTGAGTTATAGTATAGGAAGGAGAAATTTTAAAAGTATCTAAAATCTGAATTATGGTGATAGACATATGTGAGGTGGATCAAGTTCTCTAACTTCTCTGGGCTTCAGTTTCTTTACCTCCGTTATTAAGCAATTACCCATATGCCATCCAGTTAAATTATATCCTGTTAAAACTTCACTAATACAGAGAATGAAAAGTGTCAATGAATTAATTGAAATAAAAAGATTCCTGGAAGGTTAGGAAAACATGCAGCCCTTGTAGTTTCAGTACAGTTTTGTCAATGAAAGAAGTTATATGCTGTTACCATATATAATCTATACTTTTCTTCAAACAAGGGAGCTTTTACATATCATGTTTTTAATGAATTAAAAAATGACCAGCTTCCTTGTGGCTCAGCTGGTAAAGAATCTGCCTGCAATGTGGGAGACCTGAGTTCGATCCCTGGGTTGGGAAGATCCCCTGGAGAAGGGAAAGGCTACCCACTCCAGTATTCTGGCCTAGAGAATTCCATGGACTGTATAGTCCATGGGGTCACAAAGAGTGGGACACGACTGAGTGACTTTCACTTTCACTTTTTAATGACTGCTAGTCACACATCTAAGCACCTACTATGTACACTCCTGTGCTATGGAGGTGGGAATTCATAACTTTGATTTTTGAATTAAGCTCTATGAAATGTAAAGTTCATTCTTAAATTATGCAATAATAGCCTTTCTATTTTGTGAAAACACACATTATAACAGTCTGTAAAGTCTGATCTGTTGGTATATGATCAGGCCACCCAAGATGACAGTTCTCTTGCCCTCTTACACGACCTCTGCTCAACCAGCCCATGGTTCACTTACAGCCTGCTCACATGACTATCCAATCCTCTTAATTATAGGGTTTAATCAATAACTGCCTGCATTCTTGTCCCAGCTTCTGGTTACCCTGATAACTGATGAGCCAACCTGAAGCCAATCCCCCTTATAAATGGTTACCCCACCTCCACCCCCATTGTGAGGACTACTACTGTGTCCTGACTGCTGGCTGCTATCTATGATGGGGTGTTGCTCCAGGACTTTCAGACTTGTAAGCTTTCCTAAGTACTAAACTGTTGTTTCTTTCACTGGCTCCTGGCTTTCCTTTGTCTCTCAGGTGGGCAACTACGGGGTTTGCAAGCCTGTGGGTGTAGCCCAACAGTTGGCAAACGTGTTCGAAGAAACAGCAATTACATAAACAAAATCCTTTAGTTCATCTGCTTATTTAATTATGCAAAATCTACTTAATCTTAAAATGAGGGGTACTAAGAACCCATCTGCTTTCTTAGTATTTTTGTAAAAAGAGAAAGGGTTATGGGTAGATTAAGACTTCAATCTTCAGCTCTCATTTTGGATCTGCATCTTATGTGTCAAATAAAAAGCAAGTTTGGTGGAATTTTTTGGTATTTATTACTGTATTTTCAGGAATAGAGTAAGTTGTAAAACATTTGGTAGTGAAAGGTCACCCAGGGGAATGTTAATACCTTATCTGTGTTTCAGCTTCTGACATGGCAGCGGAACAGGGGCAGATTCTTGTGATAGCCACCGCAGCAGTGGGAGGATTCACTCTTCTCGTCATTCTTACTCTCTTCTTCTTAATCACTGGCAGGTAACTGAATTGTACCAGAATATTTCCAGGGTTTGTGGAGAGCCATTCTTCTTATACACTGTGTGGTCAGGGCTTTTAAGCTTAAAGAACTGTACCTGTGAGAAAAATAAGTCAGGGCAGATTCCACTCTTGACAAGTGCACCTTTGTCTGGCAACAGGTCCCTGAACCTGAAAGCAACTGAAGACCTGAGAAAAACACTTTGAAAACAATGTATGATAAAATCCTATTCAATAAGTGACTTCTGAGTTTTTCCTTTACTACAATCAAATTATATCATTAAATGGATTTTGCTTGGAAAAAAAGTAGTTCAACAGAGAAACTGAACAATTTATATAAAAGTGCTTTATAAACTTAATATTATAGAAAAATTTTTATCCATTAAATACTGAACATATTGATGTTAGAATTGCATTAATTTGGTTATGTAATCAAGTTAAAATATTTTTCTGCTTAAGTGTAATATGGATGAGAATTTTAAATGACAATAAATTTAATGTAGCAAAAGACCTAGAATTGAATCCCAACCAGCTGGTCAAAGTGCTTCTTACACCTAAACCTTAGGTGTAATATTTTTACACAGTTTTTTATGGCAAATCATCACTCTTGCAGCTAATAGTATCTCAGACTGCATTTAAACAGCAGTGTCACATTTATCATCAGTTTTAAAGAATGCATCTAAATTCATTATGGAAGTTCACTCAAATTATATTTTATTTATAGTTATTCAATATGTAGCATAATTAGTTCAATTTTAAGTTATATTTTATGTATTTGTAGAATATGAGTTAAGGCCTTATTGCTTCAGAGTATTTCAGCAAATTATTTAAATATACATGTAGAAAAGTATTTCATTAAAAGATCAGAAAATACTGCCTTAATACATAAATATGACAAACTTAAAAGAAGACCTTACAGTCATTGTAGGCTAAATAAGATTGGCCTAGTAAACCTGAGAGATAGGCGCGACTGTTATATTTATTTGGGATTCCTGAGACAGAATTTGAATACCATTTGAAAAAAAGATTTAATAATGACAAAAACTGAAAGTTGAAAATAATTTAGTACAATTTCTATGTTTGCCAATTTGTATAACATCAGAAACTGCCTTAACTGTCTATATTTTTAAAAAAGTTCATTACATAAGATAAAACATTCATTCTGAAGCATGACTTAGGCACTTTGCTAGGGAAGCATTCACTGGAAATTATTCTATGAACATTTTAAGACATTTGAATAAATATGCAATTTGTCATAGGATCTGAAGCCAAATTCACATTGAAAGATTGGATTGTGCACCACAGATGTATTCTGTTTAACCATTTGGAATTAGCAGTTTGATGAACTGTCAGATAATATGGATGTTGATGAATTTTTCATGTTAAAGAAGTCATAGGAGATAAGTTCCTGCCCCCATTCTTTAGGACATGATTTTTCTGAGAGAGAAAACAAAACACACTTTTACCACTTCCAATTAAAAAAAAAGAAAGAAACACGCTGTTCACCACTGAAACTGGAATACAGTTGTCTAAGTTTCTGAAGCAAGAACAAATTTTCCATTGTAACTTTTAAAGCTATTCATCAACTATAGCTGTTAGAGGCCATATAAGGAAAGACATGATTGTCACTGCTTGTTATTAAATATTTTCTAAGCCTCCCATCATTTTCTCTGGAGCTACTATTGATATATTAAAAAGAAACTTCTATGGAGTATTTTCTATAAAGATGTTTTTAAAAGCTATCATTATGATAAGAATTTTTGCCTATGAGTGAGGAGTATTTTAATTGATATTGGTTCTTATCCAGCATAATTCCTAAAATAAGATTCTGTTTACTTCTTATAAAGGTGTCAATGGTACATAAAGGCCAAAATGAAGTCAGAAGAGAAGAGAAGAAAGGACTTACAGAATGGGCATTGTAAGTAGTTCATTGACTTTCTTCCATGGTTTTCAAGAGTTCATTTTAAACATGTATCCATGAGTTGAGAAAGCCAAAGAAATTCAGTTCCAACCTTTCAGCATTGAGACTTTTCATCTGGTTTCTAGGTTTTCAGGTGAAAATTGCACCTGCTTCTCATTATATGATATTACCTTTTTCCTAATCCTGCTTGCTGGGAAACACAACTGAATATGCTAAAAATATAAGATGACTGATTATATCTAGTTATTTACCACTCACAATGGCTCCAAAACATTAGTTGGTTTTATTTAGTGGATCATTAGCTGTAGAAATAGTAAGGGATTCTTGTTGCTTCTTGTAGGCACTGTCGTTTAACATACAACAAATCAATTTAAAATTCATTAACACTAGAAAATCAGCTCTTTGACTCTTAGAATATGTATGAAATCCTTGAGCTGACAACAAGGTTATATTCATTTGAAGGATCTCTTCTGAAGTAAGCTATAATTACCACTATAGTTGGTTTGATAATTGCCCCACCACCACCACCACTCCCAACGCCCACCTCCACCTCCACCTCCAAATTGCAAACTACTTTGTCAAGGCAGTTTCTCTGTCGTGAGACACTGAATTAACAAGAAAGGGATGTTCTCTAATTAATCATAGTATAGAGATAACATGTGAGGCAAGTTGTTTAACTATTTAAACTCATCTTCTATTTCAAATTGAGCTTAAGTAGTAAGGGACTTTTCAACCCATATTACCCTTTAGAGAATGGAAAGGATTTAAGTGAGAAAATTACAAACTAGAGGGTTGCTTTAGGGCTCTTTCTAAGATTCACACGACTTCTCTGAGCAGAGTCTGAGGACTAGCTGCCATCAAAGTTTTCACCCTTACCCAGCTATGTTCAGACTCAGAAGGTCCAGAGTAGAGCTAAGAGATAAGCATTTTTAGCAAACTCTCCTATGTGTTTTTTTCACACAAAGAGTTTGAGGCTCACTGCCCTGCCAGGGAAGGGAGAACTGAGACAGCTGATACCAGTCATGGGATGGGCCGAAAATAATATGCTGCTGCTGCTGCTAAGTCGCTTCAGTCGTGTGCGACTCTGTGCGACCCCATAGACGGCAGCCTACCAGGCTCCGCCATCCCTGGGATTCTCCAGGCAAGAATACTGGAGTGGGTTGCCATTTCCTTCTCCAGTGCATGAAAGGGAAAAGTGAAAGTGAAGTCGCTCAGTCGTGTCCGACTCTTAGCAACCCCATGGACGGTAGCCTACCAGGCTCCTCCGTCCATGGGATTTTCCAGGCAAGAGTACTGGAGTGGGGTGCCATTGCCTTCTCCGAAAATAATATAGACAGATGCAGAAACCTGGATCTAGACACTTGGTCCAGTGACTTAAACTGAAAGATTCACTGCAGAACATTTACTATTGAACTGCAGAAGAAAAAGTTGCTCCTGAGCATCTGTTTTTACCTGTTTTCCAACTAGCATCTTAGTATAAACTGAACCAGATGATTCCAGCAAGAAGCAATGAAAATAACCTGAGGAAGCCGAGAAGATAGAAGAGAGATAACAAATAGATGTTTTAAGAAGACACAAATCAGTAGTAACAAGATATTCAAAATTGAAACTAAGTTTGGGTTTTTTGCTATGCTACATATATTGTGTATACAAGGAAAAAAAAGTGATACTAACCAATCAGTTTATTCTGTAGATATGTGTATCACTTTAAATTATCAAATGGTTGAATTGTTAAAACTATGCATAAGTTAATAAATGGCATATGTTATCTGTGCATAAAGTAATGTTATCAACATGACTGTATAGATCTAATCATCTAGTAGTAGCCACTGGATTTGAACTTAGAGTACTCAGTCTGAAATCACAACTCCTACTAAGTTACAAAAATATCATTAAGAGTATGAACTAGAAGTACAAATTATCTGTTCTCATTTCCTCCAATCTAAAGTCAAATTCTTGAGTTTGAGAAGTCAAGAAAAGCATAACATTTCAGAATCAGTCAAGTCTTTCTAGAAATATGCTTTACTGGTACGATTTTGGGAAGTGCTGATCTTCTCATTGGTGCTTATCTATTACTAGCAGACCAGAGGCAAAAAATAATGAAAGAACAGGCATGGAAAAACTCATGAAGCAAATTACTACTAATGAGCTTTTCATCACCTTCTCTAAACTCATTTTATCACCTTTTGTTTGCTTGTGGTTTTTCTTGCAAGAACATGTTTCTAAGACCTGGACAATGCTTAACTCAGGGTGTTGTATGACTTTAAAATCTAAAAAGCAAAAAAAACCGAGTATAATTTATATGCAATAAATATAGCACTGATCTTTTAACCCCTACTAATCTGTATTCAGTAAAGGTTGACTGTGTGATCATTGCCTATAAAACCATAGCTAAAGAAATGTGTAAAGATGTACTCTAAGAAATGATCTCCTGTCCTCTAGGAGCTAACTGTCTGAAGTGGAAAGCAGAAACTAGTGAGCAAAGCCGAGAAATATCTACTGGAGTCTGTGACTTCACATAGAAGTTGCAAATTAATATGTACCCAGACATCCAAGTTTTCCAGCCACCCCTATCCATCTTCCTAACTGCCATGGGCTGAGTACCCTCACCCCCACCACAGAAAGAGGAGTACCTGTACCGTCAGTGACTGGATTTAGGCCTTTGATTCTTACCCCTACCTCCAGGATGGATAGTGGGTACTTTCCAGGAAAATGTGTAATTTGGCCATAGAAGCAACTACCAGATCACAGGAAAGATCTGTGATAAGTAGTGTAGTGGTCCTCCCTGTTGCTGTGCCATGGAGTCTGTGCTTTACTGCTTAAGAGTATCTGAAGGGGGAGAGGCCACAGGAATAGGACATGAGTTCAGGAAAACTTAGTACCTTAATAGTACAAAAGGCCAGGAGGGAATCATAGTTCAGTTCAGATGCTCAGTCATGTCCGACTCTTTGCAACCCCATGGACTGAAGCACGCCAGGCTTCCCTGTCTATCACCAACTCCCGGAGTTTACTCAAACTCATGTCCATTGCGTTGGTGATGCCATCCAATCATCTCATCCTCTGTCGTCCCCTTCTCCTCCTGCCTTCAGTCTTCCCCAGCATCAGGGTCTTTTCTAGTGAGTCAGTCCTTCGCATCAGGTGGCCCAAGTATTGGAACTTCAGCTTCAGCATCAGTCCTTTCAAGAATGTTCAGGGATGATTTCCTTTAAGATGGACTGGTTTGATCTCCTTGCAGTCCAAGGGACTCTCAAGAGTCTTCTCCAAAACCACAGTTCCTTTTGAGGGACTCTCAGGGGCATATTTGTTTGGGGAGAAGGTTCATGTTTTGTTTTTCCCATGTCTGGAGCTACATTAAAAGTAAAATATATGGGCGCTAGTGGGTAAGTGCAGCACTTTCACTGCATCATCTTTTAGGATATGAAATAGCTCAACTGGAATTCCATCACCTCCACTAGCTTTGTTCGTAGTGATGCTTCCTAAGGCCCACTTGACTTCACATTCCAGGATGTCTGGCTCTACGTGAGTGATCACACCATCGTGATTATCTGGGTCATGAAGATCTTTTTTGTACAGTTCTTCTGTGTATTCTTGCCACCTCTTCTTAATATCTTCTGCTTCTGTTGAGTCCATACCATTTCTGTCCTTTATTGAGCACATCTTTGCATGAAATGTTCCCTTGGTATCTCTAATTTTCTTGAAGAGATCTCTAGTCTCTCCCAATCTATTGTTTTCCTCTATTTCTTTGCATTGATCACTGAGGAAGGCTTTCTTATCTCTGCTTGCTATTCTTTGGAACTCTGCATTCAAATGGATATATCTTTCCTTTTCTCCTTTGCTTTTGGTTTCTCTTCTTTTCACAGCTATTTGTAGGCCTCCTTAGGCAGCTATTTTGCATTTCATTTTCTTGTGGATGGTCTTGCTCCCTGTCTCCTGTACAATATCATGAACCTCCGTCCATAGTTCATCAAGCACGCTGTCGATCAGATCTAGTCCCTTAAATCTATTTATCACTTCAACTGTATGGGCTGGAAAAGGTCAGTTTTCATTCCAATACCAAACAAAGACAATGCCAAAGAATGTTCAAACTACTGCACAATTGCATTCACCTCACATGCTAGTAAAGTAATGCTCAAAATTCTCCAAGCCAGGCTCAGCAATACATAAACCGGAAACTTCCAGATGTTCAAACTGGTTTTAGAAAAGGCAGAGGAACCAGAGATCAAATTGCCAACATCCGCTGGATCATCGAAAAAGCAAGAGAGTTCCAGAAAAACATCTACCTCTGCTTTACTGACTACGCCAAAGCCTTTGACTATGTGGATCATAATAAACTGTGGAAAATTCTGAAAGAGATGGGAATACCAGACCACCTGACCTGCCTCTTGAGAAACCTGTATGCAGGTCAGGAAGCAATAGTTAGAACTGGACATGGAACAACAGACTGGTTCCAAATAGGAAAAGGAGTACGTCAAAGCTGTATATTGTCACCCTGCTTATTTAACTTATATGCAGAGTACATCAGGAAATGCTGGGCTGGAAGAAGCACAAGCTGGAATCAAGATTGCCGGGAGAAATATCAATAACCTCAGATATGCAGATGACATCACGCTTATGGCAGAAAGTGAAGAAGAGCTAAAGAGCCTCTTGATGAAAGCAAAAGAGGAGAGTGAAAGAGTTGTCTTAAGGCTCAACATTCAGAAAACTAAGATCATGGCATCTAGTCCCATCACTTCATGGCAAATAGATGGGGAAACAGTGAAACAGTGTCTGACTTTTTTGGGGAGAGCTCCAAAATCACTGCAGATGTTGACTGTAGTCATGAAATTAAAAGACACTTATTCCTCGGAAGGAAAGTTATGGCCAACCTAGACAGCATATTAAAAAGCAGAAATGTTACTTTGCCAACAAAGTTCCGTCTAGTCAAGGCTAAGGTTTTTCCAGTAGTCATGTATGGATGTGAGAGTTGGAGTATAAAGAAAGCTGAGAGCTGAAGAAGTGATGTTTTTGAACTGTGGTGTTGGAGAAGACTCTTGAGAGTCCCTTGGACTGCAAGGAGATCCAGCCAGTCCATCCTAAAGGAGATAAGTCCTGAATATTCATTGGAAGGACTGATGTTGAAGCTGAAACTCCAATACTTTGGCCACTAGATGCGAAGAGCTGACATTTGAAAGACCCTGATGCTGGGAAACATTGAAGACAGGTGGAGAAGGGGACGACAGAGAATGAGATGGTTGGATGGCATCACCGACTCAATGTTCATGAGTTTGGGTAAACTCCGGGAGTTGGTGACAGTGAGGCCTGGCATGCTGCAGTCCATGGGGTTGCGAAGAGTCGGACACGACTGAGTAACTGAACTGAACTGAGGGGCTAAGTGAGCTGATTAAACTTTTTAAAGAAGTATAATGAAAATGTGTCTTATGGAATTTGTCAGCTCACTCTCTTTGAAACCACCAGGTCATTTTATATCAACAGTTATACAAACAAAAGTTTGATTCCAAGTAGCTAATGAGGTGGCATGGGGGGCACCAAATTATAAAAGATAATAGTTATAAAAGATAATTGAATTTAAGTTATTAATAATAATGCCTAACAACTTGATTAAAAATGAGCGGAGGAGCTGAATAGACATTTTTATAAAGAAGGCATACAGATAGGTGTTTGACACATGTAGAGATGTTCAGCTTCACTAATCATAAGGAAATGAAAATCAAACCCACAATGAGATATCACCTCATACATGTCAGAATGTTTATTATCAAAAAGACAACAAAGTATAAGTGTGGGCAAGGATATAGAGAAGAGGAAACTCTCATGTACTATGGGCAGGAGGGTAAACTGGTGCAGACACTATGGAAAACAGTATGGAGGTTCCTCAAAAAATTAAAAATAGAAATACATACAATCCAACAATTCCAATTCTGGATATTTTTCTGAAGAAAACAAAAACACTAAATTGGAAAATGTGTGCACTCTTGGGCTCAAAGCAGTATCATTTACAATAACTATCATTTGGAAGTGGCCTAAGAGTCGTCTTTATTCACCCATCTATAGGTGAGTGAATAAAAAAGTTGTGATAGATATATATGTATAATGTAATACTACTTGGCTATAAAGAGGAATAAAATCTTGCCTCTTGTGACAAAATGAATGGATGTAGAGTGTATTATATGAAGGAAAATAGGGCAGACAGAAAGACCATATGATTTCATTTATATGTGAAATCTAAAACACAAAACAAATGGACTAGCATAACAAACAGAAACAAACTCATAAATACAGGAAACAAACGGGTGAAACCAGATGGGAGGAGAATGAGGGGATGAGTGAAATAAGTGAGGGAGATTAAGATATACAAACACTCATTTATTAAATAAATCATGGGTATGTAATATACAGTACAGGGACAGTAGTCCATACAATTTTAATAGGTTTGTATGGTGGCTGATGGTAATTTGACTTATTGTTGTGATCATTTTATAATGTATAAAAATATTGTATCACTATATTGTACACCTGAAACTAACATAATATTGTGAGTCATTTATACTTCAATTTAAGAAAAACAATGACTACTTGAGTATGTCACTCCTCATTTTAACTATTCACAGGATGTGTGATTTGCTAGAATACTCTTAAACTAATTCAGTCTTTTATTCTGTTGCAGTACGCTTCCCAGGAATTAAAACTTACATAGATCCAGATACATATGAAGACCCATCCCTAGCAATTCATGAATTTGCAAAGGAGATTGATCCGTCAAGAATACGCATTGAGAGAGTCATTGGGGCAGGTAAACTTCAAGTCTACACTTTTGAAATTATGATTCCTTGATGGTTTTGTAACTGGTTTCTCAACATAATATTTTAAATCGTAGCAGTTTTAGTCAGTGGAAAAAAACTTAATGCAAAGTAAAATTATCTTGCATATATGATGTTATTGTTTTAAAAAGTATTACAAGTTCCCAAATTCAGTTTCCAAACAATGAGAAGATTCACAAACTTATTTTTAACATCCTGTAGTCATCCTTTCATTATCGAGATAAATTGCAATGAAACTAGAGGTATTCAGGAATTTATTTTGTAAATATAACTTCAGGAGTTTTTTCATAGGTTACTGTAGATTTGTTTACTCCCCAGCATCTACAGAAGTATACTATAATTAGTATTCACAGTGATGACTTTGAGGCTCTGCAAGATCCAGAAGTGTTCCGAGTCTTACTGAGTATAAAATTTGGTTCAATATAGTTTTATATCCCTTTAATGCAAACTAATAATTATCCCTATGTAGAATATTCAAATGCTCAGAACACTATATTATTCAGTTATTCTAGATAAATGCAAATTTATTATGAATCAGCCCCCAAGAATTTCTTCTGTACATTTAGGGTATAGGCCAAGCCAATATAACAAAGAGACCTCAGAATAAAAATGTGTTCCTCTTTCAAGTCCTTGTCCAAAGGGCAAGATGAGTAATCTGTGCTGTCAGGGTAGCTGTCATTTAGGAGGTCTTGAAAGGACCAGAGTTCCTCCTACTTTTTGCTCTGCCTTCCCCTAGCATGTTATCCTCCTCTGAATGGTAAAGGCTGACCACCAGCGCAGCTACCTTCTGATCTCTGAGAAGGAAAAGGAAGGCGTTTGAGCTCTTTGGCTTTGCCTTTAGGATGATTAGCTTTGTCTTTAAGGTAATAACCTGGAAATAGCAAACAGGAATCAATAGTCCAAATACAATCACATGGATACACCTAAAAGCAAGAGAGTCTGGAAATATAATCTCTGACTGGGTAGCCACACATGCAGCTAAAAGGGAGAGCAGAATGTGCTACTAAATAGAGAAGAAAGACTGGATCCTGAAGGAGGATGTCAGTCTCCTCTAGATGCTGGGTATCTGTGTAATCCTTTAGAGAGAACATAGCATCCCATTCCAGCTGGCTATTGTGTCTTTGCAAAGGGCAAAAGGCTTTCTTTATTTCAAAACTCTTCTTCACCAGAAGGACTGGCTACATAATTTGCAGGGACCAGTGCAAACAACAAATGTATTTGTTGTTGTTGTTCAGTTACTCAGTTGTGTTCTACTCTCTGCAACCCCATGGACTGCAGCACTCCAGGCTTCCCTGCCCTAACGAATGTAGAGTTCTTTGTTAAAAGACTATTAAGAATTTCAAGACAGTGGCAGTAGAGCATTCAACAAACAGCAGGACCCTTCTAAACTCAAAGTTCTGGGTGACTACACCCAAGAAGCTGACTGTTGCCCAGGTACACAGGAGCTAGCACTGTACTGACAACTCCAGGAATATTTGAAGAGAGCCCTTTCTTATGTCATTTCACTCCCATTGCCTCATGGGTTATAGCTCCTCCAAGGCCTGTTCTCACTCTGAAAGCTGACACAAGGGTCCTGTACACTTAAATCTTAATGCTTTATAGCCATAGAGGCTGTCTTATCAGAAAGATTAAGAACCTGGAATGCAACCAGATTCTCTATTCTCTTCTGCCCAACATAAAGTGTATCAATAGGCATTAAAAGCATAATTGAAAAGAGTGACTGATTATACCCATTTAGTTTGGGAGTTCATTTCCTTAAGATAGCAGAGGAATAGAAAAAAAAAAAAGAAAAGGAGGTTGAGTGATTCCATTAAACCCTATATTTGACTTTCTTCCTCTGGCCCCTGAGAAAAAGTCGTATGACCTTTTATTTGGTATTATTCCATACTCATGTAGATTCAGGAGAATTATTTTTTATAAGCTTTTGTGCATAGATTAAGCACCAATGTCTGAAATCATAATGTTGAGAGATGAACATCAAGTATCTGAGGTGTAAACTGTCAACTAAAAAAAAAAAAAAAATAACTCACAATTTAGAAACTATGAATTGAGTTCATTCATTGTCTTATTAAGAACTGTAGCCTGGAAGACAGCCTCTCAGTAGCTCTGAGAAACTGTTATGAAAAGGGATTTGACAAATGGGGTACCTCCAACCAGGCACACATGGCCTATCTCCCTAGAAGGTAGCTGCCAGTCATGAGGCACAATTATCTTAGTTAATGGTTTTAGTGCTTTTCTAAGTTTGGGAAGATAAAGAATCCAGGTTCATAAAAAATTTTTCCAAAAAAGTAACTATCTGAAGTCTTGTTCTGCTAGTTTTCCCAGAGCACAGAGTGCCTCATTCCTGATCTCTACCCTGAAATCCTCTTAGGGTATATTAAAGGTCAGTGGCTGCAGTGGCTTATGACTCAATCCTTGTAGAGCCAGATGGCTAGTGCTGGTGACATTCCTTAGTTTGCAAAACAGATGCATTCAGTTTTTGTTTATTGTTGGGGTTTTAACCAAAATATAATTTTATCCTATAAAAATATGACAGATACTGCCAAAGCAAGCAGTAACTATTAAAGAGACTATTTTAATGTCATGATCTCCCTAACCTGTCTGAACTCTACAAGTCACAATGGGATTCTTTCCATTTGGCAAAGAAAGAAGTATAAATATATAGAGTTAACATCAGTGTCTCTTATATTTATTCATCTTCAACTATTTCAACTTTCAAACAATATGCTAAGTGATCTTTTACTGTCTATCTTCAGAAGAATCATAAAAATAAAAATGCTGTATGAGAAAAAGCTGTTGTGTTATAACTTCCCTCTTTTAGTTAACCTCATTAAGTCATATTCCTAAAACTCTATTTACTTGGGAAAGTCTAATGAATATGTGGGCACTTCCCACAGCAGCAGTATGGAAAAAGCCCACAATGCAGGAGACCCCAGTTTGATTCCTGGGTCAGGAAGACCCACTGGAGCAGGGATAGGCTACCCACTCCAGTATTCTTGGGCTTCCCTGGTGGCTCACCTGGTAAAGAATCTGCCTGCAATGCGGAAGACCTGGATTCGATCCCTGGTTTGGGAAGATCCCTTGGAGAAGGGAAAGGCTACCCACTCCAGTATTCTGGCCTGGAGAATTCCATGGACTGTATAGAACATGGGGTCGCAAAGAGTCAGACACGACTGAGTGACTTTCATCATCATCAATCTAAGGAATTAATAGTTTTCTAACATTCATGACATTGTAAGGGAGGAAAAGTTTTCCTCTATCCTTCTGGAGTCTTTGGCTGGTCTGTTAATTAAATTGGCATAAGATAGGTTAATGGGAGAAAATAAATCTAATTGTGTACTGCAAAAACCCCACAGAGGATAAGGAGAGGCTCCCCCTGACAGGCAGGCAACTGAAGCTTGTATGTCATTTTGAGCTAAGAAGAAGGGGATGGAGCTTGGGGTTTCAAAGGAAGGAAGACGATTCATAGAGGATAGAAGGAGCAGACATTCAGTAAGCAAACATTTGCCAAGCCTTACAGAGGAACTTGATCTCTAGGCCCTGCTCCTGCTCCCCTGAAAGTTTAGAAAACTAGCCCTTAGTCTTTGTAGTTATCTTTGTGTTAGCTCTCTTCTGGACCAGGCCCTCCATCTAAGTGGTCTGAGGCAGTAAAGGGAATAGTATAAAGGTCTCCTTCAGTCTGTTGGGCCTTGATTATCTTCAGTTCAAAATACTCCATATTGCCAGAGTGGCACATTCTGGGACGACCTGCCCTGAGCCTCAGGAATATAATTGCACAACTCGTTACTTGCCCAACATTTTACTGTAAATACTTTCCTCTGGTTGTTTCATATTCTGTATTTTTTCACCACCTATTTGTTTCTTCTCAGATTCCATTTCCTCCTTATCTGTGTGCATTAGGTATCCCTATTCCCCTTGGAAGTGTAAATTAAGTGACTGAAGGGGAAATGGAGATTCTATAGAGAGGGGAGTGTTGTGGGGAGGATGGGAAAGAGAGGTGAGATATCAGATCTTGGCAATTGTCAGGTGAAAGATATTAATATCAGGTCCATGGAGCCACTGAGAGTAGCAGTGAGAAGGATACCTAGATTCACAAGTCATTGCTGAGGAAAAATCTGCATGGCCTGCATGTTTTTTGGCAAAGAAATTGTTAAGAATGCTTTGCAGGTTTCTAGTTGGGAGAAACTATGTATTATCATTAAAAGTGAAAGTGAAGTCACTCAGTCCTGTCCTACTCTTTGCGACCCCATGGACTATAGTCTGCCAGGCTCCTTCATCCATGGGATTTCCCAGGCAAGAATACTGGAGTGGATTGCCATTTCCTTCCCCAGCAGATCTTCCTGACCCAGGGATCAAACCCGGGTCTCCGCATTGAAGGCAGACTCTTTACTGTCTGAACCACCAGGGAACCCCATGTATAATCATTAAGTATTTCTTAAATGTGTTATTAAAAAGTGAACCCCAAAATAGTCACATTAAAATTTTAAGACAGAAAAGAGCATGGAAAATAACACCACACCTAACCCATGACATTTCTTAACAGGTCTATTGAAAAATGTTTATTACATGACTAATATCTACTTATAAAAAGGCACTATGCTAATTAGTTTATTCATATTAAGTCGCTATGCTTATCAAAGGCATATGTATCCACCCTGCCGTTTACAACCTTTGTCCTGAGTTTTCAACTTTATAACCATTCAAATACTATGTGACAGATTTTAGAAAATTTAATTTATCCTATTTCTAGGCTGTACATATTGCTATATGCATATATTCTTAAAAAAACGTTTTTCCTATCAGTGTAAATTTTACTATTTTTAAAAATATGTTTTCTAGAACACTTTTTTATATCACTATTATATTTAATAGTGGCAACTTATCTTTGTTCATCAATACAGGCTTGAATTTCCATGAAAATGCACATTTCCATTTAAATGAAGTGAGTAGCTCTGTTGCATAGGAGACTATCAAGATCATCTATCTCCTTTGACTTTCTGCATCATAAAATGAAATACTGTGGGCAGAGGACTGTAAAACAGAAATTCCCAAGTTAAAAGTGCCAAGTCAGATTAGGGTAGAATCATTATTTTACACATATCTTGAGAGATAATGAGAAAACTAGTAATCAAAATTTGAATCATGAGCTGAAAAAGGTCATTGAAAGGCTTCCTTTTTCAGGGCAGTACTGAAACCATTCTATGAAACACTTACAGAGTATCTATAATTTTGAAACATTATTTCATTGAAAAAAATCATTCTTGTGTCTCTAAGTCCATAGGGCACCCTTCTTATATTTGACTTTCCCCCTTTCCCTAGTCTCAATGGAAATGCACAATCTCTCGCTTTCCCTTTTTCCCTAGTCTCAGTGGAAATGCATAATCTCTCCCTGTCATTCATATTATATCCCTTTATCTATACAAAACTCATTACTGCCTGCTCTATCAGCTTTCTCTTCTCCTGGCTTACTGTCACCATATTTTTTCTTTTCCTTGAAAAGTCAGGAAGTTTTAACTGTTGCTTTCTCAACAGTCATCTACAGGTAAAAGAAAGTCAAAGGGACAACAAGAAGAATATAAAAAGTGAATGTCAAATCAGTGCATTTTTTCATCCTAATATATTGTCATTCCTATTTTAGCTCATAGTCACACATAATAATATGCAAGGCACACTGCTTACTGTATATGCCTTTCTTAATTCCTCTGGCATTCCCCAGCCAGCCGCCTCACTAACCAAAAATCTATTATTTTTAGATTAAAACTCATAAATTTTAAATTCTCTCATCCCCTTTTCTGTTTTTGTTTCTCTTCTACAGCCATAGTACATCCTTTATAATGAGAAATGTAGGCAGTATGCCAGCTTTGGTTTTACAACTCACTTTTTGCAAAAAGGAACTTGAATTTATTTCTCATTTCCTCTATATTTAAATGAGATGATCTTATCAGATACAGATTTTCTCCTTTTCTTTCAACTTAAAGAATTTGTGAGAGGTCAGATTCATTTTCCTTTTTGTTCTTGGAAACGCCTTTGCCCAACCAGTAGACTGAAAGTAGGATCAACAACAGATTCCGGCAAGACTTTTGTGCCTTTTACTCAAAAATTTCATAGTTTTCTAAATCAAATAATGAAATGAAAGATGGGCTTTACACTATGGACAAAAAATTAAATCAGTCGATCTAAGAAATAAATGGAAAATTTTATTTGAGCCAAATTTGAGGATTATAGCATGGGACAAGCATCTCAGAAAGTGCTGAAAATTATTCTACCTGTTAGAAGTCAAGGAACAGTTATATAAGTTTTTTGAGGGCTGTACATAAAATTACATATTATTGATATTTTGTATAATCCAGATCTAAGAGACATCATGGTGGGTCATGTGCTTACAAGATGAAGAAGAAATGTTATCTTTTGAAGAGCTGTCTTGTTTGTGCTAGGAGAATGTCGCTGTTAATGGTTGAGCAGGTATTTCTGCCCATGAGGGAGGTCTGGCTGATAATGCAAAAACACAGTACACAGTGGTGTGAGAGAGGAGGTCAAAAAGGGCAGAAAATAATTTTTGTTTAAATTTTTCTTGTTTTGCCATAATATATGGATTTTTATTCTACAATCCATTCTCCCTAAACAGTATGATATGAATAAAAAAGACACTGATGTCAGGCAGATACAGGCTTAAATCTCAGCTTTGCTGCTAATTCATTCAGTGACCTTTTGCAGTTTACTGATCCTCAGAAATTTTCTTTCTTCGTCTACAAAATAGTTGCATAATAATAATAGCTATCTTGCAGAATTAATGTAAGGATTAGAGATAACACATATGGAGGACTTGTCATACTATATATATTCAATAAAAGGATGGAAACATGAATATTAAGTCAAAAAATATAGTTTTTATATTCAATTGATAAGGATAAGAAGAATGACACTCTATGCCCAACTCTCTAAATAAATTATGATATAAATATCTGCTCATGAACAATTCAGAATCCAATGCCTTAGGTACCTTGAATGAAAGCCATGATATTTGGAGTTTGTTTAAAATCAGTAATTAAAAATAAACTTTCATTTTTGTTAGTACAGTAAGAACTTTGCCCAAATCAACAAATGATTTTCTTTTTGCTTTTTAAAGAACTCAAAATTTAATTTTTCCTACTTCTCGTGAGGCTATAATTATTACATATATGCTTATTTTTTATTTAAACTTAATAAGCCATAAGATGAAATGAGTTTAACAAAAGAAATTTATTTTAATATCTTAATGTAAAATCATCGTAAATTAGTCATTAATTTATTCTTCACACATCTAGGAGCTTAGGTTGATTATCAATGTTAATCAACTTTAAGATAATTTTATGTTACTTATATTTCAACACTAGATCTTATTTTGGGGGCCATTGAGTGTACATGTGCTGTTTTACATATATCAGTACATTTCCTAATCTTACAAGTTGCCTCATCATAGTACTTGTTTGAGAAATTTGTTGTTGTTCAGTCACTCAGTTATGTGTCTGACTCTTTGTGACCCCATGGACTGCAGCATGCCAGGCTTCCCTATCCTTCACTATCACCTGGACTTTGTTCAAACTCATGTCCATTGAGTTGATGATGCCATCCAACCATCTCATCCTCTGTTGCCCCCTTCTCCTCCTGATCTCCGTCTTTCCCAGAGTCAGGGTCTTTTCCAATGAGTTGGCTCTTTACATCAGGTGGCCAAAGTATTGGAGCTTCATTTTCAGAATCAGTCCTTCCAATGAATATTCAGGATTTATTTCCTTTAGGATCGACTGATTTAATCTCCGTGCAGTCCACAAGACTCTCAAGATTCTTCTCCAGCACCACAGTTCAAAAGCATCAGTTCTTCATCGCTCAGCCTTCTTTTATGACTTAGAAAGTGTATAACAATTAAAGAAAAGAGAATTTTTTTTGCTTTTATTGGGCAACTAATAAAAATAAACATAAAATGCCTTTCTAATTCATGGTTGTTATGAGAAGCAAATGAGATAAAATAAATTCTAATTGACCATCCACCCTTTATCAGAACACTGCCAATGAAAGTCTTCACTACCTTACCAAGAAGACTGTTCCTTTAGGAGCAGTTCCAATAAATGGAGAATCTTTGTGAGTATGCTTCCTTATAGCCCTGTATGTAAACTTATAACACTATCAACTGGTACTTGTTCTGCAAAATTTAACTTATACACAGTAAACCTAAGCCTTCTTCAATTCTGCTCCGTGACCCTTCAAAGATTTGAAGACAACATATGTGAACCTCATGAATCATCCTTTTCCTGCCTAAATTGCCTAAACCTTTCAACCATTTCTGTCTGACATGACTTCTGGATACTTCATCATTCTGATAACCTTCCTCTGGAGAACTAGAGTTTTTCTCTAAATCTTTTCAGAATTGAGCCTAATATTCCAAATATTTTCTAATCAGCACAGAGACCAGGGCTAGCACCTTTCCTGCTGGGCCTCAATTAATGCAGCCTGGGTTTGCATTTGCTTTTTGAACATCTGCCAGACACTGCTGGCACTGGAACAGTTTACCACCAGCTTATCCCCAGTGGTCTTTCTCAAATGAGTTGCTTTTAAGCCAGGCCTGTTTCTGTACTTGTCCAATTGACTTTATGATGCTGAGTGCAAGGCTGTATTTTATTTATACGCCTACACTATATATGTATATAAACCATATATATTATCTATCCAGACTTGTGTATGTTTTCTCATAGTACCACTTTATAAATACTCCTATTAAATTTCATTATGTTTATACAGGTGAATTTTCCTAAATTCTCCAGGCCCTTCTTCATCTCAGTTAGATGAGCCAGTAAACTTGTCCTTTCCAACGTTATCCCCAAGTTGTTGTGCATCAAAATTTAGCTGTGTGAGCTCAGAGCTCCCTGTGTAGCAATGAGTTAGTATACGTTCTAATTTTTTTCTTTATTGGGATAGATAATTGTGTTTGTATTGCTGGAATTCTGCATCTTAAAGGTACTGATCCCTCATTCTTTATAAGATCTCCAATCATGAATTTGTACAACCCGTGGACATTTTTTTTAAACTGCCACTCTGAAGTTTAACATCTACAATCATGGACAAGACATTTTCCTAGGCTATTATGTATCTTAAAATTAAAATGATCAGTTTTTCCCAAGTTCAAAGGGCTTTATTCAGAACTAAATCAAAGTAACAGTTCCTGATGATTTTTGAAAGATGGAAACAGCAGCAAGGCAGGTATTTATGATCTTTACAGTTCCTTATTTATTGCTTTCATGATGAAATAAATAAACTCACAGGATGAGAAAACGTGTTATGTAAGGATTGTTTAGAACTTGAAGCACACGGGCTTCAAGGTGGTCTAATGCAGTTCTTTGTTTAAATGGAAACCTTTGATGTTTTGTTCCTGCCAGAATCTATCATGTTTAACTCCCTTCCTTCATCCTATCAAGAAAGGTAGTCTCTCTTTGGTAATAATAATAATAAGCAAGAGGTATTAAAGTTTATAAGCTTGAGATAAGCTTTACTTGTATTATCATCTTTCAGTCCTCCTAATGCTATGACAAGATTGATAAAAAGTCAATTTTACAGACAAGGAAATTAAGACAGATTAAATTATTTGGTCAAAATTAACACCAGAGTATTCTGGTTTCAGCACCTATATTCTTATTAACCACTACTTTATTATAAGTAACTTTTTATGAATCTACACTTCCTCCAGAAGGTATCTTCTTCCAACACTTGAGCAATTGCTATTTCTTAAACTATCCTGCATTACCACAGTTTCCACCTGTCTTAGGTGAATTTGGCTGTTTCTTGCTTGTATTTCTGCCTTCTGTTGATCTTTTATCAGCAATCACTTCCCAACTTCCTGATGTGAACACTGCATCCTAGCGGCTGATAAATGTTCATGATCTGTAGGGGTAGAGTGGGTTGTCACTACTACCACCACCTAGCTCTTTGTGCATTAATCCACCAAAAAACCGAGTGCCTTAGTGGGACTAACATTGGTATGGATATTAACTATTGTCATGAAGTCATTCTCTAAGGTGCGATCACAGATTTCCCTCATTTAAAGCATGATTCACGTTTCTTACATGCCCCACCAATCTTTCAGCAGACCCTATCAGCTCTGTCTCTAAACGTATCACCGATTTCAGCCATCTTTTAAAGCTTCACAACTCTAGCCCTTGCCCATCCCACCAACATCTCTCCTGGCCTCCTTCTCCCACCTTAGCCCTCCTGTAGTGTGTTTTCTCCCCACAGCTCTTGAAGAGCCCTTGGACTGTTAACCAGCTTGTGTCTGCTCAAAACCCTCTAATCACTTTTTTTTTCTTTTTTGCTCCTCTCAGTCTTGGTTGCTGCATTCAGGCTTTCTCTAGTTGTGACTAGTAGGGGCTGCTCTGCTCTTTCTTGTGGTGTGCAGGCTCTAGGCCTGGGCTTCGGTAGTTAGGGTACGTGGGCTCAGTAGTTGTGGTTCAGTGGCTTAGTTGCTCTGAGGCATATGGGATCTTCTCAGACCAGGAATCGAACCCGTGTCCCCTACATTGGCAGGTGGATTCTTAACCATGGTACCACCAGGCAAGTCCCTTCTAATCACTTCCTGACTCAGGGTAAAACTCTCTCTTCAACCTCATCTCCCACAGAATCTCCCTTGCTTACTACTCTTTAGAACTAGTGGCTTCCTTCCTCTTTTTCAAACATGTCACATGGACTCCCATCTCAACACCTTTGTACTTGGTGACCCATTGAGTAACACCATGACTCCTTTTTCATTCCCTCACTTCCTTCAACCCCAGGGCATTATTACTTTATCAGAGAAAACTCTAAGGACATTCTGTCTTGTTTTTGTTTGTTTGTGTTTTTAGTTGAAAAATATTCATAGTTGATTTACAGTGTTGTGTTAATTACTGCCGTATAGCAAAGTGACTGGGCTTTACATACATTCTTTTTTTGTATTCCTTTCCATTATAGTTTATCCCAGGAGGTTGAATACAGTTCCCTGTGCTCTACAGTAGGAACTTGTTGTTTATCCATTTTATATATACCAGTTTGCATCTACTAATCCCAAACTCTGAATCCATCCCTCTCCCACCACCCTTCCCATTGGCAACCACCAGTCTATTCTCTACTCTTGATTCTGTTTCTGCTTAATTTGTGTCATATTTTAGATTTCACATATAAGTGATATCATATGATATTTGTCTTTCTTTTTCTGACTTGCTTCAATTACTTCACCTAACCAATCTCTAATTGCATCCATGTTGCTGGGCATGGCATTTCATTCTTTTTATGTCTGAGTAGTACTCCATTATATATATGTACTACATCTTTCTTATCCATTCAGTTATCAATGGTCATTTAGGTAGTTTCCATGTCTTAACTATTGTGAATAGTGCTTCTGTGAACATAGAAGTGCATGTATCTTTTTGAATTATAGTTTGCCTGGATATGTGCCCAGGAGTGAGATTGCTTAATCATATGATAATTCTATTTTTAGTTTTCTGAGCAATATCCATACTATTTTCCATAGTGGCTGAACCAACTTACATTCCCTCCAACAGTATAGAAGAGTTCCCTTTTCTCCAGTTCTCTCCAGCTTTTGTTATTTGTAGGCTTTTTTAAATGATGGCCATTCTGACCAACCTGAGGTGGTACCTCACTGTAGTTTTGATTTGTGTTTCTCTCATAATTAGCTATATTGGGCATCTTTTCATGTGTCTATTGGCCATCTGTACTTCTTTGGAGAAATGTCTCTTTAGGTCTTCTGCCCATTTTTTAATTGGGCTGTTTTGGTTTCCTTGTTGTTGAGTCATATGAGCTGTTTGTATATTTGGGAAATTAAGCCCTTGTCAGTTGCATCATTTGCAAATATTTACTCCTATTCTGTAGCTTTTCTTTCTTTGTGTGTGTGTGTGTGTGTGTGTGTGTGTGTGTTTACCATTTCCTTTGTTGTGTAAAACTTGTAAATTAGGTCCCATTTGTTTATTTTTGCTTTTATTTCTATAGCCTTGGGGTGGGGGGGAGCTGACGTAAGAAAACATTGGTGATTTATGTCAGAGAATGTTTGCCTATATTCTCTTCTAGGAGTTTTTATGGTGTCATGTCTTATGTTTAAAGCTTTAATCCATTTTGAGTTTATTTTTGTATATGGTGAGAGGGTGTGTTCAAACTTCATTGATTTTCATGCAGCTGTCCAACTTCCCCAACACCACTTTGTTGAAGAGACTGTCTTTTTACTGGTGTATATTCTTGCCTCTTTTGTCAAAGATGAATTGGGCCATAGATGTGTGGGTTTATTTTTTGGCTATTTTGTTTCATTGATCTGTATGTGTGTCTCTGTGTCAGTATGATGCTGTTTTAATTATTATTGTCTTGTAGTTTTTATTATTATTGCTTTGTAGTATTATCAGAAGTCTGGAATGGTTATACCTCCTGCTTTGTTCTTTTTCTTCAGTATGGCTTCCGCAATTCTGGGTCTTTTATGGTTCCATATGAATTTTAGGATTAGTTGCTCTAATATTGTGAAAAAGGCCATCCATAATTTGATAGATATCACATTAAATCTGTAGATTGCTTTGGGTAGTATGGCCATTTTACCGATATTAATTCTTCCAATCCAACAGCATGGGATAACTTTCTATCTCTTTGAATCATCTTCAGTTTCCTTTATAAATGTTTTATAGTTCTCAGTGTATAAGTCTTTCACTTCCTTGGTGTAGTTTATTCCTAAGTATTTTATTTTTTGGATTGTGATTTTAAAAGATACTTTTTTAACCTTCCTTTTCTGTTATTTCATTGTTGGTATAAAGAAATACAACCAATTTCTATATGTAAATCTTGTATCCTGCTACTTTGCTGAATTCATTTATCAGTTTTAGTAGTTTTTGTGTGGAGTCATTGAGATTTTCTGTATATAGTATCACATCATCTTCATATAATGAAAGTTTTACCTCTTCCCTTCTAATTTGGATACCTTTTATTTCTTATCCGATTGTTGTGGCTAGGACTTCCAATGCTGTGTTGAATAGAAGAGGTGAGAGTGAGCATCCTTGTCTTGTTCCAAACTTTAGTGGAAAGGCTTTGAACTTTTCACCATTGAGTATTATATTGGCTGTGGGTTTGTCTTTAAATAACTTTTATTGTTTTGAGGTATGTTCCCACTATACCCACTTTGATAAGTTTTTATCATGAATGGGTGTTGAACTTCTAAGGACATTTTTAAAGTAGCAGCTTTCTTCACACACTCCCTTTTGCCTTTACTCTGCCTTTTGTTTGCAGCAGTTATTACCAACTGATGTGTTTGTTCTGTTCGTTTTTTCCCCATTATCTGTCTTCCTCTTTGTCTCTCTCACTCACTTCTATGTCCTCATCCATTTAAACAATACTTGTCATGTGGAAGGGGCTGCATACACTTTAATGAATGTATATGGAATTTATAAAATGTAAAAATGATGAAGTTATTTATTCATACATTAGATTAATTTTATCATCAAATGTTATAGTCTAGTGTAGGACTGGGATGAGGGGGCCAAGATAGCAATCAACCTTATACAAGCCTAGGGTTGAATGTTGTGATGATAGCATGATAAGGGTGCATGAGCCTCTCAGAGAAAACAGACAGATTAAAATGAGGAATCAAAGAAGATTGACTCAAGAGATGACTTCATCCTCAAGAGACTGGAGAGCAACTAAAGCGTGTTGGAAGAATTACACAGACTTGCAATTAAAATGATTATTCTGATGTCTTGTAGAGGGAGGGTTTTAGTAAACAGCGATTAGCAGCAGAGAAACTAGTAAGAAGGCAGGGACATTCAGTAAGACACACAGGAAAAAAAAAAAAATCACGTTCTAATCAGAATGACTAAGATACAGAATATGGGAATACAGGAATATTTAAGAGAAAATTTGGCCTGTTGAGATCAATATGGAAGAATCCAGTAACAGTCAAGCCAAGAATGAAAGTGGGCCATTTTTGTTGTTGTTCTTTGTCTCTTGTTTGTGAATGCAATCTGAATCCGCAGTTTTAGAGAGTGTTCTGGGTATTTACATTGTATTTAGATGTTATTTGACTTCTACAGAAAGAGGAATACTCTTGACATACTAAGTAACATTTTTTATACCATTAACTATACTTGCTATGAACGCAAGAAATGACCTGATACATAGAGAGATTATTTGCAGTATAGAACCCTGCAGAATGGGAAGCAAACCCACAAAATGCAGTGCCCACCTTCTAACTGTGCATGACCAGGAGAGTGAAAGGAAAGTGAAAAGCAAATTCTTTTCAAGAGTAGGCCGCAACATCTTGCCTCATAAAGTTGTAAGTAAAGTTAAAAAAGCTTTATTCAGCTCCTTGTTGGGCAGTGGGTCCAATTATTGCAGAAGCCAATACCTGGCTAAGAGAACAAATGAAGTTTCTGTCCAAATATATTAAGACTCTTCAATAAAAGAGGCCTGTAGTCTATATTAACATTAATATTTATTTTGTTTGGCAACCAGAACATCATTCTGTTTGTTATAAAGTTATAAAGTAAAACTGAAGTGATTGTCATCTTTAAAAAGGGGGAGTTACATTTTTTAAAAAGTAAATTTGAATAAAACAAATGTGACTTGTTATCTTATATTCGATGTATTAGCCTGTTAAAATTCCTTTGTTGATTGATGGAACAAATGTTCATAGTGCTGGCGAACAGTGACACCTTTTATTTTTACTCCATGCTGTTTAACACTAAAGCAATAATCAAAATGTTTAGTTTCAAAACCAAAGTGGCTTGCATATATCAGTTGTTTTTTTTTTTTTAAATAGCAAGGCTTATAATGAAAAGCACAAGGATTCCATTCTTCCTCTAGACTCTCCATTTTAACCCCAAGCCCTATTCATCTGAGGCAGTACTTATTAACTCATCCTGTTTTTGTAATTCTCATGATTACTTCCATATCCATTTTTACTTTAGACATTGTCTATTGACTTCCTCTTATCATAAATAAAGATTTAGCTTCCTTAGACACCCACCTCTGCTCTCAATTTAGTTGTTAACCTCTGTAAGTGGCATTTTATAACTTTAAATGTTATATTTAAGTTTCTGTATATTATTCCAACAAAAATACATGCCATTTTTTATACTTATGGTAGTTTCTTACCTATAATCAAAGCAAAAATGTAAAAGCAACTTATTTTCACATTACTATGTAGTGTCTATAAAATGTTTTGGCCCTATTTGCTTAGATTTCTAATACAGGAGCTCCTGGTACTCAAACGTCATTTTTTGCAAAGCTGAAAATTGATAAAGGAGCCAGGCTTAACCTGACTGCTGAATTGTGTAAGTCCTTTTTAATGATGCCACCTTCTGCAGAGTAGGTTTGTTCTTGTAGGTCCTCTTGGTAATACTGCTGAGAATTCATAGCTGAGCCCCTCCACAGTAGGTTTTAGCAAACTATGGCCCATGGGCCAGATTGCTTGTTTTATTGGGACATAGCCCTATATACTTGTTCACTTATTGTCTACAGCTGCCCTTGTGTTCCAACTGCAGAATTAAGTCATTGCTATAGAGTTGGGATATTCCACATGCCTAAACTATTTATTATTTGGCTCTTGACAAAAAAATTTAAAAATTAAAAAAAGTAATAAATCCTGCTTCAGACTATTCTAAGACTAGAGCATCATCCAATGTATTCAGATTCTGCTATTTGAGTCCCTGCATTCCTAATCCTGTTCTCCTGCTTCCATTGGATTTATATATGAAACTCACTCTTTATCCTGGTCATTTAATTCAGTTAAAGCCACTGTTTTCTCTATCACAGGATCTTCCTCTTTTTCTTTTTTTAATTGGATATAGTTGCTTTACACTGCTGTATCAGTTCCTGCTGTACAGCAAAGTGAATCAGCCATATATGTGTATTTATGTCCCCTCTTTTCTGAATTTCCTTCCCAGTCAGGTCACCAGAGACCACTGAGTAGAGTTTCCTGTGCTATACAACGTGTTGTCATTAGTTATCTATTTTATACACTGTAGTGTGTATATGTCAGTACCAATCTCCCAATTCCTCCTACCCCCTTTTTCCCCTTAGTATCCATACATATGTTCTCTACATCAGTGTCTCTATTTCTGCTTTGCAAATAAAATCAACTATAGCATTTTCTAGATTCCACATGCATGTGTTAATATACAATATTTGTTTTCCTCTTTCTGACTTACTTTACTCTGTATGACAGTCTCTAGTTCCATACACATCTTTGCAAATGATATAGTTTGGTTCCTTTTTATGGTTGAGTGATATCCATTATATAGATGTATGGTATCTTCTCTATCTATTCTTCTGTTGATGGATATTTAGGTTGCTTCTACATCCTGGCTAGTAGTGCTGCAATGAACATTGGGGTTTATCATCTTTTTGAATTATGATTTTATCTGGGTATATGCCTAAGAATGAAATTTCTGGGTCATACAGGAGTTTTGTTTTTAGCATTTTAAGGAACCTTCATACTGTTCTACATAGTATGTACCAGTTTACATTCCCACCAGCAGAGTAGGAGGGTCCCCTTTTCTCCACATCCTCTCCATCATTCATTATTTGTAGATATCTTGATGATGGCGATTGTGGCTGGTGTGAGGTAGTTTTGTTTTACCTTTGCAGTTTTGATTTACCTTTCTTTAATAATTAGTGACGTTTAGCATCTTTTCATTTGCCTGTTTGCCATTGGCATGTCTTCTTTGGAGAAATGTCTTTTTAGGTCTTCTGCTGAATTTTTTTATTTTTTTATATATATTGAGCTAATTGTATATTTAGAGATTAAACCTTTGGCAGTTGCTTAGTTGGCATATATTTTCTCCCTTTCTGAGGGTTGTCTTTTTGTCTTGTTTATGGTTTCCTTTTCTGTGTAAGAGCATTTAACTTTAATTAGGAAGGATCTTTATCTTTTATTTGCCATCTTCATTTTGCTGGAACAAACCTTCCATTTGCTTCCTAATTGAGAGTGGAAACTTTGCAGATGAGTTATATTTTCTTTTATATCTGAACATGTCTTTCCAATAAATGCAATAAATAAGTAATCTGGGCATAGTATTGTAAGGTAAAAAATATTTTTCCCCCTGAATTTTAAAGGTATTACTCTACTATGCTTTAGCCAACAGCACTACTCCTGACCAATTCCATGTTAGAAGGATTCTACCTTGGAATTACATGTTAATGTGCCTCACACATACAGGCTCTTTCAGTCTGGAGGTGTTAGTTCTTTGAAAAATCTTTAGTAGTATTTTTGTGCAGTTTTCTTCATTTGAGTTCTCTTATACTCTCTGGAGTTGCTCTTAATTATTTATGGAAACCCTGGATTAAGTTTTTACCATCTTAAGCATTAAACTCATATATTTGGTGTCTGGTTTGTTCTTTGTAGATGTGTATTTGTTCTGTTTTCTAGCAGACTTCCTCAACTATACCTACCTATGTTTCAAGACTCTATTGAGTATTTTTTTCAACTATCATTTTAATTTCCACTTATTTCTCTAATTTTGTTATTTTCTCATTCTTTCAAGCATTGAGAATGTTCTTGATGGGTAGAATGTCTTCTTACACACCATCAAATTTTACTATATCTTCCCTGTTTACCTTTTATTATATTTACCTCCCTTTCATACTGGGGACTTTCCACATGTCCAGTGATGCCTGACTTTCCATTCATTTTCATGAGTGAAGCAATGATCAGAAGCTCTGAATGGGAGTGCAGGTGACATTTGGGGCAGTTAGGGAGCTGTTTTATTGAAGATACTCAAATGCCAATATGCAGTTTGTATTTTCCCCAAGAATTCTTTTTTTTTTTCTAGGAAAGAATCTTCCTATATTTTGTAGGAGTTAGTGGTCAGTGCTTCCTTTTAAAACTCTCAGTCTATGCCCTCACCCTGTTTGGAGCCCATCTCACTCGTGCCCTTTGACATAATGTGTGTACCTGAAGTAGGAGTCCATCTGTGGTTCTGCCATGTGAATTTTTCTTCTCTAACCAAAACCAATCTTTTCCTTTTTATACTCTACTACACGTGTTTTGGGCAAATTTTGGGATATAGTGAACGACAGGGAGGCCTGATATGCTGTAGTTCATGGGGTTGCAAAGACTCAGACATGACTTAGCAACTGAACAACACATGCTATACTCCCCAGTCATTTTCCATGTTTAAAAATTTGCAAAAATCTCATCCACTGAAGTCTCATCTCTGGTCCTTTGTCCTTAAGAACTATACCTAATTAGGGCTTCTCTTGTAGCTCAGTCAGTAAAGAATCTGCCTAGAGTTCGATTCCTGGGTTAGGAAGATCCCCTGGAGAATAAAATGGCAACCCACTCCAGTATTCTTGCCTGGAGAATCCCATGGACAGAGGAGCCTGGCAGGCTACAGTCCATGGGGTCACAAGAGTCGGACACGACTTAGCACTTTTTTTTTTTTTTTTAGTGTTTTTCTTTTCTATTTTTACAGGGGCATCAGACAGGGAAAGGTGATAAGCTATTATGTTTTAAATACACTACAAAATGAGAGGAACCCTGGAGATACCTCAAAAATAAATGTACTCTTCTATTATCTTCCAATATACACTGATTTCTGAGTCTCTTATTTTTAACCCCAGTCTCTTTTCATGTAATTTTTCGCAATGTGAAAAAAGACTATTAGAATTTCTTCCTATTTATCTTCCTAAATAAACTTTGAACACTTAACATTAAGAATCAATTAATAAACCATATTATTAAAAATATTTGTTTAAAGAACAGGTCGGGCTTACTTTTGATAAAATAAAACATAAAAACAAATGATGGATCACAAAATAGACTGATTTGCTTTTATCTAAAGATAGCAGCTAGTGTGTGGAAATACATACACTGACTAAATGCAATATATTACTCTTTAGTTGTTGATATTTTTTCTGTTGCTCTTTTCTAATCAAAAGAATCAAAATCCATGACAGGTGATATGCAACTTTTGTTTGTTCCATTAACATGGACATGAAATATTCCTGGCTCATGATTTTCTGTACAATGGAATTCAGAGGAATCATCTGGCCTTCCACTATTTAAAAAAGAAATAAACAATGACAACATTTTTTTTTCTTGTTTCCTTTGCAGTCTTATATGCCTGGTCAAAATGTTTTTTAAGACTTATGAGAATTCTAATGCTTGTTAATCTCAATTTTAATGTGTCATATGATATATACACATTATTATAAATGCATTTTTCTTTGCTTCTGTCTTCCATTGGCCTACTGAGTTTTTTAAATTTGCATATTTAAATTTGATTTTAAAATAAAGTGTCATTTAACTTAGAAAGTGCTTGAAACTTATAATAATGTTTCAGTTGTCCACCATTTCTTCAGCTTTTAATTTAATAAATAAAACTAGATGTTGTTTATGTGATTTTAGCAGATACTCTTGTAGAGCTCAAGTAGTAGAGTTGGACCCATTATTTTTCCTTTCAAACAGGATGACTGGTGTCATATAATCTAGGATGGCTACTGTTATTCGTGTCTAATTTGGGGACGCTGAAATTAATATGTCTTAAATCAGAGTTGCTGTTACCATACCAAGAGTATAGATTAAAAATCTAAAGATCTGCTTAATAAATACTTTCTTAGAATGCTAGCTTGATAAGAATTTTCAAGGTATATATTCCTTTACTGTTTATATCCTTAAGAAAAACAGGATTTTCTTACTGGGTGAGAGCTCTAATCTAACCCAGCAGTGAGAGTGGTACTAGTAGAAATTATGGAGAAGAGTGTGTTGTCTCCTTTGAGATTTCAAAACGTGTGGATATCCTCTGGACACCCCTGAGTTAATTAGTTCTATTACTATCAGTAGCTTATTTAAACAACCTTGGAGGTCCTACTATCTGTTAAATTTCCATAATTTGTTAGTTCAGTAATGTACATTTTTTTAATGTACATTAGTTTATATAAAGAGCTTAAAATGCTTAGTAGATACTTAGCTATTATTATTCTTCTTTTCCTATAATAGGCAATGAGTAAAAGTGTATTAAGGAATAGTAGTTTTTCATATATTTTTTAAATTATTCAGTTATTTATTTTTGGCTGTGCTGGATCTTCATTGCTGCACATGGGCTTTCTCTAGTTGGCGACCAGGGGCTACAGTCTAGTTGCAGTGTACAGCCTCTCACTGCAGTGGCTCTTTTATTGTGGAGCATGGGCCCTAGCACACGTGGGCTCAGTAAATGCAATGCAGGGACTTAGTTGCCCCACAGGGACTTAGTTGGCCCATGACATATGGGATCTTACTGGACCAGGAATTGAACCTGTGTCCCCTGCATTGGCAGGCAGATTCTTAACTACTGGACAACCAGGGAAATCCCAGTTTTCCCTAGTTTTAAAATAGCCATGCTCAAGCACAAAAGGTTACTTATTCTGGCATTTTATAAACAATATTTTCATAATTTCTAAAGTGTCATTCAACTTTAGGGATAACAATCCTGGATTTAGTTTCTTTAATCTCTCAACAAGGAGGTATATAACAACAGTCCAAAAATGGAGAGCAAAAATTAACAGTAGAAGTAAAATCAAAGTTGATAAATCTGCCAATATGGTAGGAATTTTTTATACTTCCTTTAATAATTGCTAAAGTGAAAGTGAAAGTCACTCAGTCATGTCTGACTCTTTGTGACCCCATGGACTATATAGTCCATGGGATTCTCCAGGCCAGAATACTGGAGTGGGTAGCCTTTTCCCATCCCCAGGGGATCTTCCCAACCCAGGGATTGAACCCAAATCTCCCTATATCAAGTAGGAAAAAAAAAAAAAAAATCTGAGGCTAGAAGGAGTGAGCAATACAATTAAATTCTGTCTGATGAATGTATAGATAAAATAATAAACCTAAATTTACTAAATTGTGTTCCCTTTTTTTATTTTTAAGTTATTACAAGATATTGGCTCTATTCCCCATATTTTACAATATGTCCTTGTAGCCTATCTTATACCTACCTAACTTTGTACCTCCGACTCCCCCATCCCTGTGTACCCCTCCTCCCTCCTCTCCCGACTGGTAACCACTAGTTTGTTCTCTGTATCTGTGAATCTGCTTTCTTTGTCATTGTTTTATTCACTAGTTTGCTATAATTTTCAGATTCCACATATAAGTGATATCATATGGTATTTGTCTTTCTTTGTCTTATTTCACTCAGCATAATGCCCTCCAAGTCCATCCATTTGTGTTTTTTTCTTTGTGTGTATATATATATATATATATACACATACATACATACATATACATACATGTGTACATATATATACATATACATACATATATACATACACATATATACATATATATACACACACATATATACATATATATACATATATCCAGGAAAGGAATTGCTAGATCATACACATTTGATGATAAACTATTTTAAATAATAGAAAAATGTGAGACTGCAAAGGTCTTTAAAAAAAGAGACAAGTTATGTTATATGTAATAACATAGAAACTGTGTGTACTATAATAGTTCATAAATAGTCTTAATTGTGTATTTGTTCAGTAGCTCAGTCATGTCCAACTCTTTGCGACCCTGTGGACTGTAGCCCACCAGGTTCTTCTGTCAATGGGATTTTCCCAGCAAGAATACTGGAGTGTGTAGCCATTTCTTCCTCCAGGGAATCTTCCAGACCCAGGGATCAAAACCAAGTCCTTTGTGTCTCCTGCACTGCAGGCACATTCTTTACTGCTGAGCCACCAAGGGGAGCCCAGATGAGCTTAATTATATACAGAAAAAAGTATATATTAAAGTATTTGTACAAGTTTAAAAAAAATACTGTAAACTTTATTCTTTGGATATAGATTAGAAGTATACACACCAAAATGATACTGCATTCAGATTATTTGGCCTGAGGGTGATTTCTTCTCTTCTTTCAAATTTTTGCTCTTGCAAACGTTCTCATGTTAATATCACTGAATTTAGGTAGCATCCTTTAATTGACACCTTGTGTAGTTTAATTGGCAATAGCATTTCCTTCCTCAGTTAGTTCAATCACTCAGTCATGTCCGACTGTTTGCTACCCCATGGGATGGAGAACACCAGGCTTCTCTGTCTATCACCACCTCCCAGAGCTTGTCCATTCAGTCAGTGATGCCATCCAACCATCTCATCCTCTGTTGTCCCCTTCTTCTCCTGCCTTCAGTCTTTCCCAGCATCAGGGTCTTTTCCAATGAGTCAGTTCTTTGCATCATGTGGCCAAATATTGGAGCTTCAGCTTCAACATCAGTCCTTCCAATGAATATTCAGTACTGATTTCTTTTAGAATTGACTGATTTGATCTCCTTGCAGTCCAAGGGACTCTCAAGAGTCTTCTCCAGCACCATAGTTCAAAAGCATCAATTTGTTGGCTCTCAGCTTTCTTTATGGTTCAACTCTCACATCCATACATGACTACTGGAAAAACCATGGCTTTGACTAGATGGACCTTTGTCAGCAAAGTAATGTCTCTGCTTTTTAATATGCTGTCTGGGATTGTCATAGCTTTTCTTCCAAGCAGAAAGCATCTTTTAATTTCATGGCTGCAGTCACCATCTGCAGTGATTTGGAACCCAGGAAAACAAAGTCTGTCACTCTTTTCGTTGTTTCTACTCACCATGAAGTGATGGGACTGGATGCCATGATCTTCGTTTTTTGAATGTTGAGTTTTGAGCCAGCTTTTTCATCTCCTCTTTTACTTTTATCAAGGGATTCTTCTGTTGCTCTTCACTTTCTGCCATAAGGATGGTTTCTTCTGCATATCTGAGGTTATTGATATTTCTCCTGGCAATCTTGATTACAGCTTGTACTTCATCCAGCCCAGCATTTTGCATGATGTACTCTGCATATAAGTTAAATTAGCAGGGTGACATTAGATAGCCTTAACGTACTCCTTTCCAAATTTGGTACCACTCTGTTGTTCCATGTCTGGTTCTAACTGTTGCTTCTTGAACCTCATACAGATTTCTCAGAAGGTAGGTAAGGTGGTCTGGTATCCCCATCTCTTGAAGAATTTTCCACAGTTTGTTGCGATCCACACAATCAAAGGCCTTGGCATAGTCAGTAAAGCAGAAGTAGATGTTTTACTGGAACTCTCTTCATTTTTTGATGATCCAGCAGATGTTGGCAATTTGATCTCTGGTTCCTCTGCCTTTTCTAAATCCAGGTTGAACATCTGGAAGTTCTCGGTTCACATACTGTTGACACCTGGCTTGGAGAATTTTGAGCATTAATTTGCTAGCATGTGAGATGAGTGCAATTGTGTGGTAGTTTGAACATTTCCTTCCTATAAGTACATATAATAGTGGTATACATTGCCATCTAGAACTCAGTGAAAATATCTCTTGAATAAATAAAATAATAAACCATAATTTTTTAAAAAGATGAAATATGAAGTCTTCTGAAAGATGACACTGAATAAAAGTTTGCCTAAAATAATGCTTGCATTAGTGAAAATAACACTTTAATTTGAAAAAAAAATCTTTTTAATGTTTACTTTATTAGAACATGTGCCTGTTATTATCCCTTGAGAATAATCACATTAAAATGTCTACAATTCTGAATTATGGTTTAATTTGCAAAGGTAATAGTTATTATTTATGTATATATTCTTCAGTTTAAGATAAAATGAACTAATATTATAGTTTTATTATACACCTTTGATATATATTTAATATAGCTGTTCAAAGTCTTTATTACTGTTAAAGAATTGTGTAATATCTTTTTAAATAGTAACTCAGTACTCTCATTGGCTTTTGTAATCAAAATAATCATCTCTGTATTTTTGTAAAGCTGCTTTTTCTCTCACTTTTGAAAACATTTTGACCACTACAGCTGACAGTCCACTAACTTCTCTTAGTCACGCTTGTCTAAACACAAGTCCTCCACTGTGAATACTGATCATGTTTATTGCCTGACTGAATTCCAAAATGTCTTATTTGTGCTAGTGCAGGAATTCACATGTACTGGTGGAAATGATATGATCTCATGGTTTCCTGCTTAAGTAACACTTGAAAATGTTTAGTGTGTACTTTGACATAAAAGTTTCAATACTGTGAAGGTGTCTCTCCTGAAGATGTCCATCCAGTTGCGCATTCAGTAAATGTTAGAAACATGCTGTTCACAATGATGGACACTGGGGATTAAAATGAAGACAAAATCCCCATGCTCAACATTTTCACAGTGTAGTGGAGAAATGAATTAACAGAAACTTACAACTAATGAGAGAAGTGTTGTTAATAAAAGAATATAAAAAGAGGGCATTGGAGAGTAATAAAGAGTCATGCTTAAAAGGAGGATACTATCCAGCCTAAAATGGAAACTAATATTTGAGAACTCACTCTATGCTAAAAGCCATCCATGTATTCAGTTCGGTTCAGTTCAGGTCACCCACTCAGTCATGTCCGACTCTTCGTGACTGCATGGACCGCAGCCCGCCAGGCCTCCCTGTCCATCACCAACTCCTGGAGTTTACTCAAACTCATGTCCATTGAGTCAGTGATGCCATCCAACCATCTCATCCTCTGTCGTCCCCTTCTCCTCCTGCTTTCAATCTTTCCCAGCATCAGGGTCTTTTCAAATAAGTCAGCTCATTGCATTAAGTGGCCAATGTATTGGAGTTTCAGCTTCAGCATCAGTCCTTCCAATGAACACTCAGGACTGATCTCCTTTAGGATGGACTGGTTGGATCTCCTTGCAGTCCAAGGGACTCTCAAGAGTCTTCTCCAACACCACAGTTCAAAAGCATCAATTCTTCGGCACTCAGCTTTCTTTATAGTCCAACTCTCACATCCATACATGACTACTGGAAAAACCATAGCCTTGACTAGATGGACCTTTGTTGGCAAAGTAATGTCTCTGCTTTTTAATATACTATCTAGGTTGGTCGTAACTTTCCTTCCAAGGAGTAAGCGTCTTTTAATATCATGGCTGCAGTCACCATCTGCATTGATTTTGGAGCCCCCAAAAATAAAGTCAGCCACTATTTCCACTGTTTCCCATCTATTTGCCATAAAGTGATGGGACCAGATACCATGATCTTAGTTTTCTGAATGTTGAGCTTTAAGCCAACTTTTTCACTCTCCTCTTTCACTTTCATCAAGAGGCTCTTTAGTTCTTCACTTTCTGCCATAAGGGTGGTGTCATCTGCATATCTGAGGTTATTGATATTTCTCCCAGCAATCTTGATTCCAGCTTGTGCTTCATCCAGTCCAGCATTTCTCATGATGTACTCTGCATATAAGTTATCCATGTATTATCACAAATTAATGGCTTAATAAAACACAAATTAATTGTTTTATAGCTCTGGAGGTCAGAAGTCCAAAATCTGTCTCAACAGGTTAAACTCAGTGAGTTGACAATATTGATTCATTCTGGTCACATCAGGGAAGAATCCGTTTCCTTGACTTTTCTAGCTTCTAAAGATCTCCTGCTCTCCTTGGCTCATGGTCTCTTCTCATCTTGAAAGCAACACAGCATCTTCAAATCTCTGTCTGACTTCTCTTACTTCTGTTTTCATCATCTCATCTTCTCTGAATCTCCCTCTTGTCTCCCTTTGATAAGAACTTTTATGATTACATTGGACCCCAGCTGATTATCCAGGATAATCACATCTTATTCCCTTTTGCTGTATCAGGTGACATAGTCACAAATTCTTTGGATTAAAATGTGAACTACTAAATGAATTAAAGGATGAAGACAGGAAAGCAGGTTTTAAGAGATATTCTGGATTGAATTGTATCACCCCAACCATGAAAATTTGTATGTTAAAGGCCTATTCCCTCAATGTGACTATATTTGGAAATAAGGCTTCTAGGTTTTAATTAAAGTTAAATGAGACCATAAGGATGGGGTCCTAATCTGATAGGACTGGTGGCTTTACAGGAAGAGGAAGAGAGAGGTCTCTTCTCTCTCCTTAGCCTCACCAAGGAAAGGACATGAGGACACAGTGAGAAGGTGGCTGTCTACAAGCCAAGAAGACAACTCTCATCAGGAACCCAATCATCTGGTACCATGATTTTGGATTTCCAAGCCTTCAGAACTGTGAGAAAATAAATTTCTGTTGTTTAATCTATGTAATTCGTGCTATATATTTAACAGTAGCCCAAACTGACTACTATAGGAGATAATGACAGGGTTACCCTTAGGGGACCTCTGCAAGTGTGCTAAGTCACTTCAGTCACGTCCAACTCTTTGTGACTCTATCGTCTGTAGCCCGCCAGGCTCCTTTGTCCGTGGGGTTCTCCAGGCAAGAATACTGGAGTGGGTTGCTGCGCCCTTCTCCATGGATCTTCCTGACCCAGGGATCGAACCCATGGCTCCTGTGGCTCCTGCATTGCAGACAGATTTTTTACCACTGAGCCACCAAGGAATGGTGTCTGCACATCTGTTGTTCAAGGGAAAAGTCTAAGCTACAAGTATAGATTTGGCAGTAGATGGTGAAAGATATCACCCTGAGATAATGTGTGCACTGAAAAGTGAATATAGCCAAGAAAATAACCATGCATTTCTAGTAACGTAATATCCAAGGCAGAGTGCTCAGCAGCCTGATTATGGGAAGAGAGACTGGCAGATGGTTGAATTGGTCCTAGGCTTCATTTGCAGGGAAGGGCTGGCCTCGGGGCTAGTAGAAATATGTAGTAACAATAGGAGCTTCCAAAGACAAGTTGTAGGGTACTTTTATGACTTATAATTCTGGAAATCAGTTAGTCATGTTTTATAGATAAGGAAACTGCAACTCGAAAACATTGAGTAACTTTCTTTGGGTCACAGAGATTTTTTTTAATTAGATTTTATTTCTAAAATGGTTCTTCTAATGACAGCTTAGAGAATCAATTTTGATAGAGCATCAGGCAGAGTTTTGAAATGCAAATATTTTTTAGCCTAAAGAGGAGCTCTGTCCATCTGCCTTGAGGGAAGAAAGCAGGTGGTATGAGATGCCCATGGTAGGAGCTGATATTCTGGATTAAAAAAGTGTTCTAGGACTAAAGTATCAGAGAGTTTGAAAAGTCAAAATATATGAATAAGAATATTTAATAAGTAAGTAATATACTGGACTTCATGATGTCAAAAGTAGAAAAAACTTTAACCTTCTTGAGGACAGATTCTTATTCATGAGTGTGCTTTAGCAGAAAAGAATAAAAACTTGCTCAAAAAGAAAAAGAGGCTGTCTGATGTTTGGAATGTGTGTGAGAAAAAATGGATGTGTTGCTGAATCTATTCACTAAAGAAATCCTTACCCATTGTTTGATAAGGAAGCCATTCTCGTGTCTTGCAGAAATCTTACTAACTGGCCTAGGCTTTAAGAACCCGATAGTGAAGGATACTTAACAGTGATAAAACATTTAACATGTACTCTATGGTATCAGTGTAACTTTAGAAGACTCGATGGTTACGTGGAACTTTTCTTAGACTCAAAAATCTTTGCAAAAATTTGCACATTTATCTTTATCTCTCAAGGAGTAGAGAGGTGGTAGATATTTAACCTATCCAAAATGATACTAAGGCAGGAAAAAGTAATATGACTTCCTCTAATGCCACAAAACAAATCAGTGGTGAGAACAGAAATAGAAGCCCTGACTTATAAGAGCCTGTCCTCTTCCGTGTCTCAGTCGACTCTTCCCATAGACAAGCATTGTTAAGACACAAGAAATCTTGCTTTGTGTTGAACCTTCCTATGAAGTTGAATCAGAAGCATTCAAATATCATTTCAACTGGTGTGAGATTATGTTTTTAAAATGATGTTGTTCTCTTTCATATGTAGAAGGTGTGCTATGTATCAGGAAGAAATCAGACAGAATTAGTCATAAGGATTATGACATTTCATCTTTGAATGACAGACAGTGAGTACAATTGGATAGGTGACCCTGCTTATGACATTAATAATAATGGAATTTACCTTAAGACCTCAAGAGACTCATAAATCCCTCTAGAACTGAATTAAAAATCTGTTTTATGTTTTTCCTCTACACCTCTTCTTTTTTAACTCTTTGTATGACACTTCAAAATATTCTTCCTGTTGCCTTTATACTCAGAAATGAAACTGGATTGTTTGCAGTTAAGTTAAAAAAAAAAAAAGAACCTGAATACAGAAGGTATTGAGGTATCTCTTAGCTGTACACAATGAAGGAAAAGCAAAAGACACTATGCACATTATAAAAGTTTACATACAGGGACATTTTTACTGTCTCTAAGATATCCTAACTTTAAATCTAGAGTTATAGTTTCCCCTCATTCATTCATTTCATTTATTCAACAAGTATTAAATAAGTGCTTATTATGTACTAAGCACTGAGAGTACAATAGGAAATAGAGACAATTAAGGCCCATGTCATCATGACTTAGATTACAATTGACAGAATGGGGTTAAGGGGAGGTGTACAAATGGAGAGATAGTTAGTAGATGAGTAAACTAATTAAAAATGAATTTCAAAGATAATTCCACATAGTCAAAAGTGCTATACAGTAAATATGTTACGCTAATACTCTCAAGTCAAAGACCCCAGGAACATACTCTAGTTGGAAAAACTGTATTTATTGCTCATTTCAGCAAGGGAGAACACACACCATGTGGAACTATAGTGTGTGTCATTAAGAGGGTGTTAGAACCTATTAGAGCAATTGGGCTTTGGTTGGGTGATTTTGGAGAGAGTCTAAGGAAGCAAGAGTTTGCTCTAGATTAAATGCTATCAGAAAGTGGCAAGCCTGCAATTAAATATCTGTGCTCCTTGCCTCCTGTTCACCTTGAGATGTCCAAAAACACAAGGTCTTACACTGAACAGGTAAGATTGACAGACACTTATTCATTCCATATACTCACAGCCTAGGAAGGGGGGACACCACATGTTGCATAGGGCTACACGGACAGAGGTTACACTTGGGAACCCAGTGGACAACTGGGGTTGTGGGAGTTTGGCTTTATAGTGACAAGAAGGTAGGGGACCCCTCCAGTACCCTCAGAAGGATATGATTGGCTTGCTGGAATCATTCCACAGGCTGGCATAAGAGTAAAGCATGCCACTCAGAGGTGAGGAGGAACTGCATCTGAAATGTTTAAGGCAGGTTGCTTGACCTTATCTGTGGGAGCAGAGTGAGAAAGAAAACTCATGGTAAAGCCATCTGAGGTCCTACCTATTTCCCCCAGGTGTCAGATAGCACATAGTTTTAAGACATTTCATAGTATGTAAGTGAATCTTATCTACAGGGAGGGGAGATGAGAACAAGAAAAAGGTTATATTGTTCTTCAGTCACTAAGTTATGTCCAACTCTTTGCATCCCCTTGGACTGTAGCACACCAGGCTTCCCTGTCCTTTACTATCTCCCAGAGTTTTCTCAAATTCATGTCCATTGAGTTGGTGATGCCATCCAACCATCTCATCCTCTGTTGCCCCCTTCTCCTCCTGCCCTCAATCTTTTTTAACATCAGGGTCTTTTCCAGTGAGTCAGCTCTTCCCATGAGGTGGCCAAAGTATTGGAGCTTCAGCTTCAGTCCTTCCAATGAATATTCAGGATTGATTTCCTTTAGGATTGAGTGATTTGATCTCCTTGCTGTCCAAGGGACTCTCAAGGGTCTTCTCCAGCACCACATTTGAAAACATTAACTCTTCAGCACTCAGCTTTCTTTGTAGTCCAACTCTCACATTTGTACATGCTGCTACTGCTAAGTCACTTCAGTCGTGTCCAACTCTGTGCTGCAAAAACCATAGCTTTAACTATATAGGCCTGTGTTGGCAAAGTGATGCCTCTGCTTTTTTAATAAGCTATCTAGCTTTACTTCCAAGGAGTAAACATCTTGTAATTTCATGGCTGCAGTCACCATCCACAGTGATTTTGGAGCCCAAAGAAATAAAATCTGTCACTACTTCTACTTTTTCCCCATCTATTTGCCAAGAAGTGATGGGACTGGATGCCATGATCTTAATTTTCTGTATATTGAGTTTTAAGCCAGCTTTTTCACTCTCCTCTTTTACCCTCAGCAAGAGGTTCTTTAGTTCCTTTTCATTTTCTGCCATTAAAGTGGTATCATCTGTATATCTGACATTGTTGATATCACTCCCAGCAATCTTGACTTGTTTGTGAGTCACGCAGCCTGGCATTTTGCATGATGTACTCTACATATAAGCTAAATAAGTAGAGTGACAATATATAGCCTTAATGTACTCCTTTCCCAATTTTGAACTAGTTCATTTTTCCATGTCTGGTTCTAACTGTTGCTTCTTGGCCTGCGTACAGGAGGCAGGTAAGGTGATCTGGTATTCTCATCTCTTTAAGAATTTTTCACAGTTTGTTGTGATCCACACAGTCAAAGGTTTTAGTGTAGCCAATGAAGCAGAAGTATTTGGTTGGTACAAAAGTAATTTCAGTTTCAGACCCTGAATTTGAAATCATCTTAACTAGGCCCAGACACATCTTTATTAATCAAAATAGGAACCATGGAGAAAGCATTTTCTGCCTCCTGCTGGTTGTGAAGCACAACCAATGCTTGAAAGTTGAACGAATTGGACTACGAAGTTTTGCCTCAACCACCATATTCACTTGACCTCTCACCAACCGACTACCACTTCTTAAAGGATTTTGACAACTTTTTGCAGGGAAAATGCTTCCACAACCATCAGGAGGCAGAAAATGCTTTCCAAGAGTTCACTGAATCCTGAAGCATGGATTTTTATGTTACAAGAACAAACAAATTTATTTCTCATTGGCAAAATTATGTTGATTGTAATGGTTCCTATTTTGATTAATAAAGATGTGTCTGGGCCTAGTTAAGATGATTTCAAATTCAGGGTCTGAAACTGAAATTACTTTGTCACCTTCCAATGGTTGGCCACTATGTTCCTCATCTTCAAGGCTCCCATCTCCTTTGCAAAACTTCTTGAACCACCACTGCACTGTACATTTGTTAGCAGTTCCTGGGCCAAATGCATTGCTGATGTTGCCAGTTGTCTCCGCTGCTTTTATGACCCATTTTGGGCTCAAAATAAAAAAAGAAATCGTTCTAATTTGCTTTTTGTCTAACATCAATTCCATAGACTAAAATACATATAAAATAAGCAAAAAGTAATGTCATTAGCAAAAAACATAAAGCAAGAAATATGCATAAAAATGATGTATAACATAGCCATATTTAATTAAGAATGTATTCCAATATCAAATGACAAATTTCAACAATGCAAAACCGCAATTACTACCAACCCAACAGAGCTGAAGAATTGATGCTTTTGAACTGTAGTGTTGGAGAAGACTCTTGAGAATCCCTTGGACAGCAAGGAGATCCGACAAGTCCATCTGAAAGGTAATCAGTCCTGAATATTCGTTGGAAGGACTGATGCTGAAGCTGAAACTCCAATACTTTGGCCACCTGATGTAAAGAACTGACTCATATAAAAAGACCCTGATGCTAGGAAGGATTGAAGACGGGAGAAGGGGACGACAGAGGATGAGATGGTTGGATGGCATCATTGACTCAATGGACATGAGTTTGAGTAAACTCCAGGAGTTGGTGATAGACAAAGAGGACTGGCATGCTACAGTCCATGGGGTCGCAAAGAGTCAGACATGACTGAGCAACTGACCTGAACTGAACTGAATAGATATTTTTTCAAAAGTTCATTTAGATTTTTTCATAATATGTAGTGAAAAGCCTGCGGAAACTTTTTGGCCAACCCAGTAATTGGTAGAGAAGTAGCAATCACTCATTTTAGCCATGAGAGTAGGAGATGTTTAGTATTTTGGGCAATGTGACTTTGTGTTTTTTTTCTGTGATTAGGCAAAATGATGCAGTAGCCTTGCTCAGTCTCATTATATTGTGTCTCAGAGTAACCTTGATGAGGTTGGTATGATGTCTGATAGGAGAATAACAGCCCAGCTCTGAGAGTGAGGCTGGCTTCCCATTGCAGAGCTGCTTTTTTTTTTTTTTTTTTCTTATTTGGAGGGACCTGATATTGGTGGGGCAGATCCCCTGGAGGAGGAAATAACAACTCAGTCCAGTATTCTTGCCTGAAAAAATCCCATGAACAGAGGAGCTGAGTGGGCTACAGTCTATGAGGTCACAAAGCATAGGATGCAACTGAGCATGTATGCACAGTATTTGGGAAATTAAATCAGACGAGTTAATCAGAAAAAAATTTCTGAAGAGGGGAAAGCTTGGCATTTACTGCTTATATGTAGCCATCACATAGAGAAGAACTGAGGAGAATGGGGAAAAGGGGGGACAACTTCTGGAGGGCATTCCTGTCAGAGGGAAACAGCATGTGTAAAGTAACATCTCGTTATACCTGAGAGGTAATGTTTGAAAAAAATACATCAGAAGTGTGAATCTTTGCTTCAGTGATTCTCAAGGGATTGGAGGTAAGGGAGTTCCAGAATCTCAAAACAGCGGGAGTAAAATCTCGGAAAGTCTCCAGGGGATGAAAGGGAAAGAAAGAAAGGGAAGTCGCTCAGTCGTGTCCGACTCTTTGCGACCCTGTGGACTGTAGCCTACCAGGCTCCTCCGTCCATGGGATTCTCCAGGCAAGAATACTGGAGTGGTTTGCCATTTCCTTCTCCAGGGGATCTTCCCAACCCAGGGATCGAACCCAGGTCTCCCACATTGGAGGCAGACGCTTTAACCTCTGAGCCGGGGGATGGTGATATGACAATTCTCCAAGACAGATTGTCCATTGTTGCCTCTACCCTGCTCCACAGTTTTAGTTAGACCGTCTAGACTTTACGTGGAAAATCCAATTGATAATTGATAATTTAGTATGACCCTATATATCATACAATAAAATTGCTTGTCCAGAAAGGTTTTACCACCATCCAGGGAAATAGATGGGATTGTTAGCATGTGCATGGGCTGTCAGTGACAGATCAGTTATCCTAGATATATTTTTCTTTACTCTCTTGAAACTAGATAGACTGTAGTGATTTTTCCAGTACTTCTAACATACAGAGTGTTTAAGTGAGGTCTCTTCTTCCATTTTATAGTGAAGAATTCCTAATAATATGGTTTTATCGTTCCATCTACCTGTGCATATCCAGTTGATGTGTTTAAACACTATATAATTGTGGGTTTGAAGACATCATTATTACCAAATGCAAATTTAGCATACTAACACAAAATATATTAACAATGATAAATATGCCAAACAGCAGAGAATATTAATTATAACCACACACTCTAAAGCCAGATTTCCTGGGTTCAAATTACAGCTCTACCACTTTGTAGTTATGTTACCATGAACAAGTTACTTAGCTCATATGCCTCAGTTTCTTCTATAATGTGAAGATAATAATGGTACTCACCTCAAAGGTTTGTTGTCAAAATTAAAATATATTTAAGTTTTTAGACTGGCTCATGATAAGCATTTCATAAGTGCTGCTGCTGCTGCTGCTAAGTTGCTTCAGTCGTGTCCGACTCTGTGCGATCCCATAGACGGCAGCCCACCAGGCTCCTCCGTCCCTGGGATTCTCCAGGCAAGAACACTGGAGTGGGTTGCCATTTCCTTCTCCAATGCATGAAAGTGCAAAGTGAAAGTGAAGTCGCTCAGTCGTGTCCGACTCTTAGTGACCCCGTGGACTGCAGCCTACCAGGCACCTCCATCCATGGGATTTTCCAGGCAAGAGTACTGGAGTGAGTTGCCATTGCCTTCTCCATAAGTGCTAGCTGTGTGATAATGATGGTGACATTGTATTGGTAAAAGAAAAAAAAGTATTTAACAACATATTTCTATATTTGATGTGTTATTTATAAACTAACCAGTATATATAAAAGTTAAAAATCTTATTAAGGAACTAATCATCTTACCTGTGATAATGTATAGGGCCTCTACTCTTGCTTTAAGGAAATCATAGAATGGATTAGTTTTTGGCAATATCTTAAAATATGCATTTAATTTACAATATTTTTTCCTCTTTGACTGATTTGTCTGATTCATCCAGGCCTACCACAGATAAGGGTTTTATTACATTCTATGACTGAATTTTTTGGACTTTGCCTAAAGGATGCATTAGGAGTCAGCTCTTTAATTGAGGTGGCCATATTTAGTGTCACTGAAATAAGTGTGATAACAGCTTGATCACGCGAAGCTTGACATGAAGAAAATACCTGCTTGGTGTTAATAAGATATTTGAATTTCAGACAACAGAAGACCAAAGAAAATTGCCACTCTGACTGTCTTGATAAAATACCAACAGAGCTTGCTATTCATTTCAGTATATGCAAAAGTTTATTTGAATTACTGTGAAATGTTAACAGAAAGTCACTTGCAGTCTGGGCTCATGGCAGGCGAGAGGTATTAAAATATTGTTGAATCTTTATATATACTCACAAGTTTATTAAGGTAAAATAAAAGGAAGAAGAAAACTATATTTGTTCTTGATCTTCATTAAAACAAACCAGAGTGATCTGAAGAGAAATTTCAAGTATTTTAGTAGGCCTGGATATATCAGACATTAATTTAAACACATACCTTTACTCTCAAGGTTCACAGCCTCAATAGAAAAGTGTAGAAAGTTTCTATCAATAACCAATTTTTTTATGTCCAAGAGAAAATCTTTAAAAAATTAAAAATATTATTACAACCAAAACTGGTAATTATGGCTTCTTTTTCCTGTGAGCATGCACACATGTGCCCAGCCATGTCCAGCTCTTGGCGACCGCCAGGCGCCTCTGTCCATGGAATTTCCCTAAGAATACTGGAATTTCCAGCTAAGAATACTGGAGTGGGTTGCCATTTCCTTCTTCAGGGGATCTTCCAAATTTAGGGACTGAACCCATGTCTCTTGTGTCTTCGACACTGGCAGGTGGATTCTTTACCACTGGCACCACCTGAGAAGCCCCAGTGAACATAAAGAACATTTAACTTCCAACATGTTGAGAGCATCATTAAGTAAAAAAACAAACAAAAAAACTATTCTTGTTTTAATGTCAAATTATGTAAGATTTACCCGATATCACTAGCACTGAATTTAGGGACCACATTCTAGTCAGTTTTTTTGTTTGTTTGTTTATTATTTATCATATATATAAAAAATTCTTGCTAGACTTCTTTCTATTTCTAATGAACACGTTTGCACATAATTTAGGAAGCAAAGTTTTGGCTTTTCCTTTTCAGTTTTTCACTTAGAAAAAAATCTTAGCATCTATACCAAAAGGTAGTTAATATTCATGAAGAGTCAATGTTCAGTTGACGGTAATGAATTGGTCCAAAGAAAATATGGATAATTGAAATTTATGGTGCTGTAAAAATTAAATTTTATCCTCTACACTTAAACTTACATAGCATCAAGCTACTGTCCAGAACTGCTAGCTAATAAACCAACTGAAGATATTTTAATTTTCATTTCTTTCACCTTTAAGACTTATATAACTTAAAGCACCTGAATAGTACTTTACAGTTTATAAGCACTTTTACATATATTACTACTTTTGATCTTTTCGGTTTCCTTATGGGGAAGGGACATTTACAGAATTACAAAAGGTTTTATTATATTTACTTCCTAGATAAACTGTTGATCAAACATCATACTCTTACGTTAATGCAGGGAATTGATTATAGAAAAATGGTCTGGAATGTCAAGCTTTATTGAATTTATTGAATTGCATGACAAAGCCTCTGACCTCATTTCCCACAATAACCCCTGTAGTCAGCCTTGTCTCCTACTGCCCTATCCATATCACTGTTTACTGTTTCTGATCTTTGAATCTTTGTCTTCATTTCCCTCTCTCCATATACCCTTGTCTGAAATCTTGCTGCTTTTCTTGAGTATACAAATCCTACCAGTCAGTCAAGGTCCAGCAAAAGTTCCATCTTCTTAAAGAAGTCTTCCAGCTCCTATAGTTCTTACTGAAATAATACAGCATTTGCAGGCATTGGTTCTCAGGTCCCCAAGTGTTTCATTGTTCAGTGTTTCATCTAAATTCACCCAACAGATTATAAGCTGAAAAGAACAGACATCAACTCTTATACATATTTGAAACCCACGGCACTCTAACACTAGATACATTTGTAGTAAATTCATAATAATTATTTGTCTGTTTTTTAATCTGTCCATTGGAGCCATTGCTGAACTATAGATGATCTTGCTGTTCAGTTTTGTTCAGTTCAGTACAGTCGCTCAGTCGTGTCCGACTCTTTCCGACCCCATGAACCACAGCGTGCCAGGCCTCCCTGTCCATCACCAACTCCCAGAGTTTACCCAAACTCGTGTCCGTTGAGTCAGTGATGCCATCCAACCATCTCATCCTCTGTCGTCCCCTTCTCCTCCTGCCCTCAATCCTTCCCAGCATCAGGGTCTTTTCCATTGAGTCAACTCTTCACATGACGGGGCCAAAGTATTGGAGTTTCAGCTTCAAATTCAGTCCTTTCAATGAATACCCAGGACTGATCTCCTTTAGGATAGACTGGTTGGATCTCCTTGCAGTCCAAGGGACTCTCAAGAGTCTTCTCCAACACTACAGTTCAAAAGCATCAATTCTTTGGCACTCAGCTTTCTTCACAGTCCAACTCTCACATCCATATATGACTACTGGAAAAACCATAGCCTTGACTAGATGGACTTTTGTTGACAAAGTAATGTCTCTGCTTTTTAATATGCTGTCTAGGTTGGTCATAACTTTCCTTCCAAGGAGTAAGCGTCTTTTAATATCATGGCTGCAGTCACCATCAGCAGTGATTTTGGAGCCCCCCAAAATAAAGTCTGACACTGTTTCCACTGTTTCCCCATCTAGTCCCCATGAAGTGATGGGACTAGATGCCATAGTCTTAGTTTTCTGAACGTTGAGTTTTAAGCCAACTTTTTCACTCTCCTCCTTCACTTTCATCAAGAGGCTCTTTAGTTCTTCTTCACTTTCTGCCATAAGGGTGGTGTCATCTGCATATCTGAGGTTATTGATATTTCTCCTGGCAGTCTTGATTCCAGCTTGTGCTTCTTCCAGCCCAGCGTTTCTCATGATGTACCCTGCATATAAGTTAAATAAGCAAAGGGACAGTATACAGCCTTGACGTACTCCTTTTCCTATTTGGAACTGGTCTGTTGTTCCAAGTCCAGTTCTAACTGTTACTTCCTGACCTGCATACAGGTTTCTCAAGAGGCAGGTCAGGTGGTCTGGTATTCCCATCCCTTTCAGAATTTTCCACAGTTTATTGTGATCCACACAGTCAAAGGCTTTGGCATAGTCAATAAAGCAGAGGTAAATGTTTTTTTGTAACTCTCTTGCTTTTTCATTGATCCAGCGGATGTTGACAATTTGATCTCTGGTTCCTCTGCCTTTTCTAAAACCAGCTTGAACATCTGGAAGTTCACGGTTCATGTATTGCTGAAGCCTGGCTTGGAGAATTTTAAGCATTACTTTGCTAGCATGTGAGATCAGTGCAATTGTGTGGTAGTTTGAGCATTCTTTGACATCCCCTTTCTTTGGCATTGGGATGAAAACTGACCTTTTCCAGTCCTGTGGCCACTGCTGAGTTTTCTAAATTTGCTGGCATATTGAGTGCAGCACTTTCACAGCATCATCTTTCAGGATTTGAAATAGCTTAACTGGAATTCCATCACCTTCACTAGCTTTGTTCATAGTGATGCTTCCTAAGATCTTACTGTACTTGTATTCCAACCATGTGATGTACAATTTAGCCTCTGTGGTCACTCATTATAGTTGAGTTCAGTGTGATCTTTTCAATATGTATGTATACCTGTTGACCCTAGCATTGATTTCTACAAGCAGTGAAGCCCAGACATATGGCTTGTGAAATCAAATCAACTACATATGCCTGTAGGATTCCCTGAATAGAGCAGGCATTTGGCCCATATATTAGTATTGAACAGGAACAGGGAATGTTATGCAGTGATTGCTTTTCTATAGAATCACATTAGCATCACACATTCTGCTAGTTATAATTTTTTCAGCAGATCAGGGCTATCTATCAATGGTACTTCCTGTGGTACAGCATATGAAAATGCATTCCATTATTGATTATAAATGATGCTGATCAGTCATATGTCATTACAAATTAAATTTTTAAAGAAGAGATCTCTATGTAAAAATGGCACACTTGAGAGTCATTATTTTAAAAACAACATGAACATGGTACTTCGTGGCAATTTGGTTTTTCTGGAATGTAAGTATTCTGTTGAAACAAAGAACTACTTTTGTTCATATTTTCAGGTGAATTTGGAGAAGTCTGTAGTGGGCGTTTGAAAACACCGGGGAAGAGAGAGATCCCAGTTGCCATCAAAACTCTGAAAGGTGGCCACATGGATCGGCAAAGAAGAGATTTCTTAAGAGAAGCAAGTATCATGGGTCAGTTTGACCACCCAAACATCATTCGCTTAGAAGGTGTTGTCACAAAAAGTAAGTACTGATTTTCTTTTATACATCTATCTCAATTACTTTTTTAAAAAAGTTTTAATAGCATTATCACAGCTATTACAAGGATAACTAAGTTCAGATGTCATGTTCAGATATCACCCCTCGGAGTCTTGGTATTAGGCTATGACAATATCAGAGTTTGCATTGGTTGCCAAACAGCTTTGAAATGCTTTTTATTACCTGTGAAGCATTTGCTAATTTAACTTGAGGTAATAAATCAAGGTAAAGGGTTATATATGTTTTTCTAATTTTTATAAGCAAGTCACTTCTTCTGAAACTGCCTAAATTTCAATATACAAGAAGCATTTGAAATACTTGGTGTCATTAAGTTAGTTCTACTTGGAAATAAATATCATATACAAATATAGAAAGCATTATCTAAAGTAAAGCTTTTAAATAAAAAGTTCTTTATGCAACCCATCTTTATAAATGCCATTAGAACTATATTATTTTAATTTATACAAAATCAAAAAATGAATTACAGTTTCTGAAATAAAATTCCTGTTTTACAGAAACAAGATCAAAAACCATTCCTTTGGGGGGGAAAAAAATTCTTAAAAATCCCAAATTAATCATATACTCCAAGAAACAGATTGCAATATATTCACTTTTATTTGAGTAATGACAAGATATAAAGCTTAATATTTCTGCTTATTTTATTCACTAATGAGTTATAACATATAAAACTCAATACAGAATGGCATAAAAAACTCATAAAACTAATCTAAATCTTTGAGAGGCATTTTTCTTTCATAAAACTAAATTTTTTTAAAACCGTGTAAATGAAATTGATATGTTATATTTGGAGGAAGAAAGGTGTAAAAGCTTACTAAAAACATGTAATTGTGCCTGGAACTCCAAAGTCCTTCTCACAGGCATTGGCAAACATGCTACCCAAGCAGAGCAGATTACTGATAGCCATGGTAGCTTGGAGGACACTAAAGAGTGCTTTTGATTTCAACTGTCACCATGGACTATAAACTTAGTGGCCTTAGTAGACCCTTCCAGTATCCATGCCCTTGTATTGTTCCCTTCCAAATTGATTCTGGGCTTGTTCATGTGACTAGCCTTGGCCTGTGGTACATTAACAAGTGTGATGCAAGTGGAAGCATCTTACATGTTTGTACAGTGGAGTTTGTCCTTTGGGAACACTCTGACACATGACTCAGTCTCAAGTGCTAAGCAAAGCCAGTCCATGTGGAGGGCCCACATGCAGTACACTGCAAAGAAAAGTGCTGAGGCATTTTAGGCACAACAGTTCTACAAGAGCTCCCAGCAGATAATACTGAGTGGCAGGTTTGTGAAGAACCATCTCAGACATTACAGGCCCTGCTATCACTACCAGATGGCTGCAGCTGCAGTTGATATTTTGTGGAGCAAAGGAACCACCCAGTTCAGTCCAGTCAACTGATAAAACCATGGGAGTTAATAAAATGGCTGTTTTAAGTTGCTCATTTTGGATAGTTTATTACACAGCAATATATAACCAAACTAAACACCAGTTAGAATTACACTCCTGCCTCTGAAGATTTGTACAGTTTTAAGTAGGTGATTTAACGTCTCTATTGTTTACTTCCACATCTGTAAAATGGGACCAAAATGGCTCCTACCCAACAGGAATGCTATAAAGATTAATTTTTAAATCTATAAAGCATTTAGATAGTGTGTAACTCACAGTAAGCCACATTAAATTCTAGCTGATCCCCTGGAGAAGGAAATGGCAACCCACTCCAGTATTCTTGCCTGGGAAATCCCGTGGACAGAGGAACCTGGCAGGCTATAGTCCATGGGGTTGCCAGAGTGGGACAGGACTTAGTGACTAAACCACCACATTGTTGGTAATATAGTTTACCATTTCATTTTCATGGCAACTCTCATGCATACCCGTTAAAGCTCAGACAGGTTAATTAACCCACATGAAGACCTCTAAATCATAGTAAGTGTCATGGCTGATATTCAATTTGAGGTCTGTCTTACAGACTTGTGGCATTTTTTGTTTCTTTGCTTTTTATATGCTATACCACAGGGAGAAAGTCAGACTATTGCACTTTGTCTTATCTGAATTAAATAGCATTAAATTAATGACAATCTGAATAAAATAACACAGTACTCTTTAAAAGTAGGGAAAATATTTTGGTAGGTGGAATAAATCACCTTTATTTTGTCAAATTTGGAGAGATCCAGATATGCCACAATACCTAGCAAAAATACTAATCTAAAAGATAGAGAGGAAACAACATGTTAATTATTTATTTTATGTTTTCTGACTTCCTTGCATTAATTTAGCATGAACATTTCAAGTTATTCCTTCTGTTTTCTATCTCTGTCTAGAAGAAAAAAGATGATTTTGAAGTTGGTTATGAATCTTTGCAAAGCATTTATTAATTTAAGTATGCTGTTGAAGTCCTCATATGAGTATTTATGGGTATTTATATCTGGAAATAAGTGCCCACAGTAAATTTAAAGACCAGATATTTATTTTTTACCTATGATAAATCATACTCTGTGAATTATTCATGTATTCCTATGTGTTTTATTATCTACCAATATAATATTATATATAATTTGGCCTTATGAAGTAGGAATCTTTTATTCTAAATCAACTGAATAGATTTAATAAGATAATCTAAGGCACTTGTCTGCTAGTTTGAAATAATCAGTTTATTTCACAAAAACACCCAAACAATTAGCCCAGTGATTGCTTTACACCTCTAACAATCTTGTGTAAAGTTAAGACTGGTGACCTTTACATAGCCCAATTTGTATGATTCCTAAGTGAAGGTCCTTATTTCATATCAAGAAAAAGATTTAAAAAAGATAAAGAGAGGTAAGTTAAGAAAAGAAAGACTAATTGAGAAAGGATAGATTCAATAGGCTTTTGAGTGGCAATAATCATTGTAATTTTCACTTGTAAGCATGAGACCATATGTGGGTCTGTGGTAGTGTGGTGATGCTGAGGTGGATGGTGGAGATGCAGAAAGGAATTATTGCCGCAGAGATAAGTGGGCATGTTTACATTGTTATCTTCTTGACTCAAATGCTATGGTATTTTTAGGAGAAAGACAATAAATAAATGAATGCCTCATTCCCATAAATACATTGTAATTGTTCCAAGATTGCCCTTAAGTAGCTAAGAGATAGCTAGCAATTAATGTTCCCTAAAGACTACCAATTGCATGCAAGGTAATACTGACAAAGATAAAGATGCAGTGTAAGTGTATATAGTCATGTTAGTAGAGTGTCCTGGGGTTCTGAGAAATAATGCACAGACTCTCAATTGAAAGTAATGCAAAATTACAGATCAAAATCTTCATCAGATCCTTTTATAAATTCCTAATATGCATAATTTTTATCTTATATTAAGTTTTATCACTGAGGGATACATATTATAAAGTTCTTGGAACACTTTTACTGTTTCATACTTGTACATATAACTACCTTTATACTTCAAAGTTAAATGATTAAAAGCTGTATTACATAAAGAAGTTTGCCTAATAAGAGTTGAACCTATTTGTTTGATACACATCACAATTTCTTAACCTGCTAAGATCCAACTAATATAAAAATAATTTAATCCAGTTAAATCATATGCTTAGCACATACTTTTTCTTCAAGAAGCCATCAGTTACAGCACAGACTTGTAGCTTTTAGTACCATGGATAGTAACAATTTGTAACAGGTGATGTATACACCAATGTCATTAACTATATATCCAAAAGAGAAAGTTCTACCCTTCTATAAACAGATAGGAATTGTGGTTAAATAACCACTCTTCAAAAGACTGGGCCTTCTGTTTGAATTCATGATGATATGGAAAACCAAAAGGAGAGAGAATGAAGCACCTAACTCCCAGCTTAGGTAACAACTAAATGTAAATGTACAAACTGTATCTCAATTAAATCATAAATCCAGTGAGGAATAATAGAAGTCAATCAGCACATCAAACAGATTCCCAAACATAAATTTGTTTCATCGTAGGATGTTGCTACAGACTCTGGAACAGCATAGAAGCTATAACACAAAGTACTGGGCCTCCACAAACCATCTTTAAACATTCCAGGAAATTGTGGTGGTGGTTTAGTCACTAAGTCATGTCTGACTCTTACAACCCCATGGATTGTAGCCAGCCAGGCTCCTCTGTCCATGGGATTCTCTAGGCAAGGATACTGGAGTGGTTTGCAATTTCCTTCTCCAGGGGACCTTCCCGACCCAGGGATCGAACCTGGGTCTCCTTCACTGCAGGCAGATTCTTTACAAACTGAGTAGGTTCCTTCCAAGTAGTTTTGATAGGCCCACATGGATGCTAAATCAGAGAGTAGATTCAAGGTAGCCAAATAGTCAGTAAATACACAAAAACTGCTTCTCTGCTCCCAAAATTGTATTTTACTTGTCAAGTAATACATTCTCCAAGATTTTGACTATGACTGTTGCCCAATATGATAGCTGCCTCTCCACCTTGTTGTATATTCTGCTACTAGACACAGGGTCTTGTACAAGTCACTCAATACCTTTAGGCTTCAGTATTTTCCTCTGCACAAAAGATTCAAAAGTTCAGATTGGACTACAAAACAAGAAAGGTCATATCTAACCCTAAAATTTTTGTGTTTCATTCCTTTACCAAAAGAAGAGTCATGAGATTTCAGTGAGGAAAGCTTGTGACAGTAATAAGTTACCACCCCACCTCCAACTTTATTATAACATCAGGCTGTTATTGCTGATCAGGAATAAACAAAAAGTGCCTTTAATAAAGTGTTTATCTTAGAATATGTAAGGTAGGAAAGTATAGGTAAGATTTTTGCTATAAGCAAAATCAAGGTTTGGGTATATGGAATATATGTTGAAGGGAGTAAAATATTCTGTGAAACTGATTCTAATGAAAGAGATTAGGCATTTTTGTGAAATTCAACTACTCAGCTAGCTCAGCAAGGTTAAGAGTTTTGTTTTACTTTGTTTTGTTTTCAAAGAAACATTTACTGGGCACCACCAAGTTGTCAGACACGATTGCTGATTAAAACCTAGAGACAGAGGAAAAAAGGTCTCGGTACTCTTGAGAAGCTCATCGGTTGGCTCCAGTCCACTGGGAGCAATGAACACGTAGGCCACTATTTCCCAGTACTGTGTGGCATGTGCTATTTTGGATACAATTATTTATTAACTTATTCATTATTTTATTCAGAGAATATTGCTTGGGTGCCAACTCTTCTAGTCACTGATGATAGAGTAGTGCAAAAGAGCTTTAACCAGCTGGAGGAAACAAAAAGGAATCTAAACATATCAATATAATTTTTTATTGGAGTATAGTTGCTTTACAGTGTTGTGGTAGTTTCTGCTGTACAATGAAGTGAATCTGCTATAGGTGTACATACATGCCCTCCCTCTTGGACCTCCCTCCCACCCACTGAGGTCATCACAGAGCACAGCGTGGAGTTTCCTGTGCTTTATAGCAGGTTCCCACTACCTAACTATTGTACAGACAGTAGTGCATATATGTCAGTCTTCATTTCCCAATTTGTTCCACACTCCCCTTCTCCCATGGCATCCACAAGTCCGTTCTCTATGTCTGCATCTCTATTCCTGCCTTGGAAATAGATTCTTCTGTACCATTTTTCTAGATTCCACATTTATGAGTTAATATACGATATTTGTTTTTCTCTTTCTGACTTCATTGTGTATGAAAGACTCTGGTTTCAACCACATCACTACAAATAACCCAGTTTTTGTTACTTTAGATACAGAGAAAAAACCTTAGTGAACTGAAGGAGCAAGCTATGCTAGGGTTTGATCTTCAAGGAGAGTATTCTAGGCAGAGGAAACAGTAAGTTCTAAACCCTTGTGCTAAGAAAGAATGTGGCATATTGGGAGAGCATCGAAAACAGCTGGAGCAAAGTAATAACAGTATAGACTATATATTGAAAGAAAAAACTAGAGGCAGGTAAAACAGTAAGGAGGCTAGTATAGTAACCCAAATGAAAAATGAACTTGGATTACTAAAATAAGCTTGGAAACAATGAACTCCAATTTGGAAATGATAAATTGGAAATGTCTTGGATGTTTGAAGGCCTCCAGGAAGTCTCTGAAGCCTTGTGGGATTCTGGTCTGCAGGTGCAAATGATGGGCAGTGCGGGCACAAATTGGCAACCCACTCTAGTATTCTTGCTTGGAAAATCCCATGGACAGAGATGCCTGGCAGGCTACAGTCCATGGGGTCGCAAAGAGTTGGACAGGACTGAGTGGCTGACACACACACACGAGGGCACAAAAGAACCTGGAGAGTAGGACAGAAGCCACAGCCCCAAAGAACACTATTGATGAAGGAGGAAAAAAAGTTGATAGCGTGAAAGTGGGAAGACATACAACCCAAGGGAAAAAGGAAGATGAGAGACCACAAAAAGAATAAATTGAGATTGTCTGTCTTTTCTCTTCTCTCCTAACATCCTTAATATTAGCTATTTACTGAAAATAGTGATGGATTATTCTTGTACAGTTTCTGGAGTCTCAGTGGAATCTCAGGAGATTTACTACAAAGTATTTGACATTTTGAATTATAATGTATACATATTGTGAAACAGAAAATGAGCTAAGTGTTGACTATAACAAGCAGTAACAAGCTGACATAGTCTGGTGGCCCTGAGCATCACACTGTTCAAGCTGCACTGGGGCTAATTGGGATCACCAGCTTATTTTCTTTCTGCCAGAGTGTATGTCCCTCTTTATGAGACAGGATAAACTTCTTCTGTATTCAGAAGGAATTTACCCTTGTCTCTTCAGTGTTTAAGTGTCTGAGTTTTCTCAAGGTCATTCACTCTAATCACTTCCCTAGATCTACAAACGGACTATCTCCTTTCTGTGGTTCTTTCCCTTTCCTAAACCAGCCTGCTAATTATTGGGTAGAGTATAGTGTGAAGTATCAACTTAAAAATTCTAGTAACAGGTTGCTCAGCTTGAAGAAAACACTGTAAGAACTAGAAGAGAAAAGAGAATATAAATAAATTTCATGCTTACATAATGTTGCCTTTTAAAGCATCTAAATAACATTGAATAGAGCCACCTAGAGGGTGAAATAGTACTCATTTTCAAAAATGAAAGTTCTTTCCAAATAATTTATGATACAGTTTGCTCTGGTAAAGAGTTTGATGGCTCCTAATTTGAGAAGAACTATAGATAAACCCATGTCATAGGTATTTGCATCAATAAATTCAGGAGAATGAGAACCAACTTTCCAGTCTGCAAGGTAAAGTAACCACTCGTTACTTGGGGACTTTTTCACCAAGTTCCTGATGGTCTTATGTAAAAGTGAATAATGACTAGTAGAAAATGTAATCACTGAAAATGATAGGCCCCTTGTATATGGGACTTCTAATTTTAAAAAGGTATCTCTGAAATTAATAAATGGAAATCTAACAAAGTCCTTATTTAATCTTTTGATGAATATTTTTAATGCTTATTTTGTTTTTATGGGAATATAATAATGTAACTTTTCTTAACTTTACATCTTGATATAATTTCAGACTTACAGAAAAAGTTATTCAAATAATATAGTTCCCATATAACTTTTATTTAGTTTCCCTTGATGTATTTTACATAATCATAGGACTGTTATCAAAACCAAGAAACAAACATCTTTACAGAACTTTTTACTTAACTGTAGAGTTTGATTCAGATTTTACCAGCTTTTCCACTAGTGTCCTTTTTCTCTTCTAAGACTTCATCCAGGGTCCCGAATTGCATTAGTTATCACATCTTAGTCCAGTCTATGTTTAATCTGTGCAGTTCTTCAGTCTTCCCTTGTCTTTCATGACCTTGACACTTTACAAGAGTACTAGTTAGTGATTTTGTAAAATGTCCATTAGTTTGGGTGTGGCCATTGCTTTTTCACGATTCAATTTGTGGCTATGCATTTTTGCAGGAATATAACAAAAGTTACATACCCTCTTTAATGCATGGTATCAGGGAGATTACATGATGTCCACATACTTTATTCCTGGGGATGTTAACATGGGTCACATGGTTAAGGTGGTGTCATCTAGATTGCTCCACTGAAAAGTTACTTTTCCCTTTTTGTAGTTAATGTATATTTAGGAGGAGATCTTTTCAACTATGCAAATATCCTGTTTTTCCTCAAACTTTTTCCCATTAATTTAATCATTCATAGTCAACCTTGCCTGCAACAATTACTACTATTCTATATTTAATGATGATGTTTCTACTGTCTTTCCTTCTGTATTAATCAGAACATTTATTTAAGGAAGAATTGTACTTTAAATGTTCTTTAAAGAATGTTCTTTAAATGGAATTATACAGGAAGCCTTTCAGAGCTGGCTTCTTTCTCTTAGGAGAATGTACTTGAGATTCATGCCTTTATTGTTGCTGAACAGTATTCCTTTGTGTGATATATCATTGTTTGGTTCTACATTCAGTGGTTGAAGGACATCTGAGTTGTTTCCAGTTTGTATGATTATTTATAAAACTGCTGTAAACATTCATGTATAAGTCTCTTTGTAAGCACATATTTTTGTTTATCTTAAAGAAATACCTAGGTGTGGGGTGACCAAATCAAATGATAAATATATGTTTAATTTTTTAAGAAACTGCCAAACTGTTTTCCAAACCTGATATACCATTTTACATTCCCACTAGTAATTAATGAGAGTTTCTGTTACTCTGCATCATCAGCAATGCTTGATACTTTTTTTTTTAATTAGTCATCTTAGTGAGTATATATTGGTTTCTTACTGTGACTTTAATTTGCATATCCCTATGACTATTGAATTTGATCAGCTTTCCATGTGTTTTTTCACTATTCATATATCGTCTTTGGTGAAGTATGTTTTCAGACTTTTATCCATATTCTTTCATTGGGTTGTTTTTTCTTAATGTTGAGTTCTAAATGTTTTTTTAAAAAATACATATTTTTGGATACAGTTCTTTGTCTAAAATGTGTCTTTAAAATGGATTTGTAGATATTTTTCCAGTTTTTAACTTGTTTTTCCATTCAGTGAACATTGTCTTTAAGAGAGTAACTGTTGTTTTATGTTGATAAAGTCTAATTCATTATTCCTTTTCTTTTACGGATTGTGCTTTGTGGTGTGATGTCAAAAAACTCTTCATCTCAACCAAGGTCACAAAGACTTTCTCTTTTATTAACTTCTAGAAGTTTTATATGGGCTTCCCTGATGGCTCAGATGGTAAATAATCTGCCTGCTCATGCAGGAGACCTGGGTTTGATCCCTGGATTAGGAAGATCTCCTGGAGAAGGTAATGGCAACCCACTCCAGTATTCTGCCTGGAGAATTTCTTGGGCAGATGAGCCTGGTGGGCCACACCCCATGCAGTCTCAAAGAGTCAGACACAACTGAGTGACTAACACTTTCTCAGAAGATTTACATAGAGGTCTAAGATCCATTTTGAGTTAATTTTTACATTAAGTGTGAGTTATGGGCCAAGGTTCTTCTTTTGTATTTTTGTTTGTTTTTTTTTTGCATATGGATAATTTCAGCACCATTTGTTGAATTGTTATTTTTTTTAAGATACAAAACTCTATTTTCCTCATTTTTAACTTTCTTTCTTTGCTTAAAATCCTTCAAGGTCTTTCCTTCACCCACGGGACAAAATTCATGCCCCTGAATATAGAAATTCAAGGTTCTGAACAATTGGCTTCCACTCAGCATATCTTTTATCTCCTGACTTCTTTTTTTTTTTTTAATTAGTTTATTTATCTATTTTTTAACTTTACAATGTTGTATTTGTTTTGCCATACATTGACATGAATCCACCATGGGTATACATGTTTTCCCCTTCCAGAACCCCCCTCCCACCTCCCTCCCATCTATACCTCTTAGTTTATATTCTGTTAACAATAAATCATCATTTGATTCATATTTCAAATGAAATATTCAAATTAATCTTTCAGTGAATCATTGATTGATCCCACATTTTATCATACTTGGCCTTCTTTTTGGAAATACTTCTTTCCCCCCCACCCTCATCACTCCTAACTCAGCCAGAAAGCTTGACTTATGAAGGATGATTCAGCTTGTATGAAACTTCTTTTCTTCATCTTTTTACTGGTAGATATCTATATCACACTTAACATGTTATGCTATAATTACTTTTATATGTATGGGCCTGAAGTTTGTTTTCTTAACTCTTACACCATAATGTTAGGACCTCTGCACCATTTGGCAATGACCCTGGGTTTTTTTCTGGGACACTCCCACCAGTCTCTTAGGTGTAGCAATGCATCTGTGCTGTCTTCTGTCCCTGTTGGGGTTCCCTCTTACCTTCACACTTCCTTCTCACAACCCTTGTCAGGGCTCCAGCACCCCAGCCACTGCCCATCAGTAGAGAAAAACTATCATGCTATTCATTTGCTTTCTGATAACTCTTAATTTCCTGTTAATAAAGGATTAAACTAACTGTACTGGCCACTCCATATTCTCCACTTGATCTTAGTGTTCTATCCTAGCTTGAACTCTCCTCTCAAACTACCTCTTGCCAAATCTCCAATATATACCCCCAATATATATTTTAAATTACTTTTAGATAGAGGGGGAAATCCTATGTTATATTGGAATGGGGATTTGGGGAGTCAATAGTCTCCTGAGGATAGCCTTAATTTTATTTATTGTGGTGCCTAACATGGTACTGAGCATACAGGAAATACTAAGTACACCCCAGGTGGTGCTAGTTGTAAAGAACCTGCCTGCCAGTTCAGGAAACATAAGAGACGAAGGTTCAATCCCTGGGTTGGGAAGACCCCTTGGAGAAGGAAATGGCAACCCACTCCAGTATTCTTGCCTGGGAAATCCCATAGACAGAGGAGCCTGCTGGGCTACTGTCCATAGGGTCACAAAGAGTTGGACAGGACTGAAGCAACTTAGTACACATGTACTTATTAGATGAAGGAATATTGTAAGAAAGGAGGAAAAGGAAGCAAAGGATAGGGGTAGAATAAAAAGAAGAAGAACGGAAGAAAGCAAAGAAGGAACCTAATTTTTCAAGGACTTCAAGCCCAGTTCTAAATTTGAACACTCACTGTCAGTTATATTTAATATGAAATTGGCAGCTTTTCTCATAATTGTGTTTCTCTGTATTTTGGCAATTTTTCGTTCTGAACAGCAATCATATTTTAGTTGTTTTTCTCCTATTAAATTTTAACTATATATATACATATTATATTATAGTTATTTAGGAACATGTCTTTTTCTACTATTCTAGCTGCTAAGTCGCTTCAGTCGTGTCCGACTCTGTGCGACCCCATAGACGGCAGCCCACCAGGCTCCCCCGTCCCTGGGATTCTCCAGGCAAGAATACTGGAGTGGGTTGCCATTTCCTTCTCCAATGCATGAAAGTGAAAAGTGAAAGGGAAGTCGCTCAGTCGTGTCTGACTCTTAGCGACCCCATGGACTGCAGCCTACCAGGCTCCTCCATCCATGGGATTTTCCAGGCAAGAGTACTGGAGTGGGGTGCCATTGCCTTCTCCTCTACTATTCTAGAATCAACTTCAAATTAGGACCACATTACCTGGTCTATATCTTATATGTTATGACACTCAATCTTAACTTCAGAAAGGGTTAAGAAATACAGTAGTATGTTTCCTCAGCCTGAGAAATAAAAGTAGGCATAACTTAGGCACTCATGATTGAGATACAGCCACAGAATGATATGAATTTGTTGACATTTTTATTAGGTTACATCAATCACTGTGAGTGAATTAATTCATTTTCTACTCCTCACAAATGTCAGACAAAGACATCAGTGGGTTTTTGTTTTTTTTTATCCTTCTCATTCAGATGCATTGACTGTTTTAGGATTCTTAGGCCTGAAAATAATGCATTGACCTTTCCCCTAAACATTAATGGCATGATTCTTTTGAAATAAGGTCAGTTTTCATTTTGGCATAGCCATATATTATATGGGACATGCTATTGTATTTGGTATAGAAATCCATAAATACAAAAAGCTATAGCACCTTTGTGACTTTGTCACTATTTCATATACCTAATTACTGAAGTATTCTATTACACTGAATGGAAGTATAAGAAAAATGTCTTCCATTAGCTAGAGTTTCTGTGATTTAATGATTTCTTTCATATAGATTAAATCTCACTGCAACAAATTCCAGTATACTCCCTAGGGAAAGCAACTCTAGATACAAAGTATAAGGGGGCTAGAGAAAATCAAGAAAAAAGAGGGGCTGCTTAAAAAGGAAGATTTAAGGGTGAGGCCTAGCAGAATTTCTGAATTTGTTCCAGGAAAAGGAGAAGCTAATTACTTCCTTAAAAGAGGATTAAACATTAAAATAATTATTTCTTACATGTTAGCTAAATACATTTACTAAAACAAAACAAAAGCCTCCCTTATGTCAACTCTGGTGTTCCAAAATTTTCTGCCTCAATGAGACAGTATTTCTAGTCATACAAGCCATTGGTAACAGACTCAGAAACTATTTCACATAAGTACCTCTAAGTAAAAAAGACAAAAAAAAAAAAAGTGGAAGACTGCATTTGTCAGTGATTAAAGTTTTAATTATACAATTTGTAAAGCTTGAAATTAGTGTTTTTACTAAGATGGCCCATAAGGAGTAATTGCTAAAACTGAAATAATGCTACCAGTTCTTTGATACAGTTCCCAGATTTTAGCTACAAGGGAAATTCTTAATTGCTAAGGAGGCCCACCCTTTAGTCTAATTACAGGAACCTATTCTTACTAAGTAGAATGTTGAGTACTGGCTAGGAAAGCTGAAGGAAAAAAAAATTGATAGAGACTGGTATGGATAAGCAAATCCCTTTTTAAGTCAAATTTTAATCCATTCAACCTACCTAATAAAGACTTCAAAGTAATGATCATTAAGATGCTCATTGATTTCAGGAGAATGGATGAACAGAGTAAGAATTTCAACAAAGGTTATAAAATGTAAAGAACCAAACAAAGCTAAAGAATACAATAACTGAAATTTTAAAATATGCTAGAAGAAGTAAACTAGTTTAAATGATAAGAGAAATGGATCAGCAGTCTGGAAGATAGATTAGTGGAAATCACCCAAGCTGAGCAAGGGAAAAAAGTTTTAAGCAAGGATAATATAAGGGGCCTCTGGAAAACTTCAAGCATACCAAAATTTTCACTATAGGAGCTGGAAAAGGAAGAGAGAATGGAGCAGAGAACTTATTTGAAGAGATAATAGCTGAAAACATCTCTAACCTGGGGAAGGGAACAGACATCCAAGTTGTGAAGCAGGAAGAGGCTCAACAAGATGAATATAATAAGGTCTACACCAAGATACATTATAATTAAAATGGCAAAAATTGAACATAAAGAGAAAATCTTAAAAGGAGCAAGAGAAAAGATACTGGTTACATACAAGAGAACTCTCATGAGACTATCAACTGACTTAACAGAAAGTTTGCAGGCCAGTAAAGTTTATTGCTGGCAAGATATATTAAAGTACATATAGTCATGTCCAACTCCCTGCAACCCCTTTGCCAGGCTCTTCCGTCCATGGAATTTTCCAGGCAAGAATACTGGAGTGGGTTACCATTTCCTTCTCCAGAGGATTTCCCCAACCCAAGAATTGAACCCATGTCTCTTGTGTCTCCTGCATTGGCAGGCAGATTCTTTAGCACTGCACCAGCTGGGAAGCCCATATATTAAAGTAGTGTAAGATAAAGCCTACAACCAAGAATATTCTGCCTGGCCAGGCTATTATTCAGATTTGAGGAGAAATAAAGAGTTTTACAGAAAAGCAAAAGCTAAAAGTGTTTTCAGGAAATGTTAAAGTGGCTTCTCTAAATGGAAGAGAGAAGATCACAGCTAGAAATATGAAAATTGCAAAAGGATAAAGCTCATTGGTAAAGGAAAATATCCAGTAGATTGACCACTTAAAAGGTTAGTAGGAAGGTTAAAAAATAAAAGTAGTAAAATTATTTTTATCTACAATAAGTAGTTAACTAATAACACAAAACAAAAAGTTGTAAAATATAATGTCAAAAGCATCAAGCATAGACAAGGGTATAAAAATATACGGCAGTCAGAATTCATTAAACCTTAAATGGTCATCACTTAAAATAATCACATAGGTATATAGGTATGTATATATGTAAGTAAAAAAACAAAGATCATGGCATCTGGTCCCATCACTTCATGGCAAATAGATGGGAAAACAATGGAAAAAGTGATAGACTTTATTTTCTTGGGCTCCAAAATCATTGCAGATGGTGACTGAAGTCATGAAATTAAAAGATGCTTGCTCCTTGGAAGAAAAGCTATGACTAACCTAAACAGCATATTAGAAAGCAGAGGTATTTGCTGACAAACGTCCATCTAGTCAAAGCTATGGTTTTTCCAGTAGCCATGTGTGGATGTGAGAGTTGGACCATAAAGAAGGCTGAGCAGTGAAGAAATGATGCTTTTGAACTGTGGTGTTGGAGAAGACTCTTGAGAGTCCCTTGGACTGCAAGGAGATCCAACCAGTCCATCCTAAAGGAAATCAGTCCTGGGTGTTCATTGGAAGGATTGATGCTGAAGCTGCAATACTTTGGCCACCTGATGCAAAGAACTGACTCGTTTGAAAAGACCCTGATTCTGGGAAAGATTGAAGACAGGAGGAGAAGGGGACGACAGAGGATGAGATGGGTGAATGGCATTACTGACTGGATGGACATGAGTTTGAGCAAGTTCCAGGAGCTGGTGATGGACAGGGAAGCCTATTGTGCTGCAGTCCATAGGGTCTCAGAGAGTCAGACACAACTGAGCAACTGAACTGACTGATATCTATAAGTTGTTATATATGAACCTCAAGGTAACCACAAACCAAAAACCTATGTTGGATACACACACACAAAGGAATGCAAGCGTGACACTAAAGATAATGTCCTACAAGCTGGAAATAATTACAATCGCAGAGGTTTTCCCCAACCTCAGGTTCCCCTGCCTGGGGGACCTGCTCCAGAAAGAGGATTCCCCTAGAACACTAGGCTGTGAACACTTTGAAGTCCAGTGGAGTTTACTTTCAGGAGATTCAGACAGCTGTGGAAATAGAGACTGTATAATTTTTTTTTAAGTTTTTATCATAAAGTTTAATAAAGGGTACACACAAAATGTCACAGGCTCCAGGACCCAGGGAGAAAGCAATGATTTGAAAAGAACGGAGTTCAGATCCTCCTGCTGATCTTAGCGAGTCTCCCACTGGACATAATCCTGGCCACCAGAGGGCCCAGGACCTGACACCAATACCAGTGTGAGGATGTGAGACCCAAGACCCCCCGGGCTGTTACAGTCAGAGCCTCTGGGATACAAGTCTACCTGATAGCTGGCAGACACCTGCCGCAGGACAGCCATAGCCCTTCAGCCTGCCATGGCAAAACGTATTCCACCCATCAGCAGACGCACATGAGCTTTGGGACACCCAAGTCCCCAAAGCCAGCTGTGTAAAGAACAGGGCGCATCCACCAGCAAGCCAACAGCAGCTCTGATCCCTGGGCCCTGCAGCCACACCCCAAGATCCCACTCTTTTCACCCATGGGCCAGGCCTTCCAGGGTCCCATAACCAGCTGCTTCACGACCCGGCCCTACTAATCTCCCAAGACTGAACCAAGAAGTATTAGAAAATATGAACAGACCAATTACCAGTAGTGAAACTGAATCAATAATAATAATTTTTAAAAATTCCAACAAGTAGAAGTTTAGGACCAGAAAGCTTCACAGGTGAATCCTACCAAATATTTAGAGATGAATAACATCTGTCTTTCTCAAACTATTCCAAAATTTTCAGAGGAAGAAATGCTTCCAAGTTCATCAGGACAACCCTCATATCAAAACCAGACAAAAGATAGTACAAAAAAGAAACTTACAGGCTAATATCACTGATGAAATTACATGCAAAAATCCTTAATAAAATATTAGCAAACCAAATCCAACAATAAATCAAAAGGATCCTGATCAAGTGAGATTCAACCCAGGGATGCAAGGATTTTTCAATATCTGCATATTACTCATTGTGATGCATTAAATTAATAAAATGAAAAATAAATGCAGAAAAATAATGCAGAAAAACTTTTGAAAATATTCAGCATCCATTTATGATAAAAAGCTTTCCAGAAAATGGTATAGAGGGAACGTACATCACCGCAATAAAGGTCATTTATAATAAACCCACAGCTAACATTATACTTAAAGTTGAAAAGCTGAAAACATTTCCTGTAAGATCAGGAACAAGATAAGGATGCCCATTCTTAACATTTTACTCAACATAGTATTAGTCAACATAGTATTAGAAGTCCTAGCCACAATAATCAGATGAGTAAAAGAAATGAAAGAAAACCAAATTGGAAAGGAAGAAGTAAAACTGTCACTGTTTGCAGATGATGTGATACCATGTACAGAAAATCCTAAAGAGGCCATGAAAAATGAACTGGAGCTCATTGGTGAATTCAGTAAAGTTGCAAGATGCAAAATTAATATGCAGAAATATATTGTACTTTTATACATTAACAGTGAACTTTCAAAAAGAGAAATTAAGGAAGCAATTCCATTTACAATCACATCAAAAGTAATTAAAAAAAACCTACTGAAGGAGGTAAAAGACATGTACTCAGAAGACTATAAGACACTGATGAAAGAAATTGAAAGTGACACCAATGGAGAGATATAATGTGTTATTGGACTGAAAGAATTAATATTGATAAAATACCCATGCTGCTCAAGGAGATCTGTAGTTTTAATGCAACCCCTAAAACAAATAATTTTCAAATATGTTATTAAAACACAAAAGACTCCAAATAGCCAAAACAATCTTGAGAAGACCTGAACAGACATTTTTCCAAAGAAGACATTCAGGTGGTCAATGGGCACATGGAAAAATGCTCAACATTGTTAATCATTAGAAAAATGCAAATAAAACCACAATGAGATACCAACCCATACCTGTCAGAATGGCTATAACTCACCAAAAAAAAAAAAAAAAGACTTGGAAATAACAAATGTTGGCAGGATGTGGAGAAAAAGGAACCTTTGTACACCGTTGATGGGAATGTAAATTGGTGCAGCCATTGTGGAAAACAATATGGAGGTTTCTCAGAAATCTAAAAATAGAACTACCATATGATCTAGCCATACCACTCCGGGGTAAGTATATTTACAAACAAAAAGAAAAAAACACTAATTTGAAAAGATAACATGCACCCCAATGTTCATAGCAGTATTATTTATAATAATCAAGATATGCAAGCAAACTAAGTGTCTATCAACAGACGAATGGATAAAGAAGACGTATTTTCTACAATGGAATACTACTCAGTTATTTTTTTTTAAATGAAATTTTGCATTTTGCAACAACATAAATGGACCTAATGAACTGAGTCAGACCAAGAAAGACAAACACTGTATCACTTGTATGTGAAATCTAAAAAATAAAACAAGCTGGTGAACATAACGGAAAAGAAACAGACTCACAGATATAGAGAGCAAACTAGTGGCTACAGTGAGGAAAGGCAAGAGTGGAAAGTCAAGATAGTAGGAGGGTACAAACTACCATGTTTAAAATAAATTCCAAGGATATATTAAACAGTGCAGAGAATATAGCCAATATTAATAGTAGCTATAAATGGAATATAATCTATAAAAATTTTAATTACTGTATTATATACCTGAAGCTAATGTAATATGGTTAATTAACTATATATAAAAAGTCAATTAATTTTTAAAATAAATTTTAAAAAAAGAATAAAATAGGAAAAATTTGAAGTAAAAGATATATTCTTGAAATTTTCAGAAATTGATGAAAAAATTTAAAAGTGATGCAAACACATGGAAAGATGTATAATGCTTATAGACTGGAAGAATTAATATTGTTAATATACCCATGCTACCCAAGCCAATCTACAGATTTAATGCAATCTCTATCAAAATATCAACGTCATTTTTCACAGTACTAGGACAAACAATTCTAAAATTTGTGTGGAACCACAAAAGTCCTCAAATAGCCAATCGATCCTGAGAAAGATCAGCAAAGTTGGAAGTGTCAGGCATTCTGATTCCAAACTATACTGCAAAGCTATAACATCAAAACAGTGTAATACTGGGACAAAAACGACACATAGATCAAAGGAATGGAATAGAAAGCCCAGAAATAAACCCATACTTACATGGTCAATTAATATATAACAAAGAAGGTGAGAATATACAATGGGGAGAAGACAACTTCTTTAAGAAATAATGTTAGAAAAACTAGACATCTACATGCAAAACAATCAAACTGGACTACTTTCACACACCATATACCAAAAAAAAAAACACCTCCAAATGGATTAATGACTTAAGTGTCCATTGATAGATGAATGGATGAAGATGTTATATATACAACATAATATTAATCAGACATTTAAATGTTGAAATCTTGCCATTTGCAACAACATGAATGATCTAGAAGGCATTATGCTCAGTGAAATAAGTCATACACAGAAAGACAAATGCCATATGATTCACTTATATGTGGAATCTGAAAAGAAAACGAAATAGGATTCACAATTGTAGAGAAGAAATGGATGGTTGCCAGAGGGAAGGGATGGAGGATAGAAGCAGATAAGTGAAGATTAACAGGTGCTAATCTCCAGTTACATAGTAAGTAAGGGATGGTCCAGTGGTTAAGCCACCACGTTTCCACTCTAGGGGTCCTGGGTTCAATCCCTGGCTAGGGAGCTAATAGCCCATATGCTGTGTGGTCAAATAAAAAAAAAAAAAAAAAACAATAAGCATTGACCTGCTAAGGCATAAAAATAAATAGTGAATAATTCACAGAGGTGTAGTATACAGCATAATGAATATAGTCAGTAACATCATAAAAAGCTTTGTTACTGGACTTATCATGGTGATCATTTTCATAATACTGAATGTGCCTTACATGTTAAATTATTATGTAGTGCACTTGAAACTAACATAACACTGTACTTCAATTATATTTCAGTTAACCTTAAACTTCAAAAAAATTGTTTAGAAACATGAGAAAAACACACTGCGATTTAGAATCTTGGCAAATTAATTCTGGAAAGACAAAATAAACCTACTTCAAACATTAGCCTCAATGGGTAACATTAGAGCTAGGTATTCAGTAAATACTGTTTCTGTAGTTTTCAAATATTATCCCCAAAGCACTTCTTCAATGTTGCAGAAATAATAAAACAATAATTTTGTGTGTGTGTGCTCAGTTGCTCAGTCATTTCCGACTCTTTGCGACGCCATGGACTGTACCCCACTTGGCTCCTCTGTCCATGGAATTTCCCAGGCAAGAATATTGGAGTGGGGTGCCATTTCCTACTCTAGGAGATCTTCCCAACCCAGGGATCAAATCTCATGTCTCTTGCATCTCCTGCATTGGCAAGCAGATTCTGATTTTTTTTTTTTTAATTTTTAACTTTTTGTTGTTGTTCTTTTAATGTCTCACAACCTTTTTGCTTCCCTGAGTTAAAATCTTGTCCTGCAAAACACTGCCCACAGTGATCAAGTTAGCTACACTTTAATGAACATGTTAGAGAACCTGTTAATGTCATTTTGTGACTCTCTGGCATCCTAAATTAATTAGATTTTTGCTAGACTAAGGCAATTGCATCATAAATGCTCTTCCAGCTGTCACTCTTGAGTGACCTTTGTAAAAGGAAATTTGTAGACTGTACTCAGTCTTTCTTACTTTAGATTAATCCTGCGAGGTCTTGAATGATTTGGACCCTGCTTCCTTCTCAGAGATGTCTTCTTCTTCCTCTTGCTGCTTCTAACCCACGGTGTTACAGAACAGCTGTGTGCTTTGAACACACCAAGATCATTGCTGCTCAGAGCTCTTCATATTCCCATTTACTGCCACCACCTTCCCAGATACCAGTACAAGACTACTTTCTGAAAACCCTGCCTAAATCTAAAATTTTGTCCTCCTCACACTTAGATGATCTTTATCCTGTATCTTTGTTCTGTTTTCTTCCCTTGCATATATAATTCTGTGAAATCAGATAGGCTTTGTTCCTATGTGTTCAGAATATTCTGCATCAAGGAATGTTCTAGTATATATGGAAGTAAGCACTCAACAGAGAGTTGCTTTATAAATGAATGAACCATTTTAAGCAACAGTATCGCTAAAACTATACTACCAGTATAACTAGTATCTACCATACTAGATTTTCTGGAACTTCCAATTTTACTTATGTCTTTATTTTGGCACTTTACCAAATATAGATTATTTAGACCAAATAAATCATTCGAATTTTAAAATAAAAAGTAGAAAAGAACAGAACTGTGTCTCTGTAAAATATTTGTATAGTACATCAAATTGGGTGTTAGTAGGATTCTTTTTATAATTATTTATGAGCTAGACGTATAATTACTCTAAATACCCTAAAAAGTGGATTATGTAGTAAACAATGGAATTATCAAACACTGCATATGCTGAAAATTATATAGAAAGTCCTTCCAATTTAGATAGATTAGCTTGTTTGAAAATTAGTTAATTAAAAAAAAATTTAAAGAAAAGCTTAAAGCAGGACATTTTTAAAAAGTAAGCTAATTTTGCAAAGCACATTTGTTGGAAAGCAACAGATTTAATTTTCTAGTTAGTTATATTCTCAAAATAACAAATTTGTCATTAATTGGTCATTAGTTTAATAAAATTATTTCCTAAACCAAGTTTATTATTTGGACAAGGATATACCAAAATATATAGTGTTCATTTTTGGATTATAGTTTTGAAATAATTTTGTTTGTTTTCATCTTTGTATTTTTGCAAATTGCCTGTGTTTTCTACAATAAAAATATATTGTGTTGGTATTTTGTTTCTAAGCTGGATCAAAAATGTCCTTATAGAAAACAGAACAACCTTGTGAAATTACCACTTTCATAAATCAAAATTTTTTGAATGTAGGAATTTTCATTTGGTTATACCTATGAAGAACCATTTCTAGTAAACTCAATTTGCAAGTTGGCCAACTTACAAATGAGATGTTACATGTATGTACAATATTTTTTAAAAAACTGAACTCTTCAAAAAATCGAGGAAAACATCTTGCCAAATAAAAAAGTAAACCAACCAATGACATTAACCCAACTTATACTAATTTAAGGAAAATAAAAGTAACTTATTGGGTCATATAACTAAAAAGTTCAAGCAATCCAGGGACAGCTTGATCCAGGGCTCAAATGACAGTGAAATCACAAACAGAAGAAAATGGCCTCTACTTTTTCTCTGCTAGTTCTCTCCTTGGCTTCCCCTAGGCAGATTATTTCCACCTGATGGGAAAGATGATCCCTGCATATCCAGTGACTAAGTTGTCCCTAGTTGGGTCACATGCACATCTTTGATGTATCATTATGTTCATGTGGATAGGGTGTTCTGGCCAGACTGTGTCACACAGCGTCCCCTCTGGAAGGGAAGGCTGACAAGAATAGCTTGTAATTTGCAAGGGATATTTCCCTAAAGATAAAACAACAAAGAAGTGATAAGTGTCTGTTATATGGGTTCTAAAATATTTTTAGAAAAGTAATTTGTTTGGTTTGATGGTTAAAAGCATAACTCTTTCTATGTTTGTATGTGTAATCAATAGATAACAATAAAATACAATATCAGACTCGAAGGGTGAATCATGAAATAACAGAATGGGAAGAGCATCAGATATTTTAGGAAAACAAATACATTATTAACAGCAACAATTTTTAGTGTAACCATGATTGAGTTATTCATTATAATTTATGTTTTCTTTCCATATCTGCTTAATGAAAGAAGTTAAGACAATAAAAGACTTTTTAAAATTTGTATTTGAATGAAACTGAAAAGGAAAGAGTAAAAATGAATCATAACCCTGCCATTTAAAAAATTCTTTTTAAACAAGTAATCTGATCCTTCTGCCATGCTATCTTAATCCCTAGAGTTAACCACTATTAATAATCCAGAGATAGGCTTCCTAAATTTTCTATAAATTTATATAGGTGGGCTTCCCTGGTGGCTCAGATGGTAAAAAGTCTGCCTGCAATGCAGGAGACCTGGGTTCAATCCCTGGGTCAGAAAGATCTCCTGGAAAAGGAAATGACAACCCACTCCAGTATTCTTGCCTGGAAAATCCCATGGACAAAGAGGCTGGTGAGCTACAGCCCATGGGGTTGCAGAGTCAGAAATGACTGAGGGACTAACACTTTCACTTCACTTCTCTAGCTATACTTCTCTATATATTGTTTAATGAACAGAACTAAAATCATGCTTTGCAAGTTAGTTGCAGTGTGTTTGTTTCTTTGTTTTTAATTTAGCAATTATATTACTTAGGATTATGTTTTACTAAATGACTAAATGATTATGTTTGACTAAGTTCTAGCTAAATGACTAGAATCATGGTGGTTTAAAGTAAGATAAAATTAATTTCTTCCCCACGTTATAGTTCTATGATCATTAGGTAGTCAGATTGCTTCTATCTCATTTTTCCATTCCCCTCCTTGAGATTTCAACCTCGTAGGCCAAGATGTCGCCCTTGTTCTATCTATCCTATCTACCCTCTCTAGCCAGTAGGAGAGAGAACACAGCTTGCTGGTCACATTGAGAACACTGCATGAAAGTTGTGCCTAGGACAGCTGCAAGGGAGCCTGGGGACATGTAGTCCTTACCTTGGTGATCATATTATCCCTGTTAATCATGCCTTTTAATTTTCTGTATTTTCTGATATTTTTACTTATGGGCCTAACTGATCTTGGAAAGACTGATCCTTCCAGGTCTAGCCACTTCCTCAGGATAGTGAAGGACTCACCTGCACGTGAACCTTTCATCTACAAACCAACCAATCTAAAGCCCACACTCTCCACTTCTTCCTTTATTGAGCCGTCATAGCCCAAGCTGTTATTTACCATCCTCATCACCACAGGGCCAAGTATCAGACAACTAGGAACATCCGCTATACCCTAAAGCCTAAAGAATTATTTAAACTAGTCATTCCTAAATTTGCTTAGCTGCTTACACTACCTCACCCATTTCCTCCTGCCAGAATCCCAACAAAGGTTCTTGGCCACATTTTCCCCTTCCTCCTTCTTGCTACTGACCAACCCTGGTTCACCCCCCATGTGACCCTTTGTTGTATGCTATGCCTCCTCTTTCTAGAGATCTTTGAGTGAACCTCTACCTTCATGACTGTCATTTCTGATCTGTTCGTCTTACCACACTGATCAAAACAAACCCTGGGTACATTTTAAAACATCTCCAGATAATGGTAATGGTTTGCACATCACCCTGCGAATATGCTAAAATCACAGAATGAAAAACCATTTAAAACAGTGAATTTTATACCACGTGAATTATATCTAAATTTTCAGTTAAATAAAATAATAAAACAATGGGCTTTGTTACAGTAGAAAAATGAAATAATATTAGGGGGAGATAGCTATGCTACAACAATATCGTATATCAGATTAGAACATAAAAATATCTGTCATTTTTATGTCTGTCCTATATTATATCAGTATATTATATTTTATTTAACCTTTCACTTAACAATAAATGTTTAGATTGCTTCCTTTTTTCCCTGTTATGAACTATTCTGTAATTTACATCCAGATCATGCTCTTATTATCATAAAATAGATTCTTAGAAATATAATTCTTAAATTAAAGGATATGTGGCTTTTTTAAAACTAGATACTGCAAATTACTTTCCAAAATATTGTACTGATTTAGGAAGATTCTCTTAAAGAATTGAGTGCCCATTAATTTTTTTACTTAGTACTAGCTGTTATTTATCTTTTTAATTTTTAACAATCTAATTGGTTGTAAAAACAGATCAGTTCAGTTCGGTCACTCAGTCCTGTCTGACTCTTTGTGACCCCATGAACCCCAGCACACCAGGCCTCCCTGTCCATCACCAACCCTGGGGTTTACCCAAACTCATGTCCATTGAGTCAGTGATGCCATCCAACCATCTCATCCTCACTCTTCCCCTTCTTCTCCTGCCCTCAATCTTTCCCAGCATCAGGGTCTTTTCCAGTGAGTCAGCTCTTTGCATCAGGCGGCCAAAGTATTGGAATTTCAGCTTCGACATCAGTCCTTCCAATGAACACCCAAGACTGATTTCCTTTAGGATGGACTGGTGGGATCTCCTTGCAGTCCAAGGGACTCAAGAGTCTTCTCCAACACCACAGTTCAAAAGCATCAATTCTTTAGTGCTCAGCTTTCTTTATAGTCCAACTCTCACATCCATACATGACCACTGGAAAAACCATAGCCTTGACTAGACGGACCTATGTTGGCAAAGTAATGTCGCTACTTTTAAATATGCTACCTAGGTTGGTCATAACTTTCCTTTCAAGGAGTAAGCATCTTTTATTTTTGTGGTTGCAGTCACCATCTGCAGTGATTTTGGAGCCCCCAAAAATAAAGTCAGCTACTGTTTCCCCATCTATCTGCCATGAAGTGATGAGACTGGATCTATCTGCCATGAAGTGATGGGACTAGATGCCATGATCTTAGTTTTCTGAATGTTGAGCTTTAAGCCAACTTTTTCACTCTCCTCTTTCACTTTCATCAAGAGGCTCTTTAGTTCTTCTTCACAATCTGCCATAAGGGTGGTGTCATCTGCATATCTGATACTATTTTAATTTGTGTAACTTTGAACAAAGCTAGTGGAGGTGATGGAATTCCAGTTGAGCTATTTCAAATCCTCAAAGGTGATGCTGTTAAAGTGCTGCAATCGATATGCCAGCAAATTTGGAAAATTCAGCAGTGGCCACAGGACTGGAAGAGGTCAGTTTTCATTCCAATCCCAAAGAAAAGCAATGCCAAAGAATGCTCCAACTACAGTACAATTGCACTCATCTCACATGCTAGTAAAGTAATGCTCAAAATTCTCAAAGCCAGGCTTCAGCAATACGTGAACCGTGAACTTCCAGATCTTCAAGCTGGTTTTAGAAAAGGCAGAGGAACCAGAGATCAAATTACCAATATCCGCTTGATCATCAAAAAAGCAAGAGAGTTCCAGAAAAACATCTATTTCTGCTTTATTAACTATGCCAAAACCTTTGACTGTGTGGATCACAATAAAATGTGGAAAATAATGAAAGAGATGGGAATACCAGACCATCTGACCTGTCTCTTGAGAAACCTGTATGCAGGTCAGGAAGCAACAGTTAGAACTGGACATGGAACAACAGACTGGTTCCAAATAGGAAAAGGAGTCCGTCAAGGCTGTATATTGTCACCCTGCTTATTTAACTTATATGCAGAGTACATCATGAGAAACGCTGGGCTAGAAGAAACACAAGCTGGAATCAAGATTTCCGGGATAAATATCAATAACCTCAGATACGCGGATGACACCACCCTTATGGCAGAAAGTGAAGAAGAACTAAAGAGCCTCTTGATGAAAGTGAAAGAGGAGAGTGAAAAAGTTGGCTTAAAGCTCAACGTTCAGAAAACTAAGATCATGGCATCTGGTCCCATCACTTCATGGGAAATAGATGGGGAAACAGTGGAAACAGTGTGAGACTTTATTTTGGGGGGCTCCAGAATCACTGCTGATGGTGACTGCAGCCATGAAATTAAAAGACACTTACTCCTTGGAAGGAAGGTTATGGCCAACCTGGATAGCATATTTAAAAGCAGAGACATTACTTTGCCAACAAAAGCCTGTCTAGTCAAGGCTATGGTTTTTCCAGTGGTCACTTATGGTTCTGAGAGTTGGACGGTGAAGACAGCTGAGCGCCGAAGAATTGATGCTTTTGAACTGTGGTGTTGGAGAAGACTCTTGAGAGTCCCTTAGACTACAAGGAGATCCAATCAATCCATCCTAAAAGAGATCAATCCTGGGTGTTCATTGGAAGGTCTGATGTTGAAGCTGAAACTCCAATACTTTGGCCACCTCATGCGAAGGGTTGACTCATTGGAAAAGACCCTGATGCTGGGTAGGATTGGGGGCGGGAGGAGAAGGGGACGACAGAGGATGAGATGGTTGGATGGCATCACTGACTCGATGGACAAGGGTTTGGGTAGACTCCAGGAGTTGATGATGGACAGAGAGGCCTGGCGTGCTGCAATTCATGGGGTCACAAAGAGTTGGACACGACTGAGCAACTGAACTGAACTGAACTGAACTTTGAATATATGGGTTATTTAGCATTATTTTTATTTTGATTAACCTTTTTCAATTCTTTCTCAGACAATTGCCTGCTCATGAAATTAACTCTTTATTAAGCATTTATTAGCTAATAACCATTTATTAGCCAGGGACATTGATATTAATCTCCTGGGCTGTGCTGTGCTTAGTCGCTCAGTCGTGTCCAACGCTTTGTGCCCCTCCTGACTGTAGCCCACCAGGTTCCTCTGTCCATGATGATTTTCCAAGGTTAGAATACTGGAGTGGGTTGCCATGACCTCCTCTAAGGATCTTCCCAACCCAGGGATCAAACCTAGGTCTCCTGTATTGTAGGTGGATTCTTTACCATCTGAGCCACTATCTGTCTGGAAATACATAAGATCATTTCATTATATGTCTAAGAATGTGTCTTCTTTTCACTAATTCTGACTAGCTCTCAGTGTTTCCTTGAGGAAAATTCATTTTTTCTCCATTCCAGGGTACTTTTCTTCAGTTGTTTCTTTGGAAATTTCTCCTCCTCAATTTTTTACTCTTGCTAGAACTCAGAGAGTATGTTCTCTGCTGCTGCTGCTGCTGCTAAGTCGCTTCAGTCGTGTCCAACTCTGTGCGACCCCATAGATGGCAGCCCACCAGGCTCCGCCGTCCCTGGGATTCTCCAGGCAAGAACACTGGAGTGGGTTGACATTTCCTTCTCCAATGCAGGAAAGTTAAAAGTGAAAGGGAAGTCGCTCAGTCGTGTCTGACTCTTAGCGACCCCATGGACTGCAGCCTACCAGGCTCCTCCATCCATGGGATTTTCCAGGCAAGAGTAATGGAGTAGGTTGCCATTGCCTTCTCCAGTATGTTCTCTAGATATCCTGAATTAATCCTCCTTTACATTTTATATTTTCACTTGAGAGTTTCCATTTCCTTGTGATTTTAAGATAGGTCTTCCATATTTTTAAAGATGAGCACTGAGTTTTCAGTGTTGCCCTTCCTGTTTTTAATTTCCCTAATGTGTTTTCCTTTTTCTTTCACAATATCTTATTGTATCACCTTAAAATTCTGAGTGCACATTTTTAATTACTCTTCCATTTCATCACATATATCTGCCTTAAAAGTGAAAGTGTTAATAGCTCAGTTGTGTCTGACTGTTTGTAACCACCTGGACTGTAGCCCACCATGCTCCTCTGTCCATGGGTTTTTCCTGGCAAGAATACTGCAGTGGGTAGCCATTACCAGCTTCAGGGGATCTTCCCGACCCTGGGACAGAACCTGGGTCTTCTGCATTGCAAGCAAGCAGACTCTTTACTGTCTGAGTCACCAGGGAAGCATATCTGCCTTAGGAGAGCTATCTTCTGTGGTGATTCAACTTGGTCTCCTTTTTAAACTCTACTTTTGGGCTTCCCTGATAGCTCAGTTGGTAAAGAATCCACCTGCAACACAGGAGACCCTGGTATGATCCCTGAGTTGGGACGATCCCCTGGAGAAGGGAAAGACTACCCACTCCAGTATTCTGGCCTGGAGAATTTCATGGACACGGACTGTATAGTCTATGGGGTTGCAAAGAGTCGGACACGACTGAGCAACTTTCACTTAACTATTCTTTACTGATTCATGTCAGAGTATTGGTTGCCTTCACATAAGTGCTAGATAAATAATAGTAGATGTGGCCACCAATCAAATATTAATCAGATTTTCTTTTCCAGTAGAGCTTATCTACCAAAGCATAAGAGGGGATAGAGGAAGAGAGCCCACTTGATTCTCAGGGTTCTGCACCTGGGATGGTAGGTCCTTTTCCGACTGACTGAAGGCACATTCTTCGTAAGTAGGAAGAGCAGTTTTTGCCCATAACCACAGGCAGCTAACTGCAGCAGAACGTCAGCTCTTATGATAAGAACATCCTCTTGGCCACTGGGCTCCCAAAGACAGTTTCTGAATTAGCCAACTTCACCTCAGTTTCTGCAACAGAGGTTAGCGTTTACTAGGCCACTGGCTACCTCTGTTCAATAAGTAAATCTTAGGCTTAACTGTTTTCCCCTCGCATTTACTTGTTTCCTGTCTCTCCCAGTGCCATGGTTGTTCTGTCTCCTGTCTTCTTTCTCCCTTTTCATGGGCTTTCAGCTACACTTCTACCCTCTACATAAATTAAGTATATATCCAGAAGCATATACATGTATAAGGCAGTATTAGTGTACCTTAGAAAAGAAAAATGGATGTAAGCTTTTAATTCAAGTGCTTTTTTTCTTATGAAGCAGTGCAACTTTTTAATATTGTGGGCAGTATACATGTAATATTTGGTACATGTTAAATAAAAATAATTATCACAATTAACTTTGTCTCTGGACTTGCAAGAAATATTAAAAGTTAGAATATGAATATTTTTGTTAGATTGAACCTTTCTGCTTATACTAATGATGAGACAAAAGATGATAATTTATACACTAAAATATTTATTTTATGAATCATTTTCTATATTTATTGATAGCTTGTAGAAATTGGTAGCAAACTAATAGGTACAAGGTGTGCACAGATTTTATTTAGGACTAAAATATGTATCATACTCTTAAACATCTTTAATGCACGGCTTACATATAAAGATACAGATTCTGGGGGCTTCAGAGTAAATGGTATAGAAGGTTGACAAAGGAGATTAGTTCAGATGAGATAAAATAAAACAAACTACCAGTATTTCATAATACATATGACCAGTATTGGGGCTTTCCAGGTGGCACAGTGGTAAAGAATCTTCCTGCCAATGAAGGAGACACAGGTACAATCACTGAGTCAGGAAGATCCCCTGGAGAAGGAAATGGCAACCCACTCCAGTATTCTTTCCTGGAAAATCCCATGGACAGAGGAGCCTAGTGGGCTATAGTCCAGGTGGTTGCAAAGAGTCAGACATGACTGAGCGACTGAGCATACATAACCAGTATCAACAGTATTACACAATGCACATGGCCACTATTAAGAGCAAGATGAAAACTTGCTTTAACTTTGCCTTGCCCTGAAAATTGCCTGAAATTGTAATGACAGTGCACAAAAAAAGGAAAAAAATCTGAATTAGTCTCAAGAATAAGAGTATAAATCTGTAGAGATTTTGATGAATATTCTCAAATGAAACCATCAAATAGGTGGTTTTGAATAGATAAATTAGTAATCAGAGAGGCAGGGTATACAGCTCCAAATACCCACAAGTAAAACTGTCAGAGTCATTCTTTTAGGAACAATGAAGTTTCAAATCAACAGAGAGGCTGCAGGTGTGGGAAAGCACTCAAAAATCAGAGTGACTAATGAAATTTTTATCAAATTGCTGTTGCCCTTCCTACCTACTCACTTCCTTTCCCCACTTCCATGTTTTCGAGGCCACTGAAAATGGTGGCACACACCCCCCAGGATTAAGAGAAGGAGCCGGCTTTCTAGAGAAGTAAAGCAGTATGCCTGAAGAGCAACAGAGCTCTTATGTGGGTGCTGATAACCAGTGTCAAGCTTCCTTATTTTTTGCTTCGAACTGTGCATGGGTAGATTTGCCTATCCCTCACCCATTAGTGCATCCTAGAGTTAAAACCTGCTAGTCAGTAGCTTCCATAAGGCTCTTATCCATATCCATCAGAGGGTAGAAAGAATGAAAACCACAATCACAGAAAATTAATCAAACTGATTACATGGACCACAGCCTTGTCTAACTCAATGAAACTAAGCCATGCCGTGTGGGGCCACCCAAGATGGACAGGTCATGGTGGAGAGTTCTGACAAAATGTTGTCCACTGGAGAGGGGAATGGCAAACCACTTCAGTATTCTTGCCTTGAGAACCCCATGAACGGTATGAAAAAGCAAAAATATATGACACTGAAAGATGAACTCCCCAGGTCGGTAGGTGACCAATATGCTACTGGAGAACAATGGAGAAATAAATTCAAAAAGAATGAAGAGATGGAACCAAAGCAAAAACAACACCCATCTGTGGATGTGACTGGTAATGGAAGTAAAGTCCAATGCTAAAGAACAATATTGCATGGGAACCTGGAATGTTAGGTCCATGAATCAAGGTAAATTGGAAGTGGTCAAACAGAAGATGGCAAGAGTGAACATCAACATTTTAGGAATCAGTGAACTAAAATGGACTGGAATGGGCGACTTTAACTCAGATGACCATTATATCTACTACTGCGGGCAAGAATCCCTTAAAAGAAATGGAGTAGCCCTCATAGTTAACAAAAGAGTCCGAAATGCAGTACTTGGGTGTAATCTCAAAAATGACAAAATGATCTCTGTTCTTCCAAGGCAAACCGTTCAGTATCACAGAAATCCAAGTCTATGCCCCAACCAGTACTGCTGAAAGAGATGAAGTTGAACAGTTCTATGAAGACCTACAAGACCTTCTAGAACTAACACCCCCAAAATTTGTCCTTTTCATTATAGGGGACTGGAATGCAAAAGTAGGAAGTCAAGAGATACCTGGAGTAACAGGCAAATTTGGCCTCGGAGTACAGAATGAAGCAGGGCAAAGGCTAACAGAGTTTTGCCAAGAGAACACACTGGTCATAGCAAACACCCTCTTCCAACAACACAAGAGAAGACTCTAAACATAGACCTCACCAGATGGTCAATACCCATATCAGATTGATTATATTCTTTGCAGCCAAAGATGGAGGAGCTCTATACAGTCAGCACGAACAAGACCAGGAGCAGACTGTGGCTCCGATCATGAATTCCTTAAGTCAAAATTCTGAGTTAAATTGAAGAAAGTATGGAAAACCGGTAGACCATCCAGGTATGACCTAAATCAAATCCCTTACGATTATACAGTGGAGGTAACAAATAGATTCAAGGGATTAGCTCTGATAGACAGAGTACCTGAAGAACTATGGACAGAGGCTCATGTGACACTGTATAGGAGGCAGTGATCAAGATCATCCCCAAGAAAAAGAAATGCAAAAAGGCAAAATGATTGTCTGAGGAGGTCTTACAATTAGCTAAAAAAAGAAGAGAAGCTAACGGCAAAGGAGAAAAGGAAAGATATACCCATTTGAATGCAGAGTTCCAAAGAATAACAAGTGGAGATAAGAAAGCCTTCCTCAGTGATCAGTGCAAAGAAAGAGAGGAAAACAATAGAATGGAAAAGACTAGAGATCTCTTGAAGAAAATTAGAAACACCAAGGGAACATTTCGTGCAAAGATGGGCACAGTAAAGGACAGAAACAGTATGGACCTAACAGAAGCAGAAGATATTAAGAAGTGTTGCCAAGAATACACAGAAGAACTGTACCAAAAAAAAATCTTAATGACTCAGATAACCACAATGGTGTGATCACTCGTCTAGAGCAGACATCCTGGAATGAGAAGTCAAGTGGACCTTAGGAAGCATCACTGTGAACAAAGCTAGTGGAGGTGGTGGAATTCCAGTTGAGCTATTTCAAATCCTAAAAGATGATGCTGTGAAAGTGCTGCACTCAATATGCCAGCAAATTTGGAAAACTCAGTAGTAGCCACAGGACTGGAACAGTTCAGTTTTCATTCCAATCCCAAAGAAAGGCAGTGCTAAAGAGTGTTCAAACTACCACACAATTGCACTCATCTCACACACCAGCAAAGTAATGCTCAAAATTCTCCAAGCCAGGCTTTGAGAGTACATGAACCATGAATTTCCAGATGTTCAAGCTGGATTTAGAAAAGGTAGAGGAACCAGAGATCAAATTGTCAACATCCATTTAATAATCAAAAAAGCAAGAGAGTTCCAAAAAGCGTCTATTTCTGCTTTATTGACTATGCCAACGCCTTTGACTGTGTGGATCACAACAAACTGTGGAAAATTCTTAAAGAGATAGGAATACCAGACCATCTTACATGCCTCCTAAGAAATCTGTATGGAGGTCAAGAAGCAACAGTCAAAACTGGACATGGAACAACAGACTGGTTCCAAATTGGGAAAGGAGTACATCAAGGTTGTATATTGTCACCCTGCTTATTTAAATTATATGCAGAATACCTCATGCGAAATGCAGGACTGGATGAAGCACAAGATGGAATGAAGATTTCAGGGAGAAATATCAATAACCTCAGATACTCAGATGACACCACCCTTATGGCAGAAGGCAAAGAAGAATTAAAGAGCCTCTTGATGAAAGTGAAAGAGGAGAGTGAAAAAGCTGGCTTAAAACTCAACATTCAGAAAACTAAGATCATGGCATCCAGTCCCATAATTACATGGCAAATAGGCAGGAAACAATGGAAACAATGAGAGACTTTATTTTTGCAAAGCCCAAAATCATTACAGATGGTGACTGCAGCCATGAAAGTAAAAGAAACTTGCTCCTTGGAAGAAAAACTATGACCAACCTAAATAGCATATTAAAAAGCAGAGACATTAGTTTGCCAAAAAGGTCTGTCTAGATGAAGCTATGATTTTTCCAGTAGTCATGTATGGATGTGAGAGTTGGAGTATAAAGAAAGCTGAGTGCTGAAGAATTGATGCTTTTGAAATGTGGTGTTGGAGAAGACTCTTGAGAGTTCCTTGGAGTGTAAGGAGATCAAACCAGTCAATCCTAAAGGAAATCAGTCCTGAATATTCATTGGAAGGTGTGATGTTGAAGCTGAAACTCCAATACTTTGGCCACCTTATGCGAAGAACTGACTCACTGGAAAAGACCCTGATGCTGAGAAAGATTGAAGGCAGAAAGAGAAGGGGACGACAGAGGATGAAATGGTTGGATGGCATCACCGACTCAATGGACATGAGTTTAAGCAGCTTGGGGAGTTGTTGATGGACAGGGAAGCCTAGTATGCTTCTGTCCATGTGGTTGCAAAGAGTCAGACAGACTGAGCCACTGAACTGACCTTAGTAGCAACTAGTCATCTTTCTTGATTAGAGGAACAGCTCTGAAAATGGAGAACAGAAAACCAGGCTGACTAGAGTTTGAGATAAACCAAGGGCACAAAAGCAAAGCAACAAGAGAAAAAAATGCAAATATTGACCATAAAAATTATTCAGGAAGTATAAGAAAACCTTTTTTTGAATTCTATTTGATTTTTTTTCAGTGAGAGTGAAAAATACACTGCCTCCACATCATAAGAACAGGCTGCCATTGCCAGAGATGCGGGGGAGGGGTAGTGTTGTGGTGGGGGAGCTTTGGAGGTCCAGCCAAACTATTTATAGAGTGAGGGTCAGAAGCAAAGAATTGTTCGACATGCAAAGAATAAGAAACTCTTTCCTTCTGAAATCATTTCTGAAATCATTTCTGAAATTTAAAATACATACACATGAAATAGGAATAATTAGATTCCAAAAACATGGTACATGAGCTCAAAGGAAAGCAATCCCATGAGGACAGCTGTGCACAAATTCCCTGAGAACAATTAGACTAAATTAGAAAAGTAGACCTAAATTTCCAAAAGAATATCCTTAAATACAAGAACTGTATGGGTGTTGTTCAACAGTGTGATTGTGAAGCTAGCGAATCTAGTCACTAGTGACTAGCTACTAGCCACACGTGTCCATTTGCATTTGAATTAAGTTTTGTTTCCTTAGCCACACTAGCCACATTTCCAGGGCTTAACAGCCACATGCAACGAGTGGCTACTAGACTGCACAGCACATATATAAAATATTTTCATCATCACTGAAAACTCTGTTTAAGAGATATGATCTTGGTGGTATGGTGAGCATAAATCATGCATTCATTTTTCAGCAAATACCCGTTGAGTAGCTTCTTTCTGAAGAATAGAAAAAGCAGAGACTATCGCATCCACAATGATATAGCAAAGGCCTTCTCATGGGACCTTAATATGTAACAGACAGATAATAAACAAAAAATGTATAGTATAATGAAAAGGGTTGACAGCTGCTAAGAGAACTAAAGTAGTGTAAAGAGATAGAGGAGATTGAGAGCAGGGGCTGTTTGAATTTGGGTAAGAGTGGAGGCACTGATGCTGAAGCTGAAACTCCAATACTTTGGCCACCTGATGAAAAGAACTGACTCATTTGAAAAGTCCCTGATGCTGGGAAAGATTGAAGGCGGGAGGAGAAGGGGACGACAGAGGATGAGATGGTTGGATGGCATCACCAACTCAATGGACATGAGTTTGAGTAAACTCTGGGAGTTAGTGATGGACAGCGAGGCCTGGCGTACTGCAGTCCATAGGGTCGCAAAGAGTCAGATATGACTGAGTGACTGAACTAAACTGAACTGATGAGTGGAGGCTTCTCTGAGAATGTGATGTGTCAGGGAACTGGGGTAAGAAAATCACATGAAAATTTGTAGGAAGCAAATTCCAGGTAAAGAGAAAAACAAGTGAAAAGACCCTGAGGTGAAAACTTTTTTTCTTAGTTGAAGTGTAGTTGCTTTACAATGTTGGCCAATATCTGCTATACAGCAAAGTTACTCACTTTGACACATATATAGATTCTTTTTTAATATTATTTTCCATTTTGATTTATCTGAGAAGATTGAATATAGTTCCCTATGTTATACAGTAGGACCTTGCAAATTCTAAAGGTAATAGTTTCCATCTACCAACCCCAAATTCCCAGTCCATCCATCTCCCTCTCCCATACTCCTTGGCAACCACAAATCTGATCTCTATGTCTGTGAGTCTCTTTCTGTTTTGTAGATAGGTTCATTTGTATCATATTTTAAATTCTACATATAAGTGATATCATATGGTATTTGTCTTTCTCTTTCTGACTTACTTCACTTAGTATGATAATCTCTAGTTGCATCCATGTTGCTGCAAATGGCATTATTATTTTTAATGGATGAATCTTCTTTATTCATTCATCTGTTGATGGATATTTAAATTGTTTCCATGTTTTGGCTATTGTGAATAGTGCTACTATGAACATAGGGGTGCATGTATCTTAGGTTATAATTTTGTCTGGTATATGCCCAGGAATGGGGTTGCTGGATCATAAGGTAATTCTATTTTTAGTTTTCTGAGGAACACCCATACTGTTTTCCATAGTGGCTCCACCAACTTACATTCCCATCAACACTGTGGGAGGGTTCCTTTTCTCCAGTCCTCTCAGCATTTGTTATTTGGAGACTTTAATGGTGGCCATTTTGAGTGGTGTGAGACGGTACTTCTTTGTAGTTTTGATTTGCATTTCTCTAATAATTAATGATGTTGGGGATCGTTTCATGTGCCTACTGGCCATCTGTATGTCTTCTTTGGAGAAATGTCTATTAAGGTCTTGTGTTTTAATTGAGTTGAATTTTTTGTTTTGTTTTGATTTGTATGAGCTGTTTGTAGATTTGGCAACTAAGCCCTTGTCATTCCCATCATTTGCAAGTATTTTCTCCCATTCCCTAGGTTATCTTCAAAAGATGGTAAGTTTGATTAGATCCCTTTTGTTTATTTTTGCCTTTATTTCTATTGCATTGAGAGACTGACCTAAGAAAACACTAATTCAACTTACATAAGAGAATATTTTGCCTATGCTGTCCTCTAAGAGTTTTATCGTGTCATGTCTTAGGTTTAAGTCTTTAAAACATTTTGAGTTTATTTTTGTGCATATTGCGAGGGTATGTTATAACTGCATTTATTTACATGTGACTGTCTGACTTTCCCAGGGGCTTCCCAGATAACTCAGGAAGCCCCTGAGTTGGTGAATAATCCATCTGCCAATGCAGGAGCCACAACAAATGTGAGTTTGATCCCTGGGTTGGGAAGCTCCCCTGGAGGAGGAAATGACAACCCACTCCAGTATCCTTGCTGAGTTAATCCTAGGAAGAGAAGAGCCTGACAGGCCACAGTCCAAGGGTTGCAAAGAATCAACAAGTGAGCACATCTAACTTTCCCAGCACCACTTGCTGAAGAGACTGTATTTTTACCTTTGGCAAAGGTTAATTGACCATAGATGTGTGGATTTGTTTCTGGAATCTCTATTTGATTCTGTTGATCCATATGTCTGTTTTTGTACCAGTACCACACTGTTTTGATTACTGTAGCTTTGTAGTATTGTCTGAAGTCTCAGAGTCTTATACCTTCTGCTTTGATTTTGTTACTCTCTATTGCTTTGGCAATTCTGGATATTTTATGGTTCCACATAAATTTTTGGATTACTTGTTCTGTGCTGTGTTTAGTCACTCAGTCATGTCTAACTCTTTGCAACCCCATGGACTGGAGCCCACCAGGTTCCTCTGTCCATGGCGATTCTCCAGGTAAGAATACTGGAGTGGGTTGCCATGCCCTCCTCCAGGGACTCTTCCCAACCCAGGGATCAAACCCAAGTCTCCAGCATTGCAGGCAGATCCTTTACTGTCTGAGCCACCAAAGGTCATGGGTAATTTGATAGGGGTCATATTGAATCTGTAGATTGCTTTGAATAGTATTGTTTTAATAATGATAATTCTTCCAATAAAAGAGCTTTGGATGTCTTTCCATTTCTTTGAATTATTTTTAATTTCCTTTATCAATAGAAGAACTTTGTTGATCCTCAACATTTGTGACAGAATGGTAAGGGGGTTATGAAACAGCAAACATGGAGAGCAGTAGAAGGAAAGAATGTCAAAGAAGTAAGCAGAAGGCATATTATGCAGGAAAGCACAGGCAGGAGTCAGGGTGTAGAGTTTTATCCTACGAATAATGGGAAATTGGTGTGTAGGGGAGAGTAACATGATCAAATTTATGTTCTAAAACCATCCCTTTAGCTGTTTTGGTATCAAATTAATGACAGAAATTCAGGTGTAGAAGCAAAATTCTATCTAAAAACTTTAGATAAAGTAAATGCATTTACAACAAAGTTCCTGATTCATATAGGATGCAAATGGAACTAGGAAATGATCTATACAATGAATGGAGCTTAAGAATTAAGCTTTCATTTAACCTGAAGATCTGAAAAATTCTCCTTCAAAAGACAGGTTTAGTGATAAAATTATACTTCTTTGTCTACAAATTAATTTCAATAGTTGGTATTACAAAGAATGTGAGTAAACTATTATAAATCTTATTTATTAGAAACAAATGTTCATAATAAATCTATAAGCAAAGAATGAAATAAAATTATATTAATGGTTACAGATTTGAGAGTATACAAATTTAAAAGAATAATATAACTGACAATTCAGAAGGTGAAGACTAGTGAAATTTTTTTCATGTCACATAGTGAAATGTTACTGGAATAATTAATAGAAGTTTAAATGTTAAATCATTATTTAACAGCATTGAGTTAATTGGATTAAGACTAAAAATAAATAACAAAAGTAACAAAATTCAGGAAGAGGTCAGCATATTAGAAGGGAGTCAGTTGATTCTATTTAAATCAGTTGAATCAAGAAATACCAGTAAAAATATATTACTTATAATTATTATAATCCCTAGAATAATAAATCAGAAATGTGTAAAAAGTGGTTATCTCTAAGGAGCAAAAGAGTTACGAAAGCTTCTTTGTTGTCATTTAATACCATTTTGAAACATTTGAGTTTTTAACTATGTGCTTGTCATGCTTTATAATAATAATGATAATTCTATGTAAGATATAAAATATTACTGATATTATATATTACACTTAATTTCTTCAAACAATAAAATTTATATGGATTAGCAAAAACAAATTTAGATGCTGACTAAATGTTCCACTTTTTTTTTTTCTTGATGTGTATTTTGTTTACTATAAGTAACCACAGCAAACATTAGAAATAACTTATTCAAAAAATGGGCCATACAGCCAGTTCAGCTATAATAAAAGCAAGTTTTAAAAATTGTTCTCAACGCTTCCAGGCCTATTGTTGAAAAATACACGATTAAAATTTAAAGAATAAATGGATAAAAATTGCAAGTCATATTGAGTATTAAAAGCCATGATACATAGGTCATGACAAAAATTGCTATCCAACATTTTCTTTCCCCAAAAGGTAAATAATTCATACATAATGAATTATGTACAAGGGGAAAAAAGGAAGAAGAGAATAGTAACATTTTGTTGGATTTGATCAATACAGAGATTTAAATGCATGAAGATCTCTGAGGCTAATGCCAAACCTGAAAAAGTTGTTGGCAGCTTTTATACCCTTTAAGACCAATTGCTGCATAATCAGAGGTCATAAGAGATGAAAGCTTATGTGTGTTCCAAGTAAATGTCTGGCATATACAGCACCTCAGAGGCAGAAAAAACAACTTGAAAAATACCATTCCCAATGTCAGAAAAGAGAGTAGAAAGTGAAAGACGGAGGTGACTCTCATCAGCACAGAGATGATACCCATGATGTCCAATTCACATGCCAAGAGAAGTTGTTTACAGAGAGTAAAAAAGATCAGAAGTGAGCTTAAGGAGTCCCCTGCCAAAATTCATTTTTTAAAAAAAGACAGTTTTGTTTCAGAAGCACATAAAGAAATCAATTGAATAAGTATCAAAAGGAATCTGAGCAGTCAACATCAGTTCCTTGAATCCTCCTACATTAACCAGATGCCATGAATTATAAAGCATATTTTAACTATTTAAGGAAAAGAAAAAAATCACATCATGAAGTTGAAGTAATATTAACAGTTTCATTGCTATGTATGATCATTATAATCTATAATTATAGCTTTTGAAGAAAGAAGAATCTGTGTTGAAATAACTACATGTATGATTTACAAATCCTAAAAGGAAAGTCTTAAATTCCTTTTAAATAATTCTATATTTGACAGGTTATAATAAATAAGCTCTGATGTTAACCAGATAACAGAATATACTCTGAATAGATTAGATATTATATTAACATAATAAAATATCAGAGCCTACAAATTATGAATACAAATATTATCCTCACATATTTATCAAGATTTTTAAATTTTTAAATTCTTGCCACTAGAGGACCTCAAAAAGAAAGGGTCTGGGGAACACATGTAAACCCATGGCTGATTCATGTCAATGTATGGCAAAAACCACTACAATATTGTAAATTAATTAGCCCCCAACTAAAATAAATAAATTTATTAAAAAAAAAAGAAAGGGTCTTTATAGAATTTACCAAGTAAAGAGGGGAAAGGGGTCTCAGTATGAAAGCTATCTAGCCAAACTCTTTCAAGTTAGTGAGAAACTTGAGATTGTAAAGAATTATTCTACTAAAGTTTATATACTTAACTATTGCTGAGGCTAGGATTATATAAATAACACTGATATGAAATCTAATTTTGGAAAATTATGAGTTGAAGTCAGTTTTATATATAATTCAGGTTTATTTCTGAAATGTATTTTTCAGGGCACTTTTGATGAGAAGTCATAGAAATAAAAGTCATATTGTCTTAATCCAAAAAGAGTTCATTGACTCTTGTAACTAGAAATTGTGCATTATTTATCTGCAAGTATGGCTGGATATGAGCTTTCCAGGTAGCACAGTGGTAAGGAATCCACCTGCCAATGCAAGAGATGCAATAGAGGCAGGTTAAATCCCTGGGTCAGTAAGATCCCCTGGAATAGGAAATGGCAACCCACTCCAGTATTTTTACCTGGGAAATTCCGTGGACAAAGGCGCTGGACTGTCTATAGTACATGGGGTTGCAAAGAATCAGACACAACTGAGTGACTGAACACACACACACATGTGACTGGATCTAAGATTTATTTTTTAAGTTGCTTCTAGTCCCTTGGCCATGCTTTATTCTAGAATGGCCTCACACTGCTTAAGTGGCATTCCCTGTACCTAGAGGTTAACTCCCTAACTACTTCATTTCTGGTAAATAATAGCCTTTATTCCTTAATATTTGTAACGAAATCCTGGAATTGAGCTTTATTGGCCTGACATGCCATAGGCTCACTGCTGGAGCTCAACAGGAATGAAAGAATAGATTTAAGCCCCACCACTACCAAAAAGAAACCACATGAAATGAGAAAAGGGCAAGGTGGTTTTTAAGGAAAATTAATGTGTTCTTCCAAGACCAAAGGAAAATGAACTGACAATAAGCAAAAGCAGGAGATATCCACTACTTTCAATTGGATTCATTTTTTCTTATTAAGATGACATCACATGTGACACACTTATTATCGTGGTGTTGTAAAAGACCATTGGAAATGGAGGCAGGGAGATCTAATTGTATGACCTTGAGTAAGTTGACAGCCTTTCTGAGTCTACTTTCTTCCTACATAAATTGTTTTAAAAGCTTATTCATCTTTGCAATTCTATGAATGATTTGATGAAGGAAAAAAGAACTTGGTAAATAAAGGCTCTTAAGCCAGGAATAAAAACAGGCTTTCTATATTACTCAACTTCAGAGGGCATCATTCATATAGAATGTACTAGAAGAAATCCAGCAATTTTAATCTATAAAATGGGGCTAATAACACCTTCTTTACAGAGTGCTATGGAGATTTAATATGATAAAATGGAAAGTGTTCAGTGTAGGGTTGACCACTATTATGGATTGAATTGTGTCCCCCCAAAAGATATATCAATGTCCTTCCTGCTAGTACTTCAGAATGTGGCCCTATTTGGAAATAGAGTGACTGCAGATGTAATTAGTTAAGATGAGGTCATACTGCAATAGGGTGAGCCTTTAATGTAACTGGTGTCCTTATAAGCAGAGGAAAGAAACACACAGGGAGGAGGATGTCAGGTAAAGACAAATAGGAAAGAAATCAGCCCTGTGAAAATGGAAGAGAAAATTAGAGCCCTAAGAAAATTGGAGTGACTAGTTATACACCAAGGTAAATATTGCAGGCCATCTCCAGAAGCGAAGAGAGTCATGGAACCAGATTATTGCTTAAAACTCTCAGGAGGAATCAGCATTACCAATAGCCTGATTTCATGCTTCCAGACTTCAAAGCTGTGAGAGAATATGTTTCTGTGGTTTTGTTGCAGGAAGGGGGACCCCTTCCAGGGCCCAAGAGTTGGCTCTTGCCTAGCACTCAGAATTGAAGTGTCCAAGGAGACACATATGTTGACAAAGCGCGAGACTTTATTGGGAAGGGCTGTCCTGGCAGAGAGCAGTAGGCTAAGGGAACCCAGGAGAACTGCTCTTCCATATAGCTTGCAGTCTCGGGTTTTATGATGGGATTAGCTTCCAGGTTTTCTTTTCTTTTTTTTTTTTTAATTTATTTATTTATTTATTTTTTATTTTATAAGTTTGTTTATTTTAGTTGGGGGCTAATTACTTTACAATATTGTAATAGTTTTTGCCATACATTGACATGAATCAGCCATGGGTTTTCTTTGCCTAATCATTCTGACTCAAGGTCCTTCCTGGTGGTACACACATTGCTCAGCCAAGATGGGTGCCGGTGAGAAGAATTCTAGGAGGTGGTGTCTCCTTTTGACCTTTCCCAAACTCTTCTGGTTGGTAGTGGCCTGTTAGTTCTGTGTTCCTTACTAGGACCTCCTGTCACAATATAACTCACACAGATAGTTACTATGGTGCCTGGCCAAGGTGAGTGGTTTCAGTCAGTGTACTTCCCCTAACAGTTTTAAGCCACCCTGTTCATACTTTGTTGTAGCATCTCTAGAAAATTAATGGAACCACTAAAGAAGTCATAGTTAAATTCAAAAGTATTTTAATGTGTTCTAAATATAGCACTACTCATATTTTAAGTCAATTGACATTTTGAAAATAAGAATATTCAACAATCTTTGGATTTGTATTGGTCATCTCGAGTATCTGTATAACACTTGCCGCTTCTGCCTATTCCCTTCTAGAAAGCCTCTCCTGTTTTGCTTATTACCTTTCTTTTCCAGCTCTTGATCTATTCCTCTGACTAGCTATTTTCTTTCTTTATCATGTCTCCCCTTTTTGATAGTGGGTGCCTCAGATATTGGGTAGCTTTCTGATGGGATGGCCTCAGCCTACAGTGACTTGAAGCAGGATTTCAGTTTGCCAACCAGAGGTAAAGTCAGACCCCAGCAGTGAGAGCACTGAATCCTAACCACTAGACCGCATGGGCCAGTGACAAGGCCCTTGCTCATCGGCTTTTAGAAATGAATTTCCACAAAGAGACCAAAAGTAGTGAAACAAGGGTTTATTTGGAGGAAAAAGAGTTTGTGAGAATAGACTCATGGTGACGGACTTAGAGAAAGAGTTGAACTTTTATGGTAGTTGGAGTCACTTATATGGAGCATTTCCTCCAGAGTTCCCTGGGTCAGTCATCTAGCTTTGTCTTGCTCTGAGTCTGTACTTGGTCTGTTTCAGGATCCTCCCATGTGTGTGTGCATCTCTTAGCCAAGATGGATTCTAGCGAAAAGGCCTGTGGGTAGGCTGATATCACCTCCTATGGGAGATGCCCCCTTCCTTTGTGACCCCTCAAGAGACTTTATGCACATGTATAGTCGGGAAGGTCTCCTTGACCTCAAGAATGAGAAATAAGTCGTCTCTTTATCTCTTGTCTGGGCAGGTCTCAGCTCTTCTCTGGCCCTGCCATTACTATTTTCTAAAAGTGTCCACCAGAGGCAAAGTCCAGCCATTAACCCTCTTCCTGTTGTTATTTTTATGTGGAATTGTAATCAGGAGGCTAATTGTAAATGCCTAACCTTGAGCCCATTGATCTCCTGTGTGTACTAAGTTGCTTCAGTCGTGTCCAGTTCTTGGCGACCCTATGGACTGTAGTCCACCAGGCTCCTCTGTCCATGGGATTCTCCAGGCAAGAATACTGGAGTGGGTTGCCATGCCCTTCTCCAGGGGAATCTTCCTGACACAGGGATTGAACCCATATCTATTCTGTCTCCTGCATTGGCATGCAGGTTTTTTACCACCAGCACCACTTGGGAAGCCCTATCTATCTCCTGCCTCACTTCAATCCTGGTAGAGCCCAGTATTCAACAATCAACCCTCTCTTCTAACTGCGGGCATCAATGACCGTTCATGGATTACCAAATTCATGGTGATAGCCAGTATCACTCTTCTCAGTTCCAAATATATACTAGCTGGTTGCTCATATACATTTAGATATAAAAATCACAGCTCAAAGGAATTATGTCCAAAACAGAAGTCACAGTCTTTTTTCCGAAATATGCTTCTTCCCCAGGATTAACTCCAGGGTTAGCACAGATTGTTTCTTTCCCTTACTCTTCACATGGAATCCAGGACCAGTTCATATTCTCTCTACCCTCCTCACTCTCATATCTATCTCCTCCTTTTCATTTCCATTACTAACTTGGTTAAATCTCTCATCTCTTTCCTGAATTTTAGAGAATGACATAGCTTGTATCCCTGCCTCAGCTGTTGCTGTCCTCCAATTCATCCCATCCACTGCTGTAGTAATTATTTTTATCAAGTGAAAAATAGATAAAATTACACCCCTGCTTCAAAATCTTCAAATTTTTTCACAAATTGATATAGAGAGTCCAAGTTCTTTGGCAGACTATTCAAGGCCCCATTGATCTGGCACTTGCTTCCTTTCCAGGATCAGTTTTGCTAATTGCTATGCATACTTCAGCTCTAATCAACCACTTAACCTCTCCAGAACAACTCCTTCTGCCTGGAATGTTCCTCTCTCTCAGTGGCCAATACTTTCTGTTTTTAGGTTCAAATCAAGACTTCCCTCCTCCACAGAGTATTATAATTCATTTCCCCCCAACTCAGATTTATTTTATTAATTACAAATTGCATTCCTCTTATTTCTATTCAAATGTCTAACATAGCACATAAAACATGATGTTGTCCTTATTGTCTTCTACAGATCTGTCTCCCCAAGTACCTCCTAAAGAGAAGAGTTCTCTATGATGTATCTCACCATATGGCACATAACAAGTGCTCAATAAGTCTGCTAAATTGATAAACAAAAGAAAAAATAAAGGGATAAATGGATGAACAAATGTAATTGTTAATATTGAATGATCCCTAAAGACCCCCAGTGAAGTATTTCACTAGAGAGTAAATAAATGCTTGATTCTATATACATTGACAGTAATTAAAAGCATAGACTCTCCAGTCAAGTTGCTTGGATTCTCTGCTTGGTCACTTATTTAGGTGACTTTGGGAAAGTTACTTCATTTCTATGCAAAGAAATTGGAATGTAATAGTTCTTTCTTCATTTTGTTCTTAGGAAGATTAGCTGAACATGTTTATGTTATTAAGACTCTCTTATAAAGATGAAATGAGAATATAGTAAATGTTACATACATTGTTAAAAATGCTCTTAAAGAGGGCTTCCCTTGTGGCTCAGTGGTAAAGAATGTGCCCACCAATGCAGGGGACATAAGTTCAACCCCTGGTCCAGGAAGATCCCACAGACAATGAAGCAAATAAACCCATATACTACAACTATTGAGCCTGTGCTCTAGAGCCCAAGAGCCACAACTACTGAGCCCATGTGCTGTAACTACTGAAACCCATTAGTGCTACAGCCTGCGCTCCACAACAAGGGAAGCCACTGCAATGAGAAGCCCGTGTACCACACTGGAGAGTAGCCCCCACTTGCCACAACTAGGGAAAGTCTGCACAGCAACAAAGACCCAGCACAGCCAAAATTGAATAAATAAATAAAATTATAAAATAGTAAAATAAAATATGAACAAATAAAGACATTTAAAAAATTTTAAATGTTCTTAAAGATATAAGATTAGAGGCAGAAATTTGAAAGAATATTCTTTCTGTTTGTATATATTGGAAAACTCTGAATTTAAATTTATAAACAGCATTTCTGTAGTTCCTGATAATTTTCAGTGTACAGGTAAAAATATACCTATTTATTGAAAATAGCAAAGTTCTTTCTTGCTTGTTTGAGAAAATGCTTGCTATTATCAGTTTTTACTTCCTAATTGGTTTTCTCTATAGTGGGATGCAGGACTAGTGAGGGATTATGTAAGTCACTGTGGCTTTTGTTGAATCAAACCCTGTTGAATTCAACATAAAATATATTACTTTAATGTGCAGAATCCATTGGCACTGGTGGGCCACAATACTGATTTTTATTTTGCCCTAACTGCCACCAACAATTTTATGGTTTAAGTTCATAATAAGTAGAATTTTTAAAGTTAAAATAAATCTGTGATTATTGTTCTTGTTGTTCAGTCACTAAGTCATGTCCAACTCTTTGCAACCCCATAGACTACAACAAACCTGGCTTTCCGGTCCTTCACTATCTCCCAGAGTTTGCTCAAATTCATGTCCATTGAGTTGATGATGTTGTCCAACCATCTCATCCTCTGCTGCCCTCTTCTCCTTTTCCCTTCTATCTTTTCCAGCATCAGGGTCTTTTCCAGTGAGTCAGCTCTTCTTGGTCAAAGTATTGGAGCTTCAGCATCAGTGCTTCCAATGAATACTCAGGGTTGATTTCCTTTAGGATTGACTGGTTTGATCTCCTCGCAGTCCAAGGGACTCTCAAGAGTCTTCTTCAGCACCACAATTCAAAAGCATCAGTTCTTTGGCACTCAAGAAGTTAGACTTTCTTTGCAGTCTAACTCTCACATCCATACATGATACTGAAAAAAACATAGCTTTGATTATATGGACCTTTGTTGGCAAAGTGATATCTCTGCTTTTTAATACACTGTCTGGATTTGTCACAGCTTTCCTTCCAAGAAGCAAGCATCTTTTAATTCCTCAGCTGCAGTCACTGTCCTCTGTGATTTGGGAACCCAAGAAAAAAAAATCTGTGATACAAATACAAATATAAGGGATTCATAGATGTGAGTGGTCAGGAAAACTTTATGGAGAAAAAGATCTGTTGGAGTTAAAGGATACCTGGGATTTGAAGAGGCAAGGAGATAGTATGGAAGGCATTTGGGTGGGAGAAGCAGTGTGGGCAAAGATACAGGGGCCAGACATTCCTGTATTTTGAAGATGAGAGAATCTCAGTCTGCCTTAAGCATTAGGTTTAGGTGGGGAGAATATAAATTTGAAAGATGTGGTAGACCGTACTATGGAAAGCTTTAAATGCTAAACCATGATGTTTTAACCCTATCCAAAATATAATAGAAAGTTTTGAAGAATGGATAGTTGATAGTCCTTCCTGAGGGAGATGGTGTGAAAAATTGCTGGAACAAACTAAAGGTCAAGTTCAGGCCAGACTTCAAGGAAATAATTTCCTTCTACCAGCAATTGTAGAGTCTAGAAGCCAGGATATGGCAGCCGAGAAGTCATGTTCAGATTCTGTTAAGAACTAAATGGTCAGCCAGAGAAAGGTCAGGCTAAAATTGTTCACCTGTAAAATCATGGAAAAAGAGTTTGAAATTGAAAGCCTAAATTCACGGTAGACTCTGGGATGAACAGAACTGACACAAATTTGAACCCTGCTTAGATTATGTTATCATATATCACATGTCACAGTAGGAGGCTGTCACCTGGGGCCGTCTCACTTTTTCCAAATTTTGCCGCCGGGGTGGCTGAGGAACTCACTAAACCCTAATACGGAAAGAGTAGAAACTAAAGGCAGTGATGAAATTAAAAGATTCTTGCGTCTTAGAAGAAAAACTATGACAAATCTAAACAGCATGTTAAAGAGCAGAGACATTACTTTGCCTACAAAGGTCCATGTAGTCAAAGCTATGGTTTTTCCAGTAGTCACGTATGGATGTGAGAGTTGGACCGTAAAGAAGGCTGAGTGCTGATGAATTGATGCTTTTGAACTGTGGTGTTGGAGAAGACTCTTGAGAGTCCCTTGGACTGCCAGGAGATCAAACCAGTCAGTCCTATATAGGGAACAGACTTATGGACACAGTGGGGGTGATGGGGTGGAAGAAGAGGGTGGCATGTATGGAGAGATTAACATGGAAACATATACATTACTGTATGTAAAATAGATAGTCAATGGGAATTTGTTGTGTGACTCAAGGGACTTAAACCAGGGCTCTGTAACAACCTAGAGGGATGGGATAGGAAGGGAGGTGGGAAGGAGGTTCAAGAGAGAGGGACATAAGTATACCTATGACTGATTCATGTTGATTTTTGGCAGAAGCCAACACAATACTGTAGAGCATTTATCCTTCAATTAAAAATAAATAAATTTAATTTTTAAAAAATCTTCGGGTAAAATCTACAGCTAAAAAGAAAAAGTCAACCCTAAATATTCATTGGAAGGACTCATGCTGAAGCTCCAAAATTTTGTCCACCTGATGTGAAGAGCTGACTCATTGGAAAAGACCCTGATGCTGGGAAACACTGAAGGCAAAAGGAGAAGGGGGTGACAGAAGATGAGATGGTTGGATAGCATCACTGACTCAGGGGTGAATTTGAGCAAACTCCTGGAGATGGTGAAGGACAGGGAAGCCTGACGTGCTATAGTACATGGGGTCACAAAGAGTCAAACACAACTGAACAACATCAACAAGAAGCTAAAGGACTAGTTAGCAGCCTTTTGCAATAGTCAAAATTAAGGGTAGTAAGAGCCAGAGGTAAGAGGGCAGAAATGGGATTACAGGGGTAGGCACAAAGATTTTCAAGAGAAAACCACTACTTTTTTTTTTTAAGTTCTAAAGTTAGTCTTTTGTGAACTGAAAATTCACTTCTTTTGTAGAATTCACTTTATTCTTTTCCAAAAGAACTACTCCTTTTGAAGTAATTGTATATGTCAGATAATTTCTCCAAAATTTAAGTGCTAGTTGATAGATTCTAAGCTGACTTGCAAGCTAAATTCTTGTACTTTTAGAAAAATCACCCTCTTGGTGACCTGGCTACTGCATTATCATCTCAAATGTCATTTTTTCTTTTTATTTCATTATGATGTAACCTCCAAAGGACAAAAATTACATATAAGCCATAAATCTTATTTCCCTAGGACCAAAAAGTCCACCATGAAACTCGAAATAAAACTCTTTCCTCTATTTGATACTACAAAACAGACACACAGACAGACTACACAACAGACAGGGGATGAGATGGTTGGAGGGTATCGTTGACTCAAGGGACATAAGTTTGAGCAAACTCCAGGAGTCAGTGAAGAACAGGGAAGCCTGGTGTGTTAAAGTTTATGTCACAAAGAGTTGGACATGACTGGATAACTGAACAATAGCAGCAGACATACATTAGACCCCAATTTTTCTGTTACTCCAACTCACCATGAATTTGCTGTTAAATGGCTTTTAATTGAGATCGAACATTAAGAATCTACAAAGAAGTGAATTCTCAGTTCAAAAAAGACTAATTGCCAAGCCCTGCAGCATTTATAAAGCATTAGTCAGTATGAAATGGAGGTCAGTGAAATTTGCTTGCAAAATTGCTCTGGTCTCAGAACCACCATTGCAATGTATAGCACAGTCGCAGCTTTTAGGTATACCTCTATTACCACTTTCTGTTCATAAAAAATGTAACATTATTTTGAACCAGTTTTGCTTTTTCATTCTGTCAGCATTTTATGTATATATGCAAGCTATACTTTTAATCTTGTCCATTTATCTGAAGTAGAAGCCTTTTTTGGACCAAAAGTCTGTATAGTTCTTATTAATGCCTGTGTCACTTTAAACACTAATCCCTTTGTTGTTCCTTTTTCCTCTTTTCTGACTTTGTTTTATACTGATACTTTAATGTGCTTATTGGGTTGTAAGGCACTCACGATAGTATAAGACCTTAGCCAAGTGACAGAGTATAATCATAGTAAATGATACCCCACATAGTTCTTGGCTTTCTAATTCCTGCGTATTAAGTCTTAGGAGAGTATAAATGTGTGAGATAATTTTTATTTTAGGATTCCTCTGTGTTGTTGTTTAGCTAGTTCATAAGAGACCAGTTTTTCTGGTATTATTTCCTTCTAACTAGTCTGGTACATACCTACTATGTACCAGATACTGCACTGTGCATTTTTCATATGTAGTTTTGTTAATCTTTACAAACACGACAGAACTACTGATCATTATTTTCCTATCTCCCAAATAAGGAATTTAATTCAGAGATGTTAAGTAACTTGTTCAATATCATACAACTTGTAGGTAGCATATTCAAGATGTAAATCCATGTCTGTTTAACTTTAAAGCTCATACTTTTTAATTAGGTTAAATTTTCTAATTTCTTCCCACTTATTCATAACAAAATCCTCTATCTATATAACACTCCTGAGTTGAGTATAAGGTAAGAAAACAGTCAAGTTTCTTAGTAAAGGATAATGCCAAACTCTTACTATATATTTTTTCTAACAAGTGTGCCTCTATTAAATAATTGTACCTCTCAATGACTTGGTTTGAAAATTGCTGGACTATTTAAAGCATAGAGCGTGCTGGTGAGCTTCTTAATCTTCTTATATGTGTACAGGGAACTCAGTATGAGTCAGAAGGGTCAAAACAGGCAAGAGGAACTTAAAAGAATAAATATAAGGCAGTGTGCTTTTAGATCATATTAAGTAGAGGAAGGCTTTCATGCAGGTCAACTGAAAAATACCAGTGGATTTCAGTTGGCCACAGTTCAATAGCTAGACAACAGTGGGGTATGGCTATCACAAAAAAGCCAAGTACATTTTAGTTTCCATTGATACAAGAAAAGGATCATATTTAAGGAATTGAAGGAACCCTTTTATAGTCTACATCTTGTATACTGTGATAGTTCCAGATGACACATTTTAAAGTTAACAATGGCAAAGTATATTTTTTCCAACAGTCGGGTAACTAGGACAGTGAGGTTTTAAAATAAAGATAACCCTGTATGTGAGATATCAAAAGAGACACAGATAAATAGAACAGTATTATGGACTCTGTGGGAGAGGGTGAGGGTGGGATGATATGGGAGAATGGCATTGAAGCATGTAAATTATCATATGTGAAACGAATTGCCAGTCCAGGTTTGACACATGATACAGGGTGCTAGGGGCTGGTGCACTGGGATGACCCGGAAGGATGGGATGGGGAGGGAGGTGGGAGGGGGGTTCTGGAAGGGGAACACATGTACACTCATGGTGGATTCATGTCAATGTATGGCAAAACAAATAAAATATTGTAAAGTTAAAAAAATAGATAAATAAACTAATTTTAAATAAAAAATAAATTAAAAAATAAAATAATTGTATAATAGATCAAGATATGTTTATCCTATAGTCAAAAATGTAGAAAGAAAATGGAAGGGAAAATAATAGATCTCTCCAGGTATCATTTATGTTGTCACATGTAACTTTAAGACCACTGGATGGAAGCTGCATGAAGATGAATTTTATATTGATTTTATATTAATTAGGAAAGTCCAGCAGTGAAATAGACTACACATAGTATAGTTACAAAAATTCAACAAGAATAGCAAAGAATGTCCTGGATGCCCAGGCTCTGCACAATTCTAAGATCCCTTGCCTGAATTATATCAGGGCCAGGTATTTTTCTTTCATTTTATTTATTAACCTATCATGTAATGTGAAATAAGCTACTTTTCTCCCTCATTTTATTTATGCAACTTGCATAAAATACTTAATTAATTTGAGAAAGAATTTTGGATTCCTCTCAGAGGAAATTTCTCAGAGAAATCCAAATTTCATTATGTAATAGAGGGAGAGTTTTAACAGTCTAATCCTAGAAGTTGAATTTGTACAGTAAGTCAATCAACAGGCATATATTAAGCAGCTATTGGGATACCAAAGCAGAAAGGCTCAGTCTGTACTCCCAAGAAGTCGGTAAGTCTAGTAAAAGTGATATAGTAGTTGAAGATCAATACTTGAGTATAGTAATATGTGATAGATGAGAGAATGAGTATTTAGATATATCTAAAGAAGATTAAGAGTGAAAGAAAGTTTCCTAGAGGAAGTAACCTTAAGCAGAGTCTTGAAGAATGACTAGAGGTAACTTGATTAGACAGTTGAGGAAAGCATTTATTGGTAGCAGAAAAAGCATGTGGGAAGAAGTGTGAAACAAACCTACAAGCATTTTCTTACTGTGGGAGCCAAGGGTGTATTAAACCAATGTTGGTAGATGTGTTGAGAGAGATCAACAAGTTGAAAAGTAACAGGTAGAAAATTTTCAATATTTGTTAAGCAAAAGGTTAATATGGAAATTAAATGATGAATTCCTACAAACCATTTTTTAAAGACCCTGTTATATATTATGGGGCAAAAATATGAATAGGCCATTGGCATAAAAGCAAGTATCAATAAAAATAAGAAAATATATTCCATTTCACTAGTAGCCAGTAATGGATGGCTGCTAGTGGTAAAGAACCCTCCTGCAATGCAGGAGACATAAAAGATGCAGGTTTGATCCCTGGATCAGGAAGATCCCATGGAGAAGGTCTTGGCAACCCACTCCAGTATTCTTGCCTGTAAAATCCCATGGACAGAGGAGCCTGGCGGGCTACAGTCTATAGGGTTACAAAGAGTCAGACATGACTGAAGTGCCTTAGCACACACACACAGTATCCAGTAATATACAAATTAAAACCAGAATTGAATAATTTTGCCTATTAAAATAGCAAAAATGAGGAATATTGATAATATTAGTGCTTGGGAGGAGCTGTAAAAAAAAGAATGTACTTGTCATTCACTATTGATAGGAGTATAGATTGGTACAGACTTCTTGAGGACTATTTGAAAGTATCTTACTTTATATTGTTTAACTCCAGAACTCTACAACTATGTAGCTATTATAGATATACACACAATAACCTAAATTGTCAGCTAGAAGGAAGTGGTTAGATAAACTGTAGCATGTATGTACTAGTGAATATTATGATGCCGTTAAAAAGATGGAGGTAGATCAATATCACAATATCTCCAAAACAAACAATCAAGTTTAAACATAAGAAAGCAAGTTAAGAACCAGATATATTGTATAATCTTATTTGGTTAAAAAAGTGATCAAAATGAAACTGTTAATTTTCTTATGTATGTAAACATACACTGCATACAAAAGTATCTGAGAAGGCACACATCAAAATGATAGCAGTAGGGGCTGGGATTAAGGGAATCTTCATTGCTCTAAACTGTTTAAATTTTAATAAGAATATATTTGTGCATTACAGTGTAAGTTAAATTATAAGCATTATTCTTAAATCTGTGGGGAGCCCTTATAAAATCGTTTAAGGGAAATCACATAAACACATTTGAATCTTAGTAATATCCTTCTGCCTGCTGATTGTGAAAGGGGACTGGCTAGAAGTTAAACTGGAGTTAAGTCAATTAAAAAGTGATAGCAGTAATCCAGAATACCAAATAATGCTGGACTTAACTAAGGTTATACAGTTTCAGTGAGGATGGAAAGAAGGAGATAACCAAGAAAGAAATTTACTACATAGACTTCATAGGACACTGCCCCTTAGAATAGGAAGGTGATTGTAAGATAGGAGTCTAAATGACCCTCAGTTTTCCCACTTAGAAATTATCGGAATGGTCAAGTCCATTCACTGAGTTAAGGAATATAAAGAGGTGTGTGCGTGTGTGTGTGTGTGTGTGTGTGTGTGTGTGTGTGTGTGTTGGGGATGAATATAGGAATTGTGATTCTTAGATCCTTGTTATCTTGAGAAATTTGGGGTTTTGAATACATTGGCTACCTGAAAGATATTTTTCTGTCACTTCTTTTTTTCCAAGATAAAAAGTACCCATTCTCTGTAAAAGCAGTCAATAGCATATGGGTTCCATCTAAATATCATAGATTTCTATGACATTTCAATAAATGTTTAAATTCCACACAAATTTTTTCAGTAGATCTTTCCGTTTGTAGGCCAGGGAACAGCTACATCTACCTGTGGTAGGGATGGTATATCATTGTGAGAGAAAATGTGTCAATCTTATCCTCTAAAGAATTGTGCCCCTCCCACATTCCCTCTATCCACCCACCAACTAGCCTAACCAGCTAACATTCAGGTAAAAGCCCAAACTTTGAGGAATGTGATCTGTCAGAATGGTCTAAGTGGATTCTGACTTATCAGTCTTGACAAGTTTGTATTCTGTGGGTCAGAAACATTTTTTGCCTCAAGTTGATCCCAAAATTATAGAAGTTAAATGAAAGAAGAATTCAATTCAAGAAGACTACTTGTTTTTCTAAACTCAAAGCATACCATCTTTATTTTGCTTTGTTTTCTTGCTTAAAAATGAAAATAAAGTGCATTCATGTGTAAAACTGTTACATTAAGATTAGATTAGAAATGACCTTTGGGATATTTGCATTTATCAATCAGAATCCATCAAAAGTAAAATGTTTACATCTAAATAATGATGGAAAGTATAAGAAAGAATCATTCAGTCATTCATCAGTTTTTAGTGCTAGGGATACAGTGAACAAGTTCACATCATATTGGACTCATAGAAATTGCAGTCTAATGGTAGGATATATAGAATAATAGTCCAGAACAGCCAAAATGATGTTTTTTTCGGGTTCAAAATGTTAGATGAAAAATCATCACAGAATATTGATGCAGAATCAAGGGACCAAACACACTAAAGGAGGACAAGTTAAACTATCAGTTTATGGGTAGATTCTATTGGGAATGACATAAAATCCCAAATAACAGTGGGTCAAAACAGTAAAAATTATTTCTTCACACATATACAACATCGACAGGTAGTCCATCAGTGACTGGAAATGCCTTCATCATTCTCAAAGACTCAGCACTTTCCTTGAGTGGCCATCTTCAGCATACTGTCCAGGATGGTTACATAAACTCAGTGCTTCAAAAAGCAGGAAAAGGTAACCACAGTCATATTTCCTCCATTTAGGGACAATTCCTCTTATTCTCGATGATCAGAACTTAATCACATACCCTCATCTGGATGCGTAAGGAAGATGAAAAAATATTTCATTGATATAATAAAGTACAGCAAATACCAGCTCAAAATCAGGGGTCCTGAAACTAAGAAGGGAATAGACATTGACAAGCTACTGTCAGTCTCTGTCACCAGGAGGTCAGATAATGACTAGAGATGTGAGGCATTCATTCCTCAATCACCAACTGTGGATTGAAGTTGTCCCTTTTGTGGGATACCCAGCATGTGCTGGAAGCAAGTTAGTCTTCAAAGTTGTTTCAGGTGGATATTGTTACAGAGTGGAGATTATTTATAAGTTTTTTCATAAGATATATATTGTAAATCAAAGGAAAAAAATCTCAGGGAAATATGTTGTTTCATTCAAGACTGAATGTTCAGAAAAGTCTTTTACATTTGTTTATTGTGTGAGATTGTGGGAAAAGTTTAGTGAGTCAATGCTTCATAAACATACACATTCACACATAAATATAAAACTTTATGTGACCATTTTTCCTTGATCTATATATGTCATTTACTCCAAAATCTATCTCCTCTTCATTGTTCATTTCTTGACAAGCCTATTCCACTATTCAGTATTTATCTTTGCCAGCACTTCTTTTCTATAAATAGTTTGCTAGATTATAGTTAAATCTATACTTAAAATACAAACTTTCTGGGACTCTCTCCAAACTCAGAGGTTGTGATTACAGTTAAGAAATGATATTGTCACTTGCTTTTTCCTTCCCTGAAAATACTTCTTAGGTCACTGCCATTCAGTGTTGTGAAATGTAATTTGAAAAGCAAGTTTAAATGGGCTTTCTAATTAGGCCACACGTTTTTATTTTCCCAACCCTATACCCAGGTTACCCTGGAGTTATATGCACCCAATTAAAGAACATTCAATGTGAGATCTATATGCCTTTGAGTATGAATGGGTAACTCTCAATGATTGAGTTTGATCCAACTGCTCATTCAACTGAAGTGAATTAAGTCTTCCAGGGCACCAGGGTACCATTTAGTAAATTACCTCATCCTGCACACTAAATTTGCCTCACATGGGTGAACAGCTTTCTTCCAGGGAATAGTTTTATCACCCCAGTTCTCCACTGGCCCAACTTTATTGATGCTAAAGGGTGATTCATATGACACAAAATTTACTCACAGTCCCAAACAATAAGACTGTATAATGATCTGCCCCATTTAAGAGCACATATGCCAGTATTCAAAGGGTAAGTGAGAGAGCTGTTTTCTTTGAATTTTTTTATAAATCAAATATAAACCAAAGTGCATCATTGTTCTCTAAACTCTGAAATTATAAAATTTGGTTACATATTCACCATTGTATAATAAAATGACTTGGCCCCTTAAAAGTATCAATAAACAGCATCTTTTTCTTTTGGTATTAATGCAGCAACATGTACACAAAATGAGCTTATTTAAATAGCAGTAAAATCGAATGTAATACTTTGAAAGCAGTGAGCTTTTTTCACTTGCAAATAAAAACATTCTCTAAATTTTAACTCGGTCCTGTTCTTCTCTTTGATAGTAACTCCAGACATTTATTGGTTCTTTTTTTGAAAACTAACATCCAGAGCATAAAATATTTTTTTGTGGTGCCGTAATTTGTTAAATTATGCTTTGATAGTTTCTGGGTGCCCAAAGAGCCAATGCGGAAATAAAATGCACTCAGACTGCTTCCAAATGTTTTCCTCTCCACATATATCGTGTTAGAAACTGCAGTTTCTCACAGATTGTCACTATATCCAAGAAGCTATAATCATTCACCACCACCAGCAGAATATTTTTGCAAACTACTCAAATTTACATCCAAGCCAGAATGTAATAAAAAGCATGTATGTTAAGTGAACCAGTAATCTAATGATATGAGAGTCTGAAATTGTCTTGGAACTAGCTCTGAAGAAAACATTTATGGGGATGTTTTTGACACGGAGCAACACCTGCCAGCTCTCTTTCTCTCACTTTTTCTCTCTACAAAATCCATGAATCTCCTTCAACAGTTCTCACCAAACAAAATGTACTTGGATCCTCATTTTGAACTCAGTCTAATGGCCTACCAAGGATAGCCTAATGGTAAACAGTCGTAAAAGTGGTAGCACAGTGAGGGGCTGGAAGATTATCAGTGGATATACTATTTCTGTCAATCCTGACATACCCTTTTCATGTGGCTTAAGAGTAATAAAATCAGGCTTCTTTGAGTCTATTTCCATTTTCTCCCTTATTATCAGGAATGAAGTTAGATCAGACCTGAAAGTTAATATAGGCCTCAAAGGCATCAAGCTTAAAATAAAAGGAATAGCGTCAATAAAAATTAAAAGATGCATTAAACTGGATAATGCCTGACTCTTTTCAAGCTCATTTCACATTTAAGATCTCCTTTGAAAATAGAGCCCAACACAGTTACTAGTTTGTTCCAGCTGTAGTTGAACTTGCTCACTTGTTTCTAAGAGATTTGGGCTCCCAGTGGATGAATGCAGAATCAGCCTGTTCCTTCAGAGAAAGTCATCTCTAGCTCCATGCCTCACCCTTCTCTTGGACCTAAACAATTCAGATTGCTCTGCCTTCAAGGGCTTCACTCTCTTTGCTCCTTCAATCATAAATGAGAGGCCATATAGGCAAAACTGAAAGAAGTGAATGGTAGGAGACATGTGGAGACCCCCTTATCTGGCTGTTAGGGACGTTCCATGTCAATCAGTGTGTCTGCCAGTAAAGAACATAGGAGCTAGTGAGAGTAGCTTTACACATCACAACATTTTTATGACTCTAATGACATTTTGACTCACCTGCTAAACCAATTGCAACTTAGAAGTTGCTATCAAAGCCAACAATAACATTGTCATGAATAAGGAAGTTGAAGGCATGCTTTGTAGTAAGAGTTCCTGTTTTTTATTAAAGTTATCGTCACAAATGACTCCTATATGCAACATAGGGTACCAGGTTTTGTTGAAAATATAAAAATAAACTCTTTAAGAAATTTAGTATAAGACATGTGATGAACAGAAAGACATACACTATAAGGAAAAAACGTGATAGTGTTATATGTGAGAGAAGGAAAAGAGCCAAGAAAGGTGGGTAGGGAGGTCTTCCTTGACCATCTGCTTTGTGCAAGGCTTTTAATAAGTGCTTCCTTGTACAACTGTCTTCATAACTGACTATTTCCACATGCTACCTAAATGGGAGCTGAGCCTTGGGAGTTGAAGTGACTGCTATGACACATAAGATTTGACACTGATCCCTCTACTTCAGCCCTTGTGCCCTGTGGCTAACAGCCTTGCTACCTCCTGAGGGAGCACCAATGAGGGCAAGATTATTCCTGCAGTGACAAAAGGGAAATTCTCTTAAAAGATGTGGCACTTAAGCAGGGCATTTAGAACAGCACAGACAATAAGGAAACCTGCAATGCAGGAGACCCAGGTTCATTCCCTTGGTCAGGAAGATCCCCTGGAAAAGGAGTTTGCAACCCAGTCAAGTATTCTTGCCTGGAGAATTCCATGGGCAGAGGAGCCTGGTAGGTTTACAGTCCATGGGATCCCAAAGGGTAGATCACGACTGAGTGACTAACACTTTCGCTTTAGAATGGATTAGGCCATAATGGGCCTTGCTCACTTCGTGCGAGCAGTGAGCAACATATTAAAGTAACAATGGATATCCTAGTATATTTGAAGTAAGAAGTAAAGGATTTTGAAGCCATTCTTTTGTCTTGGGTTTTTGCTCAGCAGTAAGGAGATTTTGAGAATTTTTAATCTGAAGATTGAAAAGCCCTGAACTGGAATGACCCAAAGGGGTGTTCTCCTAAGTGTTTCTTTCCTCCATGTATGGTTGCAGGCAGTGACATGGACAGAAATCCCACATGCTCACCTCAAGCAAAAAGTAGCTTCCTAGAAAAGTGAATGTGTCTTTGCCACCACCATTGCCATTATGGTGCCATCCCAGTCATACATTATGATATCAGAATTGACGTAAAATCATTAGGAACTTGAATAGTTTTGTTCTCTGTTGGCTGCTCTCAGTTATTTTCAAGACTAATTGTGTTCCCGGATTATTTCAAGACCAATCCAATTGTCAGAATGGTAATTAATAAGCCAAATCATCCTGGCATCTACTCCACACCATATAGATGCCAAAATGAGTATGATTCTGACCTGAAAAAGCCAACAAAACTTAGAAAGGAATTTAAATATCTTAGTCTTAATTGTGGAGAAGGAGATGGCAATCCATTCCAGTATTCTTGCCTGGAAAATCCTGTGGATGGAGGAGGCTGGTGGCTTGCAGTCCATGGGATCACAAAGAGTCAGACACAACTGAGCAACTGAGCACACAGCACAGCCTTAACCGAGAAATGCCTGGTATGTATTAACACATTTTTTGTATATAACATTGCCAAAGGTGTTTTCATCAGTATCTGGCAGTGAAACTAAATTCATACTTTGTACTGGAGAAAGCAACAATGTGATGTACCTGACAGAAGGGTACACATTAGCAACAAGTAGCCAGTCTGATCGATCTGTAGGCAGCCTTGGAAAATTACAAAAAGGCAAATGTTGCCTTTCTCATGACCTCTTTATCAGATGTGCTAAAGGTGCAACCCTCCCTTTAGTAATGTAACATACACCCTTAGTTCATAAGTATCAAAAACATAGCACACTTTGGTTGTGAGCTAAACAGATCTAGCTTTTATACACACTGATAAATGATTCTTAGCATTCTTAGCAGCTCTTTAGCTGACTCCTTGGCACCTGAAGTGTAAAAGCATTTTTTAAAGAATGAATAGTGTAAATGTCTGGCCCAAGAAAGAAAAGGGTGGGTAGGCATCTACCCACAAAGGCGCTCAGTCAGGAGGATACACTTTTAAATTTTAGTTCACTCCTGCACCACTTCTTAGATAAAAGAATTGTAGAATCTTAATCTGTTTCTGCTTCCAAAACACTGGCTCTGCATAAGCATTTAAAGTGCTCAGCTATAAATCTCATTGAACTTGAATAATTCTACACAGTTTTGACAATATTTATATTATTAGAATATTTTTCGTTCACTTGCTAAGATGTGTCCGACTCTATGTGACCCCATTGACTGCAGCATGCCAGGCTTCCCTGTTCTTCACCATCTCCAGAGTTTGCTCAAATTTATGCCCATTGAGTCAGTGATGCTATCTAACCATCTCTTCCTCTGTCACCCTCTTCTCTTTTTGCCTTCAATCTTTCCTAGCATGGTTTTAAAAGCTCTGACATCAATACAATTCTATATTCATCCAGATAAAGTCAAGCTTTGAACTCTTTGTCTAAGATGATTTTAATTCTATTCTATAACTAGTGCATTGGGCTCCTACCATGCACAAGCTCTGGGAATGGACATATAGGAGAGAATGCTTGATTCATCCTTATTCTGAGGGAATCACAACCTGGAGAGGAAGACAAACATGTCATCCAGTCACCAGCAGGCAGCCACAGGCTGAAGTCAGCTTGGAGGTGTGTTTTATTTGATTTCTACAGCATTCTTTAAAACATTTGAATTCATTGTCCTTAGCCAGAACTTTCACCCTACAGCTGGACTCAGTGCCTTTGTCACCAACCTAATATACTTATATGTTGAACTTGACAGGTCCCTAAAGGTATTTGATTTTGGTATCATAACACTGTAAACAAATAAATATGAAAGCATTCTACCTTTATTATAGTAGCTAACATTATGCAGGGGTACTGAAGAAGGAGTAGTGAGGTCTTACCAAGTAAGTAAGGCATGTTTCCATAGGGGCCAGAAGGCCTTCCAGGAGAGGGAAATATGAAGGTGTGGAGACATGAGATTGTAGGTCAAGTTTAAGGAATTAAAGAGAAGAAATATTTGTCCCTCATTTATTACTTACCATCAGCCATTAATAGGCACTTCCTAAATGATCCACAATAAACCAATACAAGTGATATTTACTATTAGCCCCATTTTCAAATGAAGAGACTAAGTATCAGAGAAGGTAAGTAACTAAACCAAGATTAATCATATGGTGAATGGTTGAGTCAAAGTTCTGCTTGGCCTCAAGCCTAGGCATTTTCACTGTTAAACCTGATGGATGTATTGGCAGAATGTATAGTTAGATACTTTTTTGGTAATTAAAATTTTAGGCCCTATTGAATATAAATATAGGTAAGACCACTGGACGTAACCCATATTTGGGGAAAATGTAGTATTAATTTAATGTAGCAATGGAATAAAAATTAGGTAAACAGACTTTTAAGCTTAAAGGAAGTTTAGAGAAGTTCTACTCCAATTTTCCATATTAAGAAACTAGGTATCTTTTAAGTATTTGTTTTTAAAAAGTCAAAGAACTTCTGTATTAAATATTAAATAAAATGTATTTTTCAATAAATGTTCTCAGTGAGCTTGAAAATATTTTAATTCTCCTTGTTACTGCTATAGTCTTAAAAAATAATTTACAGCAACAATTTTATCATACATATCTTGAAAGTTTAAAAAAGTGAAAGCTGAAAATTTCTTTTTAAGAGCACTGAAGATTAACTCATAAAAATCTAGCCATGAAACTTCTCTTTTTGCTTCAATAATTTTATTGTGACCTATTGAACAATAGGATGAAAAAATCTTTAAAACTCATGTAGCAATGATCTGAAGGGAAAAAAAAAAGAAGCCAAAACAAAGCAGTAATGATTGCATGCTCTTTAGTTGTGTTTGGTACCAAAGAATCTGCATGGAGATTAGCTGTGCTAAAAGGAAAATATTAATTTAATTATAGGCATATTTCTATTTATAAGAATTTAGGAAATCGGCAAAAATTTGTAATTGCATCTTTGGCTTAGCTTCAGTTCAGTTCAGTCGCTCAGTCGTGTCCAACTCTTTGTGACCCCATGAGCTGCAGCACACCAGGCCTCCCTGTCCAACTCCTGGAGCCCACCCAAACTCATGTCCATTGAGTTGGTGATGCCATCCAACCATCTCATCCTCTGTCGTCCCCTTCTCCTCCTGCCCTCAGTCTTACCCAGCATCAGGGTCTTTTCAAATGAGTTAGCTTTTCACATCAGGTGGCCAAAGTATTGGAGTTTCAGCTTCAACATCAGACCTTCCAATGAACACCCAGGACTGATCTCCTTTAGGATGGACTGGTTGGGTCTCCTTGCTGTCCAAGGGACTCTCAAGAGTCTTCTCCAACACCGCAGTTCAAAAGCATCAATTCTTTGGCGCTCAGCTTTCTTTATAGTCCAACTCTCACATCCATACATGACTGCTGGAAAAACCATAGCCTTGACTAGACAGACCTTTGTCAGCAAAGTAATGTCTCTGCTCTTTGATATGCTGTCTGCTGCTGCTAAGTCACTTCAGTCGTGTCTGACTCTGTGCGACCCCATAGACGGCAGCCCACCAGGCTCCCCTGTCCCTGGGATTCTCTAGGCAAGAACACTGGAGTGGGTTGCCATTGCTTACTCCGAATATGCTGTCTAGGTTGGTCATAACTTTCCTCCCAAGGAGTAAGCATCTTTTAATTTCATGGCTGCAATCACCATCTGCAGTGATCTTGGAGCCCAAAAATATAAAGTCTCTCACTGTTTCCACTGTTTCCCATCTATTTGCCATGAAGTGATGGGAACAGATGCCATGATCTTAGTTTTCTGAACGTTGAGCTTTAAGCCAACTTTTTTACTCTCCTCTTTCACTTTCATCAAGAGTCTCTTTAGTTCCTCTTCACTTTCTGCCATAAGGGTGGTGTCATCTGCCTATCTGAGGTTATTGATATTTCTCCTGGCAATCTTGATTCCAGCTTGTGCTTCCTCCAGTCCAGAGTTTCTCATGATGTACTCTGCATATAAGTTAAATAAGCAGGGTGACACTATATACCTAAGCTAAGCTGGCTTAGCTTAGATAGAATCATTTCCTGAAAAATAATAATGTCATATCAACAATTATTAGATTTCCTCTTCTTGTACTAGAAATGAGTCATAGTGCCAGCTAAAAAAGAGGTGCTTCAATAAATATTTACTAAATAAATGAATAAGTCCATAAATGGATAAAAGGATAGATATGAATGAGTTATTCATGAACAAAATGATTCTCTTCCACATTCTAAGCCTAATTAAAAATAGCTCTTGGCTAGTCATTAGAAAGTTGCCATTGGCCTAGGAAACAAGTGAGCAGGCAGGGTATTTCCTTAGATCTTAGCAAGATATTTGCCTAAGGAGCAATTTGTCACTTTTCATTCATTATTTACGTATCCACTTATTCAACTTGCATTTATTGAAACCCTACCCTGTGCATGTTCTGATCAGCTTAGAAGAGACCAAGCTGGGCTCCCAGCTGGCTCATCTCAAGCATTATAATAAGGGAGGAATATTTTCTGTACCAAATGAGACAGAGCAGCTTAGCTTTTTCTTAACTGCATGCTGTTATGAAAGAGACCCAAAGTAAAATCTCAGTGGAGTAACAGAGACATTCTTCCAACGCTTTACATGAAAATGGCTCTTCTTACTGTTGCTGGTCTTCCTCACTGGTTTTATAACCGTTAAGAGTATTGATCTTCCGGGTCATCCTGGTACACCCATGGTAGATTCATGTCAATGTATGGCAAAACAAATACAATATTGTAAAGTTAAAAAACAGATAAATAAACTAGTTTAAAATAAAAAAAAGTTTAAAAAAATCTCTAATAAAAATACTTCATATAAAAAAAAATAAAAAGAGTATTGATCTTCATCCACCATAACAGCAAACTAGAAAGCATGTGCTCAAACAAACCTAATGATCTTGTGATTTTCTTTTACATCTCTCAGGGAAAGAGTGTATGAGTAATGCTATAAATTATTGTAACAGAAGAAGAGGCACATACATGAGATACACAAGGGGTGGAAGGAAACAAACAGTCTGACAAGGAAGGGACAACTGAAATTAGGTGATAGATACGTAGATAGATAGGCAAACAGGGAAAGAGGCAGAGAATCTTTGAAAGTTCAGAAGTGGGCATTTCTCAAGAAAAACAATCCTTGACATAGCATTTGTTTTAACAGACTTTGTTGTCATTGAACTTTGAAATTACTCATACTGTAGCTCAGAAGTACCATCATTAACCTAAAACACACAGTTATGCAGAGGCTACTATGTATCAGTTATAGAACTCTATACTGGACACCTAAAGTTGAAGAAAGAATCTTTACTCTAAATAGATACATACTCAATTCTTAGCGGAGAAGGCAATGGCGCCCCACTCCAGTACTCTTGCCTGGAAAATCCCATGGACGGAGGAGCCTGGTGGGCTACAGTCCATGGGGTCGCTGAGAGTCAGACACGACTGAGCGACTTCACTTTCACTTTTCCCTTTCATGCACTGGAGAAGGAAATGGCAACCCACTCCAGTGTTCTTGCCTGGAGAATCCCAGGGACGGCGGAGCCTGGTGGGCTGCCGTCCATGGGGTCGCACAGAGTCGGACACGACTGAAGCAACTTAGCAGCAGCAGCAGCAATTCTTAGCTCTCGAAATTTTTAGTCTTGCCTGTATCAGGAAACATTTTTGAACCCCAAATCTCAACTATATGAATACTAATTTGTTTATCTCATGTATATCTATTGTTTTACTGTGTTTATTATATTTTTATGTTTACTATAAACAGCTCACAGAATATTTTTAAAGAAATGAAATTAAAATATTTTGAAATAATATTCATTTTATATTAATAGAACAGACTTTATCAATTTAGGTCTGATTTTAAGTTCCATTTATAACTTAAAGAGATTTATTTCTTAAAACATTAGGATTGTACAAGACTCAGCACCCATTTATGATAATAATTCTCCATAAAGTAGGCATAAAAGGAACATAACATAATAAAAGCCATATATGACAAATTCACAACAAACATTATCCTCAGTGGTAAAAACTAAAGTATTTTCTCTAAACTCAGAAACAAGACAAGGGTGCCCACTCCCACCACTATTATTCAACATCATTTTGGAAGCCCTAGCCACAGCAGAGAAGAAAAAGAAATAAAAGGAATCCATACTGAAAAAGAAGAAGTAACATTGTCTCTGTTTGCAGATGACATGCTTCTCCACATGTAAAACCCTGAAGATGCCACTAGAAAATTAATAGAGCCAATCAATGAATATAGTAAGCCACAGGATATTAAATTAATACACAGATACACAGAAATTGTTTGCATTCCTATCCACTAACAATGAAAAATCAGAAAGAGAAATTAAGGAAACAATCCCATTCACCATTGCAACAAGAAGAATAAAATACTTAGTAAAAAATTTACTTAAAGAGACAAAAGACCTGTATGCAGAAAACTGTAAGACCCTGATGAAATCAAAGATGACACAAACAGATGGAGAGATATACCATGTTCTTGGATTGGAATAATCAATATGGTGAAAATGGATATACTACTGAAAGTTATATGTAGAGTTAATGCAATCCCTATCAAACTACCAACAGTATTTTTCACAGAGCTAGAACAAGTCATTTCACAATTTGTATGGAAACACAAAAGACCCTGATTAGCCAAAGCAGTCTTGAGAAAGAAGGATGGAACTGGAGGAGTCAACCTTCCTGACTTCAGGTTATGCTGCAAAGCTAGAGTCATCAAGATGTATGGTACTGGCACAAAAACAGAAATATAGATCAATGGAACAAGATAGAAAACCCAGAGATAAATCCACACACCTATGGGCACATTATCTTTGACAAAGGAAGCAAAAATATACAATGGAGAAAAGACAGTCTCTTCAACAAGTGGTGCTGGGAAAACTGGTCAACTGTGTGTAAAAGAATGAAATTAGAACAACTCCACACCATACACAAAAGTAAACTCAAAATGGACTAAAGACCTAAATGTAAGGCCAGAAACTGTAGAACTCTTAGAGGAAAACATAGGCAGTTTGTTTTCTCTCTGACATAAACCACAGCAAGATCCTCTATGACCTACCTCCTTGGATAATGGAAATAAAGACCAAATAAACAAGTGAAACCTAATTAAACTTAAAAGCTTTTGCACAATGAAGGAAACTATAAACAGAGTGAAAAGACAACCCTCAGAATGGGAGAAATTGATAGCAAACTAAATAACTGGTGAGGAATTAATCTCCAAAATATACAAGTAGCTCATGCAGCACAATATCAGAAAAAACAAACAACCCAATCAAAAAGTGGGCAGAAGACCTAAACATTTCTCAAAGAAAAAAAAATATGGATGGCTAATGAACAATAAAAGATGCTCAACATTGCTCATTATTAGAGAAATGCAAATCAAAACTACAATGAGATATCATCTTACACAAGTCAGAATGGCCATCATTAAAAAACTCTACAGACAATAAATGCTAGAGAGGGTGTAGAGAAAAGAGAACCCTCTTACACTGTTGGTAGGAATGCAAGTTGATTCACCCACTATGGAGAATGCTATGGAGATTCCTTAAAAAGCTAGGAATAAAGCTACCATTTGACCCAGAAATCCCACTACTGGTCAAATACCCTGAGGAAAACAGAAGTGAAAAATACACATGTACCCCAATGTTCATTGCAGCAACACTATTTACAATAACTAGGACATAGAAGCAACTTATATGTCCATCAACAGATGAATGGATAAGAAAGTTGTGGTACATATACACATTGGAATATTACTCAGCTATAAAAAAGAACACATTTGAGTCAGTTCTAAAGAGGTGGATGAACCTAGAGCTGATTATACAGAATGAAGCAAGTCAGAAAGAGAAAGACAAATATCGTATATTAATGCATATATATGGAATCTAGAAAGATAGTATTGATGATCTTACTTGCACGGCAGCAAAGGAGACACAGATATTTTGGACTCAGTGGGGGAAAGGAGAGGGTGGGATGATATGAGAGAATAGCATTAAAACATATACATTATTATATGTTAAATAGATAACCAGTGGGAGTTCGAAGTATGACAACAGGGACCCCAAATCCAGTGCTCTGTGACAAACTAGATGGATGGGACAGGGAGGGAGGTATACCTAATGCCTATTCATGTTGATATTTGGCAGAAACCATCACTGTATTGTAAAGTAATTATCCTCTAGTTTAAATATATATATATATATATATATATATATAAAATATAAAAAATATTAGGGCTTTCTAATAATGTTGTCTTGTGCTTATGATAACATATTCTCATTTAAACCTACAAACAGTCCCATTAGGTCGAGTTATTTTCATTTCACAGATGAGATTGAAATACAGAAAGTTTAAGGTCATAGTTTGTTATCTTTTACACAAATTCTTGATGATATCTAATTTCTAACATAAAATTATTTCAGAGAGATTGCTGCTATAGCAAATTAAAATGGGATTTGTTTCATTGAGCTTGTGCTAAATATATTTTATTATGATTCTTTGAACAGCCAGATGACTCTCAGATGATCTGATCAGTCCTCCATTAATTGATCAAGCCAAATGTCAGAATAGAAGCTGATTTAACTTCTTCACACTGTTTCTTGACCACATTATATGACCTATTCATTAGCAACCATTTATTTTTTTTAGGATTCTTTGTTCTCAAACAATGTTTTTCAGTGGGTGCCACCAGCGTTTTGAGAGAGAATTCCCATTAGTCAAGGAGTATTCCACTTACTGCAATGCCTTAAACATGCATTCTAAACCCCCCCACACACACACACACTAAACACCAGTAATGTCTTCCCCCAGTCGTAATTTGCAAGGCTCCCTAAATGCACAGAGAACTACTGAACTAATGAAAGATAGATAAATTACCAACCCCTGCAGCCAGTGACTTATGTTCATTTACCTTACACCAGTAGTTAAGTGTTTCTTAGTTATCCGATATCCATAAGTGTTTGAAATCATATTATATTAGGGTTACCAGATTTATCAAATAAAACTACAGAACACCCAGTTATCTGTTAACTCTATATTACAGACAATGTAATGCTAATGTCACATGTTGATCTCTTTTTAACCCACCAACTCAAGATCACTAACAAACTGGAAACTCAAGAATTTGAGATTTAGAAAAGCATGTGTGAGAAACAGACATAGGGAATAGAATTGTGGACATGGAGAGAGGGGAGGAGAGGGTGAGATGTGTGGAAAGAATAACATGGAAACTTAACATTACCATATGTAAAATGGATAGCCAACAGGAATTTGCTGCATGGCTAAGAAACTCAAACAGGGGCCCTGTATCAACCTAGAGGGGTGGGATGGGGAGGGAGATGGGAGGGAAGTTCAAAAGGAAAGGGGATATATGTATACCTATGGCTGATTCAGGTTGAAGTTTGACAGAAAACAACAAAATTCTGTAAAGCAGTTATCCTTCAGTAAAAAAATAAGTTAAAAAAAAAAAGCATGTGTGAAAGGACACATTTTACATTTCAAATTTGTAATGGTGAGAGAAACACTCTCATCACATAAAAATCTAATTTATATTAACAAATAGTCTACTGAAAGTAACTAGAATCAGAATACTTATAGAAATTTATGTTTCTCCTGGTACAGATAGTAGATTTTTTTTATTATTGAGCTGCAATGTAATTTATTAATAAATTCCACCATTGATCTAAAAAAGGAGAGGGTGAGCAACTTATGAAATAGAGCAAATCAGACTAAAATTATTTCATATCAAATTCCAGAAGGTTCATGAACTTAATTTCTTGTGTATTAAGTGATAAGGGAATTATAACAAGGATAACTTTAGTTTTCCTGATTGAACTGTGAAAACATCGAGTTTTAGTGTTTTGTGCAGTCTCTATTGATATGACTGACCTTAAGAAGAAAAATGAGAAGGCAGTGTTATCACATAATGTGAATAATGTGACATAATATGATATCTCAATGGAATATGCATTCATGTGCACCAGCTTTTCTGTTTGTTTGTCTCAAATATAAAAAAACAATGACAGTTACTGAAGAGATGCTACAATAAATGAAAGATCTTTTAAACCACAGTAAAGAAACATAACAAAGCCATTATGAATGATGGAGCAAGTTTAGGAAAATGAAAGCTGCTATTAAAGATGGCAGGCTGTCACAACAACAAAAGTAGCAATCAGTGTAATCAAAGCAATAAAATAATATTTGCATTTAGTTTCTTTCAAGGAGTTAATATAATGGGCATCTTTTCTAAGTTAATAGTTCTGAATAGTGTTGGATAATAAAAATAGCAAAACTCAGATAAAAATCTCTAAATGTGAAGCAGATTAACATTATTTAGAGTCACCACTCTACGTGCTTTTTTTCCTCAGATTTTTCTTTAAGATAATTTCCTTTATATCCTTTTTACTTTCTTGTACATGGTGATTTTTTTTTTTATGATCTAGTATTATTGAACCAGGTTTCTTGTTCCTTGACTTCAATAAATCTATAATCAAATAAAATGGGATCATTTTTATTTTCCATAGCATATGATAAAATCTGAATTTCTTGTAATTATTTGTCCTGTTGTAAAATCACCATTTCTTTTTTAACTTTAAATAAGAAAGCTTTATAAATATATGATATAATTATCTCCACCTGGTATTCAGTGAAGCTCCTTATGTTAATAATGTTTTCTCAGATGGTGATGAAACATTGCAATGTGGAAAATACCTTATTTTGGCAAAACCACACACAGGCTCATGTTTACTTTATTCTCAATGATGACTATCCCATATAGTAACAAAAGAGTAATTAATTTGACTGTTTGTGGAAAGTTACCTCAGAACACTTTATGGCTTACATTTAGCACTTTTGCCACACCTTTTTTTTTTTTTTCATTGAAGGATAATTGCTTTACAGAATTTTGTTGTTTTCTGTCAAACCTCAATATGAATCAGCCATAGGTATACATATATCCCCTCCCTTTGAACCTCCTTCCCATCTCCCTCCCCATCCCACTCCTCTAGGTTGATACAAAGCCTCTGTTTGAGTTTCCTGAGCCATACAGCAAATTCCCGTTGGCTATCTATTCTACACATGATAATGTAACTTTTCATATTACTCTTTCCATACATCTCACCCTCTCCTCCCCTCGCCCCGTGTCCATAAGTCTATTCTCCATGTCTGTTTCTCCACTGCTGCCCTGAAAATAAATTCTTCAGTACCATTTTTCTAGATTCTGTATATATACATAAGAATATGATATTTATCTTTCTCTTTCTGACTCACTTCACTGTGTATAATAGGTTCTAGGTTCATCCACCTCATTGGAACTGAATCAAATGTGTTCCTTTTTATGGTTGAGTAATATTCCATTGTATATATATGTACCACAACTTCTTTATGCATTCTTCTGTTGATGGACATCTACGTTGTGTCCAGATTCTAGCTATTATAAATAGTGCTGGAATGAACAGTGAGATGAATGTGTCTTTTTCATTTTGGTTTCCTCAGGGTATATGCCTAGGAGTAGGATTGTTGGGTCATATGGTGGTTTATTCCTAGTTTTTTAAGGAATCTCCATACTGTATTCCATACTGGCTATATCAACTTACATTCCCACCAACAGTGCAAGAGCATTCCCTTTTCTCCACACCCTCTCCAGCATTTATTGTTTGTAGACTTTTTGATGATGGCCATTCTGACCAGTATGAGGCGATATCTCATTGTAGTTTTGATTTGCATTTCTCTAATAATGAGCGGTGTTGAGCATCTTTTCGTGTGTTTGTTAGCCATCTGTATGTCTTCTTTGGAGAACTGTCTCTTTAGGTCTTTTTCCCACTTTTTGATTGGATTGTTTGTTTTCCTATTATTGAGTTGTATGAACTGCTTGGAAATATATTTTGGAAATTAATCCTTTGTCAGTTGTTTTATTTGCTCTTATTTGCTCCCATTCTGAGGGTTGTCTTCTCACCTTACTTATAGTTTCCTTTGCTGTGCAAAAGCTTTTAAGTTTAATTAGGTCCCACTTGTTTATTTTTGTTTTTATTTCCATTACTCTAGGAGGTGGGTCATAGAGGATCTTGCTTTGATTTATGTCATCAAGTGTTCTGCCTATGTTTTCCTCTAAGAGTAAAGTTTCTGGTCTTAAATTTAGGTCTTTAATCCATTTTGAGTTTATCTCTGTGTATGGTGTTAGGAAGTGTTCTAATTTCATTCTTTTACATGAGGCTGTCCAGTTTTCCCAGCACCATTTATTGAAGAGGCTGTCTTTGCCCCATTGTATATTCTTGCCTCCTTTGTCAAAAATAAGGTACCCATAGGTGCATGGATTTATTTCTGGACTTTCTGTCTTGTTCCATTGGTCTATAGTTCTGTTTTTATGCCAGTACCATACTGCCTTAATGACTGTAGCTTTGTAGTATAATCTGAAGTCAGGAAGCTTGATTCCTCCAGCTCCATTCTTCTTTCTCAACACTGCTTTGGCTATTCGGAGTCTTTTGTGTTTCCATATGAATTGTGATTTTTTTTTGTTCTAGTTCTGTGAAAAATGCCATTGGTAATTTGATAGGGATCACATTGAATTTGTAGACTGCATTTGGTAGTATAGTCATTTTCACAATATTGATGCTTCCTACCCAGGAACATGGAATATCTCTCCATCTGTTTATGTCATCTTTGATTTCTGTCATCAGTATCTTATAAATCATAAATGGGTGCTAAATTTTGTCAAAGGCTTTTTCTGCATCTATTGAGATTATCATATGGTTTTCCTTTCAATTTGTTAGTATGGTATATCACATTGATTGATTTTCGTAAATTGAAGAATCCTTGTATCACTGGAATAAACCCAACTTTATGATAGTATGTGAGCATTTTGATGTGTTGCTGAATTCTGTTTGCTAAAATTTTGTTGAGGATTTTTGCATCTATGTTCATCAGTGTTATTGGCCTGTAGTTTTCTTTTTTTGTGTTGTCTTTGTCTGGTTTTGGTATCAGGGTGATGGTGGCCTCGTTGAATGAGTTTGGAAGTGTTCGTTCTTCTGCAGTTTTTTGAAAGAGTTTTAGAAGGATAAGCATTAGCTCCTCTCTAAATGTTTGATAGAATTCCCCTGTGAAGCCATCTGGTCCTGGGCTTTTGTTTTTTGTGAGATTTTTGATCACAGTTTCAATTTCACTGCTTGTAATTGGGTTGTTCATAATTTCTATTTCTTCCTGGTTCAATTTTGGAACTTTTCTAAGAATCTGTCCATTTCTTGCAGGTTATCCATTTTATTGCCATATAGTTGTTCATAATACTCTCTTATAATCCTTTGTATTTCTGCATTGTCTGTTGTCCTCTCCTTTTACATTTCTAATTTTGTTGATTTGATTCTTCTCTCTATTTTTCTTGATGAGTCTGGCTAAATATTTGTCAATTTTGTTTATCTTCTCAAAGAACCAGCTTTCATTTGTATTAATCTTTACTATTGTTTCATTTCTTTTTCATTTATTTCTGCTCAGATCTTTATAGTTTCTTTCCTTCTACGAATTTGGGGGGGGGGGGTGTTCTTTTTTTTTCCAGTTGTTTTAGGTGTAAAGTTAAGTTGTCTATTTGGTTTTTCTTGTTTCTTGAGGTAAGATTGTATTGCTTTAAACTTCCCTCTTAGAACTGCTTTTGCTGCATTCCATAGGTTTTGAGAATCTGTGTTCATTGTCATTTGTTTCTGGAAATTTTTTAATTTCCCTTTTGATTTCTTCAGTAACCTATTGGTTATTTTGAAATGTATTGTTTAATCTCCACTTGTTTGTGTTTCTTACAGTTTTTTTTTTTTCTTGTAATTGATATCTAGTCTCATTGCATTGTGGTTGGAGAAGATGCTTGATATGATTTCAATTTTCTTAAATTTACTGAAGCTTGATTTGTGACCCAAGATGTGGTCTATCCTGAAGAATGTTCCATGTACACTTGAGAAGAAGGTGTATTCTTCTTCATTTGGATGGAATATCCTGAAGATATCAGTGAGATCTGTCTCATCTAATGTATCATTTAAGACTGTGTTTCCTTACTAATTTTCTATTTTGATGATCTGTCCATTGGTGTGAGTAGGGTGTTAACGTCTCCTACTATTATTGTGTTACTGTCAATTTCTCCTTTTATGTCTGTTAGTGTTTGTCTTATGTATTAAGGTGCTCCTATGTTAGGTGCATAGATATTTACAATTGTTATGTCTTCTCTTGGATTGATCCCTTGATCATGACGTGGTGTCCTTCCTTATCTCCTGTAATCTTCTTTATTTTAAGGTGTATGTTGTCTGATATGAGGATTGCTACTCCAGCTTTCTTTTGCTTCCCATTTGCATGGAATATATTTTTCCATCCTCTCACTTTCAGTGAGTCTATAAGTGTCTTTGGGTCTGAAGTGGGTTTCTTGTAGACAGCATATATATGGGTATCATTTTTGTATCCATTCAGCCAGTCTGTGTCTTTTGGTTGGATCATTTAATCCATTTACATTTAAAATAATTATTGATATATATGTTCCTATTGCCATTTTCTTAATTGTTTGGGGTTGATTTTGCAGATCTTTTTTCTTCTCTTGTATTTCTTGACTATATAAGTCCCTTTAACATTTGTTGTAAAGCGGTTTAGTGGTACTGAATTCTTTTAACTTTTGCTTCTCTGAAAAGCTGTTTATTTTTCCATCAATTTTGAATGAGATAGTTGCCGAGTAGTGTAACCTTGGTTGTAGAATTTTCCCTTTCAATACTTTAAAAATATCCTGCCATTCCCTTCTGGCCTGCAGAATTTCTGCTGAAAGGTCAGCTGTTAAACATATGGGGTTTCCCTTGTATGTTACTTGTTGCTTCTCCCTTGCTCCTTTTAATATTCTTTCTTTCTGTTTAGTCTTCGTTAGTTTGATTAGTATGTGTCTTGGCGTGTTTCTCTTTGGGTTTATGCTGTATGGGACTCTTGGTGCCTCAGGGACTTCATTGACTATTTCCTTTTACACTTTGGGGAAATTTTCAACTATAATCTCTTCAAAAAATTTCTCATACCCTTTCTTTTTCTCTTCTTCTTCTGGAACTCCTATAAATGGAATGCTGGTGCATTTGATATTGTCCCAGAGGTCTCTGAAACTATCATCAGTTCTTTTCATTCTTTTTACTTTATTCTGCTTTTCAGAAATTATTTCCACCATTTTATCTTCCAGTTCACTGATTCATTCTTCTGCTGTAGATATTCTGCTATTGATTTCTTCTAGAGTATTTTTAATTTCAGTAATTGTGTTTTGTCTCTGAATGTTTATTCTTTAATTCTTCTCAGTCTTTGTTAATTTATTCCTGCATTTTCTCCATTTTGTTTTCAAGATTTTTGATCATCTTTACTATCATTTTTCTGAATTCTTTTTCAGGTAGTTTGCCTATTTCCTCTTCATTTATTTGGACTTCTGTGTTTCTAGTTTGTTCCTTCATTTGTGTAGTATTTCTCTGCCTTTTCATTATTTTTTTAACTTATTGTGTTTGAGGTCTCCTTTTTCCAGGCTTCAAGGAAAGTTGAATTATTTCCCTGAAGAAGATTGAATTCTTTCTTCCTTTTGGTTTCTGCCTTCCTAAGTTTGGCCCAGTGGTTTGTGTAAGCTTCCTATAGGGTGAGATTTGTGCTGAGTTTTTGTTTGTTTTTCCTCTGATGGACAAGGCTGAGTGAGGTGGTAACCCTGTCTGCTGATGATTGGGTTTGTATTTTGTTTGTTTGTTTCTTGTTTAGATGAGGCATCCTGTACAGGGTGCCACTGGTGGTTGGGTAATGCCTGGTCTTGTATTGAAGTGGTTTCCTTAGAGTGAGTTCTCACTATTTGATACTCCTTAGGGTTAGTTCTCTGGTGGTCTAGGGTCTTGCAGTCAGTGCTCCCACTCCAAAGGCTCCGGGCTTGATCTCTGGTCAAGAAAGAAGATTCCACAATTGGTTTGTTATGGCATTAAGTGAGATTAAAACAAATATCCAAAAACAAGAAACCAAAGATGAACCCCAGACAAATGGTAGTTACAAAATCAGGCAAATAATAAGTAAAATAATGGAATATACATATATACATATACACCCATGAGCAAAGTCAAAACAGTCCAACAAAAATAAAGTACAATAGATTGACCCAGTGAACAAAGGAAATCAAAAATTATATTTACCAATTAAGAACAAAACTAACTAAAACACAAACTGGAAAACAAAACTAAAGCAAGGTGCCAAGTGGGGAATGAAGCAATGAAAACAAAACTAACAAATATGTTGAGAGGAAAGCAAAGAAAGAAATGAAAGAAAGAATAGATAGGCAAAGTTAAATAGAAGTAGATGAAGAAGATTTATATACATTAAAGATTAACTACAAGGGGAAAAGAACAGTAGGAAAGGCAAACAAAGGAATAAATGTAGAAAAAATATAATAGGTTTAAAAAATTAAAATTATAAAAAGAGAAAATTATAAAAAAAAGAAAACGGAAGAAGAAAGAAAAAAGGAAAAAAAAAGTTGGGGGGGGGGACTCCACAGAACTGCAAAAGCCCAACTTAGAGGCAGAGGTTTACAACAACAATAAAAAGTGTGGCTGAATAGACACTTATCCATATACACCCATAAGTAAAATAAAAGCAGTCCAACAAAAATAAAGTACAATAGATTTACCCAGTGAACAAAGAAAACCAAAAATTTTATCTACCAGAACAAAACTAACTAAAGCACAAACTGTAAAATGAAATTAAAGCAAGGTGCCAATTGGGGATTAAAACAATGAAAATAAAACTAACAAATATGTTGAGAGGAAAGGAAAGAAAGAAAAGAAAGAATAGATATGCAAAGTTAAATAGAGGTAAATGAAGAAGATTTATATACATTAACGATTAACTACAAGGGGAAAAGAACGGTAGAAAAAGCAAACAAAGGAATAAATGTAGAAAAAATAATAATAGGTTTTAAAAATTAAAAATAAAAGAAAAAAGGAAAACTCCACCGAACTGTAAAAGCCCAATGCAGAGGCAGAGGTTTATAACAACAATAAAAAAATGTGACTGAGAAAGAAAAAAAAAAGCTCAAAGGCTTAATTAGATTTCATAGTGCCAATAAAATCAACAACTACAACAGAGGGGGAAAAAAGGGAAGAAAAAGAAAAAAAAATCCAAAAGAATCTACAGAACAAGTCAAAACGTAAAAATAATAAATGTTTTTCTTGAGTCACTGCTGTCAGTGTCCTTTGTCTCGCTGGGAGTCACAGTCCACCTCACCTCCCTAGGATGTCCTCCAACACGGTGCTGATCTCTGGACCTGCTGTGGGGGCAGCTCAGATTCTAACCTGGTCCTATTCCTGTGTTCTTGCCTCCATTGTCCACAGCTATCAAAACTAGTGCATTTTATTTTGTGGGAGCTCACAATGACCTTTTATATATTCCATAGACACAGAGTCTGCCTAGTTGATCGTGTGGATTTAATCTGTAGCTTATACAGCTGGTGGGAAGGTTTTGGATCTTCTTCCTTAGCCACTCTGCCCATGGGTTTCAATTGTGGTCTTATTTCCACCTCTACATGTGGGTCATCCACTGGGGTTCGCTCCTGAGACTGCCCTGGAGGACTTGGGTTTGCCCCTGTGAGGGCCAGGTGTGGAGTGCAGCTGCTTGGGTCGCAGGGGTTCTGGCAGCATCAGGTACTCAAGGGAGCTGGCAGCTAGGGCAGCAGGAAATAGTGCTTTAGAAGGGTATAGCAACCAGTATTGGCCGAAACACTCCACTATTCTTGCCTGGAAAACCCTCCTCCCTCCCTGACAGAGAAGTCTGGCAGGCCACAGTCTACAGCCGCAAAGAGTCGGACACTACAGAAGCGATCCTGTGCGCATAGATGCAAGACATTTTTTGTCTGTGGCAGCTCTGCCCCAGTGAGAGTTGAGCATGAAGGTGGCGCGGCTGCTTGGCTTGCAGGGATCCTGGCAGCGCCAAGTGTATAAGGACATGGACTGCCTCTGCGGCAGGAGGTATGGCCCTATCAGAGTCTTTTTTTTGAGCCTCTTATAACTGGTGATTAGAAGGCCTCTTTGGCCAGTCTTTCTCTGTAGCTCCGCCCTCAGGCACTTAGAGAGCTACCTTGCTGGGATCCTTCTCTGTTGTTCAGCGTGTCAGGCACATAGAGGGGCCCCCCTGGTTGGGGTCCTACTCTTAGATCAGCGCATCAGGCACTTAGAGGGGCAACCTGGGTGGGGTCCTATTCTGTAGTTCAGTGTGTCAGACATTTGATGGGCCAGCCTCTCTATTGTTCAACCAACAATGCTGGTGTATGGGGAGAGAGAGACTATGGTGATGGCTCCACCCCTTCCGTGTGACTCAGCAGCATTGCCTTGCTTCCATGACTGCCTGGCTTTCCTCCACAGGCATTTCCCACCACAATCTCCTCCCTCACATCCCCTTGATCCATCTCTCTGCCGTCAGCAGCAGCCCTCACCCTGGGATTGCTCCACAATCCCTGAACTCCAGCTTCCAGCCGCTGCACCTTCCAGGAAACCTGTGTCCCTGTCCTGGGTATGTATGGCTGCGGCAAGGGCTGTATGATTCTCATTCCATTTACGCTGCCACAGATCAGCTGTTTCACTCTCAATCTTAAATGTTTTCTCCGCTGACTCAGACAATTGCCTGGATTTGGGGATCGAACTTCTGCTTTAGTTCCCCCACCCGCTGAGGGCAGGTCCAGTCCTACTAACACTCCTGCTTTTCCCCCCAGTTCCTTTGTCCTACCAAGTTTTGCATGGTTCTATATATTCTTTTCCACTGATCAGGTACTCCTCTCTGCTCTCAACTGGTGTTCTGCATGCACTTCTGTGTCTGAAGGTGTATTCCTGATGTATCTATGGAGAGAGATGTATGCCACGTCCACCTACTCCTCTGCCATCTTGTTCTCTTTTGCCACACCTTTTAATGTTGGGGCACCCCACTCCAGTACTCTTGCCTGGAAAATCCCATGGATGGAGGAGCCTGGTAGGCTACAGTCCATGGGGTCGCTAAGAGTCGGACACGACTGAGCGATTTCACTTTCACTTTTCCCTTTCATGCACTGGAGAAGAAAATGGCAACCCACTCCAGTGTTCTTGCCTGGAGAATCCCGGGTACGGCGCAGCCTTGTGGGCTGCCGTCTGCGGGGTCGCGCAGAGTCGGACACGACTGAAACGACTTAGCAGCAGCAGCAGCTCTGCTGGGTCGTTTTACTAAAGCTCCATAGAATCCACAACAAAAACCAATTTATTCACAGTATATGACACTCTCTCTATGCTTTCTTTAATCGAATGCACAATATATAGGCCTCAACCATTAAAACATTCATTATAACTTTGTTCTTTTGTAAAAAAAAATCTCTAAAGATCTGAGAAATGCTGCTTTTTCTTTAGCAACAACTTCCTTCATAGCAGCAAGATATATAGAGTGTGTTATACTAGATCTCTTTAATCCTGGTTAAAGTTGAAAGAAAAATCAAAATTTTAACTTATTTTAGGGGTAAAGTTTGTATCAAAGAACAGAGTGAAGTCTTTTCAAAAATATGTGTGTGCATGCTAAGTCCCTTCAGTCGTGTCTGAGTGACCCCATGGACTATAGCCCACCAGGCTCCTCTGTCCATGGAATTTCCCAGGCAAGAATACTGGAGTGGGTTGCCATTTCCTCCTCCAGGGGATCTTCCCGACCCAGGGATCGAACATGCATATTTTACGTGTCCGTCTTTGTCAGGCAGGTTCTTTACCACTAGGGCCACTTGGGAAGTCCTTTTCAAAAATAAGGGACTTTCTAAATTTGAACTTGTGAAAGGAGAGATCCCTACATAGGAAAACTGCTATTCCTGATGAGGGTTTCAGAGGTCTCGAATGAGATGTGTTTCTTACAACCATCAGGGTAACTTGATTTTAGGGTATTATTGTGATTTAAACATACATGTACCATATCAGTTACCAATGCACTAATATTGCTTTTATATTATACTTTCTTCTGAATGATTTTAGTGTCCTTTAGGTCCTTGAGACACCAAGTTGTAATGCCACTATTCCAAAGTGCTAGGTTTCTAATTCACAATCAGGAGATCATGATCTTCCAAATAGGAAGTGGCTCATTATTTATCTTTAATCTTTAGTGTAAAGACTTTGTCCTGGGAGTCCACCAGCTGTGTGATATCACTTTCCCACGCCAGTCCTCAGTTCTTGGTCTGTAAAACATGGAGTTTTTAACTGGATGATCTCTGAAGTCCTTTGTAGCTCTGACATTCTTTTTGTCTATGATTCATTATATTATTTTATGAATAAACTTCTAAGTACTTTACTTTTTTTGTTTATTTCTCAATAGTATTCGTAAAAATGAAAAAGCGTGTGGTTCTACCTTTGCAAACTCTTATGTCTGGTCCCTAATTAAGCCAATTAAGAATGAAGCAAATTAAGAAATGTGTATGTTGTTTTTCTTACCACTATTTCAGAGACGTATGTAATTACTGTATGGTATAGAAGTCTTCTTCATTTTAAGCTCTCATACTGGTACACCTGAAGTGAGGCACCACTCCTCATAGTGCAGCACACATCTCAGATCCTATTGTGGCTATTTTCTGCATATCTCTATCGCATGTGGAGGTGAATTCTACCAACAGGAAACATCAATAACATTTATATCCCCTTTGTCAAATGTAGGTTTAGAAATGTATCTTAGTATTCTGGTGCTTCTAACCCTCTTTAAGTGTAACTAGATAAGAGTAACTTTCTTTTCAAAAAACTAGGGTTATTTCATAAATTTATGAATAAAAATGCATTCCATTCCTTGTAATTACATAACCTCCTTGTAAGGTTTGATGTCTTTGTTGATTGTAGGTTTTGTTCCAGTTAAATGATCAACTGCTTTTCCACAAAGAAGACTTTTTGATTAATGTCCGTTTTTATCTCTTAAAAGGATCCTTCCCGGCCATTGGGGTGGAAACGTTCTGCCCCAGCTTCCTGAGGGCAGGGTTTTTAAATAGCCTCCAGGCCCCGCATCCAGCGCCAGGGGGAGGATCTTTGCCCCCCAGGATTCCTGCTGGTAGGTATTACAGGTGACGTTTTCTGCCACCAGATACAGCAGTAGAACTGTGCTTACAATTGACAGACCCACAATACAGAAATAAATATTTCTGAAATATATTGTTGAACAGAAATGCAAGTGTCTTTTTGATTAATAGATGCAGAAACCATACTTGTGATACATAATGCTCCAAGAATAAGGTAAAGGAAGTGAAAAGAGGATCTGTAAACTGAGCATCCGATCAGTATAGTGCTGCCTCTTTCTTCTAGGGAAGATTTTTCATAAATAAAAACTAGCGATTCAGGTCCCAAATTTGTAACTCAAGAATAAAACAAGGTCAAAGTTAAGCCTCTTTACCACTTGGAGTTGTCTAGAAAAGAGAATTTAAAACTGCGTTTTATTAACTGAAAAATAATTCTGTATTTATGGTTTACAGAGATTTAAATAAAGTTCCATTTCACTCAAGAAAAATGATTTGAAAAAAAGTGAAAAAAAGCGAGAAAATAGCAAATTTAACATCAACAAAAAGACAATTCTGAGGAAGAAAATTAATGCACACTTTTCCCTAGAAATATCAATCTGACCAAAACCATATTTTATCAATGAAGAACAACAGAATATAGAATATTGAGCCTTTTAAAATATAATTTCAAAATTTAGTAAATCACTTTGTATATTATCCTTGGTATCATGATAATCATAAATTGTCTTATTATTGTTATTTTGTAAAATATCCAGCTTTCTTCCTCCGTTTTACATGAAGCATGCAAATCCACTTTATATGTGTTTAGAAAAATGGAATTAGGATATTGATCCTTGAATTTTTATCATAATTCTTGTGGGTTTTGTATCATAGATAATACTATGCTACAAATTATGGTAATGATCCTATATTTTCATGAGAGTGACCCAGCCAGCCGAACAATGGCAGCATTTGAAAAACTAGGAAGTAAAATGGAAACAAAATCTCATCATGCAAATTTCTTACTTTTCTTAGCAAAATTATGCCATCAAAGCCTAAAATTATTACACTGACATTTTTCATTTGCCTTTCGGTTACCCTTGCCTGTTTTCAATTACTCTTGACTACACAGAGTAACAAACCATAAGTATGCTTCCATGTCATTTGGTTTCATCATTGGGTAATTACTGAAGTGGCCAACAATGCCATGGATAGAGTAGGGACCAAAATTATATGAAATAAAAATCAGCAATTTTTATTTTCATGAGTGTTATGCCACCCTTTTTTTCTCTCTAGAACAAAGTGGTATCAGTAGCATAGAAATTTTATTGTTGGTGGTGGTGGTGGTGGTAGTAATGGTAGTGTTGTAAAAAATTAGAAATAGAAGTCTATATAAACTGAGCTCTCAGAGTTAACAGCAAATATAAAAAATCTAGCTTTCATATATATTATTAATATTTCACTGATTGGAATTGGAGAGATGAACGGATGATTTGTAGTTTGATAGTTTAATCTTTAACTCTTAATGACAAATCTTTGTGGATTCAGGTATGTTTGGCAGAAATGACAATATGAACTTCAGTAGTGACTTGAATTATTCAACATTACTGGTAAAAGTGATAACCCTTGTCATTTAGCCACTGAGAATGATAGAAGCAAGATAGTGTTTCTATAACACATACACAAAAACAACTTTCCAGAGAGGAATCTAAAAGAACACTAGCACCCCGTTCATCTAAGCTTTCAGCCAAATTCGCCTCCAGCCTTCATGGGAGAGAAAACTCAGTTCAGTTTTCATTACTTACATACAAATCAGGTATAACAAAATTGCTTCATAAAAAAATTATAGATCTAAACTTGTTCCTATTCCCTCAAAGTGATATTAACTGAACTGACTTTTTCTGGCTTATATCACTTTGATAAGTGATCCCTGAATACTTTCTCTGATATTTTTCAGTAATCACTGATATGACTTCAAAGGTAATTTTTATCCTCTTTCATTCAGCTATAGTTTATTTCCCAAGAATTTGCTGTATAATTTTGTGTAAAGAAGGGTGAAGCACTGATCATGAGAAGTTTTTATTGTTTCAAGTTAAAAAAAAAAAAGCTAAACTATTTATTTGCTACCTACTAGCTGAGTGACTCTTCGTGTTTAAGACATCATTTGAGGACACAAAGCACGCCTTCCTTTAACCTGTATCATGGTACTTTTAAAAAGATGGCCAGAGGTAGATGGCTACTGGGCAGAAACTAATTTGCTTTCTACCAATTGGTTATATCTCACAGAACTTTTAGAGTCTCATAGATATTTGCTGTCATTCAAAGAATCACAAAATCTGTTCTAATTATGGTGCTAATTTAGTTCCCAATTACTTCCTTAATCAAATTTAAATGAGATACGTGATTATGCCTTGTATAAAATAGATTATTTGCATTCATGTCACACTGTTCTATTAAGGAACAATATTTTTGCAGTGTTTTTACACTAATAATAAAAGAATCACTGAATCATGAGAACCAGAAAGCAGACAAGTCTGAAATCTGTATTTATATAATTGCTATCAATTGTTTATATGACCTTTCTTATTTCTAGAAGGGTTGTAGTAAAGGGTTATTATTCTTAGTTTCAAATAGAGAAAAACACCAGGAAGTGATGGGCTGAAAATTGAATACCAAATATATTCATGTGTTGTTGCAGTGCTTTTCAAATCGTAGTCACTCAGTGAAGTAAGAAAATCCCAGGAGAGAAGGCAGGAAGAGTGGGGAGGGGAGATAAGACAAGCAAAGTGGATGGGGAAAGAAAGGAAAAATAATTATAGAAAGACATAAGTGAACTTATATTTTTTTAATCAAACTCTTTCCCATTGTATTCCTCCCTGTTAAATTCAAATTCTATCTCTTTGAATTGATGTCCCTCTTGGAAATATGTCATCCATATATAATCTGCAATGATAAAGTTGGTCTCTTTGTGCCACCTAGGTATTCCTTTGATTTATTTCTGTAGTCAAACAGTGTTTGAAAGTGAGATAGAACATTTAATATGCCATAGTGTATTGATTATACATAGGGTCTTAGACTGATGACTCACCTTATGACAGACTCTACCTTTACACTTTTGATGGTTTCATATGCTTACAATAAACAAAGAAAATCAGAGTAATGAACTTGTTGAGAAATAGAATTATTTACTAATAATGATGATGTAATAATATTTGGAAGATGCCCTGGTCCAGTTTTCTCTGTTACAGCAATAACTCTGACATCATGTGACATCTTAAATTTACATAAGATCCAAACATTACAATGTCTCTTGAAAACTTATTTATAAAATATAAAGGCATATTCATTATGCTCTGAAGGTAATATCTTAGGTTGAGGGTGAGTATGATTGGATAAAAAATTCTACCTTACACTTTTCTAACAGTTTTCTGTCATTGTGGAAGACTTGATGCTATTTTTCATTAATGAAATAATTCATATACATAGATAGATTCTAGGCCAAACTCAGATATATACCTCAAACTAAGAAGCTTTTTTTTAATTATGAGTGAAGTCCAGAAAACAGCAACCACAGAAAGCAGTCTACATGTGGAATTTAGAAATAGATGAATTCTAAAAGAAAAAAATCAATGTTGAAGGTCTTCCTAATACTTCCTTTGTGGTTAGTTCGGAAACTCTTTAATTGTTGAGGGGATATTCTTCTGAAACACCATCTCAGTTTGTCTACCTATGCTTTAAATATAATGCTATATATAAAACACCTTTTTTGAGAATTTTACCTGGTTGGATGGCAACACCGACTCAATGGACATGGTTTGGGGTGGACTCTGGGAGTTGGTGATGGACAGGGAGGCCTGGCGTGCTGCGGTTCATGGGGTCACAAAGAGTCAGACACGAGTGAGCGACTGAACTGAACTGAACTGAACCTGAGTTTTTCTCCATTGCATGTCATATGTTAGGTTCAAGGTAAATGATGGGGTAAATAGCTCTCTTCACCTTGCTTTGCCAATTTTGTGAGACTTCCTGTCTGTTTACTCTGAGTCAGTTTAAAAAACAACTGTGAACACATGAGGACTCAAACACCAGACTTGCAATTATTAGGTATATCAGTTTAGTTCAGTCACTCATTCGTGTCTGACTCTTTGCAACCCCATGGACTGCAGCACGCCAGGCTTCCCTGTCCATCACCAACTCCCAGAGCTTGCTCAAATTCATGTCCATTGAGTCAGTGATGCCATCCAACCGTCTCATCCTCTGTCGTCCCCTTCTCCTCCTGCCTTCAAACTTTCCCAGCATCAGAGTCTTTTCCAGTGAGGCAGTTCTTCACATCAGGTGGCCAAAGTATTAAAGCTTCAGCTTCATCATCATTCCGTCCAGTGAATATTCAGGACTGATTTCCTTTAGGATCGACTGGTTGGATCTCCTTGCTGTCCAAGGGACTCTCATGAGTCTTCTCCAACACTGCAGTTCAAAAGCATCAAGTCTGCAGCTCTCAGCTTTCTTTATAGTCCAGCTCTCACATCCATGCATGACTACTGGAAAAACAATATCTTTGACTAGACAGACCTTTGTTGGTAAAGTAATGTATCTGCTTTTTACTATACTATCTAGGTTTGTCATTGCTTTTCTTCCAAGGACCAAGTGTCTTTTAATTTCATGGCTGCAGTCACCATCTGCAGTGATTTTGGAGCCCCCCGAAAAATAAAATCTGTCACTGTTTCCATTGTTTCCCCATCTACTTGCCATGAAGTGATGGGACCAGAAGCCATGATCTTCGTTTTTTGAATGTGGAGTTTTAAACCAGCTTTTTCGCTCTCCTCTTTCACTTTCATCAAGAGGGTCTTTAGTTCCTCTTCTCTTTCTGCTCTGAGGGTGGTGTCATCTGCATATCTGAGGTTAATCATTAGGTATATGATTAATAGTAATATTTAATATCATTTATTTTTTACCTTTGGAAAGAGATTTGGATGAACCTTATATTCAAATAACCAGACTTTTTCATATCCTCACTGCTGTCTCCTGACTAGTAATTGTTAAGATATGAATTCACAATTCAAGTTTCTGTAAACCAGTAACAGATCCAACTAGACCATTTCTATAGCAAAGAACTTACAGTGCCAAGCCAATATTAAAATGTCTTTGAAGTATATTAGCAATGATTATCAATATTTTCCTTTCCATATTTCATGTGGAATCCTATCTGGAGTCAGAGCAAATATTGCATGCACTATTATCCTGTCAAAAAAATTTTATTGAGAAGGCATATAGTTTAGATATTAGAAATAAGCCAGGAAAAATAAGTAAGGTTGAAGTGGCAGAGACTCTAGGATCTAGTGAATATTATATTATCAGATTCTGATGCATATAGAGTACTTCAGAAAGGCATTAATGTAAATATATAAGACTGGATGGCAGACTTTGAAGGAATATGCAGTGAGTTAAGAAAAATTGGTATGAACTCAGTTTGTCAAGGGAAATCAACAATGGAAAAGTATATATCTTTTAAATACAATCAAACTGCAGTTTAGAAAAATCAAAGTAAACTCTTCCATTTCTGTATATGTTCAGGCATCCTAAAAAAAATCAGTACCTTTGTTTTCAGTCTACAATTGGATATTTAAAACTTAATCACTTTTGACAAAATTTCTACTTGCTAAAATTCTCCTGTGAATGATTATTCTTTTTATATTTTTCGGTAGTATTTATGGCAAATTTCTTTATTTTATCTTTAACAAATACTGTTGTAATAAATATACATAAAAGATAAGAGATGGTGGTTTACATTTCAAGTAATAAGTCTTCAGGGGGAGAAAAAAAAAAAGTCTTTTTTGGCTGAAGGGTGTGTATTTTATATATTTCCGTGGCTAAAAATGTTGTCAATTACCCTGAATAAGATGTACGTGAATGAGTGTTTTTCTTTGTACCTACTTAAACCAAGAGCTAATTATAATAGGAATAAATTAAATTAGATTAAATGTGCAAAGTAAAATCCTGAACAAATGATTCAAAATGCAAATTTTGAATTTGTGTGTGGTAAGAGAAACCTTCATCTCGATTCCTAACTCCTGGTTTCTTTATTCCTTGCCATGTGTCTGATTTCAAGCCCCAGTAAGCCCTACTCAATACTCTTCTGCACAGTTGTGTCTCCTAGACAACTCTCCTCCTTGAAAGTTTATTCAGCTCCAGACTTTAAAAGGAAATTCTGTAAACTGCAACTATGTAAAACTAGGATAGAGACTCTGAGGTAGGATCAGGGAAAAGACCAAGATTATTCTATTTCAGGTTTGAGGAAAGGTGTAGAGAAGAGAAGGTCACTGATTAAATGACAAAGAGAACACACCCAGCTGACAGAAGCACAAGAAAAGTGACATGAGCGGCTGTATTTCTAGTTAAACATATGTAAACAACCCCCTTAAACAGCAGTGTTTGCAGCACTGTTATTACTAGGTTAGAATTATTTAACAACACTTTTTGGTGTATATTGATAGAATATGTCAGGAGAATGTGTAATTCCCTGGGTTCTGTCTCACTGCAACAAAGATTTAAAATGGCAGACTAGTGTTACAGCTTCATTACAGCTCAGAGTTTTATTTGGTAAAGAAAGTCCGTCCCCATGCATGAAGGTGAGCTGACCTCGCAGGAGAGGCCTCAGCTAGTCTTGGCTCCCTCTTTTTGTATGTTTTGTCTCTTCCCACCTGGCCTGCCCTATGCAAACTAGGGCTAGCCAGGAAGAGGACCTGTTTGTTTCACCTGAGGTTCTCACTCTGGTCCACGAATTTTTCCTTTGTTCCCTTTTCACAGACTTTTCCCCTTTCTTTGTCTATCTTTTACCCACTGCCATTTTGGACTCCTTTTTATATTCTAACTATTCCAAAACCAGTGCAAGAAAGGTTAGCCAGATAACATTAAGATTTGTGTTTGGTCTGCTTCCTCTGTTGCTTAAGGTCAGTGAGTTCCAAAGAGTATGTATGTCATCTTTTGGTTCTTTGGCTTTCCTGAGGAGAAATACACAAAAGGTTAGAAAATGGTTTAAAATTTATGGATGACAACTTGAAGATACCATTTGGACAAAGAAAAGTCAGGATGGCAGTATATATAAAATGAAGGTGTAATTCAAACCTTCAAGTATCATTCAGTCTATAAAAACTTTAATCTGTTGCACAGTCTGTGGGTTTAAGGAATCCTGTTGTCAGATGATCCTAATGTTGTGGTACAGTTCATAGACTCAGATTCTTTATGGATTATACTTTGTTTTCTGGCCAAAAATAACCGACTCTCTTCTCCAAGAAAATGGATATATACTCATATAAATAAATGTTTGTATATAATTTTAGGAAGTCTCTGGCTCCCCTTGAAGTCCATCAATGAAGAATTTCAGGTTATTAAAAACTTAATATTCTATATATAAAGTTCTGTTTAACTGACATCATGAGCAGCAGCATCTTCATGTAAGATTGAAGTGCATTTAAAAGAAAAAGAAACAAAGCCCAGGGTGCATTTGATATCAAACCCAAACATTTACAGGCTTCCCTTGTGCCTCAGCTGGTAAAGAATCCACCTGCAGTGTGGGAGACCTGGGTTTGATCCCTGGATTGAGAAAATCCCCTGGAGAAGGGAAAGGCTACCCACTCCAGTATTCTGCTTGGAGAATCCTATGGACTGTATAGTCCATGGAATCATAAAGAGTCAGACAGGACTGACCAACTTTCACTTTCACTTTCTTTGGAACATTTTCAAAGATAGTTTTAATTGTTTTTTTTCCTGTCAGAAAGACATGAAAAATCTTAAAGAATCCTTTAAGTAATCTCCAGACTTATTTTACTAGTTGTTTTTACTTTTCTATTTTCAGATTCCTTGAATAGTCTTAGCCTTTGACTTTAGCTCTGCTTTCTAATTAGCATGAATCCTTTTTTTCTCTAAATGCCATTTGAATAAGTGTCAGTCTTAAAAATACAGACTTTATATATATGACAGTTTAAATTCCTAGTTGAGAACATATATCTACGCCCTAGAGACGTTCATGTTTTATTATTACAAACTGTACCATCTATTTTGGTCCAATTCAAAGACACTATCAACACTTTCAAAAGATTCATCCAAGAACCATTTTCTTTTCAGAAAGAAACATTCTGAAAAATTTTGCACAGTCTGCTAAAGCTTAATCTCCATGTGAGTCAGTGTTTAATCTTTGCGTTTTGGTTGGGATTGTTGTGTTGGTGTTTTCACCTTAATGGGAAATAAAAGAAACCGAGCTGCTTAAATGCATCTTGCCTTCCCACAGAGCACCATGCTTGCTCTCCTGGGCTGCTGGGCCACTTTGGAACATAGAAAGGTGGGGAAAGACCAGCCCTGTTGTAAAACAAATTTCATCTCAGTATTTGTTCTCTTGCATTATAGGACAAAGCACAGTGGAAGTTGCCTTGTGGCACAGTGTTAGCTTTTTACAGTTCTATACACAGAGGTCTTACAGAAATGTGTTTAGCAAAATTGAACATTAAAAAACATTTAATTATTTGTAAGAGTTGCAGAAAAGATTAAAAAGTAAGTAGTAACTTTCCTGAGGGTGAAAAAATAAAAGTAGCTGGTAGTTTAATTTACGTCATATATATGAGTCATTTGGATTTTCCTGGTGACTCAGTGGTGAAGAATCCGCCTGCAGTAAAGGAGCCTCAGGAGATGCAGGTTCGATCCCTGGGTCAGGAAGTTCCCCTGGAGGTGGGCATGGCAATCCACTCCAGTATTCTTGCCAGGAGAATCCCATGGACAGAGGAGCCTGGCTACAGTCCATAGGATTGCAAAGAATCGGTCACTACTGAGCAAGCAAGCATTGATTCATTTAACAATGTTTTCTCCATTACAATTAAAATCTCACCATAAATATGGAGAAGACAATGGCACCCCACTCCAGTACTCTTGCCTGGAAAATCCCATGGACGGAGGAGCTGGGTAGGCTGCAGTCCATGGGATTGAGAAGAGTCGGATATGACTGAGAGACTTCAGTTTCACTTTTCACTTTCATGCATTGGAGAAGGAAATGGCAACCCACTCCAGTGTTCTTGCCTGGAGAATCTCAGAGACAGGGGAGCCTGTTGGGCTGCCGTCTATGGGGTCACACAGAGTCGGACACGACTGACGCGACTTAGCAGCAGCGGCAGCAGCAGCATAAATAACCAATGTAGTTAAGATTAAATATATCCAGTCCAGAGGCTTGTTTGATTTTTAAATTTTCTGTTTATTTTCTTTTGATTAATGAATCATATCAAAGACCAAAAGAATGAATATTTCATCATTTATATAATCATAACATACTTTTGAAGCCACAGTAGAGCACGACTTTTGAAACACTACTGGAAAATATGACATCTTTTTCTCAGAGCTTCAGGACTTTCTTAAAACATTCCTTTGTAAATTAAACTGAAGATCATTATTGTAAACTGATGTTTAGGAGATGGGGGAAGCAAAATCTACAGGCTATCCCAACAAGTTTCCTTAACACACACTTCCTTTCTATATAGACTATCATAAGGCTTTATGGGGCTTTAAAATCCTAGAACTTCTCAAGGACAAAACATCTTTGGCAGCAATACAGTGAACAGACCATAATGGGTTTCCAGGATGTGTTTTTAAGATGAGGCACAGAGAGATTTGGGACAGTGTTTCATGTTCTCTAAATTACTAATGGAGACCCCAGTATCATTTGGGGGTATGACAAGATGGCCAGGCATTCAGACTCTGAAGCCAGATTGCCTGGCTGCGAGCCCTGGCTCTGCCAGTTTCTCAGTGTGTATCCTTGGACAGGTTCCTTCAACTCTCAGTGCATCCGTAATCATATCTGTTAGATTGAACTAGTGATTACACTCACTGCAGGTTCTGGCATGAGGATTAAATGAGTTAACACATATACAACTCTTAGAGCAATGTCCAGCACGTTGAAAAACTTAATTGTTAAGTCAGTTGTTATTATGTATGTTCTGATTTAGATGGAATATCTATTTTTAAATTACACACAGAAAAAGTTTTCACAGAAAGAAACCAAGAACAAAAGTGATATGAAATCATTTATTTGACATGAAGTATAATTTTGTTTTGAACTTAGCATGTTTCATTTTCATGTTTTGAACATTTAAGAGTATTACAAGTTTATAAGGATTCTCTGGTATGTTCTGTTCATTGCTGCCTCGTGTCATGTCCAACTCTTGCACCCCATGGATTGTAGCCCACCAGGATCCTCTGTCCATGCGATTCTCCAGGCAAGAATACTGGAGTGGGTTGCCGTTTCCTTCATCAGGGGATCTTCCTGACCCAGGGATCAAACTGGGGTCTCTTATGTCTCCTACATTGCAGGTGGATTCTTTACCAACTGAGCCACAAAGGAAACCCCAATATTAATTAAACTATTGATTATTATATAATCAATTATTTCTTTCACAATAGAAGGAAATCTAAAAGTCATAAATCAACTAATTTCAATGCATATGCTTTTAATTTGATTATTATAACATTATTTTATATGTGCCAATGTACTAAAAAATCAAGAAATCCATTCTTAACTCAAATGTTACTAAAATCTTACAATATGGTTAGTGTCTTACTTTGGAAACCACAATCTAAATCAGACATCTTTGGTAGTAACTTTCACTGTCAACAAGATACTTCTAGTTAAAGAGACATCTTTTTGCCCATATGTAATTTCCAGTGGAAAGAAGACAGTACTGAATATTACTGAAGTTAATCAATACAGATGGTATGCCACTGCTTTCTGGAACTGTCAAGAAAATTATGTTTCATTTCTTTAGCCTCATATCTTTGACTTACTCTAAAATCCAGAAGTGATACTGTTTTCATAAATGCAAAAAACCCTCCTAATTTCTGCTTAACTGTTTTATCACAGAATAAAATAATTTATTCTTCAGCATTAATCCAAAGGTATTTGAATCACTTCTGAATTTTAAAAGCAAAGTAAAGCAATTAAGAGAAAGTATTGAATGAAATTAACAATAATTATTATACATATTTAGAGGTTTCAAACAGTACTAAGATTAAAATCAATTCCAGGGTAACCTAAGATATATTGATAGAGGCAGAAATCTGCAAATAGAGTACAGAAGACACAAGATGGCTTTTTAGATAGAAGTAAGAATCTACTTCATGCAGAAATTCTATATTATAGAATGATATTTAAATATGCACATGACACCACTTATATCAGAAAGCAAAGAACTAAAGAGTGTCTTGATGAACGTGAAAGATTAGAATGAAAAAGTTGGCTTAAAACTCAACATTCAGAAAACTAAGATCATGGCATCCAGTCCCATCACTTCATGGCAAATAGATGGGTAAACAGTGGAAACAGTGACAGACTTTATTTTGGGGGGCTCCAAAATCACTGCAGATGGTGACTGCAGCCATGAAATTAAAAGATGCTTGCTCCTTGGAAGAAAAGTTATGACCAACCTAGACAGCATATTAAAAAGCAGAGAATTACTTTGCCAGCAAAGGTCCGTCTAGTCAGAGCTATGGTTTTTCCAGTACTCATGTATGGATGTGAGAGTTGCACTATAAAGAAAGCTGAGCAGCGAAGAATTGATGCTTATGAATTGTGGTGTTGGAGAAGACTCTTGAAGATTCCCTTGGACTGCAAGGCGATCCAAAAGGGAATCAGTCCTGAATATTCATTGGAAGGACTGATGCTGAAGCTGAAACTCCTATACCTTGGCCACCTGAAGGGAAGAACTGATTCACTGGAAAAGACCCTGATGCTGGGAAAGATTGAAGGCAGGAGGAGAAGGGGACGACAGAGGATAAGATGGTTGGAAGGCATCACACACTCAATGGACATGAGTTTGAGCATATTCCAGGAGTTGGTGATGGACAGGGAGGCCTGGCATGCTGCAGTCCATGGGGTTGCAAAGAGTTGGACATGACTGAGCAACTGAACTGAACTGAACTCTTCCATTATGATTAAATCAATCTCATGTGACTGAACATGGAGGAGGTTTTAATATTATGTACAAATATACAAATGAGAAATGAATATAGTGTACAAATGAGGACTCTGAAGCAGTGAGATAAGTGAGTTACGAAGGGGCACTTGCCCAAAGTGGAAGTCTTCAGCAGCATGTGCTCTGACTCTAATCTCACATCTTCTGCCTGCACTATGCTAGTACATAAGGTGTAAAGTAATAAACCATCACAGTTTGCCTGGGACAAAAGGACTACCGTGATAAAACCAGGAATTACCTGTATCATATAAAACATGTAATTATCAAACTGGGTTAAAGATTTACTGAGCATGGCCATGCCCATCAGAACAGGACCCAGTTTCCCTCTCAGTCAGTCTCTCCCATCAGGAAGCTTCATAAGCCTCTTACCGTTATCCATCAGAGGGCAGACAGAATGAAAACCACAAACACAGAAAATTAATCAAACTGATTACATGGGCTACAAGCTTGTCTAACTCAATGAAACTATGAGCCATGCCAGGTAGGGCGAGCCAAAACAGACAGGTCTTGGTGGAGAGTTTCAACAAAACGTGGTCCACTGGAGAAGGGAATGGCAAACCACTTCAGCATTCTTGCCTTGAGAACCCCATGAACAGTATGAAAAAGCAAAAAGATATGACATTGAAAGATAAACTCCCCAGGTTGGTAGGTGCCCAATATGCTACTGGAGAACAGTGGAGAAATAAATCCAGAAAGAATGAAGAGATGGAGCCAAAGCAAAAACAACACCCAGTTGTGGATGTAACTGGTGATGGAAGTAAAGTCCAATGCTAAAGAACAATATTGCATAGGAACCTGGAATGTTAGGTCCACGAATCAAGGTAAATTGGAAGTGGTCAAACAGGAGATGGCAAGGGTGAACATCAACATTTTAGGAATCAGTGAAATAAAACTGACTGGAATGGGTGAATTTAACTCATATGACCATTATATCTACTACTGCGGGCAAGAATCCCTTAGAAGAAATGGAGTAGCCCTCACAGTCAACAAAAGAGTCTGAAATGCAGTACTTGGGTGCAATCTCAAAAATGACAGAACGGTCTCCGTTTGTTTCCAAGGCAAACCATTGAATATCACAGTAATCCAAGTCTATGCCCCAACTGGTACTGATGAAAGAGATAAAGTTGAACGATTCTGTGAAGACCTACAAGACTTTCTAGAACTAGCACCCAAAAAAAGATGTCCTTTTCATTATAGGGGACTGGAATGGAAAGTAGGAAGTCAAGTGATACCTAGAGTAATAGGCAAATTTGGCCTTGGAGTACAGAATGAAGCAGGGCAAAGGCTAATAGAGTTTTGCCAAGAGAACGCACTGGTCATAGCAAACACTCTCTTCCAACAACAGAAGAGAAGACTGTACACATGGACATCACCAGATGGTCAATACCAAAATCAGATTGGTTATATTCTTTTCAGCCAAAGATGGAGGAGCTCTAAACAGTCAGAAAAAACAAGACTGAGAGCTGACTTTGGCTCAGATCATGAACTCCTTATTGCCAAATTCAGACTGAAATTGAAGAAAGTAGGGAAAACCACTAGACCATCCAGGTATGACCTAAATCAAATTCCTTACAATTATACAGTGGAAGTGACAAACAGATTCAAGGGATTAGATCTGATAGACAGAGTGCCTGAAGAACTATGGGCAGAGGTTCATGATACTGTACAGAAGGCAGTGATCAAGACTATCCCCAAGAAAAAATAATGCAGAAAGGCAAAATGGTTGTCTGAGGAAACTGTTCAAATAGCTGAGAAAAGAAGAGAAGCAAAAGGCAAAAGAGAAAAAGCAATATATACCCATCTGAATGCAGAGTTCCAAAGAGCAAGGAGAGATAATAAAGCCTTCCTCAGTGATCAGTGCAAAGAAATAGAGGAAAACAATAGAATGGGAAAGACTAGAACCTCGTGAAGAAAATTAGAGATACCAAGGGAACATATCATGCAAAGATGGGCACAATAAAGGACAAAAATGATATGGACCTAACAGAAGCAAAAGATATTAAGAAGAGGTGGCAAGAATACACAGAAGAAGTATATAATAAAGATCTTCATGACCCAGATAACCATGATGGTTTGATCACTCACCTAGAGCCAGACATCTTGGAATGCAAAGTCAAGTGGACCATAGGAAGCATCACTGTGAACAAAGCTAGTGGAGGTGATGGAATTCCAGTTGAGCTATTTCAAATCCTAAAAGGTGATGCTGTGAAAGTGCTGCACTCGATATGCCAGCAAATTTGGAAAACTCAGCAGTGACCACAGGACTGGAAAAGGTCAGTTTTCATTCCAACCCCAAAAAAAGGCAATGCCAAAGAATGCTCAAACTACCACACAATTGCAGTCATCTCACACACTAGTAAAGTAATGCTCAAAATTCTCCAAGCCAGGCTTCAAAAGTTCGTGCACCTTGAACTTCCAGATGTTCAAGGTGGATTTATAAAAGGCAGAGGAACCGGAGATCAAATTGCCAACATCCATTGGCTCATCAATAAAGCAAGAGAGTGCCAGAAAATTATATACTTCTGCTTTATTGACTACGCCAAAGCCTTTGACTGTGTGGGTCACAACAAACTGTGGAAAATTCTTAAAGACATGGTAATACCAGACCACCTTGCCTACCTCCTGAGAAATCTGTATGCAGGTCAGGAAGCAACAGTTAGAACCAGACATGGAACAACAGACTGGTTCCAAATTGGGAAAGGAGTATGTCAAGTCTGTATTTTGTCACCCAGCTTATTTAACTTATGTGCAGAGTATATCATGAGAAATGCTGGGCTGTATGAAACACAAGCTGGAATCAAGATTGCCAGAAGAAACATCAATAATGTCAGATATGCAGGTGACCCCACCCTTATGATAGAAAGTGAAGAAGAACTAAAGACCCTCTTGATGAAAGTGAAAGAGGAGAGTGAAAAAGTTGGCTTAAAGCTCAACATTCACAAAACTAAGATCTCGGCATCTGGTCCCATCACTTCATGGCAAATAGATGGGGAAGCAATGGAAACAGTGACAGACTTTATTTTTGGAGGCTCCAAAATCACTGCAGTGCAGCCATGAAATTAAAAGACACTTGTTCCTTGGAAGGAAAGCTATGACAAACATAGCCAGCATGTTAAAAAACAGAGATGCTACTTTGCCAACAAAGGTCCATCTAGTCCAAGCTGTGGTTTTTCCGGTAGCCATGTATGGATGTGAGAGATGGACTATAAAGAAAGTCGAGTACCAAAGAATTGATGCTTTTGAACTGTGGTGTTGGGAAAGACTCTTGAGAGTCCCTTGACTGACAGGAGATCCAACCAGTCCATCCTATAGGAAATCAGTACTGAATATTCATTGGAAGGACTGATGCTGAAGATGATGCTCCAATATTTTGGCCACCTGATGCGAAGAACTGACACCTTAGAAGAGACCCTGACGCTGGGAAAAATTGAAGACAGGAGAAGGGGTCAACAAAGGATGAGATGATTGGATGTATCACTGACTCAATGGACATGAGTTTGAGCATGTTCCAGGAGTTGGTGATGGAAAGGAAACCTGGTGTGCTGCAGTCCATGGGGTCACAAAGAGTCAGACATGACTGAGCAACTGAACTGAACTGAAATATCAATTGTTTTTACTTTGCCATAGGATATAAAAGAATTTTTATATCAACACCAAAGTACAGTAAAATATGGAAATGGTCCATTTTTATAAAACTTTTTCTGCATAATGAACAATCATGATAATAAGGGGAAATCAGTAACCGTACCCAAAAAGAACAGAACATAAAGGTACACCAACATTTTTGAGTAGTGGCTATTGCCAGACTCTGTGTCAATTGTATTTTTTTCCATCTATTCCTTTGAAAAATTATATATGATATGTAATATTATCCTCATTGTATAGATGCAAAAGCTAAAGAGCTAAAATAACTTGCCCAAGATCATGAAGGTAGCATAAGTGAAATTGGAATTATGCTTTTTTTTCTGCTCAAAACTATATTTTCATAATGCAAATTCAGTTCAGTTCATTCGCTCAATTATGTCCAACTCTTTGCCACCCTGTGGACTGCAGCACGCCAGCCTTCCCTGTCCATCACCAACTTCCAGAGCTTGCTCAAACCCATGTCCATCAAGTTAGTGATGCCATCCTGCCATCTCATCCTCTGTGGTCCCCTTAATACAAATAATTTAGAATTAAAGTCCATCGATTTGCCATTCTGTTATTTCAGTAAGTCTGCTCTAGGTCTAGAATTATTCTTAGAAAACATCTTTATTTGTGTGTTCCTTTTGACATTCCAGTCAACAAAAAAAAATTGAGTACCTTATCTGTACCGCACTCTGTACTAAACGTAGATAGTGAAATTACAGAGAAATTAAGCACCAGTCCTGACCTCAGTGGCATTTTAGAGAGGGAGGCAGACACCTATGTAGTTAGTATCAACGTTATACCTAATAAGTGTTATATAATTGCTTGATTAAATGTAAACAGAAGAAAAAGTAAACAATCAAATCTTCCTAAAACAAAAAGTGATTCACAGGAGAATTGACAATGGAGATGGTATTTAAGTTTCTGGTTTTTTTTTAATAAATAAGTACATGACTTTACCAAATGAAGAGAGTAAGAAAGCAGTCTTCCAAGGAGAAGAGGAAGGTACAAGTAAAGTCATTCTTGGAGAATTATGAGTCCCCTAGAGAATTTGAAAACCAGGAGGTAGGAGAACTAGGGTGGTAAAAGATGACAAAGGAAGCAAAGGTAGAGGGCAGACTGAGAAGGAATGTAGTTGCCAAGCAGTTTGGACTTTAATCCTGAAGAAACAATGCAGTATGTAAAACAGTCTTTAGCCCTTTCTAGTAATTCTTTACTTATTTCTATCCGCCTTTCCACTATACACTCCATGAGAGCTGAATCTTGGATTGATTGGAGATGTTTCTCCAGAAACCAGAATAGTACTTGATGCATTGTAGGCACTTAAATATGTATATCTGCTATATTGCTGAAAGTTTAAAATAATGATTATGTGGAAAATCCCATGGATGGAGGAGCCTGGTAGGCTACAGTCCATGGGGTCGCTAAGAGTCGGACACGACTGAGCGACTTCACTTTCACTTTTCCCTTTCATGCACTGGAGAAGGAAATGGCAACCCACTCCAGTATTCTTGCCTGGAGAATCCCAGGGACGGCGGAGCCTGGTGGGCTGCCGTCTATGGGGTCGCACAGAGTCGGACACGACTGAAGCGACTTAGCAGCAGCAGCAGCAAGCATTAACAGGTACAACCAGTAAACGGTTATTGTAATAGGTCAACAAGAGAAAACAAATGCAGAATGTGAACAGTGATAAATAACTTATGGACTAAGAAGGGTTTGATAAAGTAGAGAATCCAGTATTACAATAGAGTTTCAAACCTGGTTATTAGATGCATGGTGGTATCTTAACCAAAACAGGAATAGAGGAGGAAAAGAAAGTTCAAGGGAAATTTTTTAAGTTTGTATTTGAATTCACTGAGAATAAGATTTATTTGGGACATGCTCTGATAATCATCAGGCAACAGTGTTAAGAAGAAAACAGTCCTCCAATTTTAGTTCTTATCTTGTGAATGGAAATAATTATTTAATATATAATGTTCAAATTTATGTCATCCACATCCTTTGAATGCCTTAGAGGGATAAGAAAACCATTTCATTTGTTATCAAGTAAATTTGAGATTATAATTATAATTCATTATTAGTACAGCAGAAACAGGAAGGTAGAAATAAATAACAGGCTCAAAACTTCCTTAATTACAACTTGGGAGGAAAAAATACAAGCATTCTAGTTGTAAATCCAAATTATTATCACAAATTTTGTTATTTATTAGACAAAATGTGGATGCTATATAATGCTAAATAAACTAAGATTGATTTAAATCTGTAATAGTTTTAGAATTGTTGAGAGCTGATACAAAACATTACATCCAGCAAACACTCATTATTTATATGAAAATATTGAATCTATAATCTCCTTTCAGAGGCTTCTCTGAGGCCAAAAATGGGGACACTTTCACTCCCAAAATATTTGCCCCCACATTTCCCTGAAACATTTAAAGAATACCTCTCTTTTGTTTCCTTTAACAATAGCCTTATCATTGTATGGTTTCTCAATACCTCCTGTATAAAAATCATCATATGTATTAAGCTGCAAATTTGAAAAAGATTCATTAGTTAATCATCTATAAAAGTCCTGATTAAAGAAAATTATTGTTCTCTATAACAGAAAAAGATGACAGTGGATTTTGTGATTCACTGTGTTCAGAATATAAGTGATTTCTTATAGAATCTTGATTCTAATGCAGTTCAAAATATCTGTAACAATATCTGAGCTATTCATGAAGAAAACCAAAGAAATTCACTTTTTGTGTGACTTGTAGAAGTGTTTATGAAGAGCTCTTTAACTGGTAAGTCTTCTAAAAAATGATCTGGGAATTTTGAGATGACTAACATTCAAGAACCATGGAGCTTGTCCATTCATTTCAGTGCAATGTGAATACTAAATTAATCCTGCAACATGAGGCAGTTAGGGTAACTGATACTGGGAAGACCCAGAGGGATGGGATGGGGAGGGAGGTGGGAGGGGGGTTCAGGATGGGGGACACATGTACACCCATGGCTGATTCATGTCAATGTATGGCAAAAACCACTACAATATTGTAAAGTAATTAGCCTCCAATTAAAGTAAATAAATAATTTTTTTAAAAAACTGTAAAAATATAAATAAGCTGAAATATTTTGAAAACGTTTAATATAAAAAAAGAATCACATCCAGATGTATTTTCCAAGAGCAAAAATGCAACATATAATTTCTACATATTTAACAATAACACTGATTCAGGAAATCAGTCCTGAATATTCATTGGAAGGACTGATGCTGAAGCTGAAACTCCAATACTTTGGCCACCTGATGTGAAGAGCTGACTCATTGGAAAAGACCCTGATGCTAGGAAAGATTGAAGGTAGGAGGAGAAGGGGACGACAGAGGATGAGATGGTTGGATGACATCACTGACTCAATGGACATGAGTTTGAGTAAACTCCTGGAGTTGGTGATGGACAGGGAGGCCTGGCGTGCTGCGGTCCATGGGGTCGCAAAGAGTTGGACACGACTAAGCGACTGAACTGAACTGAACTGAACTGAACAATAACACAGAAACAGCACTGTAACCAATAGACTTCTCTCACCTAATCTCATATTTGAAGAATACCATCTTAACTTTGATAATTTCCCTTATACTTATCGATTTTCTTGATTATAAAACGTAATCATGAACTGTAAACTTGTAATCTTCACAGTGTAACTAACTTCCTATAGAAAACCACTAGGAAGCAAATTACAGGTTAGATACCATCAGTATTCTAAAAAAATAATGCCTTAGTTTAATAACACATGCTTTCAATTGATGCTACTGAACAAAATACAAAAGACTCAGCACTCAGGTGTGAAACTTTTAATTTACAAGAACCGGGGGAGTCTTCATTTGATACTTTATTATCTTTAATGAGAAGATGAAACTTGTCACTGATGAATTTTAAGATTGTATAAAAGTATCTCCCAAGGAGTTATAGACAGAACTAATTCCAAAGCACTTTGTATTCACATAGATTAGAATCTTGCTGAAATACTTCAGTGTTAGTCTCTTAGGAATTGTGAAAATGATGAGAAAAATCAGTTTGTTTCTATGAGGCACCTACTCTGCTTAGCTCTATGGGAGGTGACCTTGAGAAATCCAGTGAATAGAAATACAAAGCATCTCTATGGGAAGGTGGAGGGAAAAACAACCTACTACAAAACCAGGAACACTTTTCCTAATGCAGACAATAGATGTGATGGGAATGCAACTATAGGAAATGTCACGGTGGGAGACTTTCAAGGAAGGGGTACAGTATATAAATTCCAGGGAGATGTGAGGTATGATTAGGGAAGGAAACAAGTTGGGAGATAATCCTGGCAGGAGAATACCAAAAAGAAAGGGAGAAGGAAACAGGACTGAACGCGTATAGGTGAGAATGACAGTGGATGAGCCAGTAGATGAAGAGACTAGTTGGGAGCAGTGCAGTCCACCACTGGAGAGGACTGACTGACAGGTTGGGACCTACAGTGCTGATCCATAACACACACCTGAGAGGTACCTTTGGCACAGAGGTAAGAGCTTCAGCTCTGAGACAGACTGCTTGATGCTGCCACTTCCCAGCTGTTGGATTTTGGACAAATAATTTAATTTTCTATGCCTCAATTTCTCTGGGTAATAGGGAATGTCAGTTTTTAAAAATATATTTTTATTTGCTTTAAAATATATTTTTAGAAAATAAATATGTTTGTCTGACAGCAATGGTCAAGATAGATAGAAAAGTGCGACTATGAAAAGAAGAACTTGGGCAGTCATTGTAATAACCAAGATTTTCTCTTAACATCCATAATCCATTATCATTCAAACTCTGGAATACTGAGTTCATAATTTTTATATTTAAGTATAAAAATGACCTCTTATTCTCCCCACCTTGTCAACCAAGTGTTTGCATCCAGCTCCTGTCTTCAAGCTCTCTGAAATCAATGGCCAAATAAAGGATTTCATGACAGATTCTCAGACTTAAAGCCCGAATCTTCTAGATCCCTTCAGTAGTGCTGACAATTCATTTGACCTCAATATTTTCTTATAAGTTTTTTTTAATATGTATTTGGGTGAAATTAATGACTTTAAGGAACATTATAGAAATTTGCCAAAATGGGAAACTTCTTTGGATTCTAATTCTATGCATAATAAATTGGGAACTTTATTACTACATTTAACCTTTAGCACATCTTTCTTTAAAATACAGATTCAGATGTAAAATCTAGCATTTGCAGACATTGTACTAATTTGTTCCAGTCACCCTTTATAGCCCTTAAGGCTTTGAGTTCATAAAAGGGACATGAATTACAATATGAGATCTAATATTTCCATCATTGGTACACATAATTTATTTCCAGATCTTCTTTGTGCTCCTGAGGAAAAACTCTCTGCATAATGCAGATTGAATTGCTAAAAATCCCAATGAGAAATGAGAAATATATAAGTAAAAAGCAAATATGACATACATGTTTATCTCAAATAAATATAATTTTCCCTCCCTAAAGTGAGTTTATCTTTTAAACTAGGGCAATTGGGCAGAACAAATAGATTCTTTTCTTTGAAAAAGAAAACAGCTATTTATGTTGAATGTTCTATCTAATAGAGGTATATTGGGAACTGTAACAATTGCAAATAGATATGATAAAAAAGAAATAAATGTTCAACTTCTGATTTTAGCTTCTGCACTAGACTGTGAAATCAGTTATTTACTTTTCATGTACTGCCATCATAGTCTGTTGATCTAATCTATGTCCAATAAAGAGATGATCAAGAACTATTACAAATCTCACCAACTTTGTAGCATTCATCAATCTACTGGCGTTTTTCTACTTAAAAGCCCTTAAAAGTAGACTATGATTGATGATTTATACTTTCTTAAAGAGAATTTATGAATTTCTTCTTTCTGCTTTGCTTTTAGGAGTATTTTGGAGAGGCTAAATCTAATGTAATTCTGCCATAATTACTGCATCACTGGACGAGGAGTTGTACCACAGCTGCCAGAGCAGTTCCAGTAACTGCTTAAACTCTGACTTCAGCTTGTTAATTGAATTTTAAGGAAAAGCTCAGGACAACATAATCTAAACAAGTGATTGCAGGGCCTTAGAAAAGGAAATGTTTAATTACTTAGTAATTCATATTGTAATTCATGTTCTTTTTATGAACTCAAAGGAAATAATGCTATAAAAAATGGACAACTGTGTATGTTTAATATTGATAGAAGCATGTTAGAAAGTGAAGTTCCTACTAATAAAGTACAAATACTTTAGCTTCCACAGCTGGAAATCTCTAACTATAGCACATATTTCTGTAATTGCTCTAATCCTTATATGTTCTCTTGCTCTTTTGGCAGGCAGACCAGTAATGATTGTGGTGGAATATATGGAGAATGGATCCCTAGACTCCTTTTTGCGGGTGAGGTGTTCTTTTCTGATGGCATTTAAATGAGCTATTTTGAGTTCTAGATTTAAAAAATTTATCATAAATTAATTTTGCCATAATGTTTTCATGGATTCTTCCACGAAAAATATTCTTCCATGAAGAATAGCAGCAATTTCTCTAGGGTGCTTTTCTCTGATATTGTGATATGTTAGAGTTACTGAGGTGGAGAAGTATATACACATGATAATATAATTGATTTCTCCTATAAATTGACTTGCCATATCAAATATACATATTTCAAATGATGTTATAAAGAAAGAGATTAAGTGAAACTCAGTTACTTCACATAGCCTTTCATTTTGCTTTATTATATTTAACTATTTAGTAAGATATTTTATGCATTATATGTAGTGCTGAACCCTTTAAATTGATGTATACTTGCTGATAATGACTCAAGTTCATATGAGAAGATGGATTTTATCAGCTTTGTTCATCTTAAGTTCATTTGGCTATTTAGAAAACAAAACGAGAAAGAATTAACCTCTGGCTGATATTTATTTTAGAACAAAAAAATTTTAAGCACTCTTTTTAAAGTGGCTTATCCTTGACAGTATGGCATATACAAAACTCATTTGTTTTATGTAGTAGTACAGAATAGCAGCTAAGGAGACACCATGAAGTTATATTTCAAAATGTATTTATGATATTTTTGGTATTTAAAAGCCATCATATGCTATAAAAATATTTATTGATGGGGAAAATACAAATATAAAAAAATAATCACTAGACTAAATATTTTTCACCCTAGCAGAGGTCACATATGTGCATGTCACTGTATTCCTTAATATATATTTATCTACAGAGACATAGCCAATTTTCTTATGTAAAAAAGACTGAATTTTGCTATTTGAGTTGTGTTATATGTTTTTCTCCATTTTTTATCTGAATAAATGATCTCAAGCATTCTTTCTTCGCTTCATTTTTTGCACAGTGTTATTTGGACAAATTCTGTGTGTATCTTACCTCTCTCTCTTGATCCCATTTTCATTTATTTTTCTTTATTCCATGCCTTCTTCTTCCAACTGATCTCAATATTAACAGTGATGATATATTTACACTGACTATACTTGATGTCCAGATTCAATGCCAAAAGCTGAATTCAGCAAAATCGTCTGATTATTATAGAGCAATACTCTTCACAAAATGCATACTCTCAAGCAAGTATGCTCTTTAAGGCAAAATGAAATTCATAGGCATTTAGGGACCTAAACAATTTGTTCTTTTCTGTAGCCATTCGCAGAGTATATTTTATAGTTTGTATACATTTCTCCTGTAAATGTGCGAAATTACTTCAGGATAATTTATTGGGACCTCCTATGGTACTTGAAATGCATATATACTTATGCCCTTCCATTATGTTTATTCAGAAACACATTTTTATCAGATACATATCAAAATGACTTATTATCTAATGATGCTTGATATTTTTTATCTACTATATCCTAGAGCTGAATATAATGGCAAGTAATGTAACAGATACTCATCTAAATTGCTGCTGAAAATTGGATCAAATGACTGCCAGAAGCAAATTAGGAGAGAAATGTTAGTTTCAGATATAAGTTTTGTCCTGCTGATTCATGAATTAATTAAAACATGTTGTAAAGAAAATATACATTATAAAATATTTACTCGTAAACATACAACATGTTTATAAGTGGTAAGTTTCATGATTTAAATTTTAAAAACTAATGTTTTTCAGCTCTATGCACAATTGGTTAGACACAATACAATCTGGGAAAGAATAAATGTTCAAATAATGTGGCTACTTTTACTGATACTATGAGAACCTTAACATATACTGTCTCAGTTCATCTTGGCTCTGCCACTTACTGGTTATGTGACCTTGTGACTTGAGCAAGTGACTGCTGCTGCTGCTGCTGCTTAGTCGCTTCAGTCGTGTCCGACTCTGTGCGACCCCATAGACAGCAGCCCACCAGGCTCCTCTGTCCCTGGGATTCTCCAGGCAAGAATTCTGGAGTGGGTTGCCATTTCCTTCTCCAATGCAGGAAAGGGAAAAGTGAAAGTGAAGTCGCTCAGTCGTGTCTGACTCTTAGCGACCCCATGGACTGTAAGCCTACCAGGCTCCTCCGTCCATGGAATTTTCCAGGCAAGAGTACTGGAGTGGGGTGCCATTGCCTAACTTTTCTTTTTTTTGTTGTTTAAATAAATTTATTTATTTTAGTTGGGGGCTAATTACTTTACAACATTGTAGTAGTTTTCGCCATACATTGACACGAATCAGTCATGGGTCCACATGTGTTCCCCCTCCTGGACCCCCCTCCCACCTCCCTCCCCATGAGCAAGTGACTAACTTTGCTGTGCCTCTGTTTACTTATTTATAAAATGGGAATATTACTTGTATCCACTTCATGCAGTTGTTGTAAGGGTTGAGTTGATTATTGTAAAGCATATAGAATAATGCCTGACATATTGTAATGGGTAGAGCAAGGATTGAAATTCAAGTCTCTGAATCCATAAGCCATGATTTCATTCACATTAAATTCTTTTATCTTAAATTACTTATTACTTCTTTTTATAAGTTCACTACCATCTCCCCATGGGGTCTTGTGTCCCCTCCTCACATAGAATTTCTATTAAAATAAAAATCATATGAATGGGATAAAAAAAACATAGGGTCAGTACTCCCTTTTTACTCTTTTTTAAGATTCTTTCTTTGTAGTCATATCTATTTTATCTCAGAAGTTCAAAGTGCTTCATAAACTTTATGTCAATAGCAGATACTCAGCTCCCCATGGCAAGCAGAGATAATAATCATGGCAAGCAGATATATCATGTGAATATATCCCTCATAGTCTCAAAAGCCAAGTCATTTTTCAAACTACTGCTTTAGAATTTGATAATCACAGCTTCTGTGAACACAGAGGAGGAAGTGGCTAAGTGCATGCCATAGTAGGGGAGCCATCCATGGCTCATTAATAGCATTCTGTGCTTGCTGGAGGTAAAAAAGATTTCCCTTTGGTCTCCCACACTATTTGAAAATCACTTCAATTCCCTGTTTTATATGAAGGAATGGTAGCAAACCAAGTACAAGATTACAGTCTGGTGGCAGTGGCTGGCTGGTTTTGATCCTCCACTGAATGCATAAGCCTACTATTTGGATCCATGCAGACATTTCTCAAGAAATATATTAGCAGAGGACGGTGTGGTTAAGTAAGCATGTTTGTGCGTAAGTGTGTATGTGGGTGTGTATGTGCATGTAAATGTGGAAAAGGAGAGGTGGGTAGGTATGTAAGTATATGTGTGTGTTGCCTTTTAAAATAAAATGCATTTGACTCAGAAAGTGGAGCATCAGCCTGACTGCCCAGAAGCTATGACCTCACTGGTGTGCAAGTTCTCCTAGCTTTTCCAAGGAAATGCTCTAGTGTAAATGAAGCACAGCCCTGAAACTTATTCCTGCACAGTCTAACTGTACATATGGATTTCATGAACACTTTTATTGGCACTTACCTGGCAACTGTGTATCCCTAAATCTTTGGACCTCCTTTTCTTACAGCAATATTAACTAGCAATCCAAATAAAAATAGTTATAAAATACTTTAAAAATTTGAGATATCATATGTCAAGCACAAAAAATTACTCCTTTATTTAATAGCATTTTTTATAAAATAAAATAATCTGATTATGTTTTGAAACAATTGCTCTGGTTGTTGTACTGAGAAGAGACTATATTGAGGTATAGATGGATACAGGGAAATCAGGAGGATTTTGCAGTAATCCCCATAAGGAGATGATGGAGGCTTAGATTAGGATAGTTGCAGTTGAGTTGATGGAAAATGGTAGACTCTGTGATATATTTTGAACATTGAGTCAACAGCATTCACCAGGGGATTGGATCAGGTGTTAAAGCCAAAGAGAATATTCAATGATGATGGCATCCACAAAATAAGGTTAAGAATAGGCAATAACCTCTTTCTGTAGCTATTATGACTTTATTGTAATGAATATCTTGTAGACCTAAAACTCCAAGAAAATGTCTGGCACATAGTAATGTCTCCAATTTTATCTATTATTATTATAGTATATTTCAGAAGATGTCATTAGTTTTGAGGTTTTTAAAAATTGTTTATAAATTTATTTGCTGCATTGGGTCTTCATTGATGCATCTGGGCTTTCTCTACTTGTGGAGAGCAGGAGCTACTCTATTGCAATGCATGGACTTTTCATTGCAGTAGCTTCTCTTGTTGCAGAGTATAGGCTCTAGGATGCACAGGCTTCAGGAGTTGTGGCCCGCAGGCGCTAGAGCATGGGCTCAGTAGTTGTGGCACACAGGCTTAGTTGCTTCACAGCATGTGGAATCTTCCTGGACCAGGGGTGGAAAACCCATATCCCCTACATTGGCAGGTGGATTGATTCCTAACCACTGGATAACCAGGAAAGCCCACTGAGTATTTTTTAATTGTTTTCCTGTTACTTCTTGGTCTACTTTTTCTAGTGGCTAAAAATATTCTTAATGTTCACCATTTTTAAAAATCTGGGTATACCTCACAAATATGAGTATTTAAATAATACATGTAAGTGCATATCAGCATTCCAAAAGCAATGTGAGACATTTGAAGATTTTCCTTGAACAAATGCAAAACAAATATTAATTTAAAAAATTAAAGGAATCTTTTAAATATTTATGTACTCAAATTATAAATCTAGTAAAGATGGCATTTTACCCTATGCTAGTTATATATTAATAATGAGAGCTGTGTTTTATTAGCACACTTTTCTTGTAAATTATGTTTTGTGGAGTTATATTTGTGCTGGGGTGTAAGAGCATAATTAATCCACATCACATTCATTTTATATTCAACAGTAGAAAAAGAGTGAATTACATTTATCCACCAATATCTGTCTTTAAACCCTAAGAGTTACAGTTGAATTACATCCCTTTATTTACATTTTTTCAGAAGAAAATATGTGAAGCTTCATGTCAATGAATGTTATTATCACACCTGTGCCAGTTTAATGCCAAAGACTATTCTAAAAATATGTGACAGTAAGCATCCAAATATATGAAAGCATAGTATACTTGGAACAAAGCATATCAATGACTGAACTTTTTATTCTTAAATTAGGAGTTAGAGCATCAATATACAATAGCCTGAATTGATTTCTTTAAACATTATAGTACTATAAAGGGGTTGTGTTACTTGTACTATCTGGTACCCTGTATTTTCTAATATTCCTATTAATTCTATTTTTCCATACAGGACTTTATATTACAGTTTTTAATTGATAGGTAATTTACACTATAGTGATATATAGAGAAATTGAATACAGTTTCCTGAACTCTTCTATAGTCATTCCTAACCCCTCATTTGAACCATACAGGAGAGTTTTAATTTACAAAACTAAATATTAGACAAAGGCTTTGGCATAGTCAATAAAGCAGAAATAGATGTTTTTCTGGAACTCTCTTGCTTTTTTGATGATCCATCAGATGTTGGCAATTTGATCTCTGGTTCCTCTGCCTTTTCTAAAACAAGCTTGAACATCTGGAAGTTCACGGTTCACTTATTGCTGAAGCCTGCCTTGGAGAATTTTGAGCATTACGTTACTAGCGTGTGAGATGAGTGTAATTGTGCGTTAGTTTGAGCATTCTTGGCATTGCCTTTCTTTGGGATTGGAATGAAAACTGACCTTTTCCAGTCCTGTGGCCACTGCTGAGTCCTCCAGATTTGCTGGCATATTGAGTGCATCACTTTCACAGCATCATCTTTCAGGATTTGAAATAGCTCAACTGGAATTCCATCACCTCCACTAGCTTTGTTCATAGTGATACTTTCTAAGGCCCACTTGACTTCACATTCCAGGATGTCTGGCTCTAGGTGAGTGATCACACCATCATGATTATCTGGGTCGTGAAGATCTTTTTTGTACAGTTCTTCTGTGTATTCTTGCCACCTCTTCTGCTTCTGTTAGGTCCATACCATTTCTGTCCTTTATTGAGCCCATCTTTGCATGAAATGTTCCCTTGGTATCTCTAATTTTCTTGAAGAGATCTCTAGTCTTTCCCAATCTGTTGTTTTCCTGTGTTTCTTTGCAATGATCACTGAGAAGGCTTTCTTATCTCTCCTTGCTATTCTTTGGAACTCTGCATTCAGATGGGAATATCTTTCCTTTTTTCCTTTGTTTTTCGCTTCTCTTCTTTTCCCAGCTGTTCGTAAGACCTCCTCAGACAGCCATTTTGCTTTTTTGCATTTCTTTTCCATGGGGATGGTCTTGATCCCTGTCTCCTATACAATGTCACGAACCTCCGTCCATAGTTCATCAGGCACTCTGTCTATCAGATCTAGTCCCTTAAATCTATTTGTCACTTCCACTGTATAGTCATAAGGGATTTGATTTAGGTCATACCTGAATGGTCTAGTGGTTTTCCCTACTTTCTTCAATTTAAGTCTGAATTTGGCAATAAGGAGTTCATGATCTGAGCCACACTCTGCTCCCGGTCTTGTTTTTGCTTCTCCATCTTTGGCTGCAAAGAATAGAATCAATCTGATTTCAGTGTTGACCATCTGGTGATGTCCATGTGTAGAGTCTTCTCTTGTGTTGTTGGAAGAGGGTGTTTGCTATGACCAGTGTGTTCTCTTGGCAAAACTCTATTAGCTTTTGCCCTGCTTCATTCTGTACTCCAAGGCCAAATTTGTCTGTTACGCCAGGTGTTTCTTGACTTCCTACTTTTGCATTCCAATCCCCTATAATGAAAAGGACAACTTTTTTGGATGTTAGTTCTAGAAGGTCTTGTAGGTCTTCATAAAACCGTTCAAGTTCAGCTTCTTCAGTGTTACTTGTCGGGGCATAGACTTGGATTACCGTGATATTGAATGGTTTGCCTTGGAAACGAACAGAGATCATTCTGTCGTTTTTGAGATTGCATCCAAGTACTGCCTTTCGGACTCTTTTGTTGACCATGATGGCTACTCCATTTCTTCTAAGGGATTCCTGCCCACAGTAGTAGATATAATGGTCATCTGATTTAAATTCACCCATTCCAGTCCATCTTAGTCCATCACCATACCAGACCATCTGACCTGTTTCTTGAGAAACCTGTATGCAGGTCAGGAAGCAACAGTTAGAACTGGACATGGAACAACAGACTGGTTCCAAATAGGAAAAAGAGTATGTCAAAGCTGTATATTGTCACCCTGCTTATTTAACTTCTATGCAGAATACATCATGAGAAACGCTGGGCTGGAAGAAACACAAGCTGGAATCAAGATTGCCGGGAGAAATATCAATAACCTCAGATATGCAGATGACACCACCCTTATGGCAGAAAGTTAAGAAGAACTAAAGAGCCTGTTGATGAAAGTGAAAGAGGACACTGAAAAAGTTGGCTTAAAGCTCAACATTCAGAAAACTAAGATCATGGCATCTGGTCCCATCACTTCATGGGAAATAGATGGGGAAACAGTGGGAACAGTGTCAGACTTTATTTTGGTGGGCTCCAAAATCACTGCTGATGGTGATTGCAGCCATGAAATTAAAAGACACTTACTCCTTGGAAGGAAGGTTATGACCAACCTAGATAGCGTATTTAAATGCAGAGACATTACTTTGCCAACAAAGGTCCGTCTATTCAAGGCTATGGTTTTTCCAGTGGTCATGTATGGATGTGAGAGTTGGACAGTGAAGAAAGCTGAGCGCCACAGAATTGATGCTTTTGAACTGTGGTGTTGGAGAAGACTCTTGAGAGTCCCTTGGACTGCAAGGTGATCCAACTAGTCCATCCTAAAGGAGATCAGTCCTGGGTGTTCATTGGAAGGACTGATGTTGAAGCTGAAACTCTAATACTTTGACCACCTCATGCCAATAGTTGATTCATTGGAAAAGACCCTAATGCTGGGAAGGATTGGGAGCAGGAGGAGAAGGGGACAACAGAGGATGAGATGGTTGGATGGCATCACCGACTCGATGGACATGGATTCGGGTAAACTCCGGGAGTTGGTGACGGACCGGGAGGCCTGGCATGCTAAGATTCATGGAGTCACAAAGAGTCGGACACGACTGAGCGACTGAACTGAACTGAAATATTAGACTCAAAACTTGTGGTTCTCAACCATGCCTAGAAATCAAAATCTCCATCCTACTGTTGCAGCAAGGGGGACCCCTTCCAGGGCCTGAAACTGGGCTCTTGTCTAACACTCAGAAATGAATTGTCCGAGGAGACACATGTGCTGACAAAGCAAGAGATTTTATTGGGAAAGGGCTTCCGGGTGGAGAACAGTAGGATAAGGGAACCCAGGGCAACAGCTCTGTCACATGGCTTGCAGTTTCGGGTTTCATGGTGATGGGATTAGTTTCCGGGTTGTCCTTATCCAATCATTCTAACTCAGAGTCCTTCCTAGTGGTGCACGCCTTGTTCAGCCAAGATGGATGCCAGAGAGAAGGATTCTGGGAGGTGGTCAGACAGGTTGTGTCTCCTTTTGACCTTTCCCGAACTCTTCTGTTTGGTGGAGGCTTATCAGTTCCGTACGCCGAACAAGATCTCCTGTCATAAAACAACTCATGCGAATGGTTACTATGGTGCCTGGCCAGGGTGGGCAGTTTCAATCAGTGTGCTTCCCCTAACACTACTGAGATTTTACAAAATACACATACACGGTACCCAAGGAGATACATTTTGCAAAAATTTTCGCAGTAATTCTGATGCAGTGATGCTTCATCAGGATCTTGGAACTGTGCTACACCCTCCGCTAGATGCTAAACAGAAAAGTTTAAATTTCGTTGGCTTTATTTAAGTGCAGCACACAGTAGCTATTGTAGTTTACCTTTATACAAATCTAAGCAAAAACAAAAAAAAATCAATTTCAATAGAAAGCTTTGTAAGTTAAAGATATATTATATATTCAGATTTATTTTAAGGTATTAAAAGATAATTTGAAATCCAACTGTCATGTTTCACAAATCTACTCTTCTTCCTAGATTTTTTACATGTATTAGAGATGACATTTTTAATTTCCTTATGATTGAAATTTCCGATTCCACTCTTGGTGGCCATTCCCTTCTATAACTAAAAATACAGCTTGGCCTAGCTTCAGTCCAAATTCACAATTACTACAAAATAATAAAGCCTTGAAGGATTTAGTAAATATTCTACAAGAAATTAAAATAAGATTTTCAGCTGGGGCTGTGACAAAAACCAAGGCTTGAGTTAAAAGGAGATAATGACTATTATTTGTTCAGTGGTTATTTTAAACAAGAATGATCTGGTCTTTTCAGACCTATAAATAACCTTAGCCACTTCTTTTTCTAATTCAAGAACATTTTAAGAAGTCATAGCATGGTCAACTTCCTGATTTAGAAATATATAAAAACTGAATTTTAACTTTAAACTTAAGTTATAGAAGTTATCCTCCAAGGACTGTTTTCTGCAAAGTCACTTATAAATCAATTGTTGAGAACTCAGGATGCATTTTCCCATAAATATTTCTTTTAAAGCTTCTGCTTAAGTCCCTAGGCAGATCCGTAAAAGCCTCTTTAACACAGAATACAGCTCAAGGATGTAACTTTCAATACAAAGAAGACCTGTAGTTTCCTTAAAAAAAAAAAAAAAAAAAATAGAATAGATTTTTGTGCCATATTTTGGGGGGAGGAGTCCTTTTTTCTGCGGCATCCACCCCTTTCTTAATATCCTCTTCTCTGAGCCTCAGAGGTTTAACTTTTTCTGTTTTAAATTCCATGTGGTAGCACACTCTTCCTACCCTTCTCATCCCCAGGCTAGGCTTTTTTCTACTTCATAGAATTACCTGTAACTTGGACCTTCACCCCATCCTAATTGTCCCCATTCTTTCATTGCTCCCATTCTTTCATTGTCACAGATCTTAGCTGGATATAAAACTAGATTAATTCATACTAATATGTGATTCATAAATATTATTTTAATTCCCCCAGATAATTTTGTATGTGTAAATCCAAATAATTTTTTTTCATTGTACATTATTCTGGTGATAATACTTAATATGAGATCTACTCTCTTGGCAGAATTTTAAGTATACAATATGGTATTGTTCATGACAGGTACATTATTGTACAGAAGCTCTCTAGAGTTTATTCATCTTGCTGAACTAGCCCTTTATGCCCACTGAAAGTTGTTCAGTTGTGTCTGACTGTTTGCGACCCCATGGACTACAGAGTCCACAGAGTTCTCCAGGCCAGAATACTGAAATGGATAGCCATTCCCTTTTTCAGGGGATCTTCCCAACCCAGGGATCGAACCCAGGTCTCCCTCATTGCAGGCAGATTCTTTACCAGCTGAACCACAATGATGAATAACTCTCTATATCCCCCTCACCTGGTCCTTGAAACCACCATTTCAGCTTTTGATTCTATGAATTTGGCCCAAACAGAATTTTAATAATGAAATTTCAGTTAGAAAAAAAAAAAGGAAGAAGTGAGAACATTCATACAGTATGGATGAGAATATTTTTGGGCTAAGGGACAATTAGAAACATGGAATTCATCTCCTCTTTTTTGTGACTCTTCAGAGAGTCTCATCATCAGTGCCTTAGAAAACCATTGTGTTTCTTTCAATATCTAGTTTTCTCAGAATGTCCTCAAGCAACACAGAAGCAGGGAGACAAGAGGTTAACAAAGTATCCACTGTTTGTATACCTCAGTCTCTTATAAACCACTTAGTAAAGTACATTTCCTGCGTAGCCATTTTGTAGTTCAAGTCAGCTTTTTTGGAAGTAATAATTTTACAACTCTCCAGCTCACCCTTCTAGTTTTGTCACTCTTTTTTGAAAGGCTGGTGCCATTTTTTTATAGCTCATGGTTAGTAAACCAAAAAAGTCTTTTGACATACAGACTAACCAAATGTTCATTACTTCATTTTAAATCATAAATTGTCATTATCCAACAGTATTTATTTCACCACTTTTGTAAGGAATCCTTGTAAGTTGATTTATTTATTGTAGCTAACCAAGACACAGCATAGTGAATTGAATTCTTGGCAAATATTTGTTACATGATGGCATGCAATTTTTATTATTTCTCCTCTAGAATAGTAGTTTATTATCTACTAGGTACAGTGTTGTTTATCACTCATGTTTAATATTTTTAGGATACTGAGTCACTATAACAATTATTTACTCTGTACAAAGGAGTATTGCACATTTTTCAACAAGAATGTTTGATGACATTGATATATATTATGATCCACAGATCTTTGATAGTTTGTAAGGCTATTCTGTTGATGGGCTCAGCATTACTATAATTCTCTAGTGAAGACCTAGAAACAGATATTGCAGAGATCTGTATAACATGTTTATTCCCCTTTCCCTCACTCTCTAGCAAAAATACAAAATTCTGGAAGTCGTAATCAGAAGTGAAGATGCTTACAAGTATCATCAGTATATGTCATTTACTCATGATTTTCTCAGAGACTCTCTTGTAGTAAATCTAACTTTCCATGAAAAATACTTCAATAAAATATTCTACTATTGATTAAAAGCCAGAAGTACTTAGTCCATTAAGAGAAAAATAAATTCAGTTCAGTTTAATCCAATGAGTATCCGTTGAATATCTACTGAGTGCCAGGCATGGTGCTAGGTCCTGAGATTTAAAAGTTGAACAAGACATGGCAAGCTTATTGCCTGAAGTGAGATTATGGTCAAGCTAGTGGGAGAGCCAGACACACACACACACACACACACACACACACACACGCGTGCGCACGCGGCTTTAGCTAATGTTAGTATAGACAAGACGTTTTGAGAGCAATAAAAAGAAACATTTTCCAACTTTATTCCTCCACTTTCCTGACCAATTCCCCACTCCTTTCAGGTCCTACTAGCTGTGTCTCTAAATAGATCTCAAACCTAATTCAGTTTTGACTTTTAGTCACCAGTTTCTCTATCCTGTTTTACTCTTTGTTGTTGTTGTTGCTGTTCAGTAGCTAAATCATCTCTGACTCTTTGAGACCCCATGAACTGCAGCATGCCAAGATTCCCTGTCCCTCACTATCTCTCTGAGTTTGCTTAAACTCATGCCCATTGAGTCAGTGATGCCATCCAACCATCTCATCCTCCGTCACCCCCTTCTCCTCCTGCCCTTAATCTTTCCGAGCATCAGGGTCTTTTCCAATTAGTCAGCTCTTTTCATCAGATGGCCAAAGTATCGGCACTTCAGCATCAGTCCTTCCAATGAATAGTCAGGGTTGATTTCCTTTAGGATTGACTGGTTTGATCTCCTTGCAGTCCAAAGGACTCTCAAGAGTCTTCTCCATCACCACAGTTTGAAAGCATCAATTCTTTGGCGCTCAGCCTTCTTTAATATTTTCCGAATTAGTCTCTCCACTTCTGTTCTCTATACAGAAGTCAGTGTTTCATGCCCCAGTTAAAATTTTATTTTCTGTTTCCCTGCTTTCAATTAAATATAGGTAAAATGGAGGAGGTACCTTTCTCTTTTGCTTCTTACTTTGATTACAGCAATAAGTGATTATTGATTATTTGATTATTAGCACAATAACTGGTCTGCAGTAAAGGTTAAATGAGTCTTGTTTGAAAGAATGAACTTGGGATTTTCTTAAGGACCTCCCAGAAGATGTGATGCTTATCATGAAAATCTTGGTTGCCCAAAGACTAGAAGGGCATTCCTGGAAGAGGGAACCACAAAAGCAAAGCACATTAGATGAGAAATAACACGTTGTCGGAGTGAATTAAACACCAAAAAATTGAATCAAAATAGGATGTGAAACTAGAGACAAAGGCAAAAGCCATATCTTTGTATCGAATACTAACTATACTTTGTTCTGTCTTTGAAGGGTTTTAAGCAAATGATTGACAGAGTGATAATTGTATTTTCAAAAAAACTGAATATATTGTTTTTTTAAGAAAGTTGTTAGACAGTAATGTGATGACTTCAGGACAACATGGCACTCAAACCCTGCATTTGTGCTAAGCACAATCTAAGTACTTGAGCTTGACCTAGGATGAATGGACACTGAGAGGCTTTACAGTGTCTGTGGGGCACAGCCCACAAGATTGGGTTGTGAAAACCATCAACAAGAGATTTTATTACTGTGGTGACAATGTGACATGCCAGTGACTGCTCATATCTGGGAAATGTTGTGCTCCAGAGTCTGAGAGGCGGTTGTGTGGAGCTCTGCAGTTTTCAGAAGTAACAGATATTATATGCAGCTTTCAGAAACCACCTTCTAATCAGGATCACCCTCTCTGTCACTTAGAGGTTAAGCTCTGCATTTCTCAACAGTCAGGCTGAGAGAGCAAAGGAAAAGAAGAATGAAGACAAACTGAATTCCAGCTACTAAGCTCTGAGATGCAGTGTGTAAATATTCCACATTCACTCTCTTTCATTTGAATCTGTCTTCCTGGGGAAAAAACCGTATGTCATAAAAAAATTCATAGTTTCTTTTTGATTAATCTCTAGAAGGCAGCCCAAAGATATTAAATCTCAGCACTCTAACATTTTTCTCCTCCCCTCATAAACAATTCAATTCAATTTGAATTAATATTTACTGAGTGCTGACACAAGGCATGGCATATAGTGGATGCTGTGATAGAACTGCTGCATAAAAGGAAGAAAACCACTGTCCTACCTTAAAAAAAAAACAAACTTTTTTTATACAAGGCAATAGGAATAATGTAGCAATAGCAACCAGTGCACTACAAGATAGTATCAAAGGTTATTTAATTCAGTCACTATTTATTAACCATCTACCTTATTCAATAAAACCAATATATCCTAAACCATACTTGAGAAGGCTTATGTTAACAGGGACTAGAAAAAGGAATATAGATTTTGTTGAAGGAGAGAGTTGCATCATTTGTAGAGAAATAGATTTTTGCCATACCTCATGTATGAATAAGTGGGGCCTATTCCTTTCAGCTAGACATAGATAAATAGATCCTGGAGTGCTGTTTGTTTATTGTATACCTTGATTCATTGAACTAAGTTAAGCTGCCTAAACTAGCCCAGCCTGGGTCACTATGGCACACTTGGGGTCAACAGTTTTTCAGATAACTCCCAATTAATAGTAGAAGCTTTGGAATTAACATATGTAAACTCTAGAATTATAATTATGTAAGCTGTGCCTGGATTCAAATCCTGAGTTCACCATCTACTAGGTTATTAAATCTCTTTGCCCTTAAGTTTGATCATCTGGAAGATGGAGACAGTAACTACTCTTATATCAGAGTTGTTTCAAGGATTAAATGAGATAATACTTCTAATGAGCTTATAACTATGATTGATGTGTAGTATTTAGGAAATGTTAGATATTTTTCCCTATAAGAATATGGTAATAATTGACATTTATGAATTCCCAGAAGAATATACAGCTATTTTGAGAGCTTCTCTTTAATCAGGCACACATTTTATAAATAGCAGATAGATAGGCAAATAGATAGATAGATATTGTTACAGGTTGGGTTCCCTGGGAAGGAGATTCTTAAAAGATTTGTATGAAGGAGCTTTATTGGGGAGAACTCTCAGAATCAACTCCCTTATTTCCTATCAGCTCTTTTCTATGCCCCACAGATGTTGATCCTGAGATACATAATCAAGAATCAATATTTAACAAAATGAGTTTTATTGTTTCACCAAGTACATTCTTATATAAAATTATCTTTCTTATGGCTGTTCGTGTATCAGAGAAGAATATGAGAATACTAGTATAGGTTAGTTTGAGGCTATTACCTTGATTCATGTTAAAACTCCTGAACTTTTATGCACCAGAGTTTTGTACGACTAGTGAAAACATCAAAAAGTGAAAAAAAGGCAGATGCATATCTTAGTTCACTTATAAAAATACTTTTAACCTTATGGACCTCAGGAAAAGATCTTGGCCGTGTGAAATATAAATAAACATACTACATTGTATAGACGAGTCATAGAACGTGGTAAAAGTAGTTTATATTCTTTTCAAACACCAAAATCTCATTTTTAATGATGCCTTGTGTAGTTATTGGAACTATGATTGCTCTGATGCTGATATAAAAACAGTTAATTCAAGCCTTTTCAAATGTTGGTGATAAGAATACTTAAAATAATTTTAAAGTAACTTATGTAAAATAGAAAAGGGAGAATGCTCAGATTCATTGTACAAAGCCAGCATTATCATGATAGTAACAAAAAAATAATAATAATAATCCAATTTTTAAATGGGCAGTTTTTAAATCCACATTTTTCCAAAAAAGACATACAAATGGCCGTCAGATAGATGCAAAGATGCTCAACATCACAAATCATTAGGGAAATGCAGACCACAATGAAATATCACCTCACAGCTGTAAGGATGTCTGTTATCAAAAAGACAAAAGTAAAAATGCTGGCAAGGTTATGGAGAAAAGAAAATCCTTATACAATGTTGGTGGGAATATAAATTGGTACTACTACTAGGAAAAACAGTATGGAGATTCCTCAAGAAATTATAAATAGAACTACCATATAGTCTGTCTATCTCACTTCTGGATATATATCCAAAGGAAACTAAACTATTATCTTGAAGATATATCTACTCCCATGTACATAGAAGCATTATTCACAACAGCCAGAATATAGAAACAGCCAAAGTATCTGTCAATGGATGAATGGATTTAGAAAATTTGGAATATAATATACTGAAATGCTATTCAGCCTTAAAAAAAGAAGAAAGACCCGCCATTTGGCACAATGTGAGTGAGCCTGGAGGACATTATGCTGAGTGAAATAAGTCAGAGAAAGATAAATACTGTATGGCATCATTTATATGTGGCATCAAAAAGGAAAAAGTTGAATTCATAGAAACAGAGAGTATAAAACTGGTTGCCAGGGGTTGCTGGGGGTAGAAAATAGGAAAAGGTTTGTAAAAGGTCACAAACTATCAGTTATATGATGAATAAGTTCTGAGGATCTAATGTATAACATGGTGACTATAGTTGCTAATACTGTATTGTATAATTGAAATCTGCTAAGAGAGTAGAACTTAAATTTCTTTAAAAAAAAAAAAAAGTGTGAATGTGTAACAAAAAAAAAAAATCTTGCAAGATAACTAAATAGTGGAAGTGACTCTAAAGTCTGCCACTGATGAATAAATAAACAAAATTAATATAATATTATTCTTCATTAATGGAGAAGACAATGGCACCCCACTCCAGTACTCTTGCCTGGAAAATCCCATGGATGGAGGAGCCTGGTAGGCTACAGTCCATGGGGTCGCTAAGAGTCAGACACGACTGAGCGACTTCACTTTCACTTGTCCCTTTCATGCATTGGAGAAGGAAATGGCAACCCACTCCAGTATTCTTGCCTGGAGAATCCCAGGGACGGCAGAGCCTGGTGGGCTGCCGTCTATGGGGTCACACAGAGTCGGACACGACTGAAGCGACTTAGCAGCAGCAGCAGCATTCTTCATTAAAAATGATGAAATGCTGATATATGCTACAATACAAATGGACCTTGAAATGTTAAACTAAGTGAAAGAAGACCACCAAAAAAGACCAAATATTGTATGAAACCATTTATATGAAATACCTGAAACAGACAAATCTAAGAAGATAGAAAGTTTAAGAGTAGTTGCCTATGACTGGTGGAAGGAGTTGGAGGAGATGGAGAGTAACAGCTAGTGAATATGGGGTTTGGGAGAAATGATGAAAAAGTTCTAAAATGGTGATGATTACACACTCTATGAATAAACCAAAAAAGAAATGTATTGTGTACTTTAAAAGCATAAATTATATGGTATGTGAATTATGTTTCAATAAAGCTGTTAAGAAAAAACTTAGAACAAAGTTTTAGCAAATCATAGCCAACACTGTAAATAAATTACACAACCAAGTCGTATTTACCTCAATATGCATGACTGGTTTAACTCTCAAAAATCACTTGTTATTCATCACAGCAAATGGGTAAACAAAGAAAAATCACATGATCATAGCAACAGATAAATAAAAAGCATTTGGCACAATCTACTGCCAACTTATGATAAAAACACAGTAAAGTAGGAATAGAGGGGAACATCCTAAACTTTATAAAGACTATTTACCAAAAAAACCAACAGCTAACATCATACTTAATTGTAGAAAACTTAAAGCTGCCCCATTAAGATCAGGAACATGCAAGGATGGCCACTCCCACTACTTCTTTTCAATATCTTACTGGAAGTACTACCTAATGCAGTAAGACAAGAAGCGGGGGGGGGGGGATATAGTCTTTATTCACAGATGACATGTTGTCTATATAGAAAATCTGAAAGAACTGACCAAAAAACCTAGACTAATAAGCATTTTTTTTCTTCACATGTGTATGTCCAGTTGTTCCAATGCCAATTTTTGAAAAGACTGTTTTTTCTCTATGGTATTTCTTTTGCTCCTATGTCAAGGACCAATTGACTGTGTTCATGGTAGGCTCTCTATTCTGTTCCAGTGATCAATTTGGATCAGTTCTTTAATCCATTCCACCTTATAGCAGATAAGGATGTGGAAAGGTTCTCCACATTATATGATGTTAGAGAAATAAAAATTAAAATGAGATACCACTGTGCACCTATTACAATGGCCAAAATCAGTCACACTAACAACACCAAATGTTGGTGAGGATATGGAGCAGCAGGAAAAGCCCTTTGCTGGTGGGATGCAAAATGGTACAGCCACGTTGGTAGACAGTTTGGAAGTTTCTTACAAAGCTAACCATACTCTTACCGTACAATCCAGGTATTGTCCTCTTAGATATTCAACGAAAGGAGGTGATAACTTATGTCCATATAAAAGCCTGCAGCTGTATCAACTGCTCAGTTCAGTCAGTTCATTCGCTCAGCCGTATCCAACTCTTTGAGACCCCATGAACTGCAGCACGGCAGGCTTCCTTGTCCATCAGCAACTCCCAGAGCTTGTTCATACTCATGTCCATTGAGCTGATAATGCCATCCAACCGTCTCATCCTCTGTCTTCCCCTTCTCCTCCTGCCTTTAATCATTCCCAGCATCAGAGTCTTCAAATGACTCAATTTTTCGCATCAGGTGTCCAAAGTATTAGAATTTCAGCTTCAGCATCAGTCCTTCCAATGGATATCCAGGACTGATTTCCTTTAGGATTGACTGGTTGGATCTCCTTGAAGTCCAAGGACCTCTCAAGAGTCTTCTCCAACACCACAGTTCAAAAGCATCAATTCTTCGGCACTCAGCTTTCTTTATGGTCCAACTCGCATATCCATACATGATTACGGGAAAAACCGTAGCTTTAACTAGACAGACCTTTGTTTGCAAAGTAATGTTTCTGCTTTTTAATATGCTGTCTAGATTGGTCATAGCTTTTCTTTCAAGGAGCAAGCATCTTTTAATTTCATGGCTGCAATCACCATCTGCAGTGATTTTGGAGCCCCCAAAAATAAAGTCTGTCACTGTTTCCACTGTTTCCCCGTCTATTTGCCAAGACGTGATGGGACCAGATGCCATGATCTTAGTTTTCTGAATGTTGAGTTTTAAGCCAACTTTTTCACTCTCCTCTTTCACTTTCATCAAGAGGCTCTTTAGTTCATCTTCACTTTCTGATAAGGGTGGTGTCATCTGCATATCTTAGGTTATTGATATTTCTCCCGGCAATCTTGATTCCAGCTTTTGCTTCATGCAGCCTGGCATTTCTCATGATGTACTCTGCACATAAGTTAAATAAGCTGGGTGACAATATACAGCCTTGACATACTCCTTTCCCAATTTGGAACCAGTTTGTTGTTCCATGTCCAGTTCTATTGCTCTTGACCTGCATAAACAGTCAGTAAATAAACTGCTATAAACAGTTAATAAATGGAAATGTTTATATCAGCTTTGTTTATAATTGCCAAAGCTTAGAAGTAACCAAGATGTCCTTCAGTAAGTAAATGGGTAAATAAAGTGCATATCCAGACAATGGAATATTACTCACCACTAAAAATAATGAGCTTTCAAGCCAGGAAAAGACATGAAGAAATCATCAATGTATATTACTAAGTTAAAGAATCTGAAGGGCTACATACTGATTCCAAATGTATGACATTCTGGAAAAGACAAAACTATAAAACCATGAAAAAATAAGTGGTTGGTGAGGGAGGGAGTGGCAGGAGTAATGAACAGATGGAACAGAGATAGTTTTTAGAGCAGTGAAAATACTGTTATTGATACATGTTACCATACATAAACATTATGTGATATTGTAACAGTGAGTACATGTCATTATAACTTTGTCCAAACCCATAGAATGTGCAACACCAAGAATGAATCCTAATGTTCAAACCATGGACTTCCGGTGATTATGGTTTGTTGTTGAAGGTTCATTAATTGTAACAAATGTACCATTCTGGTAAAGGATGTTGTTAATCACCTGTGGGAAGACCATGTGTGTGTGGAAGGAGAAGGTATATGGGCAATCTCTGTATCATCCTCTTAATTTTGCTTTGAACTTAAAAGTGCTCTAAAAAAGTCTTTTTTTTTTAAAGAAATAACTTGATACTTTGTGCCACCCTCAGAACAAAATAGGAAATTAAATTTCAACCTGGCTTTGAGTAGCTCTCTCTCCTTATGATGTAGGAGTTTCTTTTGCCTTGATTTTTCAGGAGAGTGAGTGGAGAGTTTTCTGAATTTTATTAAAATTACAAAAACTACATATGATTTTACATTTTTATTAAATACCAGGTATTATTGAAATAAGTCATGAGCTGTGTTGCTTGTTTTGTATGTGATTCTCACTACAACTCTTAATTAGATTATAGTATTCTCATTGTAGGGCTTCAGTGGTGGCTCAAATAGTAAAGAATTTGCCTGCAATGCAGAAGACTTGGGTATGATCCCTGGGTTGGGAAGATCTCCTGACATAGGAAATGGCAAGCCCCTTCAGTATTCTTGCCTAGAGAATCCCACGGACAGAGGAGCCTGGTCGGCTACAGTCCATGGAGTCACAAAGAGCTGGACACAACTGAGCGACTAAGCATGCATGCATTCTCATTATACAGATAAGGAAACTAACACACACTCTAGTTTTCAGATCATCTATTATTAACATTTCCTACTATACAGAAATTCTGCCTTGACAAGAACTGTGATACCAGGCAACTGACTGATATGTAAAAGAACCATCTCTTTAAAATAAGTGTAATCCTTTCTAAGCCAAAAGAATGAGTGCTTTCAAAGGCTTTGAGATTCCTAATAGAGGAGAGGTAGGTAAGGTACATGATAGAAGAGGCAGATTTCATCTAATTGTGCACTGTCTAAGAAGATGGATCAGCAACATAAAGACCTAATAACAGCAAAGACTTTCTTTGTTAGGTTATCTTTTATACATTAATTATACAGAAGTGCCTGCTTAAATGGGATACTGTTGCTGTAGACTGTTTCTTTTATGAAAGGGTTCTTTTCCTTACTCTGCATTTGATTTAGGAGATATTATCATAGAGCTATCAAGGATGTAAGTTGTTGTAGTAAGATGAAGTTTATTTCATCTGTTGTATAAGTTTATTCATTTGACTGGCCAATGAGTCATCATTGTAACAGAGACCACATCACTGTGATATGGTCAATTCATCCCAATGTTTAACCTACTCTACAGCTTAAATCACATATCCAGGAAAAATTCTTTAACTTTGCAAATTTTGAGATACTGTTATGTATGCCTCTACCACCTTATAAGTATAGTCCTCCGGTCTCTTAATAAATATTAATTTTAGTATCATTCATAAATAAATATTACCTGATATATAAAACCATTTTGAGAATCTTACTTCTCTATAACCCCATTAATGACAACAATCTCCAAATAATTAAGTAGAACAGTATGCATTATTTTTCAAACTTAAAATATTTTTATATTCATTTTCTCTACATTTGTACCATAGTATTTGTATCAGGTCTTACTGGTGCACACAGCCTACATGAATGACAGTTGAATTTTTTTTTTTACTTAAAAAAAAAATTATTTCAAAAACTAGCTTGTGGTTATCAAAGGGAAGAGTTAGTGCAGGGGCAAAGGGACAAATTAAGGTTATGGGATTCATATATAAAAACTACTGTTTATAAAATACATAAGCAACAAGAATATGCTGTATACCTTTCATCTTGTAATAACCTAGAATGAAGTATAAAAGTGAAAGAAAGTGAAAATCACTCAGTTGTGTCTGACTCTTTGCAACCCTATAGCTATATAGTCTAAGCAATTCTCCAGGCCAGAATACTGGAGTAGGTAACCTTTCCCTTCTCCAGGGGATCTTCCCAAACGAGGGATCGAACAAGGTCTCCTGCAATGCAGGCAGATTCTTTTCCAGCTGAGCCACAAGGGAAGCCCATAGTGGAGTATAATTTGCAAAAACACTAGATCATCATGCTATACTACTGAGATGAACACAATATTGTAAATCAATTACACGCCAGTTAAAATATAGTTTTAAATCAAGGTGAGAGGCATAGTTAGTCAGAGGATTGATTACTATATACCACTGCTGTGCTTGGCTTGTTATTCATATTTCTTTTAATTTTCCTGAGAACTAAAATAGTCCCGTTTTCAGTCAACTGCCAACTTTTCTTTCCATTTGCTCTGTACAGTTGTCCCTGCATATCCACAGGGAACTGGTTCCAAGACCCTCCTCAGATACAAAAATATACAGATGCTGAAGTTCCATAGTCAGCCCTTTGTATCTGAGAATTCTATATCTTCCGATACAATCAACTCAGGACCATAAACATAGTACTGTACGCAATCTGCAAGCTGGCAGAACTTGCAGATGCAGAGGGCCAACTAGGTATTTGCTGAAAAAGTACAGGTATAAGTGGAACTGTGCAGTCCACACCTTTGTTTAAGGGTCAACTCTATAAGGAAAGATTAGGAAAATCAACTTATTTTCTGTTTGCATGTGGTTTTCATTCTCCTATAACTTTCCTAAACTTGTTTATGCAATCAATTTTTATTTTTTTTGATCATTTTTCACAATTTCCAGCAATCACACAACTTTCATCCAATCCCAGATTTTGCTGCCCTGTACAGTCCATAGAGTCACACAGAATCAGACATGATTGGGCCCACACACAAACACACAGAGCTGGTTAGGAGCTAACTACTATGGAAAGTGAATTCTTTTTTCTTAGAAGTCATTGCTATTATCTTATTTAAATTTAGTTCCCTTTTGTTACTTAGAGTTTTTGAAATCATCTTTTCTGGAAGTTAATTTGTATGATTTTCTTCTCTCCTTTGTTTTTCCTCCTTTATCACTTCAACCTAGGTTTTACTTTCCTTTAAATCTCAAACAAATTTTTACTTTTGTTATGAACAAAATGATCAGCAGGCTTGGTGCTTATATTAATTGGACCCAGTAAAATAAATTCAAGGGTTTCATTTAATACACCACACACACACACACACACACACACACACACACCCCTACACAAATAGGCACACAGGAAAGCACGCATGTACCCACACTATAATAAAATAAACTAACATAAATAACTGTGATTCTCTTTCAGAAACATGATGGTCACTTCACAGTCATCCAGTTGGTCGGTATGCTCCGAGGCATTGCATCAGGAATGAAGTATCTTTCTGATATGGGTTATGTTCACCGAGATCTAGCAGCTAGGAATATATTGGTCAACAGCAACTTAGTATGCAAAGTTTCTGATTTTGGTCTCTCCCGAGTGCTGGAAGATGATCCAGAAGCTGCTTATACAACAACTGTAAGTTTGTCCATCCTTTTCAAATATAGTTTGTTTACTTTTATTGTTTACAATGTTATTAGAGTAATTCTGGTTTGTATTGTCTAAAGACAGAAGGAAAAAGTGCCCCAAAGTAGAATCTAGACAAGGACTGAGAGACATTGGTTTTCCATGCCAATTCTATAAAGAGCCTACCAGGCACTTCATGAGGAGAGGTTGACAGGAATGATTATGGAACATACCTAATGATACATATACAATTAGTGATTTGTAGATAATTTAATCTGCACAAAATTTACTGAGTTTAGATTGCTCTCATTTGACTACATGGTCTCATATCTGGTTATATTTAAGTGCTAAGAAAGAAATCTCTTCCTTCATTGAATCTGACACACATTTACATGGACAACTGTTTTATACCCACTTCTAGAGGAGAGACTCTCTCTCATTTGAATATTGCTAAGCAACCAGTCTTAAACTTACATAGAAAATGTTAAGCCTCTTTGCTCTAAATTATGGAAATAAGGTCATATTTACCTAAAAAGAACATTAAAAGATATATTATGGCTCACACTTGTCTGTTTTAAGAGATATGTTTTATTTAAGATATGGTATAATGGCAGTTGGGCTTTCCAGATTGCTCAGTAATAAAGAATCTGTCTGCCATTACAGGATACGTGGGTTCAATCCCTGGGTGGGGAAGATCCCCTGGAGAAGGAAATGGCAACCCACTCCAGTATTCATTCCCAGTCCATGAGATTGCAGAGTCAAATTCAATTTAGCAACTAAACAATGACAATGACAATAATGGCAGTTACTATTCAGAGTATTTTGTTCCTTTAATTAAAATGAGTAACTCCATTTCTTATATTTTAAAGACCAAAAGGAAATGGAAAAATCATTTTATCACAGTATCTGTAAAACTTATAAAATTCCTTGATTCTGAATTTCAGTTGTGTTCACTTTGTATCATCAAAGACAAACTTTGCTTTTCTCCTTGATAGTGGTATTTCCTTATAAGGACTTTCCTAGTTGAACTATTGAGTCTCACTATTGACAATACATAACCTGCATAATCACAGTTCTTTTAATATCTTAATTCTATTTACTTTGCATTAATAAGATCTCTCCAAGCTCCAACTCTTAACCTCCCCTATTCTGCATAATATATGAGAAAAGTCACTCCATCCCAACATGGAGTTAATTAAAGAAGACATGCTCTATACCCAACATGGAGATTTTTTTTTTGATAAATTTATTTATTTTAGTTGGGGGCTAATTACTTTACAATATTGTAGTAGTTTTTGCCATACGTTGACATGAATCAGCCATGGGTTTACATGTGTTCCCCATCCTGAACCCCCCTCCCACTCCCTCCCCATCCCATCCCTCTGGGTCATCCCATTGCCCCAGCCCTGAGCATTTGTCTCATGCATCGAACCTGGAATGGTGTTCTGTTTCACATATGATAATATACATGTTTCAATGCTATTCTCTCAGAACGTCCCACCCTCACCTTCTCCCTCAGAGTCCATAAGACTGTTCTATGCATCTGTGCCTCTTATTCTGTCTCACATATAGGGTTATTGTTACCATCTTTCAAATTCCGTATATATGCATTAGTATACTGTATTGGTGTTTTTCTTTCTGGCTTACTTCACTCTGTGTAATGGGCTCCGGTTTCATCCATCTCAATAGAACCGATTCAAATGTATTCTTTTTAATGGCTGAGTAATATTCCATTGTGTATGTGTATAATGGAGGAGCATGAGGGGCATGTATTTCATATAGTTTTCATATAGTTGTTTCATATAGTTTGGGCGAGATCTAAGCATCCTTCCTCCTTTATCTCATTCAAGTGTTTCTAAGTTGACTTGACTTTTTGATGTGAATTTTTAAATCTTAAGACATGTCCAGCTTTAAGAGTAGATATTTTTAATGAAAGTGAGATAACAGTATTTTATATCATTCACTATTCTGCCTTTAAGCACTTTAGCATAAATAATTGAGATTGCCTGGAGATGATACTTACCTGCTAGTAAAACATAATATTAATTTTCACTCACTTCTATCTTTTTTAAATAAAAGAGTTGCTGTTAAAAGTTATGCAGTAAAATTTTTAAACATTTTCATTTAAAATCATATGATATCCAATGCACTAAATAAAAGAACCTGTGGTGAGAAATATTTTTTATTTTTTTTATTTTGAAAAATAAAATGTTATTCTTTGAGAACATATCACAAGATTCTCTGTCCATCAAGTCATCAATGGTAAGTGAGACTGTGCTAAGATATTAATACCATGTGGTAAAATGCATCTTACACTAAGTCTGTGTAGGTGAACCAGGCAAACCTAAAGAATAACTTGTACTTCAATTGTTCCTTAAGATTTAACGAAGCAAAGAATGGAAGTGATATGACAGCTACAAGCACAAAGTCACTCTTGGGTACAGGACCGTGAGACCTACTAGCTCCCACCAAGCTACATATCATTAGTATAAAAAGAAATAAGGACAGGTTTCTGCACAGAATTTTAATGAAAAACTCAAGAAAAGAAAATGACAGTTTCCTCTAGGTAAATGTAATTCAGCAGCCTATATATAAAGAAAATCAGGAGAAAAATAGCTATGTTATCAGACGACTATAATGTGAAGATTTAAATAACTTTTTCAGTAAAAAGGTGGTGAACAAATAAACTGTGGAAGAATGAAAAACAATAAAATCCTGGCTTGATAAACCAAATTCATCACTAAGAAAGGAGCTTTGCCATTAGGGACAAATAATAAACTGACTCTTCCAGAAAAACAATTCTTACTCAACAGATATTATGATAGCAGTCAGTTGAAATCAGTCAAATATACAGACCTTTGTAATTCAGTTCAGTTCAGTCACTCAGTCCTGTCCGACTCTTTGCGACCCCGTGGACTACAGCATGCCAGGCTTCCCTGTCCATCACCAAATCCTGGAGCATGCTCAAACTTATGTCCATCAAGTCAGTGATGCCTTCCAACCATCTCATCCTGGGTGTTCCACTTCTCCTCCTGTCTTCAATTTTTCCCAACATCAGGGTCTTTTCTTCACATCAGGTAACCAAAGTATTGGAGCTTCAGCTTGAGCATCAGTCCTTCCAATGAATATTCAGGACTGATTTCCTTTAGGATTGACTGGTTGGATCTCCTTGAAGTCCAAGGGACTCTCAAGAGTCTTCTTCAACACCACAGTTCAAAAGCATCAATTCTTCGGCACTCTGCTTTCTTTATGGTCCAACTCTCACATCCGATACATAACTACTAGAAAAACCATTGCTTTGACTAGACGGACTTTTGTCAGAAAGTAATGTATCTGCTTTTTAATACGCTATCTAGGTTTGTCATAGCTTTTCTTCCAAGGAGCAAATGTCTTTTACTTTCATGGCTGCAATCACCATCTGCAGTGATTTTGGAGGTCAAGAAAATAAATGAAGTCTGTCACTGTTTCCATTGTTTCCCCATCTATTTGCCATGAAGTGATGGGACCAGATATCATAATCTTAGTTTTTTGAATGTTGAGTTTTAAGCCAACTTTTTCACTCTCCTCTTTCACTTTCATCAAGAGGTTCTTTAGTTCCTCTTTGCTTTTTGCCATAAGGGTGGTGTTATCTGCATATCTGAGGTTATTGATGTATCTCCCAGGAATCTTTATTCCAACTTGTGATTCATCCAGCCTGGCATTCCGCATGTTGTACTCTGAATATAAGTTAAATAAGCTGGGTGACAATATATAGCCTTGTATATCCTTGTAAAGGACAATATATAATCCTTTCCCAGTTTGAAACTAGTCCATTGTTCCATGTGTGGTTCTAACTGTTGCTTCTTGATCTGCATACACATTTCTCAGGAGGCAGGTAAGGTGGTCTGGCATTAACATCTCTTGAAGAATTTTCCGGTTTGTTCTGATCCACACAGTGAAAGGATTTGATGTAGTGAATAAAGCAGAAGTAGATGTTTTTCTGGAACTCTTGCTTTTTCAATGATCCAACAGATATTGGCAATTTGATCTCTGGTTCCTCTGACTTTTCCAAATCCAGCTTGAACATCTGGAATTTCCCAGTTCACATACTACTGAAGCCTAGCTTGGAGAATTTTGAGCATTACTTTGCTAGCATGTGAAATGAGTGCAATTGTGTGGTCGTTTGAACATTCTTTGGCATTGCCTTTCTTTGGGATTGGAATGAAACCTGACCCTTTCCAGTCCTGTGGCCACTGCTGAGTTTTCCAAATTTGCTGACGTATTGAGTGCAGCACTTTCACAGCATTATCTTTTGGATTTGAAATAGCTAAACTGAAATTCCATCACCTCCACTAGCTTTGTTTGTAGTGATGCTTCCAAAGGCCCACTTGACTTTGCATTCCAGGATGTCTGGCTCTAGGTGAGTGATCACACTATCATGGTTATCCTGGTCCGTAAGATCTTTTTTGTATAGTTCTGTGTATTTTTGCCACCTCTTCTTATGATCTGCTTCTGTTAGGTCCGTACCATTTCAGTCCTTTATTGTGCCCATCTTTGCATGAAAAATTGCCTTGGTATCTCTAATTTTCTTGAAGAGTTCTCTAGTCTTTCCCATTCTGTTGTTTTCCTCTATTTCTTTGCACTGATCACAGAGGAATGTTTTCTTATCTCTCCTGCTATTCTTTGGAACTCTGCATTCAGATGGATATATCTTTCCTTTTCTTCATGGCTTTCATTTCTCTTCTTTTCTCAGTTATTTGTAAGGCCTCTTCAGGCAACCATTTTGCCTTTTGGCATTTCTTTTTCTTGGGGATGATTTTTGATCACTGCCTCCTGTTCAATGATATTTACCTCCATCCATAGTTCTTCAGGTACTCTATCCATCAGATATAATTCTTTGAACCTGTTTGCCACTTCCACTGTATAATTGTAAAGCAGTTGATTTATAATTCATATATGATTTATTTATGACACTGGTCATACCTGAATGGTCCAGTGGTTTTCCCTACTTTCTTCAGTTTAAGTCTGAATTTTGCAAAAGGAATTGATGATCTGAGCCACAGTCAGCTCTGGTTTTGCTTTTGCTGATTGTATAGAGCTTCTCCATCTTTGGCTGCAAATAATATAATCAATATATATTCAGTATGTAAATATATATTTAATAATACATTATAATCAATCAATATAATCAATCTGATTTCAATGTTGACTATCTGGTGATGTCCATATGTAGAATCATCTCTTGTGTTGTTGGAAGAATGTGTTTGCTATGACCAGTGCATTATCTTGGCAAAACTCTGTTAGCCTTTGCCCTGCTTCATTTTGTACTCCAAGGCCAATTTGCCTGCTACTCCAGGTATCTTTTGACTCCTACTTTCGCATTCCAGTCCCCTATGATGAAAAGGACATCTTTTTTGGTGTTAGTTCTAAAAGGTCTTGTAGATCTTAGAACCAACCGTTCCACTTCAGCTTCTTCGGTATTACTGGTTGGGACATAGACTAGGATTGCTGTGATACTGGATTGTTTGCCTTGGAAATGAACAGAGATCATTCTGTCATTTTTGAGATTGCACCCAAGTACTACATTTTGGACTCTTTTGCTGACTATGATGGCTACTCCATTTCTTCTAAGGGATTCTGGCCCACAGTAGTAGATGTAATGGTCATCTGAATTAAATTTGCCCATTCCAGTCCATTTTAGTTCACTGTTTCCTAAAATGTTAATGTTCACTCTTGCCATCCCCTGTTTGAACTCTTCCAATTTGCCTTGATTCATGGACCTAACAATCCAGGTTCCTATGCAATAGGTTCTTTACATCGGACTTTACTTCCATCACCAGTCACATCCACAGCTGTGCACTAATTTTGCTTTGGCTCCATCTCTTCGTTCTTTATGAAGTTATTTCTCCACTCTTCTCCAGTAGCATATTGGGTGGCTACCGACCTGGGGAGTTCATCTTTCAGTGTCATATCTTTTTGCCTTTTCATACTGTTCATGGGATTCTCAAGACAAGAATACTGAAGTGGTTTGCCATTCCCTTCTCCAGTGGACCGCATTTTGTCAGAACTCTCCACTATGACCTGTGCCTCTTGGGTCACCCTACATAGCATGGCTCATAGTTTCACTGAGTTAGGCAAGGCTGTGATCCATGTGATCAGTTTGGTTAGTTTTCTGTGATTATGGTTTTCATTCTGTCTGCCCTCTGTTGGATGAGGATATTATGATAGAAGTCAATCAAAATCAGTCAAATATGCAGACCATTGTAGTTAGCTGAAAAGAAAGAAATCAATATGCCAATTTTAGGTTTCCTTAATTCAAAGGGAGAAAAGTGCCCTTGAGCCAACCAGTGTTTATTTGATGGACTAATTCATAGTCAGAAATTCTGACAGTTTTTATTAATTTTTGTCAGTTTAAGCTTTTGTAAAGGGTACTCTAATGATCTAATGTTTAAAAACTATATTCTCCAGAATTAGTGTATCCAGACTTTGAGTCCAAATGCCAGAAAGCAAATCCACAACAATGGAGATGAAAGGGCCTCAAAGCTTTACACTAAACCAGAGAGAACATGTGCTAAGTGCAGAGCGACAATATCCAATAATACCCAATAACTGTTGAAGAAGTGAACATCATATATACCAGCTTGGATCAAGGCTGAGAGACCAAAAATCTTAATAGTAGTTTTCTGGTACAGTGCTGCCAGAAGGCGTACACTTCTTTGGGTGAATTGACAATGGCAGACTTAAGCATTAATTGATGCTTTCAAAGAATACTCTTGAGAGTTCTTTGGGCTGCCAGGAGATCAAATCAGTCAATCGTAAAGGAAATCAGTCCTGAATATTCATTGGAAGGACTGATGCTGAAGCTGAAGTTCCAGTACTTTGGCCACCTGATGTGAAGGGCCAACTCATTGGAAAAGATCCTGATCCTGGGAAAGATTGAGGGCAAAAGAAGAGGGGAGCAGCAGAGAATGAGGTTGTTAGATAGCATCACCAACTCAGTGGATGTGAATCTGAGCAAACTCTGGGAGAGATTGGAGAACAGAGGAGCCTGGAGTACTACAGTCCATAGGGTCTTAAAGAGTCAGACACGACTTAGCAACTGAACAACAAAGCATTAGATGGAAATAGGAATCAACAATAGCACAGATAATATCTAAAGAATTACTTCCTAAGAAGTCTTATCTTTGGAGCTTAGGAAATAAGGATTTGTGATCATTACAGAAGTCTTAGTAATGAAACACATGAAAAAGGTTTGAAGATTATCATACACAGAATAGAAAAGGACTGTGCAAACAGCTCTATAAGAAATCTTGAAACTAGAGAGGACCATCTTGTTCATTCATGCATACCATTAAAAAGCCAAGCCACACTGTGGGAAAACCTCCATCTGTCACTTGTGCAAAGCATGCACAAAAGCAAACCCTTTGTAGATGTCAGCCCTGTGTCTTTCCAATATGCATTTTAAAGAAAGGACTCTAAGGCCTTAGACCTTGGAAGGCATTATTGAAGACAAGAGACCACTGAGAAACTAATATTGCTGATCAGTTCTCAAGGTTTGGGGTGACTTACAAGTAGTAATTACAAGTAGTAATGAATCCTTTTAGCTTTTTATAAAACCCTAGAGAGCAGGATATTTATCTTTTACATGTTTTAATGCTTTCAACAGCAAGATTAATATACTACTTAGTGTCTGCTTAATTAATTGCTGATAATGACACTAATAAGAAAATGGTAGGAAGAAAGTGATTGAAACTATAAGCACATTGTTTTCAGTGAAATTACCTTAATTTCTTCTCTGATATGACTGTTAATCGCAACCCACCAAATGAGTAAGCCTAAAACAATCCTTAATGTTTCATAAGAAGAGGAAAAAATTACAATAGAAAACAAAAAATGTTACAGATGTTGAAGCAGTTATAAAAATGGGTCAGGGTAGTCACAGAAAGGAAAATTCTACAAGCCCCAAGACAAATTGTTTATAAAAGCACATAGTACATAATATTTTAATACCTACAAACATCTGAAATATATCCAGCCCTTCTAGTGTAAATGCTAATCAATGAGGAATAATCGAAGGTCAGTCACAAATCTCAAGGTGTTTGGCCTACATCTTGATGATTAACCGTGAATTGTAGGAAATACCAACTGCTGCTTGTTTTTGTTTTAGCAACATCCAACACTATCTAATTCAGAGTTATTTTCCCTGCTCCTAGTGATTTTAGAACAAACCTAGACTAAATTGATTTACTGAGGAAGATCAATCAGCAGATGTTCAGCAAGCAGAAAGCACCATGTTCATTGGCCCATCTTGCTTGTGCAGAAAAAAGACAAAATGAGACAGTGTACACAAAGCTGCTGACTTTAGCCCTTGAGTTTCAGAGATACCATCTTAAGAAATGAAGTCATTCTAATGCTTAATTGCCAGTTTCATCTCTGATGTCAAAAAAAGGGACTTTTTTCCCCTCTGACAATAGAAAACTGGAAAGAAAAACATTATAAATATAGTATAAATCACATGAAAGCTTTGTAAAAAGCTTACTTATTCCCAGTATAAGGAGCTTTACATCAATGGCAAATAAATTGAAAAAGATTATCAGTTATTTATGCTGTTTATGGCAGGTCCTGTTAGCTGCCTACCCAGGCTCTTCACTTTCATGCATTGGAGAAGGAAATGGCAACCCACTCCAGTGTTCTTGCCTGGAGAATCCCAGGGACGGGGGAGCCTGGTGGGCTGCCGTCTATGGGGTCGCACAGAGTCGGACACGACTGAAGCAACTTAGCAGCAGCAGCAGCAGGCTCTCTTGTCATCTTCTCCTTGCTAATAAAATCTTTATTTGGGTGTTGATAATGAACTCAGACCCAAAAAATAAATCATAATTTATATATATTTATACCATTCTCCTTTGACACTTATATTTTATTCTTGGAAAAGTCATTTAAATGTAAAGGGAAGTGAGTTTGGCAACTTTGGAGAAAATTTGGGGGCTTACATATTGAGCTTTGTAGTGTTGGCCCTTTCTTTTCTTTGTTGCCTTGAATATAGCTTTGGAAGGACATAGGCTTGGGACTGTGACAGCCATCTTTCAGTCATGAGGCAACAAGCCTAAGGAGACAAACCCAGTGCTAAAGATGGCCAGGTAGGAGCACAAAAGGACCTAGTTCTCTAATGAAAATGTTAAGTATCTGTGTTAATACAGAATCCACTTATTCTAGTTATTTGTTTATAATTTAGTTAAATATTTTATTTACTTAAGCTCCTGAGAAATGGACCTTCTATGACTCCGTGATCTGTACCGTGAAGACATTCTGATACAGTAATCAATACATAAGAAAACCTTCAGATTGACAGATAATGTAAATAAGAAAATGAAAACCTGAATGATTAAAATGTCACCTCAGTCATACAAACAGACTAGAATATTTAAGCAGACTATAAATATACAATTAGTTTGGTGATTCAATAATCATAATTTATTCATTTAACATGCATTTCTTAATATAATTAGATGCTAAGCTGGTCTGTGGAGAAGACAGACATTAAATAATCACATGTAATTACAGTCTGAGAGACTTTACACAACCCCTTTGTTGAGTGCCTACTATGTGCCGGGTACTGTTCTGGGAATTGAAGGTGTCAGAGTAAACAAACGTTTCTTATGGAGCTTACACCCTTGATAATCTTTATTATAAAGACAATAAACAATTTTTTTTAAAAAGAGAAAGATAATAAATGAAGTTTTAAAAGTAAGAGAAAGAGGAATCTCAATCTTAGTGACAGATGCTGGACATATAATAAAATTATAAAAAATAAACTTGAGAAACTACCTTGGAAGCACAGTCAGAAAATACTTATTTAATGAGGTGTCATTTGAAATGAGACCTGAAAATTATAAAGGTACCAGCCATGAAAAGATCTGAAGCCAGATGTACTAAGGTGAAAGGAAAGAAATGCAGATCCTAAACCTTAGGGAACAAGCTTGGCATAGTTCAGAAGTAAGAATAAGGCCAGGATGGTTGACCCACTAAGAGATCAGGGAAAGGGGTAGGAAACTACAACTTGAAGGTCATGGAAAGGAGTAGACTGTGAAAGGAATACACTGGAAAATTTTAAGCAACTGATGACATAACAGAAATTTTATTTTTCAACAAAGTAATGCTCCAAATTCTCCAAGCCAGGCTTCAGCAATACGTGAACCGTGAACTTCCAGATCTTCAAGCTGGTTTTAGAAAAGGCAGAGGAACCAGAGATCAAATTGCCAATATCCGCTGGATCATCAAAAAAGCAAGAGAATTCCAGAAAAACATCTATTTCTGCTTTATTGACTATGCCAAAGCCTTTGACTGTGTGGATCACAATAAACTGTGGAAAATTCTGAAAGAGATGGGAATACCAGACCATCTGACCTGTCTCTTGAGAAACCTGTATGCAGGTCAGGAAGCAACAGTTAAAACTGGACATGGAACAACAGACTGGTTCCAAATAGGAAAAGGAGTACGTCAAGATTGCATATTGTCACCCTGCTTATTTAACTTATATGCAGAGTACATCATGAGAAATGCTGGGCTGGAAGAAACACAAGCTGGAATCAAGATTGCTGGGAGAAAGATCAATAACCTCAGATATGCAGATGACACCACCCTTATGGCAGAAAGTGAAGAAGAACTAAAGAGCCTCTTGATGAAAGTGAAAGAGGAGAGTTAAAAAGTTGGCTTAAAGCTCAAAGTTCAGAAAACTAACATCATGGCATCTGGTCCCATCACTTCATGGGAAATAGATGGGGAAACAGTGGAAACAGTGTCAGACTTTATTTTGGGGGGGCTCCAAAATCACTGCTGATGGTGATTGCAGCCATGAAATTAAAAGACGCTTACTCCTTGGAAGGAAGGTTATGGCCAACCTAGATAGCATATTTAAAAGCAGAGACATTACTTTGCCAACAAAAGTCCGTCTAGTCAAGGCTATGGTTTTTCCAGTATGTATGGATGTGAGAGTTGGACGGTGAAGAAAGCTGAGCGCCGCAGAATTGATGCTTTTGAACTGTGGTGTTGGAGGGGACTCTTGAGAGTCCCTTGGACTGCAAGGAGATCCAATCAATCCATCCGAAAAGAGATCAGTCCTGGGTGTTCACTGGAAGGACTGATGTTGAAGCTGAAGCTCCAATACTTTGGCCACCTCATGCGAAGAGTTGACTCATTGGAAAAGACCCTAATGCTGGGTAGGATTGGGGGCAGGAGAAGGAGACGACAGAGGATGAGATGGTTGGATGGCATCACTGACTCAATGAACATGGGTTTGGGTAGACTCTGGGAGTTGGCGATGGACAGAGAGGCCTGGCGTGCTGTGATTCATGGGGTCGCAAAGAGTTGGACACGACTGAGCGACTGAACTGAACATTCTGCCTGATATATTGGGAATGAATTGTAGAGGGTCAGAGAGAGAGAGAGAGAGCAAAAAATGCATTTACACCCCTAGACAGGAAATGATGGAAGCTTGGTGTAAGCTGATAATAGAAAACAGAGTAGCGAAGATAGTTGGAATACTGTGTATCAATAGCTCTACCAATATATGTGAGTGTGTGTCCATGTGTGTATTTGTTTTTATTTATTAACAAGTAAATAAATTGAGGCCAAAGAAATCGTGATGTGCTCAAGTCATATGGCTATTACGTTGAAAACAAAGTCAATTAACTATTGCCATAATGACATTGTTAAAGGAGAGAATCCATTCCACAATTGAATCCTCCTTCTTTCACAAAACTTCCCACTGCAGATTTTCTCTTGTTGTATACAAACTTCCTTCTGTTTCTTATCTCTGAAGCCCATGCAGAAGGTAATGGATAGCAGTAGTTGAAAGTCTCTGAAGATTGAGAAATAAGGAGAATGATCTCTTAGTCTCTGGTAATATGTATTACAAATGCACACATATCTCAAAATGTTTATTTTTCTTTTGTTTATTGAACTGTTAAAATTATTCTGCTTTACATTCATGCCAAGAGAAAGAAAACAATGTATGTTCTAGAAATACAGAAATACCTCCTGGGAGAATACCAGGACATCCTTCTGCTCAGTATATTTTAAATTTTTCTCCCTGGTATTGGTCAGTGAATAGGCAACAAGTTTGCTTGATTAATTTCATGTAACTTTTCTAAACAGAAAGATAGCTGTAGGTCATTTCACTGGGCAACAATTTTAAACGAAAGATGAAGAGATTAAGGAAAAGAACATTACCATTACTGATTTTTTAAATGGAATTCTGGGCAATATTCCAAGCCTCAAATTCTTCCACAGAGTTTCAAATTCAATACCTATCCCTTAATTGTCACCCCAGGGCCTACCATTACTCCCCACAATCATCAGCTTTTCCAAGCCTATTTTCCAAGTCCTTAGGAAATCAAAAGCCAGAGAAAGTGCTATCGAATTTTGAAGTGTACTTTCAAGAAACACAGAATTGAATTTCAAACATTCAAAAACTTATCAGTCTCCTTGTTAAGAAATAAATATTTTTCCCCCTTTTCTCTATTTATCACCTGACTGCCCCTTGATTGCTTCATGCTAGCTACTTACTCATCATGTTTTCTTAGGGCAAACACTTACAACCATGGTTTACTTACAGGCCACTGCAAAGAACTTCCCCCAAACTCTCCCTTGGACCTCTCACTCTGCAAGGAACAGGTCTGAATGCATTCATGTTCCGTAATTATTAGCATTGTTCAGATCATGACTGTTCTAATTAACATGAACACATCAAGTTTCACTATTCCCAGTTTTGCTTCTTTAAACTTGCAGTAAGAACAGAGTGTTATTATATGAAGCACGCACATCATTCAGTTGTTTAACCATGCTCCTAATCAGTATATAATATGTGCCACAAATAGGCAGCTGCTAAATGAATTATACATAAAGATAATGTTTTCTAGATTACTCTTGCCTGGATATTTTGCGTAATTTGGGTCCTAACACATTCTGATCCTTAATTCTCTTTTTTTAATAGAAACTAAATCATTACCTCGTTCTTTTTAGTTGTTCAAAACTTTGTTTTTCATATATGCTATAAAAGTAAAGGGAAGACAACATTTTTAATTTTAGTGTTTATAGCATATATTTTTCTGAGAGCCAAGATCTCTTTCTCTTTTCTTTCTCACTTTTCCTGGTTAAGTTGCAAATATATTTGCCTTTAAAAATAACTGCTACTAAGAAACGCATAAATTCAATAGAACCAAGTTGTATTATTAATAGAAAATAATAACTAATAAAAGCAAGGGATAAGCTATTATGCCCTCATATATACCCCACCCTCCATAGAATTTCATAATCAAGGCATTGAAATAGGCCAGTATGTAAATGGAATCATTAAGTAATGAAAGAAACACTATAGACATAATATGGTAGAATTCACAGTGGGTGATAAACTTGGAATTTATAGCCACATCTTGAATAGACTTGTTAAAACTGTCTCTTCTCTACAGATATATAAAATTCAACAAGATAATAAGTTAAAATATGGATTATAGCTGCTATTAAGATGAACAGCATAAAAATCACCTAAGGCACTTATTTAAAATGCTAATTCCCAATTCCCAGCCCCAGAGAGTCATTTTCATTCCATAGGTCTGGAGGAGGAGTAGCAAGGCATGATCTGGAAATCTGAGTTTTTAATAAACACCCAGGTGTTTGTGAAACAAGTTATATGAAAGCCCATTTTGCTTAACTGCCCTAATATAATCTAGACACATATCCAATTATCCCTCCTCCAGCCTTACATGTCGTTAAATAAGACAAAAGTCACAAGCAGGTAAAAGATTTGTCGATACAGTGGGAAAAGGGTGGGATAGAGGGAAGATGAGAGGCACGGATGGTGTTCACACTAAGAGACCTTATTCTTTTAATATATATTCCATGTAGCCCAAGCATTTTGTTTCAGTTTCTTATAGGAGATGGTGTATGGCATAAAAAATGTTTAATAGTAAAGAGTGAAATTGTTAGCCCTGATGTTAATTTTTTATTCCTTTGTTAACCTTTGTTTTGATGGCCTCAGTAGTCTCCACTTTGCTACCTTCATGTAGCTTCTTCTCTTTAGGTTATCTGTGATGGACCTTTTTTTCCAATAAACAATCATTTATTGACTGATGTAGAAATGTATGCCCCTCTTTGGGAACTTATGCAAGGCCTGTAAATTCTGTGAAAATACTTCATGAAATAACTGTAACCTGTGGCTAAAACTTGGATAACTCCTCAACAGCCATGTAACTGACCTGGTGCTGAATTTTATCTCAGAGTTTTAAAACAGTTATGTATATTTCAGAATATACCATTGAATGTTTAATATCTCTAAAGTTTATGAGGTTTCAGTGTACTTGGACATGATTAGATTTTGCTTGAACTCCAATATGATTTATGGGAAATAGAAGAAACTGCTGGAATTGCAGTTTCTAGAGCTTTAGCCTAGAATATATCTTCTGGTTCAACAGTGAAATTCATTCTCCACACTCAACGTTAGAAAGTGCTGTAGTCTTAGGATCACTTTATAAAAAGTACACATACTAGAAAAAAAGACATAAAAGTATGATAAAACAAAATAATACTTGCACATGCTCATCATAAAATGATGCTACCAAAGGGTCATGAAACACTTGTACACATATGCCCCCTTGTGGTGAATGCATGGGACACAGGACATTTTAAAAGTTTTTCGTAAATCAAAGAATATTTTCTTAGTTTAGTATTGCGTGAGAGAGAAGATGTACATTTTAATAAGTCCTAGTTTACAAGATTTGACTTATGTGTTGTTTACTAAAGCTTAATAACTCTGAACTATTTACCCATAAGAAGGAAGGAAGGATAAGAGAAAACTGATTTCTAATATTTAACTTCTCAGTTACTTCTCAGTTACTCACATTTACAATGGAATTCCAATACTGTACTTTAAAATGATTCAGTCGGTGTTTTTAGTGGAAAAATAATCCCAGTGAAAAGATTAAATGTAAAGTCAGAAGAAGGAAAGTAAGTGAAAGCAGCAGGTTTAAAACAAATTGGGTGGAAGACAAAGAAGCAGAAAGAAACTTAGTGGAAAAGAAAATAAAGCATGCAGACTTTTCATTGACATTTTTAAATGCCAGTGCTAGGTTTTCTTGCATATAAATGAAACTCACGGTTTTGAGGACATTTCAGAGAACTTGAAGATGTTTCAAAGGGCAAGAGGGCAACCATGATTCTTGGAAGATTCAAAGCAATGACAGATTCTGCAGATTGGGGCACAGTAGCCTGTATCTAATTGATACATACAAGGGGAGAAAGGGTAGATTGAAAAACAGCAACTTGATTAAACCCTAGTTAATGAAGAGAGAAATGGTCAAGGGTTAAACCAGAAAACAATATTGAAATATAAACTACTCAAGTGCATTTTCTGTTATATAAGGAAAATTACCAGAAAAAATAATAGCAACTACAAGCACTGGTATTCTATTACTAGTACTCTGTTTTAGAAAAATAAATGATGCAAAGTTTATGGATATATTTTCCCACATTTATTTTGGACATGAGGGTGGTAATACATAAGTTACCTTTGAATAAAACATTGTCCTGGTTTACCACAGATTAAACATAGGTTATATAATCCCAGAATTTAGACATTTGTTCAAGTAAGAATTTCCTCCATCCCACCAACACTATTACAGATTTATTCAAGGGTTAGAAATAGTCCAGAAAAAATATAAGCCAATTTAGCACCTAGTAAAATCATGTGGAAAACTATCTGAATTTTTATTCCTCATCCTGAAACAAGAAAATATAAGGAACGCTCAAGAACAAAGCAGAACATTTTCCTGTTATTTTGAATTCTGTTTCTGGCTAAATATTATTTTTAAATTCCTACTCTTGAAAACTTATAAAACATTGCCGGAGAAAAGGTTATAATAACAATCTTAAGATAAAATATTCATTATACTTCCTTTGTACTGTTTTGTACTGGTCTCTTGATTTTTGAAATATTGCTGCTGCTGCTAAGTCGCTTCAGTCATGTCCAACTCTATGCAACCCCATAGATGGCAGCCCACCAGGCTTCCCTGTCCCTGGGATTCTCCAGGCAAGAACACTGGAGTGGGTTGCCCTTTCCTTCTCCAATGCATGAAAGTGAAAAGTGAAAGTGAAGTTGCTCAGTCGTGTCCGACTCCTAGCGACCCCATGGACTGCAGCTTACCAGGCTCCTCTGTCCATGGGATTCTCCAGGCAAGATTACCAGAGTGGGTGGCCATTTCCATATTCATTTTTACTAGTTTTTTAGCTTTGAATTTTTTAGGTTAATCTGGGTCACATTTCTAATAGAAGTTTTTTAAAACTCCTCACATCCCTCTACTGTCTAAATTGTAGCCATCTTGCCATTCACATTGACAGGAAGCACAGTACAGATGAAAATGAACATTGTGATTTGAAAGGCATTGGGACCACACTGTAAAGTCCTATCCTTCAATGTACATAGCTTGAATATATCTTTCCCAGAAAAATGCAAGATACACAAGAGGATAAGGGGTGTTATACCACAATTTACAAGAAATAAGCAAAAATAAGGAAAACGAAAATGAAACATGCATGTGGCACAATGTGACAGAAATATGCCCCATTAAAACAGCATTCTGTAGGGTGAGTTCTTACCTGATTTTGTCTGTACTGACTGAGAATCTAAGCTATCATAGTCACAGAGGCTCTGCCAGTAAAGGTATCAATAGATGACAATGTCTGGAGACTCTTCTTCAATTCTAGATCTTTGGGGATGACAAAAGGATTACTTAAAATGCCCTGAACCTACGTTATAAAAATAAAATGCATTTTATCAGACATTACATTAATCATAAGTCTACTCAATGCAAGAAAATAGTATTCTAATATTAAATTATAATTTCTTCTCAGTAAAGAATTCATAAAAAGCCTCTAAGATAATAGTCTATTTTGGTCTAATCTGAGTTTCTTTTCCAGTTTTCAATGACTCCTTTCTATATCTTGTCATTTCTAACAGTACACAAGCTCAAAGTTCATATCAGATGCAGCCTTTTTCAATGAATTTCTAAGGTGAGTTACTTCCTATAATAAAGTGGAAAATACTAGTTCCCCACCATCTTTGTAAATCCAGAAATAACATCTCTTTGTGTAGTCCCATAGAACTGACAATATTTCTGAGTCCTCATACTGTGCACTGCATTTTTCATATAGATGGAAAATATTGATAAAGATTTTTTTGGTACAACATTATCAAAAGAAGTTCAGAGCAAAAAGAATTGTAAAAACTGAGCTCCCTGATGTTGGTCAGCTTACTTGGAGGTGTCTCAAGCCCTCATGTTCATCTTAAGAAAGACGTTAACATAGTTTAAGAGCTCTTCCAGTGGGTTCTAACACTAAAGAAACTTCAGAGAACATGGAGTTTATGATGGATGAAGCCCTATTACTGAGATATTTTATAGTTTATAAAACTTTGATTTTCAAGCTGCAAATTCTAATTTTTAAGCATATAATCAGATTTTCAGACATTCAAACTAAAATACCTATTAGAAATTGTCTTCACCTGACTCTGTTAATCAGTTTGGGCTGCCATGACAAAATGCCATAGACTGAGTGGCTTAAGCAATAGGAATTTATTTCTCCCAGTTCTGAAGGCGGAAAGTCCAGCATCAAGGCTTTGGCTTATTCAGTTCCCTGGTGAGAGCTTCTTCCTGGCCTATAGAAATCCACCCTCTCACTGTGTTCTTACATGATTAAAAGAGAGAGAGCACTCTGCTTCTCATCAGGACACTAATGCCATCATTGGGGTTCCACCCTCATGACCTCATCTAATCCTAATAACCCCACAAAGCCTCCACTTCTGAATACCATTGCATGAGGTGGTTAGGGCTTCAACATACAATTTTTGGAGTAACACAAACATTCAATCCATCACACTAATCATCTCCTAAAGAGCTGAAAACAGGGAGATATGTTAAATTTTCCCCGAAATATCAGTTTGGTTTTTTTCTGTGGTTGTATGTTAGTTGTTTATCCTTAAGCCAGGCCATTAAAATGAAAATTCTAATACTTGAATGAAAAGATCCTAAAATTAAAATTGCAACAAGATTTGCCTTCATTTAAGGGGTCCTCCTTAAGCAACATTACACCATCACATCTTTTACAATTTCTCTTTGGGACTTAAACAAATGTGCTCAAGTTGGAGATTTACACAGTTGGATTTCCTCTCCTGGATGTCCTTGTAGTCTTTGTATACATAGTTTGTGAAGTGCATGGACAAATCAGCACTGCTTTGAGTGCTCTTTGGCAAATTAGTGAAAAGTAATGTGCCCTTTGGATGGAAAACTATACTTACTCCCTCTGGTGTATTGTCAAGGTGTCAAAAGCATCGTGCATGTATGATTCAGGTGGCCATCCTGTCCCACAGGACTTCCTTTTATGTCCTGGAGACCATCCAGAGCTCAAATAGGAGACAGAGATCTTTTTAGTTTCTCAAAATTTAAGAACTAAGCATGTGGGAAGAGGTGGGTGATGAAGAAGGAAAAACAAATACCAATCCTCTTTGTCTTGAGTTTGGGCAATCAACCTGTCCCCTTTTGCAAATATCTCCTGATTCCCACTAAAGAAAAGAAAAAAAATTAAATATTAATTGAACAAGTAATGAAAAAAGACAATAAAGATGAAACATATGTTTTAAAACATTAAACAAAATAACTGAGGATTAAGCAAGTTATAAACTGGATGTTTAAAGGACTTGAAATTTTCCTGGGAATGGAAGATTCTTCTTTCATGAGGGTATCTTATGAGACCAAGACACAGTCCCTGCCCCAAATTTCAGCAAAGAGCCCTCAGCCGGAGCATCTGGACCTAAGGCATCAAGACAAGTTTCCCACTATGAGAAGGAGTTCTAGTTCATTTCCCAGATCACTTCATCTCTGACAGTACCAAATAAACAGTCTTCTACCTCTTCAGCTGATTTCTCATAGAGGAGGACTTGATGAGAGACTTACTTCTTAAATTCAAAACCAAAATAAGTCTTTAGGGAATGCTTAAAGATCCCTTAAAAATGTCTATTTTAATGTCATTCTTAGCATCTACTCTTAAAAACTGGAATAAATAGTCACTTGAATTAAATATCCTCCAACAAGAAAATAAATCATGATGTATCTATGTGATGAGACATGTAGTAGATATTGACAGTGTGCTTCCTGTATTTCTTATTCCTTTTACCATTGATAAGTACCCAGACTCCTAATATGCATTTGTTACTATACCAAACTTGGGTCCATTTGCCTGCATACAGTAAAGTTGATATACTGACAACAGATTGTGGTGAAGGAAAATTCAGTGTTTATTGCAGGTGCCAAACAAAGAGTACAGGCAGCTAATGCTAAAACACACTCAGACCTGCCAATGGCTTTAGGGAAAGGTTTTTAAAGACAGGATAAGAGAGAGTATTATGAGGTGTATGATCACCTCATGGACGTTCTTCTGACTGGTTGGTAGTAAGGTAATCAGGAGTCAATATCATCAACCTTCTGTCTGATTCCAGTACATGTGGGGTCTTTGTGCTTTTGGTCAGCATGCAGTTAACTTCTTCCACCTGGTGGTGGTTTCAGCAAAACAACCAAAAGTTATGGCTCAGAGTACTATCTATAGCCCTTGTTGTTGTTACTCAGTTGTCAGCCAACTCTTCATGATCACATGGACTGCAGCATGCTTGACTTCCCTGTCATTCACTGTCTCCAAGAGTTTGCTTAAACTCATGCCCATTGAGTCCATGATACCATTCAACCATCTCATCCTCTATCGCCCTCTTCTCATTCCCTCAATCTTCCCCAGCATCAGGGTCTTTTCTAATGAGTCGGCTCTTTGCATCAGGTGGCCAAAGTATTGGAGCTTCAGCTTTAGCATCAGGTCTTCTAATAAATATTTGGGGTTGATTTCCTTTAGAATCAACTGGCTTGATCTCCTTGCTGTCCAAGGGACAAGAGTCTTCTCCAACACCATAGTTCAAAAGCATCAATTCTTATTTGGTGCTCAGCCTTCTTTAGAGTCCAACTCTCACATCTGTATGTGACTATTGAAAACACCATAGCTTTGACTAGACAGACCTTTGTCAGCAAAGTAATGTCTCTGCTTTTTAATATGCTGTCTAGGTTTGTCATAGCTTTTCTTCCAAGAAGCAAGTTTATTTTAATTTCATGGTGGCAGTCACCATCTGCAGTGATTTTGGAGCCCCCCAAAATAGTCTCTCACTGTTTCCATTGTTTCCCCATCTATGTGCCATGAAGTGATGGGGCCGGATATCATGATGTTCATTTTTTGAATGTTAAGTTTTAAGCCAGCTCCTCTTTCACCTTCATCAAGAGGCTCTTTAGTTCCTCTTGGGTTTCTGCCATAAGGGTGGTGTCATCTGCATATCTGAGTTTGTTCATATTTCTCCAGGCAATCTTGATTCCAGCTTGTGCTTCATCCAACCTGACATTTCACTTGATGTACTCTGCTTGTAAGTTAAATAAGCAAGGTGACAATACACAGCCTTGATGTACTCCTTTCCCAATTTTGAAGCAATCCATTGTTCCATGTCCAGTTCTAACTGTTGCTTCTTGACCTGCATACAGATTTCGAAGGAGACAAGGAAGGTGGTCTGGTATTCCCATCTCTGTAAGAATTTTCCACAGTTTATAGTGATCCACACAGTCAAAGGCTTTACCATAGTCAGTGAAGCAGAAGTAGATGTTTTTCTGGAACTCTTGCTTTTTCTATGATCCAATGGATGTTGGCAATTTGATCTCTGGTTCCTCTGCCTTTTCTAAATCCAGCTTGTATATCTGCAAGTTCTCAGTTCACATACTGTTGAAGCCTAACTTGAAGGATTTTGAGCATTACCTTGCTAGCATGTGAAATAAATGCAATTGTGCGATAGTTTGAACATTCTTTGGCATTGCTCTTCTTTGGGATTAGAATGAAAACTGAATTTTTCCAATCCTGTGGCCACTGCTGAGTTTTCCAAATTTTCTGGCATATTGAGTGCAGTACTTTAACATCATCATCTTTTAGGATTTTAATTAGCTCACCTGAAATTTAATCACCTCCGCTAGCTTTGTTCATAATACTGCTTCCTAAGGCCCACTTGACTTCACACTCCTGGATGTCTGGCTCTAAGTGAGTGACCACACCATTGTGGTTATCCAGGTCATTAAGACCTTTGAAGAATAACTTAAGATGTTTAACTTTATTTAATGGCTAAAATATTTTTTCTTGTCCTGATTGACTCTTTTTTTTGTTTGTTTGTTTCTTCATTTTCTTACTTCTGTGATTAAATTTATTCTTTGGAACTCAGGGAAGGCCAAGGAGGGTAAAGTTTTTCTACAAACAAGAGTCAGGCAGATGACATGGGGCAGTCTACCCTCAGGAAAACCCCATAGAGTCCTGCTCAGTTACACCTTTGCTCCAAAGTCAACATCTGGGGCTTTATCAGAAGACTGTCCTAAAGACTGCTGGCATCTACTTTGCCTGCAGCAAAAAGACCTGAGAAGCAACTTGGTATTTACATCCCACCAGGGACAGCCTTGGACCAATAACTGCCACTGGAAGAGCAGAGGTATAAAGACTCCAGCATTCCTGCTTCTGACCTGGATGACTCTGAAGGGGGAATACAAAAAGAATTGCTTGAGAATTATAAACAGCAAGTTGAGTAGGAGGCATTGGCTCTGGTAGTTAGGGGAACAAATGCGATCTGGAAGAGGAAACCCTGGAGCTTTCACCGTATCGGAAATACTGCATTTGTAAAGCCAGGTGGTGGATATATGAGTAATCTTTGTATTAGTTTTTATGTGACATTTTTTGTCTGAAATGTTTTATAATAATTTAAAGAATTTTTGAAAGATTGACAAGAAAATGCGACATGCTTTTTTAAAACATGTATTGTCATGTTAAAAAGATTCAGCATCCTCACATTTGTCCTTCAAAGAGTGTACGTCTACCCAAATCTAGAGCTAGAAGAGAAGTCCTTAAAACAGAATTCTGTGACCGCTTAATCTTCTACTTCTCCTACTGACGCCACTTTTCCTGTTCTTGGTATAGCTCATCAACACACTTTTACACATGGTTTTCGTTCACTGATCTTCCCAACCCTGAGCTCATGGTCAACTATTTTAAGAAGGCACATTCATGCCTTGAATCATCGGTCCCCTTCATCTTTAGCCTCATCAAAATTCAGCTTTGGGTAACATATGTTTTCCCTTTTACCTACTTCTGTTTTGAGGCTCCTGACTTTTACCATTTAAGTGAAAAAACTCTGCCAACAGACTTCTCTACAGACTTTTCTGTGAGAACAGCTGTTTGTAGGCACTTTGAAGATAGAGACTCTATCTTCCCTTGCAACGTCTATCCCTGTGTTAGTTAGCTAGGGCTGCCATAACAAAATATCACAAACTTTGTCACTTGAACAACAGGATTTATTATTTCACAGTTCTGAAGTCATGAAGTCTGAGAGCAGGGACTCTGCAGGGTTGGTTACTCCTGAGAGCTGAGAGAGAATCTGCTTCATGCCTCTCTCCTTGCTTCTGGTGATTTGCTGGCCATCTTTGATGATGTTCCTTGACTTCTAGAAGAATTACACCATCTCGGCCTTCACGTCTGCATGCATTATCCTTGTGTGCATGTCTCTGTGTCCACATTTTCTCTTTTCTATATGAACATCAGCTATATTGAACTGGGATTCACCCTAGTCCTGTATGACCTCATCTTAACTAGATACATCTGCAGTAACCCTATCCCCATGTAATTTCATATTCTAAAGTACTTGGGTTAAAACTGCAACAAAGGAATTGGGCAGAGACACAGTTAAACTCATAAAAATCCCCCATATTTGAAATCAGAAGCATTTATTGGTTGTCTTTTCTTGATCTAAAAACAGGCCTCTGTAGAAGAGGCTTTAGTTTGTTACTCAATAAATATTCCTTGAATTCAACTGTAAAAAGTAGAAGACATTGTCATTTCTGTTTTGACTTGAGCCCTTTACTTCAGTCAATGTCCTGTTGTCTTAAGCAATACTCCAGGTAATCTGTCTCTTAAGCATTCTCTTCCATTAAACAGGAGAGCATTATTTTCCACACAATGTAGCCTTGAAACACTACTATATTCGTTTCCCTAATGGGTTCTTCTGACTTACAAATGCCGGGTTTATTTTGGCTTGCATATGAAGTTTGATTGCATGCATTCATAATTGAGTTTCCTTTCTGATTTATTAATCAGAACCATCATATCTCAAAATGATAATTAGCTGGCAAGTTGTGGCAAATATATACAAAGTTATTTATAGATATCTCGCACTTTGCATGTTAACATTATCTAATAAATCATGTAACAGTAAAAGTGGCAGAATACCCAAATTAAATCATTTACTTTTATTGAAAGTGTGAGATTTTAGAATACCATTCTTAAACATTCACAGTGTCTAAAAATCTCCTTCTCAATAATTTGACTCTAATATTTTGAAATGACCTCATAGATGTGTTTACCATGCAACATGGAAGTCTGTTGGGTTACACGTTCTGAATTTAATTCATACAGTATCATCTTGGGAAAGATATTGCTATAGATACATAGATACAGATACAACACTTCCATTTTATCATTTACAGTTTCCCTTACACCATAAGGAAAAAAAAATTATCATGCAACACATTTGAATATTTTCATGTCAGAGTGCCTGTATATAAATAAATATGAAAGGTATTAACTGATATAAATTTTTTCTAGGCATATATGCTAAAGCATCTGATCACTTTAAGATATTTAAGCAAAAAATATTAAGGAACACACAACTGGAGTTTTCTGATTAGCTTTTAATTCTTTTTTTTTTTTATTACCAGCAGTTACTTGGAGATTGAAGGGACTGAGACAGTCAAAATTTTTTTAGGTATCTTTTGTAGAGAATAGCCTAGGCAAGATCTTAAATAACATGAAGATCATGGCCCTTTGGAGAGCACAGTAGACCAATGTCTGAAAGGTCAAAATTCTGCTATTCCCAGTTTCTCCTATTTGCTCTTTATGGAGCAAATTAGAGAAGTGAATGACACAGTAGAAGTTATATGCCTTTGGAAGTTACTTCTATTCAAGTTCCTGTTGACCCTTTCATATTTTTTGGGGACAGAAAGAGCAGAAAAATAAATATACTTGCCTTACAGAGGAGAGCATACAAACTGTAGGCTGCTTTATCAAATTTTTCTCACAAGAGAAAAATCACCAAGAGCAGGTTCATCAGATCAGATTTCTCTCCCAAGAAAGCTGTTTTTTGTTCGTTTGTTTGTTTTTAATGTTTGTCTTGAGAACTGGTCTCTGTCAATTAGGTCATGGCAACTCATAGCCACTTTTAGCAGATGGCTGTACCAACCAAAACATTTGAGGTGATGAGAATGAGCAACCACCAGTACAGACTTGCTTCAAGTTAAAATTAGAGCAAATCAGAACTATTCTGCCTCACATATCAATATTTATTAACAAACAGAAATGAGACAGTCATACAATTTATTCTGTGAGATAATAATGTCCCCACTCTCCATTCTTGTAAGGGATCCCTAAACATCTCACCTGGGGGAAAAAAAAAATATATATATATATATATATAATTTGAAGAAGCCTAAAACAACATCCAGAAGGCCAGGATTCTACAGCCTTACAGCCCAGGCAGTCATATGTGTTCAGATTTATGGAGTGTTAAGAGATTAAATCCATCCCTTATGTGACAGCCCAGCTATAGGCCTCTTTGCATTCCTATACTCTGATTATTTAAGAGAAGAATGTTATTGCCAAAATATTTTAACTAATACACATATCTCAAATGCCACTAGTCTCATCAATGAGGATATGCTTCTAAACCCATTATGCTAATCAACCATTCACTAATTTAACAAATGTAATTCTTTTTCTTATGTTTATCATGCTAATTATTAAAGCTTCTATTATTGATCCAGTATAAATAGCTTAATTAGTTATACAACCTCCTCTGGAGTCCTGGTTTCCTTTTAGAATGCTAGCAAGCCATCATTGAGCTGTGAGATTCCAAAAGCTGTGAGTGACCAATTCAACTGATCACTGAGCTGTGACCAATTCCAACTGGTCATCACATCTAAAGTGTAAGGTACACTAAGTAATTTACACTAAATCACAGACATCACAGCATTACAGCGAATCTCTAAGATACTAAGATCTTTTATGGTACCATTATTCTATTATCTGCCTTTATCTTTTTTTCTCTCTTTTTGCCTATGCTCTCCTTTATGCTAATAGGCATTCCTTTTTGGCTTCTTCTCTTTCTTCAGTTTGTTGCTCCATGTCTCTCTGATTTCTTATCTTATGACTCCTAGGAAATATGGTTTTCCTATCACTACCTATATTGATATTTTCTCCAAAAGAGATCTCTAGACCACCCGCTTTCAGAATCATCTGGGATAAAATGAGAAAAATGCATATTCCCAAGGAGCATCTCTGAGCTTTCTCTAGAAATCCGCAGTTTTAGCAGACATATCCTCTTCATGGTTCTTATACACACTAAGGTTTGAAAACACATCCTATTTCTCCTGTTCCAGTCAGGTAGCAAGATTCGTATTAAACATAAACTGTGTGCAGATTGGTTTTATTTAGGTTATTTTTACTCAGTGCATCTACTTTTCAACATATTGTGAAACTTCATAAATATTCAGTAACTTTAAGGCAAACTCTCAATTATTCAGGTGTGAATTAACTAGCTGATGGACTATCCAAGCTCTCAGCTTCTTCCACCTTCTTCTTAATGTGTTGTGGCTATTTCTCTGGGGAACAAATCACTCATCTGTTACAACTTGTTAGCAAGTTTGATAAAAGGATGAGTTTCTAGGCATATTGAAATGAAGTTGGGGGTTTTCTGTGTAATAAATATCCTACCCAGAAGGACCATTCCTTCTAAAGATAATGAAGAACTAGCTATAATATCTACCAGTCAAACAAAGACCAAAAGCACTAGCCCAACCCATTTGCTGGGAAATAAAATTCTTCATACTTATCATTATAAATTACAACATATATTGCTAAATATCCACACAAAATATCCTAAATGTAGCCACAATATCAGGTAATAAAATGGAGGGTAAAAAATTGCTTCCCATAAGGGTTTCAAAATACCATTGATGGTATCCTTAGACAAAATTGAGAAAAGTTAAAAAGGGACAAAGGCAATCTTTCTTCTCAGATATATCTGTTTTCTATAGAAAACAGAATATTTAGCCGTCTCTAATAAGATTTGTCTACTTTCCATCTCTCATGTGTATTTCACTTATGCATATTTCTTTCCATGGGGTTTACTCGGGTTTCCTGGAATATCACTGCTATGTGATTACAGGCATATCATGTGATTATAGGCATATCAAGTTTTAGGACCTTTCTTACACAATGGCAAATTCTTACATGTAAGCAGCTGTCTGGTCATCTAACATACAGAGCCTGGATCACTCACTTTCAAGTAATTTATGAGGAGCTTAACATGGTGATTCACACCTTTGAACAGAAAAAAAAAAAAAAAAAAACTCTTTGATTTCAGCAAAGTCTGATAGCTTTATGAATTTTAGCACGTAGCATACTCACTTCACTCTAGTATACTCACTATCCACAGAGGTCCTTTGTCAATCCCAAATACCACCACCACACCCACTTCCATCTCCTTCTTCAAAATAGCTGTCATGAAGGCCTCTCGGAGTTTTATACTAGACTCTGCTGTTCATCTGCTCAGGATTCCTAACACTTCCACAAACAGGGGTTTCACTCATCAGATCTAGGAGGTGTGGGATGGCAAAGGACCTCTAAGCACCCCTAAATTTAAATTACTGTAGATCTTCTGGGTGGGCTGTATTAGTTCCTTTCACAATCCTTGGTGGCCCCTGTGTGGTGTCAACTCAGTCACTGACCATATATTTTTAGCATATCACTGAGAATCAGTTCTCCCATCTGTAAAAACATGGTATCACTTACGTGGTTTATTGTAAACTTGGCCCACCTATAGCATAAATAACTTCCTGTGAACAGAAAGCCAGCTAAGACCAGGAGACATGGGGTTTAGGAACAAGTTCTCAAGTAGCCACACCATTCAGTCATTGTCTGTCCCTCTCTTTCAATTCAGTCCCTGAAGACTGAGGCAAGGTAGGATGGGGAGAGAAAGGAAATAATGACGGGTGACATGTGGACCTCCTTTCTTAAGGAAAAAGCAGGTAAGATAAATTCTTATTCAGTCCCTGGAATCCTTTCTTAAAAAGCCTGCTTCAGTCTGCTGTTACTTGATCACAGACTGGTGTATGAGAACTATGTGTTGAAAAATGTGGATTTATAGAGCCTATTCAGTTGGATTACATAAGTGCCAAAGTCCTCAATGGAAGTCAAATATAATATGCTTAATTTGCACACTGCCTTATTATTCTTTAATATCTAGTCTCCTTGCTCTAATCTTGATATTGTTTGTATGGAGGATAGTACTTCAAAATACCTTTGACTTCGGATAGACTCAGGCCAAAATGATTTAATGCTTTTTTAAAACTGTTCTATGTAAGCAGGAACTGTTAAGAAATTGCTGCCGGAGTCTTGGGGTAAAAGATGAGATCCTAGAATAAATTTTCAATGTCAAAAATAAAAAAGAGTAGGAATAGAAGCTATGATTTTGATCATTTTCTTTCCAAAAGGTTTAACCTCCTTCCTTATGCACACTGCAAAGCTGTTTAGATTCTCATTTCAGTCAGAATACCTTTGACTGCCCCACTGTGGCTGCTGAGAACTTGATTTAGGATATACCATACACTAGTGGATTTTACAGTCCATTGTTACTCCTGAAAGGATGAGCTCTTAGTGCTTTCCAGAGGAAAAATGGAAGAGTCTCAAAGAATCTACTTAAATCTCAATTAAATTTAGCTCCAAAATTGTATTGTTCCTTTCCTAGTCAAAGGGACTAAATTATATAATAAGCCTTTTTCAATTCCAATTTAAGGTTCTGGTTCTTACCTCTTAAATCACCCAGAGTGCTTTTGTGGGTCTACCAAATACTCCTCCAACTTCCAACTCTAAAGAATGCTACTTTCTGCTGAATAGTTTTTGCCTTTATAATGATAAACCCATACTTTACTCCCTGCGACTTCGCTCTGAATAGTGTTTTGCTATTAGTGGTCCTTGTTCCAAACTATTCTTATTTCTACAAATTAGGTGAGTTTTTTGGCTTTCAAGACCAGCGCTTTATTTACTATAATTCTTTTTACCTGTTGAGAGGAGTAGGGGAGTGATTAGGGGAAGTTTAGGTAGAAAAGAAGAATTGCACAGTCCCTGAAAATAGTGAAGATCACAAGGAGGCAAAAGAGACACATGCATGGAGGAGGGTGTAAACATTCTGCTGCATCCCCAGCCTACTGGTTTTTTTTTTGCTTTTAAAAGACAGGAGAGAAGAAAGGAGAAAGGAAAGAATCAAAAGAAATTAGGAAGAAGGAGGAAGGGAGAAGAAGGAACCCCTGATAGGAAGGATGATGAAAGAGGAGGGGAAAGATACCTTTGAACATATCAAAGTGAGTCCTCCTTAAATCCTGCTAAGATTGCTTTTGTTACCATTTTGTATAAGCGACTTCTCTCAGGGTCATGTGAGAGCAGAAACTTATTCCTTACTCTGAAAAACTAAACTAAATATTTTTCCTTAAAATTGATTTTGCTGAAATGAATTTTTCATATTGAAACCTCAGCTTTGATTCATTTGCATTCCAAAGTGAAAATGATCTGGGTAGTGAAAAGGAAATGGAAACTTCACCAGCTAAAATTTCCCTGTACCTCATAGTAGAAGTGTGCAGAGCTGACTCTCTAAATCAAGTGTCTGTACATCTGACCATTAAAAAAAAGTCCTGAAGGAGACTGGCTATTAACAGAATTCTCTGAAGAATTCTCTTTTTAAATGAAGAAAAATCTTTGAACATCTATTATCTACACACTACTTCCTTATCTCTAGTTTTTCTTCTCTTTAAAGTCAGAGTTGCAAGCATTTGGTTTGTAAAGACTCATTTCTGAGGTATTATTTCAGTAACCTCAATATGAAAAAAAAGCTGGAGGGTAGAAAGGAAGAATAGAGACAGGAAGAGGGAGAAAGAGAAGGAAGAGACCTAGGAAGGAGAGTGGCATGAATAGTCCAATCAGTTGCAGACATAGCAGGGGAGGAGAGGGGGTGAAACCATTACTTGGAATGGATAATATCCCCGTTCACTTTGTGCTGATGGAAGATGAGCTGAATTAGTAGTTACTGAAATATGAACATTTTCTGTGTTTCTCCAGTTGAGTTTTGGGATGTGTTGCCCGCAGCATAACCTAATTCGGTAGAAAACAGGTTAGGATCAGGTTAAGACTATTAGCCCCACTCTAGGTTACATGTAAGGGTGGGTTTACCACAATATGAGGACTTCAGAACAAGTTTTCCAAACAAAAAGCCCCCAAATCAGGATAGACCTTATTCCGCAGGCCTCTATAGGCTGGGCCATTGACCAAGTCCATCTCCTTAAGAATCTATTTGCTCCAGACTTGTACTTCTGAGCACATTGGGGAGTATGAATACCATGCCTCTAACAAAAACTGCGTCTTGCTTTCTGCAATATTTTTAATTATAACTCTGTCTAGTATTAAGCATATATTTTACCCTTGATATAAATAATATAACTTATGTAGTAGTAGTGTGGAATAGCTTTTCCACAAGTCTTAAAACATTCTAAAGAAAAGAGTGACATTTTGTAAGAAAGAGCTATACTTAAAATGATGTGAATGTAGAAAAACAGAAAGAAGCTAACTTATAACACTAAAAGCTAACTATAACACTCTACCAGAAAAAAAAAACAAACAAAAAAAAACCCTAGATGATTAGGTAGTGATTCATCACCCAAGAAATAATGTCTATGTGAGTAGTAATGGAAGCATATTAACAGCACTGTGTTTCTTTTCTAAGTATCTGAAACTGCATTCCAACCAAGTGCACATATTGTCTCAATTCTACTACCCACCTAAGGATTTTAATAAGGCTGTATTGATCCACTCCAGCTTGCTTGCTAATGCTTCATAACACACTCAGGCAAGAATGGTTGCAATATACTTCTTTTCAGCGGTTCATTTTTATCCATTTGAGCCTGCAGTTTTTAAGAATATTTGGGTACTTCTGGCTATACAAAATAATTTTCCTTTTAGACAATAAAATAATTTATCTACTCATTTTATTAATTAATAAACCCATATTCTGCCTTTCATCCTAAAGAGGATGAAAACACATTTTCTCTAGACAGGACCAGCTTCTGCTGGTTTCTGCGCATGTGGTAGCCCTGTGACTTAGAGGAATCAGGAAAATTTAATTACAGAGTTTGAATCAAGTCCTTGAAAAGTACAGTACAGTAGCCTCTGTACTGCAGCCACTTATTGAAACCACTTTAGGAAATGGTTATTTGAGTCTAATAACTGACTGATTCAATTAAAAGGAGACAGGAAAACCATTTGCTGAAGCAGGCACTCTGTTTATTATTCACTGCTGTCGTCTAAAGCACATCTCTTAACCACAACCTTGCACTGTGGTTCTCCATCCTTCCCCATGCTTCTCTATTTGAAGGCTATGACACAAACCCATTTTTTACTCACTTCACCAGGAATTCTCAGCTAGGAGATGGAGTGTGTTTAGGAATTCAGGGTGAGATTAGGAATTCAGGGTGAGATTACATGAGCAATTAAAACCTTGCAGGATTCTAATATATCAATATACATAGCCAAATGGGGATTTTCTCTCCCATTCTGATGAAAATCACACCTCTGGGGTCTGTGCTTTGCAGCAGACAAACTGCAAAAGAAATAACAATACACTGTTATACATTTAATTCACAATGAGAACAGCAGAAAGCAATCAGAAACCTGCTTCAATTCCAGTTTTATGGTTAAACAAACTGCACAGGCCTTGAATGGGAAGTTTAAAGAGTAACAAAAACCCAATGGAAAGTGACAACCCAAAGAATCTACATAGCATAACTCTTGTTTTGGAACCTAGAAAACCAAATTATAACTTTATTAGCATAACTTTGAAATTCACTTTATGATACAATAAGGTGATAACCTTATCCAAAACATTTGTTCTCTAATTTCTGAATATGTATCTATATACCTTATAAAGAACAAACCCCAATATATTACATCAAATCTTTTCATTAAACTTCAGGAATGCTTATGTAGATAAATTAAACCTTAAATCAGAAATAGACTATTGTAATGGATGTCATCCTGTCGTCTTTTGACTTAAAAAGTAAAAGAATGGCTACCTTACAAAATTCTAAAATGTATGCAGGAGTAAAAAGAAAAAAAGGGAAGTGATTAAAAGTGATCCAATTCTGGGTGATTCTGGATGTATTCTTAAGATACAGCCAACAGCATTCTTGTTGCACTGGATATGATTTTTTTTTAATTTAAAGGTAGAAGGAAAATGCTAAGGCTTCCTAGGCTACCCAAAAGGGAAGAATACATGGAAGAGCACTTAGGGGAAAAAAGTACTTGATTTTAGATATGTTAAGTTTTATGTGCCAATTATATAACCAAGGAAAGATGTTGAGTGCAAGGGTATATGTAAGACTAGAAGTGAGGGAAGAAATCCAGGCTGGGGATACATATTTGCAAGTTACTGACATATCAGTGATATTTAAAGCCATGAGACTGGATGAAATTGCCAAGAAATGAGAGGAGTCCCAGGGCAGTCTGAGCTAAGACGTTGAGAAGAGGATGAAGAGAATAGTGAGAGAAAATAATCATCAAGGTAGAAGAAAAGCGAAGAATGCATGATGTCCAGGGATAAAAGTGAAAAGGGTGTTTTAAGGAGAAAGGATTTATTAATATCAAGGGAGAGAATGTGAGAATTGACCATTTGATTTAACAAAAAGGAGGCCACTGCTGTCTTTGAAATAGTAGTTTCAGTGATACAGTGAAGGTAAAGGTTTGATTGGAATGAATTTAAAGGAAAATGAGGGGAGGAACATTGGGACCAAGAAGTATAGGTAATTTTTGAGAAGTTTTGCTATAGAAGGAAGCAGAGAAATGAGACACAAGCTGGAAAAAGAAATTAAGACAGTAGAATATTTTTAAGATCATAGTATGATATGACCTTTCTCTCTAGAGAAACAGGGTAGGGCAGATTTCCTGAAATTATGTCCTTGAGAATAGAATATAATGCACAAGAGGAATGACTGACTTTAGATTTACGAGTAAGAACTGTTCATCTCGAGTACTGGAAAGAAAATAGAGTTCATGGGTCTGGATGTGATCACGCCAGCTTATTGAAGTTCTCTTCAGGATAACTATTTTCTCAAGCATGTTAGAAATATAATCAGTTATAACTGAGGATGAGGTAGGAAATGTTAGCGGTTTAGGAAGGATATGATATGGAATAGTCATCAGGAAACAGGAAAGTTACCTAGGGTTTTGCCATCTGAAGTGGTAGCCACGTGACATATGTATCTACTAAACACTGAAATGTGACTTGTGTGATTTATTATATTTGATTTTAATTAATTTTGATTTAAAAATTGATGCTCATTCTATTCTTTTGAAAAATCTTAGAAGGTTTGGAAAAGCTTGAGTATGTAATTCTCTGGTTTCAATCATACATTTTATAGAATTTAAATGGAGATCAAGCATTGTTATGAAAATTTAGCATCCAAATTGAGAAGTGTTGTATGTGAAAGATACAAACCAGAGTCCATGGAATGAAAAAAGTGAAATCTCATTAATATTTTTATATTGATTATATGTTGAAATAATATTTAAATATATTGGATTAAGTAAAACATTTTAATTTAACCTTTTTACTCTGTTTTTAATGTGCCTGTTAGAAAACGTCAAATTACACAAATGGCTCACATTACATTTCTGTTGGAAAATGAGGGCCAAGGAAAAGGGAACATGCTTCACTCCTGCTATGGAGGTAGAGAATCCAGGACAGTGATTCATGCCCCTTTACTAGCGTTTGACCTAAAAGCTTAGCATTTAAACTGAAAGAAGTAAAATCTTCCATATAACTTTGTTCTGTCTATTTCTCCCAGCATTCTAATCATTTTGCTTTATGTATTTTGATGTTGGCTATTTTATATACAAAATTTTACAACTATTACTTTCATTCTTTTTAATATGAATAGTACAGATCCTGATTTCACTTTTGTTTTGATTGATGTGGAATATTTTTGTACTTTTAATATTTAATCTTAATGGGTCATTTTATTTTGGATTATTGTCTTGCAAATAGACAGTTAGGTGAGTGTGTACATACATGTATGCATGAGACTCAATCTGAGAGTCTGTATCTTTTAATAAATAATTTAACACATCTTCATTTATTATGATAACTGAAATGCTTAGTGTTACTTCTGTCACCTTATTTTTCCAAACTATCTTTTCTTATTTTCGTAGTTTTACTGCATTAGTCAAAATAACTCTGTTTATTTGTAATTCATTGGTGAGTTAGAGGTTTTCTACTGATAGTCACCTTAGTATGCTTTTAACACATATTTTGTATCCTTTACCCTATCAACTGTCAGAAAGGAATTTGTCTAGCTCTTACTTCTCTTGCCCCCGCCACTTCTAAGATTTTTAGCAATTAACCTATTATTTAGCCTTTTTCTTCATTTCAGTGGCAATTTGGAATGTGCAAGGCTTAGTAACACACAGTCAGGTCTTTCCCATGAACTACAAGATAATCATGGAACTCTGTGTGTAGTAGTATGCAAAGTGTATTGCTTCCCCAAAGAGCCTAAACCAATAAATCATGACTTCTAATATGTGAAATGCATTCTGTGGTACTAGTGGGCATGGTAAACAAGGTTGCAGGAAGCTATTTAAAAGTAACTGTAAGTATCTCATGCCTGATTAATGTACTATAATACGGCACATGCTTAATGAAAGAATCATTAACTGGAATATAATTAAATGTTTAATTCAGTCCCCAGTCAATCATTTGCTTTCAAATACACCTAAGAGTAAATAACCTTAGCTATTTTGGTTTTTACCTTGATCTTATCTTGACTGTGAATAGAGGGGCATCTGTGGCATGTACATAGAGGTACCAGACCCCTCAATATGACAAAGCATCTTTCTTTGAGAAATGTTTTCCTGGGATAACCCCAAAGGTGGCCTGTTCTTAAGTTATTTTGAGTTTACATTTCTGTGTTATTGATTCAGCAAGGGACATCAGCTTATAAAAGTTTCTTAGAAGGCTCAACATTAAGACATTTGTTTAACCCTTTGTGACCCAAAGTATTTGACCCTAAATGTTTTGCTTGCCTTACACTGGCAATTTATTACCAAGGGAACCTGTTTCAGTAAGTGTCGCTGCATGATGTTCTGTCATGAAATAGTTAGAGAAGTCACTTTTACTTTCTTAGAGCAACACGTGATTACACAGAGCTCCCAAAGTATTTCTTATATTTTTGATGTCTTTTAGGGTTTTAATGAAATACCTCTGTCAGTTTTGACTTTCAGCTCCCCTTCCTCCCTCCCTGCTCAAATCTGCAGACAACTCAAATATAAATCCGATGGTGGGAAGAAACCAAGAAATTGCAGCCACAAGCACATGTACTCAAACCCCCTCTGTTCTCTGCTATCTAAGGATTCAGTAACACATCAGGCTCACAGTGCTCACCCCGTTCTCTCTTACTGTGCTTTCTCTGAGAGACTTCCCCTGTGGAAGGAGACTTCTGCAGGGCCAGGCCCACAGTGTACCAGGTAGACACACCCAGCCATGGATCACGTACTCTAGGATCTCTCAACAACTGTGTATGTGTATCTCTCTCTAGTTAGACTCTCAATTCCTTGAAGGAGGCATCAAAGAACATATTTATTTTTATATCTGTGTGTGCAGTATAGGTACTTGCTGCTACTGCTGCTAAGTCGCTTCAGCCGTGTCCGACTCTGTGTGACCCCATAGACAGAAGCCCACCAGGCTCCCCCGTCCCTGGGATTCTCCAGGCAAGAACACTGGAGTGGGTTGCCATTTCCTTCTCCAATGCATAAAAGTGAAAAGTGAAAGCGAAGTCACTCAGTCGTGTCTGACTCCCAGTGAACCCATGGACTGCAGCCTACAAGGCTCCTCCGTCCATTGGATTTTCCAGGCAGGAGTACTGGAGTGGGTTGCCATTGCCTTCTCCAATAGGTACTTGAGTGTTGCTGAATTCATGAGTCACAAAACAAAGTGAGAAGTGAAAAATGGTGGGTTCCCCAGCTTCTCAATTATTTCAGATGTAAGCATTTGAACAAAAATGCCAGGACATGAGCTAATATCATCATGGTTTGTTTGTCTATGTATCAGTTTCCAAATATTTGGCTTTCTGAGGTGTTTTAAATAAAAGAAGACAAGAAGGAATTTAAAAAATCTTTGTATTTTTACTTTTACAATGAAAAACTGTTAAGTATTTTTTTTGTAACTGCTGTATCACACACATGCGTAGAAGAAATACTCAGAATCAGCATCAGGATCAACAAAAGACAAAGGTCAGTAGGTCAAGACAAGAATGATAAGACATTAGATTCATGGATCAATAAGAAAAAATAGTCAAATAGGAAAAAGAAATGAGAAAAAGCAATTCACTGAAGATGAAATGCAAATGACAGTGAACATATAAAAAGCTGCCCAACCTCACTAATGATTGGAAAAATGAAAAGTAAAACAAAATAAGATTGTATTTTCAAACATAGGACTAGCAGAAATTAAAAAGATTTATGATATCCAGAGCTGGCAGTGATAAGTACAAATAAGCACTCGCATACATTGTTGGTGGGAATATAAATTAATAAGCCTATCTTGAAGAGCATTTGGCAGTATCACAAAATTTCAATTTGTAACTTTTAGCCAACTAGAACTCTTTTCCACAGAAATACTTTCACATGAGAACAAACTTATGCACAGGATATTGAAAGCACCATTATTTATGATAGAGAAAATTGAATGCAAATGAAGTATCCTCCAATACAGTGATACTGAATCAATAATTACACATTTGTACAATAAAATGTTATACAGATATTAAAAATAGTGAAGCTGACTTTCATGGATTGACTTGGAAAGATCTATAAAACATAGTGTTAAGGGAAAATATTAAAAGCATATTGGGGATATAAATTTTGAGCATAATATTTTTATATATACCTATGTATGTTTATTCAGTTAATAAATCTGTCACTTGCACAGGCTCTTTAAGCTACTCAAATATCTGATGCACTGGTATGTTTTTAATTAAATACTACATTATAAAACAAAGAAGAAAAATGTGCTAAAGCAGGGTTGGTATAATACCAAGCTCAACCTTGTTACTGACTAGGACAGAGCTGAAAAAGAGCTAATATGTTTTATTCTGTGTAATTCTATATAATTTGAATCCTTTGTAACAAAAATGTAAGAAAGAAAAATGTATGACACATGTAACTTTTAAAGTGTATTTGGCCTCTAATAACCGTAAGATTCGGAGAAGGCAATGGCACCCCACTCCAGTACTCTTGCCTGGAAAATCCCGTGGATGGAGGAGCCTGGTAGGCTACAGTCCATGGGGTTGCTAAGAGTCGGACATGACTGAGCGACTTCACTTTCACTTTTCTCTTTCAAGCACTGGAGAGGGAAATGGCAACCCACTCCAGTATTCTTGCCTGGAGAATCCCAGGGATGGCGGACCCTGGTGGGCTGCCGTCTATGGGGTCGCATAGAGTCGGACACGACTGAAGCGACTTAGCAGCAGCAGCAGCAGCAACCATAAGATTTGTCATAGCTATCATAGAAAGCCTGCCCAGCTTAATGCTTATATGCCAAGAAGTTGAAAGTTTAGAATTACTAATTACGTGACATGAGCAGCATCACACACTATTAGACACTAGCAGCAGCCACAATGCCCATTCCTTAATATTGGGCAGCCCATCTAATTCAATAATTTAAATTAAATCTATTCTTTCTCTTCTTACATAGACTACTTAGATCACCTGGTAGGCTAAGAGGCACTCAGCCAGTCCTCCTATATAACTCTGATCTGTCAGTGGGAAGTGAACAATGTGATGAAAACCATCACTTTAAACACGTGAAAGGAGTACATGATGGTGAAATATCTCAACTCCATTCCCTCAACAGATCGCTTTTCAGAGTACCATTGGAAGCTGAAAATAAAATGTCTTCAGGAAAATAAGTAATCCCCAGGGATTAATAAGGCTAGGTAGAAGTGTTAGTATTTACAACTCACCTGAAGCATGCACTTTTTAAAAAAAATGATCCTTCTACTTATTGACATAAAGAAAAGACAATGTCTGTCTATATTGCCATACAATTTTACAGTGCTGAGCAAGTAACATCTCCATTTCCTCTGTAGACAATGATTCCTCACAGCTCATCTTGAAAATCCTTTTGCAGAAGTAATGATCTCCCTATTAAATTGTGGTTGAATCGTTTGTGCTCAATAGAGGGTGCATTTAGTTCAAGCAATACATTTTCCAGCAGCATAAACACTAACACGGAAGCCCACTGTGCACAGCACACATGTCACATGGCCGTTTTTCCAGTGACGGATGCTGAAAAACTATCTCAGAGCTCATTTTCCTCTTGATTTGTCATCTGTATACTCTATGGACAGCTTGTCTGTCACTACTCAGTTGTTCAAAACAAAATGAAATTTTCTCATATTGGACTGTAAGAATTTATAAACGTGGTGATGTCCCACCTAGTTTCAGTTCAGATGGAACAAATGTCAGCAGCTGGCTGTAACCTGACTACATCTTAATAACAGCAAAATCTTCCCTTCTATGCTGTATACATTCTTATAAATCTTATAGAAGCTTCTATAGTATTTTCCCAGTTATCATTTCTATTCTGTATCTACATTTTTAGTCAGAAACCATTAGAAAAATGTTTCCCCTTTAAGAAAAAAAGATGTCTTAGAACACTTCTGAATTATAATTTTTAATTAAACTAAATTCTCCTAATGTCAGTTAACTCAGCCTTTATTGACACCATGCTCTTGTGAACATGTACAGTTTTAATTGCATTAAGGTGATGTTTTAGTTCTGACCATTGTATAAAAAGCCTTTTTCTGCAGTTGTCTGCATTATATCACTACACTTTCTCTGATGTATGCAGCAACATTCATCTAACAAAGATAGCTCCTGGTAATAACTGTTAATTGGGAAAAATTATAGAAAATAAACAGCATAATAATACTCAATACATTAGTACAGATGTAGTCACTATTAAAGGATAATCAAATCACCCTCTGAGGTATTCAGTTGCTTTTCACACGTGGACCAGAATTCAAGTAATGAAAAATGAAACTACAATTTTACAGAGAGGAGAGTAGCTGGCAAAAAAATAACCTGTGACAATTTAATATGAAGCTTTCTAGCTTATTAATAATTTTATTTTTGAGTTCTAAATTTCCTAAAGCACAGTCCAGGGGTAAGGTAGCCCTAGGGTTGATTAATTTAGCTGCTCACCAACCCCACAAAATGCCTCATATGTCTTGCCATATTACTGCTTTGCCCATCTATGGTCAGTGTAGCTTTCTGTCTGATTGCAGTATAGCTGCCACAGTTCCAGTCATCCCATCGAGGCTTCTTTGTAGAGGAGGAAGAGGAGTTGTTCACTAAGCATTCCCAGAAGCACCTCAGCTGGCTTCCCCTCATATTACATTGGCCAAAGCCTCTTCCTCAATCAATCACAGGCAAAGCGAACAGGACTACCATCAATGATCTTATGAATATGATTTTGTAGAATAGAGTGAGTTGCCCAACATAATCCTGCTGCTGCTGCTTAGTCACTCAGTCGTGTCTGACTTTTTGCGACCCCTTGGACTATAGCCTGCCAGGCTCCTCTCTCCGTGGGATTTTCCAGGCAAGAATACTGGATTGGGCTGCCATGCCCTCCTCCAGGGGATATTCCTGACCCAGGTATCGAACCCAGGTTTCCTGCACTGCAGGCAGACCCTTTACTGCTGAGCCACCAGGGAAGCCCAACATAATCCTACTTCTGCTCAGGAGAAAAAAAAAAAAAAGAAATAGTTTGAGTGAAAGTCACTCATTCATGGCCGACTCTTTGCAACCCCTGGACTGTACAGTTCATGGAATTCTCCAGACAGAATACTGAAGTGGGTAGCCTATTCCTTCTCAACCAGATCTTCCTGACCCAGGAATCAAACTGGGGTCTCCTGCATTGCAGAAGGATTATTTACTAACTGAGCTATCAAGGAAGACCAGAAATAGTTGAGTGAATGTTTATTGGGCAGATATCAAAGAGTATCTGCTACTCCCTGGATTTACTGATTTTTATATACATGTCCACCTCTCTGTGAAAATGTGTGCTATCTCAGAGTGGGTGCTGCTTTATATGTGTGTTCATATGGTCAAAGCATGTTAAATGTTCAGTACTTCTCAGTTAATGAATGAGTGAGTAGAAGAACAAATATTTAATCTATAAGAACAGAAGAAAATTTACTATGAAGTTGATGCTTAAGATTTAGAGGCTTCTTGTGAGAATCTAAGGAAAGCTGTAGAAACATGTTATGATCATCTGTTATAAGCTTTGCAGAGGTAATATATTTTAATAGCAGTTGGTTCAGTTTGCTGACTCCACTCTGATGGACTTGTCCTCCATCGTATTTCTCCCAGTGCTGGAGTGACCACGAGCATTTTGAGAATTCAGTTATCAGAAAGCTGAGTTGGGCATACATTTATTTTTAGTTCAGAGGGATATATTCATGTGTTTCTAAGTCGTTTCCATGTATAGTAATGTTACTGCTAGCCACCTGGTTATAGGAGTGGTTTCCAGAAATACCCCTCCACCCACCATGCTGAATCACTGCGTGATACGAAGGTGCAGGTCTAGAAACATTAAGGTGATTGAACATGCCCTACAGTATCCAACTCTGAAAGAATGTTAGCAGTGAAGGAGAAATAAGGTTTGAAGGGGAGGGAGCCAGGAACTGGTCTGTTAAACTTTTTTTAAGGCAGATACATAAGATTATAAGTAGAAGATCCAGTTCTTATCAAGGTCCAATCAAAACAGAATATCTCTCCTGTCAAAAAGATATTTGATAATGCAGTGTATACAGTTTTGAAAGCATCATAACTTTCCTCACATTTAATGGGTATTACATGAAACAGAATGTATCAGAATCCCTACTTGTAGGAAACAAATCTGGAGCAGTACTGAAAACAGCATATATTGCCTATAACAGCTAATATTTTGAACTTGATAGGTTTTCCCAAATTTAGCAACCATCATAAAAATTTACATGATATCACCTATAAAAAGTGATGAAGCTGAAATAATTTTTTGTAAACTAATAATAAAACCAAATCTTGACCAACCATGGTAAGGAAAAGGCTGAATTCCCTTTGTATTCTCTCAATAGAAAATTATGCTATGAAACTGTCATCAAATGAGGAGGTGAGCAAAGTTATGAAGCCACAAGTACAGTCAATGGGTTTGCCATTACAGTGTAGCAACAGCCTAAAATAAGAATAATAGATAACTCTCTGAATGCTTTCTAAGGACATTGTGTGTGTTTACTTCTTTAAGTTTGCTTACTGATACAACTCACTGAAGTTAGCATATCAGCAGGCAAGGCTATGTTACACAGCAGTAACATATAGCTCCCCCAAACGTCAGTGGCTTAATACAGTAAAGGTTTATTTCTTGCTCATTCTTTACATCCTATAGCTAGAAATTGTGCTTTATATGGTTGTCACATAAAGACTTAATATGGCAGCACTTCTACTATCTGAAATATCTTCGGTCCCTGTAACAAGGAGAAAGGGAGTGACAAATAGCACATTGACTCTCAAAAGCTTTGACTGGAAATGACAGCCATCATTTCTGCTTGTATTTTGTTGACCAAAGCTAGTCACCTGGCCAGGCCTAATTTCTTCAAAACAATCTCTCCTAGAATGAGAAGAACAAATATTAGTAAACAGCCAATAATAATTTCTGCAAGTACTGTTATCACTAGTTGAAATATAGGGAAACTAAAGCATAAAAATTATGTAATTAGCCAAATATTATACATATAATAAAATATAAGGCTAAGCTTCAAGAGCAGAGTCCAAAGTCCACAAGCTTAACTTGCTTCTACCTTAATTTCTTCTGCTATCCTTCTACCTTCTTTGATGTACATTCTTTGGCAAATCCCTAAGCCCTGGAGTGGAATGATATTACCCCAAGTATGATATTCTTACTGACAATTACAAGTAATACAAAATTAAGATCCACACATGTTCTAGTTTAATGAACAACATAGTTTAAACTCCCAATCATTAAAGTCATTCAATGAACATTTTAAAAACACATTCAGAAGTTATAAATGAATATAGTTATTATTTTATGATATGTTATCACATCAGTTCCATAGAGAAAAATAAGAGGAGGAAACATTTCTTCACTGGAGAAAGGGATTCTCATTTTCATTGGAAAAGACCCTGATGCTGGGAAAGATTGAAGGCAGGAGGAGAAGGGGACACAAGAGGATGAGATGGTTTGATGGCATCACCGTCTCAATGGACATGAGTTTGAGCAAGCTCCAGGAGTTGGTGATGGACACAGGGAAGCTTGACGTGCTGCAGTCCATGGGGTCGCAGAGAGTCAGACACAACTGAGCAACTGAACTGAACTGGAAGGGATTATCTGGAGATTAAAAGGCCATCTATAGGATGTCCAGCAGCTGTAGTGACTCATTGCCAGTGATCAATGTCTGCCTTTTCTCCCTCTCTCCTTTCCTTCCTCTTTCTCACCCTCCCTCACTCCCTCTCTTCCCTCCTTCCAGCTTTACTTCCTTCCCTCCCTTACTCTTCCCATACTTCCTTCCACCTTTTCTTTCGTGAAAGTGTATTGCATTTTGTATGGCAGATATGAGGAACTTCATAGAGAAACAGGAATAAGGTCTAATCTACTCTCAGTCCCCATGGCACTCCGCAGACACAGCCACAAATGAGATGCATAAATGCAAAGTAAGATTCAGTGAGACAAACTGAAAGTCTCAGAAACTCAAATTCTACACATATGCCTGATTTTATAGACTCAGAACAGGACTATAATTTGCCAGGATATGTTTATTACAGCTCTCATCTTGTGAATTTATCAAGATGCTCTCTAATGCATAAGACCTTTTGGTTTCATTCGCTGATGTGTTTATAGCTGACATGCACTATCTTTCCTAGCTTTTGTGCCCACATTTGTTTACACTGACACATGGCACTACAGCATTTGCCTAGATAAGATTTCAAGGGTTTTCCGTGAAAATCACCCAGAATTATAGTAAAGAGATGCATTTATAAACATTAGGGAACACTGGATCTTGGATTCCGTGTTCCTTGACATCTGTTAGTAAGTATCTTACTACCTTCACTGGCTTTAGGGTATACATTGTTTACCTGTGACACAGCAAAAAAAAAAAAAAAAAGAAATCTCCCATATTTTGCAGGGTGAGATTCTGTGTCTGACTCTCATGGTTCTGAGAGTTGTTTACAGCCATCTGGCAGAAAGCCTTACTTGTACTTCACCTGCAGTGATGTGTGTGTCAGGCTTTTTGTTTCTTATGGTGCCTGAAAAGGACAAATGAAAGTCCTTTCCCCTCCTCATAAAAGTTACTTTTCTGTACTTTAATTACTGGTGTGATATCCTGTCTCTGTTCTTAGTGTCAGAGGTCTTACTTTGCTTTCTTTTCCAATTACATCTTCTTCAAGTGCTTCATGTATTTTAGTCTGCCGTAGTTCCTTCGATGTAAGGAACAAAGATAACTTCTGTGCTGTGCTATGGATGCCTAGTGTCTTATCTCAATCTGTATCTTCATTTTTTTTATACAAGTACATATGGTTAAAATCTCATTGAACATGGTGGCTATAATGTATTCAAAAAATGCTAACATTCAAACTGGAAGCAAGAATTTTGTTTCATTTTTAGTTGTCAGATATTTTAATGTAATGACATACAAAAAGCTTATTCACTATTTCAGACTGAGAGTGAGACAGTATCCCAAATTAAGTTATTTTGTACTGTGTTTTCCTTTCTGGGCAGGAAGTACACCTGTCCACATAGCTTTTTTTTTTTTTTTTAACCAGAGATGTTATACAATTTTATTGAAACCATTAACATTTTTGGTGTTATAGAAAGTTTGGGAAAAGAAAACAAAAGAGAAAGTTATTGATGTAGAAAGACTGCATAATAAGCAGTGCCCTCCCCCCACTTCCCCCCAAAATCTCCATGGCTTATAACTAGCTTTTATTTCTTACTCATGAGTTGCCAGTTTGGCTGTACCAACTCTACTTACAATGCCAATTAAGTTCAGGTTTGTTTCATATTTCTCCTCCTGGAACCCAAGTTGAAGAACAGCATCTCTGTAAAGCATGCCCTCTCATGGGGTATAGGGCAGACTGCCAAAGTGACGGCCAAGCACATTAAACCCCTGGCTTGATATGATGTATCTGACCCCATATGAACTTACCAGGTGGAGCAGTGGTAAGGAATCCACCTGCCGAAGAGGAAGATACAAGAGATGCAGGTTCCATCCCCAGATCAGGAAGATACCCTGGAGTAGGAAATGGCAACCTGCTCCAATATTCTTGCCTGGAAAATTCCATGGACAGAGGAGCCTGGTGGGCTACAGTCCATGGGGTCACAAAGAGTTGGACATGACTGAGCACACACACACATTTTATGGCATGTTACATTGGAGTGAGTGTCCTACACAAGTTCTGTCAGTGAGTTAGGGAAGTATTCTTCACATGCAGTGAACAATGGCCAGTGCAGAGAGGAAAGAAATACTTGTGACCAAGTCATACAATATGCCATAAGTCTCACTTATGACTGTCTGTTTTCCGCATATGGAATATGATAATTGCCAGGGGAAATTCTTAATCATGTTTGTCAGTGTACTTCAAGATTTCTTGGGGTATATTTCTTCTCTCATTTAATATGTAGGTTTCTCCTTCTGCATGTTTTTCGTGGCTTCAGTTTAGGGTAAAAAATGACATATGTTTCTACCATAATGTATTAGAATTGATATAAAACCACCTAGGAGTAAGGTTCTTTCTCAAATGAGATTACCACTTTTTTAAGTAGTATGTACTTCTATCCACTTTTTTCTAAATAAGATTATAACTTTTAAAAAACTAACTTGAGGTTTGGCCCACTTCTAAATATAAGAATGAAATAATTATTTCATTAGAACAGTAAAGCTCCTCTTATCCATAGCAGAGCCATTCTCTCTTTCCTAAATGAAGATTTTTAAAATATTTTTGTATATTTAAATTTGTCATTATTTATTGAATAAACCAAAAGTATAGATTATACTAATATTTTAAATGCTTAATATAGTTTTACTTTTATTTCCTCAAGGTTCTCTTTCCCGTGAAAACTGACCTGCCTTATACCATTTCATAACTTGAAATAATCAAAAGATTTAAAAATCTTTGGTTTAGTTTTATACACATTAAATTTGTAATAATAGATATCATGTTCAGTAAATGCATTTTGCCAAATAATACCATCTGCACATAATGGGGACTTACAAATTCACTTGAAAGTTCACAGACTACAATATAAGCTTTGATGTTTGTATTAGAGATTGGCCAAATGGCTCATGTTTATTCAAACATCTGTGAGATTCCTCTGTTTACATGTCCCAATAAATATGGTACAGCCAACAATTTGTCCTTCTAGTGTTATAGTAAGATGTATGTTCAATTCCATTAAAATCGATGATAGGCTGAAAAACATGCTGTTTGAATTTGGCTAGAGGTTCAATAATTAGTTTTGTCTAGAAGCTAGTTTTTGTTTGTTTTTTGTGCGCCAGTTTTGAGAGATGGCACCTATGAGGGGTATGAACAGGGACTCTATACCTGTGACTCCAGGCTAAGGTGAAGCCTCTTTAGCCCCTCCTGACAGCCTGCTCTGGCTGCAACTACACAGAGTGTTATTTCAGGAGTTGAGTGGGCCAGTCTTCATATTACTGTGTTTCATTTTCTTTTTTTTTTTAATTTGCTTTCTTTTTATTTCTTAAATATAACTGGTCTACCTTAAACCTCATCTTGTTAGAGTTATACAGAGAAGGATTTTAGCTTTCATAGTTGACTTTGGATTCCAGCAGTCAGTCTTTTCCAAATAATTTTTGTCTTTTGCAATCTTCTTTTTTTTAATTTATTTATTTTAGTTGGAGGCTAATTACTTTACAATATTGTAGTGGTTTTTGCCATACACTGACATGAATCAGCCACAGGTGTACATGTGTTCCCATCCTGAACGCCCCTCCCACCTCCCTCCCCATCCCATCCCTCTGGGTCATCCCAGTGCACCAGCCCTGAGCACCCGGTCTCATGCATCGAACCTGGACTGGCGATCTGTTTCTCATATGATAATATACGTGTTTCAATGCTGTTCTCTCAAATCATCCCACCCTCTCCTTCTCCCACAGAGTCCAAAAGACTGTTCTGTACATCTGTGTCTCTTTCGCTGTCTCGCATATAGGGTTATCATTACCAACAACTTTATTGAGATACGGTTTTTATATTCCACAAGATATTTATATTTTTATAATTATATTTCACAAGACTCATTTAAAGTCTATGAGTCAATGATTTTTTAATTTATCTTCAGAGTTGTACATCTAACACTATAATCTAATTTTAAAACATTTTCACCATCCCCAAAAGAAACCCCCTACTCCATTAGCAGTCACACTTAATACTGTCCTCACTCCTCCACAGTCCTGTGCATGCAGACTCAGTCTCTTCAGTCGTGTCCGACTCTTTGTGACCCTACAAACTGTAGCCCACCAGGCTCCTCTGTCCATGAGATTCACCCTACCGCAAATCTACTTTCTATCTTTATATATTTGCCAATTCTGGACACATCATATAGCAGGTGGTCTTTTCTGACTGGCTTCTTACACTGAGCATAGTATTTTCAAAGTTTATCTATGTTGTAGCATGAATCAGTACTTTGTTCCTTTCTATTGCCAACTAATATCTGTAGTATGGGATACTGTGTTTTGTTTACCCATTCATCAGTGATGAATGTTTGAGTTGTTTCCAGTTTTTACTATTATGGATAATACTGCTATGATCTTTCATGTACAGGTTTTTGTGTGCACATGTATTTACAGTTCTCTTGACTATATACTTAAAAGTGAAATTGCTGGGTCATGGTAGACCTAAACATTGTAACTCTATGTTTAAATTTTTGAGGAGCTGCAGAATTGTTTTCCAAAATGGGTGTACCATTTTATGATTCTACCAGCAATGAATGAAGGTTCTAATTTAAATGCACCCTTGCCAACATTGTTGTTGTTGGCCTTTTTCATTTTAGCCATTCTAGTAGGTGTCAAGGGGTATCCCAGTATGAGTGTGATTTACATTTCCCTTAATTACTAACAATATTGAGCATCTTTTCATGTTCTTATTAGCTATTCATTTATTTTATTTTAAACATCTACTCCTTTTCCCATTTTTAAAATTGAGATTTTTTTATAGTTATAATAGTTCCTAATATATTCTGGATATAAGTTGCTTATCAGATATAGGATTTGTAAATATTGTCTTACATTCTTTTTGTTGTCTTATCACTTCCTTGATGATGTCATATGAAATATAAAAAGTTTATTATAAAGTCAAATTTATTTTTTTATTTTATTATTTATGCTTTCATTTTTACAAAATCATTACATAACCCAAGTTCACAAAGATTTGCTATTTGTTTTCCTCTAAAATATTTATCATATTCAACTCACATTTAGATCTGTGATCCAGTTTGAGTTAGTTTTTGTTTATGAGGTAAGGTAAATGTCTAACCACTCAGTTGTCATACACCATTTGTTGAGAGACTGTTCCACTGAGTTGTCATGACCCCTTTGTCTAAAATCATCTGGCCATGAATATTTATTTATGACTATTTATTTTTGAACTCTCAATCCTATTCCACTGACCTGTTTGTATGTTCTTACAATAGTACTGCACTGCCTTGATTATTACAGCATTGTAATGAGTTTTAAAATTCAGTAGCATGAGTCCACTAACTTAGTTATTTTCAAGATTGTTTTGGCTATTGTAGATACCTTACAACTCAGCCTGATTCTTTTTTTTAATTGATTTATTTTAATTGGAGGCTATCTACTTTACAATATTGTAGTGGTTTTTGCCATACATTGACATGAAGCAGCCATGGGTGTACATGTGTCCCCATCCTGAACCCCCTCCCGCCTCCCTCCCCATCCCATTCCTCAGGGTTGTCCCAGTACACTGGCTTTGAGTGCCCTGTTTCATGCATTGAACTTGGACTGGTGATCTGTTTCACATATGGTAATATACACATCTCAATGCTATGCTCTCAAATCATCCCACCCTTGCCTTCTCCCACAGAGTCCAAAAAAGTCTGTTCTTTATATGTGTTTCTTCTCAGCCTGATTCTTAAAGTCAAAATGGAAGGATCTTTTTAGTTCATTTGCTTTTTTTTGTTTGCTTTTTGCCTGAATCACACATAGAAAGCCTAGTAAATTATCTCATTAAAAGAAATGACATGGGTGTGGCTCAGGGAAAAGTTGTAGACTTTTATAAATATAAAGATATATATATATATACACACACACACATATATATTCACATACTAAAATATTTCCAAACTTTATATAGTATCATAAAATTCGTGATTAAGAAAAAATATATACTGAATTTCATGCTTCAGTAACCCTAACAGCCAGTTTGTGTGGCAGCTTATTTATCTCCTTGCACTAAAAATTCAGTGAAGCAGTGGTTGTAAATTAACATCCATGTGAACATGATTACTGGAAAAGGTAATCCCAAAAGAAAAGCAATGCCAAAGATTGTTCAAACTACCACGCAGTTGTACTCATTTCACATGCTAGCAAAGTAATGCTTAAAATTCTCCAAGCAAGGCTTCAACAGTACTTGAACCAACAACTTCCAGATGTTCAAGCTGAATTTAGGAAAGGCAGAGGAACCAGAGATCAAATTGCCAACATCTGTTGCATCATCGTAAAAGCAAGATAGTTCCAGAAAAAATCTACTTCTGCTTTATTGACTATGCCAAAGCCTTTGACAGTGTGGATCACAACAAACTGTGGAAAATTTTGAAAGAGATGGGAATACCAGATCACCTGACCTGCCTCCTGAGAAATCAGTATGCAGGTCAAGAAGCAACAGTTAGAACCAGACATGGAACAACAGACTGGTTCCAAATAGGGAAAGGATTACATCAAGGCTGTATATTGTCACCCTGCTTATTTAACTTATATGCAGAGTACATCATGTGAAATGCCGGAATGGATGAAGCACAAGCTGGAATCAAGATTTCTGGGAGAAATATCAATAACCTCAGATAGGCATATGACACCACCATTATGGCAGAAAGGAAAGAGAAACTAAAGAGCCTCTTGATAAAAGGGAAAGATGAGAGTGAAAAAGTTGGCTTCAAACTCAATATTCAAAAAACAAAGATCATGGCATCTGTTCCCATTACTTCATGGCAAATAGAAGAGGAAACAATGGAAACAGTGACAGACTTCATTTCTTGGGCTCCAAAATCACTGCAGATGGTGACTGCAGCCATGAAATTAAAAGACGCTTGCTCCTTGGAAGAAAAGGTATGATCAACCTAGACAACATATTAAAAAACAGAGACATTACTTTGCTGACAAAGTCTGTACAGTCAAAGCCATGGTTTTTCCAGTAGCCACGTATGGATGTGAGAGTTGGAACGTAAAGGAAGCTGAGCACCGAAGAATTGATGCTTCTGAACTGTGTTGTTGGAGAAAACTCTTGAGACTCCCTTGGACAGCAAGGAGATCGAACCAGTGAATCCTAAAGGAAATCAGTCCTGAATATTCACTGAATGCTGAAGCTGAAGCTCCAATACTTTGGCCACCTGATGCGAAGAGCTGATTCCTTGGAAAAGACCCTGATGCTGGGAAAGACTGAAGGCGATGGGAGGAGAAGGGGATGACAGAGGATGAGATGGTTAGATGGCATCACCAACTTGATGGACATGAGTTGGAGCAATCTCCAGGAGATGGTGATAGATGAGGAAGCCTGGCATGCTGCAGTCCATGGGGTCACAAAGAGTCCAACATGGCTGAGCAGTGACTGAACTGAACATGATTAGGTTTAGAAGGACACACATCACATGCCATCAAGAGTTTACCAAAGGAGCAAATCCACTTCTAACCACTTCTCTTATTCTTTCTTTGAACTTTTAACCGTGCAAACTTGTCGTGTGAAGAAACATGATTATTTCCTTACAACCAGAGAACAGTAGTCATATAAATAATACATAGAGCTGGGGAAATGATTGCTGGTTTCATGTTTTGCCAATAAACACAGTCTTTCCTTGGATCTGAGTTTATTTAGGTAGCAAAGGTGCTAGAGAGAGGCTTTTATAATGCCCTAAGATTTTAATAGCCTCAGTTCTCCATTCAAATTTGAAGCATTTATACTATAAAACTTGGAATCCATTGTCAACTCTCTCTTTATTCCATAGGGCTTTCTTTTCATTTAGATTGTGTCCTACTGCCATGTTAATTTCATCTGTCTTCCCTCTTCTTAAAAGTTATGCAAAACTTTTCTAGCTGAATATAGTTCATTCTCTTATCCCTTATGTAAGTCTTTTTCAATGATAGATTATTAATAATACTTCTGGCATATGTAGTAAACCTTTGGCAGATAATCAGTATTTGATCAGAATTTTTAAAGACGAAGCTTTGATGGCATTTCAAAAACAAGATTTTGTTGTTGTTTTTTCTGACTCAGGTCTTTTTATTGTAGAGTTGCTAGAAAGACCATAAATCTCAAAAAGACCATTCTTATCCTAAACCGATTGACACTTCAGTGCTGAATCCTCAGCTAGCTCAGGCATTCTACTGGACCTCACTGCCATCTCTGAATAATTTATGTGATTTACAGTGCCTTCTAAAAAGTACTGAAACTCTCTGTGTGTGACTTGTTTGCTTTTGATTTACAGTGACATCTTTTCATTGTAGTGTAAAGTTGCTGAAAAACTTTTTCTGAAACATTGTATTTTTCCATTCATACTCAGATGACGGTGGCTCAGTTATCAGTGACCTCAATTTTCTGCCCTGTTGTTTTTCAAATTAAAAAATACAGGTGAGCAATCTCTTCACAAAGTCACACATTAAATAGCACTACCCAATAGATCATTATTCTCTGTGCACTCTGCCATTACTGATGGTTACCTGACCTTTGGAAATAAGAGCATTATAAGCATCTACTGAGGTATTAAAAACTGTCATATTACTAATGATTCTTAGGGTCAGCTGGAATGTTTGCATTGTAGCTATGATGGTGACATGTGTGGTTGGTAGGTGGCCTTTTATCAAGGCATCATGATGACCTGATAATAATAAAGAAGGTAAATGAGGAAAATACCATCTGGTTCAGTGAGATAGCCATTTGTAAAGAAGACTGAGCACTTATGAAGTGCTCTGCCCTACACAGAACATCAGGAGATGCAGAGGACCTGCCAGCATGGGTGCCTTGTCATTTAAATTAGACATCCTTGGAAAATATTGAAAAGCATCAACCAAAAAGGAGAGGCACATAAATTGATGGCAGAGGAATTCAAATGTCTAGGTCAATAGCACCAATATATGTTTAAATAAAGTGTTTTCTTATCAGAGGGGCTTCCCAGGTAGCATTAGTGGTAAAGAACCAGCCTGCCAATGCAGGATATGTAAATAAATAAAACACAATCATGCCTAGTCTTCTTCTGAGGAGCAATTGTTTTTACTATTTGGAAAATGTAATCAAGATGATTGCAAGGATGTAATTATCAGCAAAAGCTATTGATTCAAAAATATAAGAACCTTGTGTGTTAAAGTGTTGAACAAGGATTTTATATAGAAGAAATGATGTTGATAAGATTGTGTATGCAAGTTTAAGACCCATTGTTTTCTGAAATCCGCGTCTTAGACAACTGTTTTGGCAAATTGAAAAGGCAAAATAAGGTCATGTTTGTAAAATATCTGTCACAGTATCCAGTAAGCACTTAATAAGTGTTATCCACTATTATCATCATCGTAATTATTATTAACATCATCAGTATTATTAGTTTTATTCTATCACATGGTTACAGTTGTGCTCAGTCAAGTAGATATTAATGTGCATGAAGGTCTTCAGCAGAAATGAGAATGTCTTGCTATTCAACATATTATCCCCATTTTTGTATCCTGTTTTTGTACTTCAGTTGCAAATAGCTCACAATTAACTTTGGTTACTTTATATCAAGCACTGAAATAATTACCAAAAACACCTACTTCCTAGTACCACTCAATATTGTGTAATATAGAGTGAGTCTTATTTTCTCTGGCCACAATTAAAATCAATGATATTTATGAATATCTTTCTTATCTAATATTCTAAGGGGTAGCTCAGGGGGCAGAATTGCAGGAAAAGTTTTATAATATATTGCATCTACTTTAATATGTCCTTGAAAGTCACCTCACTTCAGCCCCAAGCAAGTTCCACATCTGGTTTAAAAGTGTCATTTCATTAAGTAGTACTGCAGGCTGCAGAAGCTTCCATTGCAGTGTGCAGTGGATATCAAATATTTCCTAGGGATAAAAACTTGTCTTAACCTGCTTGAAACCAAAAACTGAACTTTTAGAAGTTATTCTATAACAGAGAAATAGATATCCATTGTCTTTAAACTTCCTTTACTATCTGTAGTGCCTTTGACCTTCTTGTGAATTTTGTAGCAAATGAAGTCAAACTTTTTTCAACTGTTTATCCCTGGGCAGTACCATCTGATATGAATAGTATTCCATCAAAATGCATTTTTTTCCTGAGGAAGTCTTGCTATAATACATCATCAGAGTGACAGCCAGTATATTATACATTACAATAAAACATCCCCAGAGCAAAGGTACATGTGATGATGAATTATGCTAATATGTTATTGTCATTATGTTATCAGCACTCAGAGAGTGATTTAGTGAGATACATCATCAGTGAGAGCTTATCTGATTTCATATTACTCAAAAAATGACACCATCATGGAAAACCATAAGGAGAGTCAGTTGATTAATAGGGTTGATGATATTCTAGTGCCAGAATTCATGTATAGTGGTATATTAAAACGTCCTTTGAAACTGAAAACAAGTTAAAGAAAGATGAGTCCACGAGGTGAGGTTATAAAAGCACTGTCAATTTAAATACTATTCCTGTAGACAGAGTGGATATTTAAGTATAAATCAAAAATTATCCTTTGTCCTTTCTTCAAACATCTGACAAAGATTAGGTCTACTTAATTATCTTTGAAAAGCCTTGAGAACATCTCATAAGAAGATGTCTGTCCTAACACCACTGGTTATCTTCTATATCCACGGTCTACAGGTGACATTTTGTGATGATATATACATTATGCCCCAAGTCACTGAACCAAACAGACGTATCATAAAACTTTTGTTGAGTAGCAACTAATTTATTCAGGATGTAAGCTGATCCCTTTTGTTCCAGCATCTTCTTCGTCACGGAATCTTGCACACATTAGGCATTCAAAAGAGACTTGCAAAATTGTCAGTGATTCTCTTACAACTTTCTATATTATATTCAAAACCTCAAATTAATGTCTAACTCCAAACTATTAGATTAAAAGAGCCAGACACCATGGATTTCAAATAGAAAAAAATACTTCACTTTTCTTGACTCTGCTTCTTCTATCATGATCATATAAGCTAGAACTTCCTCATCACCACTGTCCATATAAGGTCTCTGACCCATTCAGAGTCAGATAGGTTATGCAAAGAAGACTAGGAAAGCAGGATAGATCTCAGTCAGTACTCCCTTGATGTGTCATTGATGATTTGAACTTCCTGGGTAATTAAAACTAACTCTTTCATTGCTTTCCTAGCTTCTTTTGGGACCCCTCCCAATTATTACACATCTCTTTCCTGAAGATTTCCTAACAAAGTCTGTACCTTTTAGAGCTCATGATCATTTCGTTAGTCTCTGTTTTCCAGCTAGTCACCCTCTGTTGACATCTTACAATTTTGGACAAAGTGCCTTTGGAAAAAAACCCAAGCAGGCCCCATCCCATAAGGCACATATCTGATTCAAAGACAAACAGCTTTGCTCTGCTGTTAGTGAAAGCATGTGTGTGTGTGCTTAGTCACTGAGTCGTGTCCAGCTCTTTGTGACCATTTGGACTGTAGCCCACCAGGCTCCTCTGTCCATGGTATTTTTCAGACAAGAATACTGGAGTAGGGTTACTATTTCCTCCTCCAGGGGATCTTCCAAACCCAGGTATCGAACCTGGATCTCCCGCATTGCAGGCAGATTCTTTACCGTCTGAGCCACCAGGGCATTCTATGATCCAGGCATTATTCGCATGTATTAACTTATTCAACTTTCCCAAGAAGAGAAGAGTGGTATGATTATCCACATTTTTACAGATGAAAAAACTGAACCATAGAGATATTGATTTAACCAAGTTACAGTATCTGGAGACTAGAGAGAGCTAAGATTCAGGCCTTGGTTGTCAGGGATCTGCTGTGCATGCTCCTAGTTATAATACTATATTGTATGTTTTATATTTGCGCTAAATACTAAATTCAGTTTTAGAACCACATTCCAGTGTTCTCTCCCTAGAACAAGTACCAACCAGCCAGTATCTCACCTTAAGCTTTTCCAGGAATGGATTCAAAACAAATGCCTTGTTATTCCCCCAAACTCCAATGGCAAAGAAAAATTCTCCCAGCATTCCTATCGATCCCTCACTAGATTTGACACGAGGGGGTGCCCCAACACGCCAACTATGATACATTCTCCCAAAATAGTTATTTCCATCCACGTCTCTTCAGTGGATCTGGTTACTGAGCAACAGGTGACAAAACCAGCGATTTTGTTCCTTTGTTTTTGAATTTCCCTTATAAAGCCTTGCTGTAATGGAGGAGAGTTTTGTAATGTAAGATACTTACTTTGTATTATTTTTTTTCTCCTTGGCTTTTTGGGCCTTGGCTATACTTAAAATAGAAAAAGCCTTACTTTAATATTCTTCTACAAAAATAAGGGCCATTTTCTGTAACCTGAAAGAACAAGATACAAGAGTGTACGGCTTCTAGGAACAAACGGGTATATCTCTTCATCAGTAGTAAAAACCTTAAAAGATGAATGCATTCCAGACCTCAAGAAATGTTTCAGGGTCATGAAAGGAGTTTTTACTTCAGCTGATTTATATGTGCAATTCCAATAGGGCAGCCTGTCCTAGACTGCTTCCAGGGATCCACTGGTTAGATCATGATGAAGTTGGTATCAACATGTCAGTGTGCAATTTGGCTTGGAGGTGTGTTATCAATTTCCAGAGCATCTAATATACCCGACTGAACCAACGGGATGCGGGGTGTTCTGCGTCCCGGCATTCATTGTGTCAGTCTGCCACTCATATTAGAGTGCCGCCAGTCTTCCTCCCCAGACGGCTTCCATTCAAAACTTCCCAAGAACACTCCAAAAATAGACTGAATGAGTACTCTGACCTCTTTTATACACTGCAGCTGTCCTTCGCCTTATTGGCATGTTGAATGAATTATTGCAAATTATTTTTATTTCATTTAAACATGTCAAATTATTAATGGAATTTTTAAGATAAAAAGAAACCACTGAAGTAACCAGTGTATGTTTCTTTTATTTATTTACTAATAAAGAAATAGTTGTCTTAAGAAAAAAATCAGTGATATCCGCAACCTAATTCTTGACATAAAAGTTTTTTTGTAAAATTATTTTGCCACCTAAAAAATTTCTCTTCCTCATGAGAAATTTACTTTTGCCTCCAAAAGTTGAAAGAAGAAACATTAGTGCTTAAAAAGACAAAATAATAAGTTTCAAGATAATCATACAGTAAAGTTAACATGTAAAGCTCTTTACATTTATGGAATATTTTATTTGTAATATTTTATTGAATATTGACAAATGGAAGGAGTAATTATGTAATGGAAAAAGTGCTGGTTTGAAGGCAGAGCCCTGCATTCAAGTCTTAGATTTGCCAGCCACGTTGCCCTGAATAGTTTTCCTGCATTTTCTGATCATTTTCTTTGTCTGAAAGTCGTGGCAACTGTTTTTACCAGCAATAAGTAAACTGAGTACAGGATCCGGGCCTTGTTTATCTGTTGCCCACAGGTTCTAGCCCAATGTCTAACAATAAATGCTCATGATGAGTAAATAAAATCCATGAAGAATTTATCTTCCATTTACAGATGAGCAGAGTGAGTCCCCAAAAGTTTCAGTGACCCAGTGTTATACAACACTAGGAAAATTCTGTGGTGGTTGTGAGAGTAGGATCAAATTCTGGGCACTCTGATACATGTGGAGTTCTCTTTGTCACACTAGAAAAGAATGCTCCACTATTTAGAGACATGTAGATCTCAGAGGTGTATACTGCAGGGCATTCCATTGGAGAACTAGTTTATTCCCCCTCACTCCCTGTAGATACTTAAAATTAGCAACAAATACTATGATGCATTCCCTCTTGGTGGAGATAAAGAATATATAACAGGTATTGTTTCCTCCTTTGAAATGACAGACATTTTTCTTGAGTGTGTTCTGCACAGTATTTAGCACAGAGACTAAATATGAAAAGAAATAATATTGATAATTACTCTAAAATGAGCTAAGCACTGCCATAGCATTTTAGTTGCATTCTTTTCTTTAATCCACAAAACAACCCCATAAGCTATTGCCATTAGCTTCTTTTTACAACTGAGAAAATTGAGGTATGGAGAAGTAAGGAAATTTGCCAAAGAGTACACAATACCTTCTCCTTTTTGGAGAAGGAAATGGCAACCCACCCCAGTATTCTTGCCTGGAGAATCCCATGAACAGAGGAGCCTGATGGGCTACTGTTCATAGGGTCACAAAGAGTCGGACACGACTGACTGACTAAGCACACAATTCCTAAATAGTACGAGGCAGTGTTCGGATCTAAGCAGTATGACCTGAAAGCCTGAGCTCTTAACCTCTGCACTTGACTGTCCCAGATAGTAAGGAGCCAAAGTGTAGGACACACAAAAAGGATCTTGATATGCAATTCCCAAATGCAACATAGAAATTGAAACTTAGGAAGAACATAAGGCTGGGAAGAATATACTCTGCCTTAACGAAAAACTAAGGAATGTCTGGGAAACAGGAAAATGAATCACTTTTGCAGTTATTTCTCTTATACTACAGTTTTCTATAACACATGTTCAGATAAGCATTTAACTAAATATATTGTGTCCAAACTCTCATTTGACTAGAACAAATACCCTCAATTTTCAAGGGATGACAAAAATACTGATTGTGTGACAACTAACATAGCCAAGGTTCCCAAGAAAACAGAGCCTCAGAAAAGAATTGAAAATGATAAGGCTTTATTTGGGAGGTATGAACCAGGGCCTCTACATAGAGGAGACCAGAGGTGAGACTTCATTGGAAGGACTGATTCTGAAGCTCCAATATTTTGGCCACCTGATGCCAAGAGACAACTTATTGGAAAAGATGCTGATGCTGGGAAAGATTGAGGACAGGAGGAGAAGGGAGCAACAGAGAATGAGATGGTTGGATGGCATCATCAACTCAATGAACATGAATTTGAGCAAACTCTGGGAGATAGTAAAGGACATGGAAGTCTGGCGTGCTACAGAACATGGGGTTGCAAAGAGTCAGACACGACTGAGCAACTGAACAACAAAACAAGAGGTAGACAAGGAAGTATGTGGAACGATGCCACAACCGACCACTGTGCTTGCTGCTTCTTCACATGGACCATGAAAACACACAGCGGTTTAGAGATGTGTCCACTAGCCACACAGAACTTCTCCAGATAGGTTGAATGGAAAAACCATGCTCAAAATCATTCATTGAACAAAGGAAGAGGAGGAATTTCTCTGTGTAACTCCTTCCTGACTCCCATTTCCATTGTTCACCATGTGAAAGGTGAAAAGGTGAAAGTGAAGTCGCTCAGTCGTGTCTGACTTTTTGCAACACTATGGACTGTAGCCTACCAGGCTTCTCCGTCCATGGGATTTTCCAGGCAAGAGTACTGGAGTGGGTTGCCATTTCCTTCTCCAGGCGATCTTCCCGACCCAGGGATAGAACCTGAGTCTCCTGCATTGCAGGCAGACACTTTACCCTCTGAGCCACCAGGGAAGCCCATTGTTCACCACATTCTAAGTTCATTCCCCCATGCTTACAAGTTGGGTGAACTGGCACCTTCAGTGACTACATGGTTTCACATTACTCATTGTGGTATATCATTCAAGTCCAGAGTAGTGAAAGTCACAAATTCTGGGCCTATCACTGATGGACCTAAATGAGAAGAGGTGGAGTTGGCATTCCCAAGGCAAGGGCCCAGTCGGCTGTCAGAGGTGGCAGCATGGTCCATGAGGCAGATGAGGCTGACAGAAGCTAACACATTCCTTGATACAATTTTAGGAAATAATTTCTTCAACTCAGCTGAACAGAATATTGAAAGTCAAGGCCACTAACAAAGAACTATCTCCTTTAAGGTATGACAACATCTAAGTGTGGGGTGTAAAGGAAAAATAAATATATACATACATATGTACAATATGCAAATACAAGATATGGATACATATATGTATGTGTGCATACATATATGCACACGTATATGTGTATTACATGGGTGTCCCTGGTGGCTCAGATGGTAAAGAGTCTCCCTGCAATGCAGGAGACCTGAGTTTGATCCCTGGGTAAGGAAGATACTCTAGAGAAGGGAATGGCTACCCACTCCATTATTCTTACCTGAAGAATTCCATGGACAGAGGAGCCTGGCAGGCTACAGTCCATGGGGTTGCAAAGACTCAAACACAACTGAGCAGCTAACACTTTCACTTTTCATGTGTATTATATATATGCGTAATTTCCTTCTATATCACAAAATATTTAGTACTGCTTATTATTATCTAACCACAACCAGTGGATCTTAAGAAATACAATTCTGAAAAGATGTGGGTATTCAGATCCAGTATCCCATCAATGGTAGAACAGGCAGGCCAGACCTGACACAGCAGGGAGTATGGGAAAGGTATTGAGAAGGAAAAGAATGTTAGGAAACTTGGCATAAGCAGGTCACATCACAAGCCAAAGGCCAGGAGGCAAGTGGGTTGGGACAGAGGGCAAAGAAAAGGGTTTCCCTGTTGGTAAGCAGAGCAAAGTATGCAAAGGATCTGATAGCAGGTCAGGAATGGTGGTCCAGGAAGACAAGCAATGTGCCCTAAACATGGTTTATGGACTTTAGGTCCAAGAATTCCTTGTACAGGGGTAGTAGTGGCCCAAGAGCTTAAGAAAGAGCTCAGTATGCCAATGATGGCTGAGTGTTCCTTCTTGAAGAGATCAGAGGGTGGGAGGACAGAAAATCAGATTAAAGGACTAGACAAGTCATTTAATTACTAACTTTCCTGAATTAAAGTAACACTGGCAGTTATGATATTTTTTAGCAAAAATGTATTGAGCACTTATTATATCGTTATTTGATACATGTTTTGGACTGGCAACAAACACAAAAAAATCTATAATTTATTGTGTATTTTGATAGCCTAACATATTTCTACTTTAACATATTTCTCATAATCATAGACTATATGCACATATATAATTTCATTTTAAATACTCAAATTTAACATGACTGTTTCAATTTGTCTAATAATGATTACCCACCTTCTTGAATGTTGTACAGTATAATTTATTTGACACTCACATATATCTCTAATCCCTTCTTCCTCCTTTCCCATCCCCCATCAAGTGTAATGCCATCAACTCCTTAAATGATGAGCAGTAGAAATATTCTATAGAGATACCTAGCCATCTCCCCAAATATATAAGTTGAATGCTAAGTTGAAAATAATGTAAAGTATCTGCATTCCTAGTTTGGTGTTCTCAAAAGTAGCCCTTCCTGACAGCTGGCAAGAGTACCTGCTCTGACAGTCTGACCCTTACACTCCAATTAAATATGAAAACAGATTTGAATCTCTTTCACCAGGCAAGGATAGTATAACTTGACTGCCACGCAGAGCTCCTTAAATCAGCCTGCCAAGAAAATATGATTGTAGTACAGATTTTAACATTCAGAAATATTCACTCCCCTCTCACTTATACAGATTTTGAGGGTCAAAGCTATGCATTTTTATCAGATATTTTATCATCTTTCAACCTTCGTGAAGATCAATGTATTAGAATAGAGGAAGAACTTTTTCTCCTTTACTGCTGAAGTGATTTGGTACAAGGGAAACACTAATGAGGATTTTTTTTTTATTACTTACTAAAATTTTCCACTGGGCAAAATGAGAAAGTTTTATTTTTAAAAAAGATGGATGCAATATTTAAATTCCATAATACTTTTGGAAACTAAGCATCTGTTAAAAATAGATGAGTATTTAGAAAAGGGATAAAAGTGTGGAGTGTCGCATTTTCTTAGAAACATGATGCTTCCAAGAAGAGTTGCAGCATGTTTCAGCAAAAATTTAAACCCTAAGAACCCTGATTTATAAATCTAAGCATAGAGAGAAACTTTCAAAAGGAGATTTTTTTAATTTATTTTAAATGTAATATAGTTCTTATAATTCCTAAAAATGATGAGTTTATAGTATTTTTCTGTCACATAATGGTTGCAGCAACCTAATCACTCCTTCTCTTATTAGTGTCATTCTATTGGGTATCTTACAAGTCATTCTGGCCTTGACTCCCATGGATTGATTGAATCACGTTTTTTGTTTGTTTTGTTTTTTCCAGTTAGATCACAAATTCCATCCTTTAACGAAGTGAACTACTAAAACCTTTAGGACTTTCTCTCCAAACAAAAAATCCTAAATAAAGAAATCCAAGTTTAACACAGTTCATCTATCTTCCCCATTTTATCATCAACATGAGCATTCACTGTACTAAATGCAAGATGTCTCTCTTTTCCTTGGATTTTAAAAGTTAATCTTTCCTTTCTAAGAGATACTTAGGAGAGAGAGGGTGAGATCATTTTAGATCTCACGAAAGAGAAAGACTGACAGCTGAAGTCAGGCAGAAAGCAGGCAGCTCTGGGAAAGCATTGCTGACAACCACACACTAATGCACTACAACGCTGACATGAAACTTCCTCTAGATTCCAGAAAAAAAAAAAAAAAAAACATTTGGAAAGAGCCTGTCAATAATGTAAAACTAGGCCAAATGGTGCTGGTTGTGGGCTGCTAGCAAAAGTCTACCCAAGACTAATTAGAAATGATCGAGACCATGTTTCAAATGAAAAATATGAGCATAGCCATCCTCAAATGAAAGGAGATTTTCTGCAAATTAAGATGTCATTTTTTAACAGTATATTGGGTTTAACATCTCAGGTATTTTTCTGCAAGTAAATTTTTTTTTCCCTCTCGAATTCCCAGGGCTCTGCTTTAAGTTTAGTTTTGTTTACCAGAAAGACATGAGAACAAGTTTAATGCTATGAAAGATGTTTACTAAGAGCAATACTATGACAAGCAGACCTGAAAACATAGCAACTTGCACATCACATAAAACTTTCCAACCAATATTGGCTTTAAAATCACCAGTGAACTAAAACACAAAACAAAAAGCAAAAATAAAACCAAGGGTACAAATGAAAACCACCGTGTCAAAAGCAAAATCAAATAAATCATCTTCTTTGTGCTTAAATAATAGGTGAAGCTGATGGTAACCATAACTGCTGTTTTTGATGCCTTGAACTGCTTCAAGAAACTTGACCTTGAGTTTATTTCTCTGGAGTATAACATTAAGTCCATGTGAAGTCCTTTTCCCTGAGCAAATTTGTTGTCAGAGGGGGAAAAACAACTAAAAATTGATCCTATAGAATTTCATAAATGACAAGACTGGAAAACAACCTTTCTGAGTGTATTTTCTTCTACTGAGTACACACAAACACATACACATTTGTGTGTGTGTGAGAGAGAAAACAAAACAAAAAGTTGGACATTTGTCCTTCTTCTCTTCAGGTAAACTACTTAAGCTATGAAATTAATAAATCATATAAATTAAATAGGAAAAAGTGAATAGGTAGAATATTTTTAAACATGGCATTACTTAAATATTGTAAGAAATCCTTCTGGTCTAATTAGCAGGTCCTTAGAATATTTTCCCTAATACGTAAATTTAAAGCACGTGTAAATGATGCTTCAGGATAGTCCTTGAGAATTTTCCAAAATTAGTTTTTTTTTTAATATTCTTCCCTCAGCTTTTGTTTATGTAATTAATGTGTACTCCATTTAGGTATATTAAGCAGAGTAAATATCATCCCGTCATTCTCTGGAATATGGCAAGTTCCTAATCAGAGAAATTGAAATAAATGTCTTTCGTGTAGAAAAATTTGGTGGCCTATGCAACTATTATAGGATTATTGAGTAATGCTACTAACTTCCTAGAGATGGCAAGATTTTCCTGTTTTTGCTCTTGCCTCTATCTGTCCCCTACTCCCCCATCAATAATACACAATGCAGCCAAAGTGATCTAAAAATAACAAAACAAAACCCCTATTTTTAATCACCCCATTGCTTAAAGTCTTTCAGTGGCTATCCATCTCCAAAAGAAAAGATTCAGATCCTTTAAATGCCTTAAAAATCCTTTGTGATCTTTGTTAGCCCTTCATGATCACTACCTTGCTTTGCTTCTCTAGCCCCTCTCTTTCCCCACTCCCTCATCTCACACTCTACTCTCCAATTGCACTCAAATTTTCTCAGTGCCTATAAATCTATTATACTCTGTCTTGTGTACCTACTTTTTCCCCCAGCCTGTATAACTCTTTCCTCCCCCAACCCTGATCTGCTTTCTTTTATTCATCTAACTCCAGTATTCCATAAGGTCCAAGTGTAGACATCATTTTCTCTAGAAAGCCTTACCTGACTCTCCCCTATCATCACATCTGTAACATTTCATAGCATCCTTTATTATGTGCCATTGTCACCCACTAGATGATAAGAACTATCATGATCTTATGCTATATATCCAACTCCTTAAACTAACAACAGAGTGTCTATTATGCTCAGACTCATTTCTAAGCTCTGAGAAAATAGCAAAGAAACAAGCAAAGCCTCTGCCTCAGGGAAATTAATTTCTATACACACAACAAATATTTGTTGGCAAGGAACAGTAACAGAAAACAAGACAAAAGAGAACAAAAGAAAACAAAAAGCAGGTTGTGAAGAGTATACAGAGTGAAAGAACCACAGGATATTCAAGGTAAAACGTAAAGGGCTCATAAAAGTTTAAGGTGATCTCCTCAAAGACCCCATCAACAACTAGGTAGGCTCTCTTCCATGTAAAACTTTCCCATTGGTTTGTGATAACATTTGAAGGTGTAAAGATAGTTCCTTGCTAAGGTCTGTTGTTGTACTTCAGTCACTAAGTCATGTCCCACTCTGCAACCCCATGGGCTGCAGCACACCAAGCTTCCCTGTCGTCACTATCTCCTTGAGTTTGCTCAAACTCATGTCCATTGAGTCAGTGATACATCCAATCATCTCATCTTCTGTTGCCCCCTTCTCCTCCTGCCTTCAATCTTTCCCAGCATCAAGGTCTTGGAAAATAGTGGAGTGGAAAAATAGCTCCAGAAATATTGAAAATGCTGGGCTAAAGCAGTGGAGTGGAAAAATAGCTCCAGAAATATTGAAAATGCTGGGCTAAAGCAGAAACAACATTCAGTTGTGAATGTGTATGGTAGTAAAATAAAGTCCGATGCTGTAAAGAATAATATTGCATAGGAACCTGGAATGTTAGGTCCATTAATTAAGGTAAATTGAAGGTGACAAGCAGGAGATGGTAAGAGTGAACATCGACATTTTAGGTATCAGTGAACTAAAATGGACCAGAACGGTGAATTTAATTCAGATGACCATATATCTACTACTGTGGGCAAGAATCCCTTAGAAGAAATGAAGTAGCCCTCACAGTCAACAAAAGAGTCTGAAATGTAGTACTTGAATGCAATCTCAAAAATGACAGAATGATCTCAGTTCATTTTCAAGGCAAACCATTCAATATCACAGTAATCCAAGTCTATACTCCAACCACTAATGCTGAAGAAGCTGAAGTCTAACATTTCTATGATGACCTTCTAAAACTAACACCAATAAAAGATGTCCTTTTCATCATAGGTGACTGAAATGCAAAAGTAGGAAGTCAGGAGATACCTGGAGTACCAGACAAGTTTGGCCTTGGAGTACAAAATGAAGCAGGATAAAGGCTAACAGAGTTTTTCCAAGAGAACACACTGGTCATAGCAAACGCCCTTTTCCAACAACATAAGAAAAGAGTCTACACATGGACATCACCAGATGGTCTATACCAAAATCAGATTGATCATATTCTCTGCAGCCAAAGATGGAGAAGCTCTATACAGTCAGCAAAAACAAGACCAGGAGCTGACTGTGGCTCAGGTCATGGACTCCTTATTGCAAAATTCAGGCTTAAATTGAAGAATGTAGGGAAAACTCTAGCTCAGGTCTGACCTAAATCAAATCCCTTATGATTATACAGTGGAAGTGACAAATAGATTCAAGGGATTAGATCTGGTAGACAGAGTGTCTGAAACCTAAAGACAGAGGTTCATAACATTGTACAGAAGGTGTTGACCAAAACCATCCCAAAGAAAATGAAATGCAAGAAGGCAAAATGGTGATCTGCGGAGGCCTCACAAATAGCTGAGAAAGGGAGAAAAGTGAAAGGCAAAGGAGAAAGGGAAAGATATATCCAAACTGAATGTAGAGTTCCAGAAAGTAGCAAGGAGAGATAAGAAGGCCTTCTTAAGTGAAGAGTGCTTCATTCTACATGTAGCAGATATATCCGGATTCTGTGGTTATGCCACTCAGCATTCCATCAGTGTCCTCCAGAGCCATCTGCTGTCCATAATGAACTGGACTTCAGAACCCAAACTGTGTACTTAACCTGAGCAAAATAAGCTTCCAGCTTATTTTAAAAGCATTGCTTTTCCAAAATGTATTCTCTGGGAAAATCTGCTATAAAACAGTGAATATTTTATGCAACTAAAATTAGATCTTTCAGCCTGCTTGGTATGATGCATGATTGCACACACTTATCACAAGTGATTCTGCCAAAATTAAAAGTAATTTTATTTTTTTATTAGACATCTAGTGCAAAAGGTCAAAAAGGACATTTAAGATCCCTGTCATCCCTTATACTTAATTTTTATTCATTTATTTTTAATTGGAAGATAATTGCTTTACAATGTTGCATTGGTTGCTGCCATACATCAACATGAATCATTCATAAGTATACATATGTTCCCTCTTTCTTGAACCTCCCACACCATCTCACCCCTCTAGGTTGTCACACAGCCTTACACTTAAAAAAAATTTTGCAACTTATTTACAGCACCTTTTTACCATATGATGTAGATCTTTAAGCCACAACAATATTAGGTTGAAAGCAAACAAATCAAAGTTGTGTATAATTTTTATACAAAAATCATGAGAAATGCATCCTAAATTGTAAAATTCTGTTTTCTAGGAATACATTTCAAATTATAGTCACATTATGAAGCCCTATTGCTTGCCACTTTAAATGTCCAACCAGGACTTCATTGACATGGCTATTGATGTTTCCAACTTCTTGGCCACTGGTTTCCTCGTTAGACTCTTATGGGCAGCAATTTTAGGCAACTTGCAATTCCCTGAACATATTATGCTGTTCCATCCTCAGTGCTGTGAAATTCACTGTTTGCTCTGAAAGGAGGCCCTGGCCTATTTGTCTTACTCATAAAACTCCTACTTTTCTTTTAACTCTGCCTAAAACACTACCTTTATTATGACATGTTCTGCTTCTCCCCATAGCCATTCCAAACAGATGACCTTCCTCTTTTGCTGCCAAGTGAATCTTGTACAGAATTCTGTTAGAGCCCTTACCCTCTGTGCTGCCATTATTTGTTTATGTCGATGTCTTGCCTCTTGTAGCATGATCTCCCTGAGGACAAGGAGGATGTCTTTGTGACTCAAGCCTTGCATGTGAGATATGTTTTTAAAAAGTGTTTGATCCAAAAAAGAATAAGAGAGAATTCCCTGGTGGTCCAGTGGTTAGGACTGTGGGCTTTCACTGCCTAGGGCCTGGGTTCAATCCCTGGTAGGGGAACAAAGATACCACAAGTTGTGCCAAAAAGAAAAAAAAAGGATACAAGAATGAATGAATGTATGCCACCCCCAGCACCTCTCTGGGTGATGTCCTTTATAAAATTTAGAGTGGGAAGTTTTCCTTATTTTCTTTATCATTAACCAAGTTCATAATGATGACTCAGAAGGAATTAAGAATGGAAATGTGAATTCTACTTATAAGTATGGTTCTGAGACTGTGCTTTTCATTTTATATCATTTGCCTAATTCATCCCTTCTGGTCATCCCCTCCGCAAATAATCATTAAATTCCTATTATAATCATAGCACCACACTAAATACTGTAAAGTAGATTACAAAGAAGAATAAAGGCTCTTCCAAGATTTTCATAACCTTTCTAAGGAGACAATTCATCCATGTTTTAAAAAGCCAAATAGTAGTACCTAAAAGGTATGTATTGCCAAGTGCCAAATTAAAGAGGCAGATAATGGCTGTTATAGGCAAGCAGAAGAGGAGCCATCACTTTAGTCATGAACAAAATAGCACCTGAGGAAAAACTGACAAGACAGATACCATGTTGGAATAATGGAATAAACAAAGGTTTGTGTAAATTTTCTCTACTAAGAATCTGAGTATATAAAAAACCATTCTCTGTATTTTAATCATTTAATCCCAACTTTAAAACTGATTGAGAATACTAGCATTTTAATCATTCTCTCAGCCAAAGTCTGCCTTTAAAATAGAATTTATTTGTAGCAAACATTGTTTTGGTATTTTCAGTACCAGGTACTTCCAGGCTTTTCTCAAGTCCTTCCCAGCCTTTGGGTGTGAGCCCCTCAGCCTTGTCCCTCTCTCAGAACAATTCTCTGTCAGTCTTTCAGAAGACTGCCCTCTCCTCTGTTGAGTTTTCATTGGTCTGAGTAGCTGGTCCCAAACAGACTGTCTCTAAAGGTGTCATTATGTCATCTTGTCTCTCCTCCTCAGGTTGTGCTCAGAAATAGACTTTCCCACAATGGGTAATCTGAGGTCGGTGTTCTGCTCTGAACTAATACAACATAACACTGTGCGCAGCAGCTGCAAGAGAAGACCAGCTTCTCAGATGTGCTCAGTCAGAGCGCTGTGGGTCTGTCAGGAAGAGTCTGCTTTAACGTGTAAAGTGCCTGTGGGCATAACAGTGACACAGGGAGCAACTGAGCTTGGCACTAATCCTTTCTGCTACATTTTTTGAAACAGAAGTGGAGGTGGTCTCTTCTGTTTTAACTCACTGGGGTACTATGTGTATTAACAAATCAGAGAGTGTTAAACTTCACATGAACTGCAAGATCACACAGTCTAACCCCTCACTTTACAGAGAATGTGCAACTTACCCAAGATCACACAACCAATCAGGGGGAAAAAAAAGAAAAAGAGGGACTAGAAGCCAGGGGTTTTGCGTCACCGTTGCTCTCTCACTCCATATCATGTACTTTCTCTCCAAAGTAGGCACCCCTGGGTTCATGAGAATCCCCATTGGGTGTGCCCCAGAGTCCTGTACACTTTCTCCATCCTTTCTGAATATTTGTTGCCAAAACAGGGTTTACAAATAATACTAGTATAAATACAGACATACCTCATTTTATGCAATCTCTTTTCCTAAAGACAGGATCTGAATTTTTCCCCCCAAATAAATAGCATCCAGCTGTGGATGGAGATGGATACTGTAAGTATTAATCACTGTTTTTTATTATTATCATTCTCACAGGACAACTTGATAAGAAAGCAAAGTATTCACTCTTTAGCGGTATACATCAGTTTCAGGCTATTCAGATAAAAATGCTTTAACATGCTCAAGTTTTATATGCATATTATCACTTTATATATTATATTAGTGTTTAATATATTAAATGTCTCAATATTAATGACGCAAAATAATTAATCCTTTATTCCCCTTTATGATTTATATGGTACATTAAAAAAAAAAAAACTATTACTTCTGTGATAATTTCCATAGGTCTTTGCCATAAAAATTATAGATTAAAACTTTAAGTAAACTTCATTAAAGTCTACTGGGGAAAAATTAGACAAGTAGGTAGTCTTTGGAAGAACTGGATTAAAATGAAAAGAGAGAGAGAAGTGACATAATGAATAGTGTTACTGTCCAGAGAAGAGTAGGCATAGGATTTTTAAAATATTTATTTATTTATTTTGGCTGTGCCAGTTCTTACTTGCAGCAGGAAGGATCTTCTGTCTTTGCTGTGGCATATGGGATCTTCTTAGTTGCGGCATGTAGGATCTAGTTCCCTGACCAGGGATGGAACCCAGGCACCCTGCATTGGAAACAGGGAGTCTTAGCCATGCTTTACTACCAGGAAGTCCCAGGAGTAGTATTTTTAACTTTATTAGAATCAGCTGACCCATACCTTTGCAGAAGACACTCAAAAACAGTTTTAGCTCAGTCTCTGTGGGGTTTCTGGGTCCTGATGCGCACAAGATTCATTTGAGCCCTCTGAGCATCCCTGGCAGGTAAGGGGTTTGATTCTAAATGCGATTTTACCCCTCCTACCCTCTTGCTGGGGCTTCTCCTTTGCCTTTGGATGTGGGGTATCTTTTTTTGGTGGGATCCAGCATTCTCCAGTTCAGCAGTGAGTTGTAGTTTTGGAGTTATCGTAGGAGAAGATGAATATATGTCCTTCTACTCTACCATCTGTTGCCACAAAACAATTCAACAACTTCTGAACGTCTTGCTACAAGGCTTACTTCCTCTATTTTTTTGTTATTGTTGTTCTTCTTTGTCTTCACCAGACCAGCAGGGACAGCTCTCTGGAGAGACTCGTCTCTCAGCAGACTCTCTCCCATAGATTGACGGCAATCAAAGGCATTGGAATACTTTCTCCCCTGGAAATTCTGAAACACCAGCCATGCTTCCAAATACAAAGCCTGTGTATAGGATTGTTGGTGATTTGGGGGATGATTTTAGTCTTGAATAGGGTGGACTTGTGATTTTACAACAGCTTGTGTGGCATTCTCATGCACAGAAGAACTATACAAAAAAGATCTTCATGACCCAGATAACGACAATGATGTGGTCACTCACCTAGAGCCAGACATACTGGAATGTGAAGTCAAGTCAGCCTTAGGAAGCATCACTACCAACAAAGTTAGTGGAGGTAATGGAATTCCAGTTGAGCTATTTCAAATCCTAAAAGATGATGCTGTGAAAGTGCTGCACTCGATATACCAGCAAATCTGGAAAACTCAGCAGTGGCCACAGGACTGGAAAAGATCAATTTTCATTCCAATCCCAAAGAAAGGCAATGCCAAAGAATGCTCAAACTACCACACAATTGTACTCATCTCACATGCTAGCCAAGTAATGCTTAAAATTCTCCAAGCAAGGCTTCAACAATACGTGAACCATGAACTTCCAGATGTTTAAGCTGGATTTAGAAAAGGCAGAGGAACCAGAGATCAAATTGTCAACATCTGTTGGATCATGGAAAAAGCAAGAGAGTTCCAGAAAAACATCTACTTCTGCTTTACTGACTACGCCAAAGCCTTTGACTATGTGGATCACAACAAACTGTGGAAAATTCTGAAAGAGATGGGAATACTAGACCACCTGACCTGCCTCCTGAGAAATTTGTATGCAGATCAAGAAGCAGCAGTTAGATCTGTACATGGAACAACAGACTGGTTCCATATCAGAAAAGGAGTATATTAAGGCTGTATATTGTCACCCTGCTTATTTAACTTATAGAGTACATCATGTGAAATACTGGGCTGGATGAAGCACAAGCTGGAATCAAGATTTCTGGGAGAAATATCAATAACCTCAGATATGCAGATGACACCACCCTTATGGCAGAAAGTGAAGAAGAACTAAAGAGCCTCTTAATGAAAGTGAAAGAGGAGAGCGAAAAAGTTGGCTTAAAGCTCAACATTCAGAACACTAAGATCATGGCATCTGGTTCCATCACTTCATGGCAAATAGATGGAGAAACAATGGAAACAGTGAGAGACTTTATTTTGGGGGGGCTCCAAAATCACTGCAGATGGTGACTGCAGCCATGAAATTAAAAGACGCTTGCTGCTTGGAAGAAAAGCTATGACCAACCTACACAGCATATTACAAAGCAGAGACATTACTTTGCCAACAAAGGTCTGTCTAGTCAAGGCTATTGTTTTTCCAGTAGTAATGTATAGATATGAGAGTTGGACTATAAAGAAAGCTGAGTGCTGAAGAATTGATGCTTTTGAACTGTGGTGTTGGAGAAGATTGAGAGTCCCTTGGACTGCAAGGAGATCCAACCAATCCATCCTAAAGGAGATCAGTCCTGAATATTCATTGGAAGGACTGATGCTGAAGCGAAACTTCAATACTTTGGCCATCTGATGCAAAGAACTGACTAATTTGAAAAGACCCTGATGCTAGGAAAGATTGAAGGTGGGAGGAGAAGGGGACAACAGAGATGAGATGGTTGGATGGCATCACCAACTCAATGGACATGAGTTTGAGTAAGCTCCAGGAGTTAGTGATAGACAGGGAAGTCTGACGTGCTGCAGTCCATGGGGTCACAAAGAGTCAGAAACAACTGAGCGACTGAACTGAACTGAGAATGAGCTGTCCTCTTGGGACCTTACCATACAGTGTATTTGTAAAATCAAAATGAATGATAACTTTTTAATTGTCTTTACCGTCAGTGGTTATCTATACTCAGATACAATGACAATTCTCCTAATAATGCATGTGATTAATTCTTGCACATGATAGTAACAGTGTGTCCTACTTTATCTACCTTATAGAATGGAGTAAAAAATCTAATTTAACAGATGTTCCCTAGAATAGTGTTATTCACTTAATGATATAGCAACTATATTCTCATTGAAAGAGAGTACTGAGAAATAGAGGGCAATGAATTATTTTAGGGAGCAATTTAAGAGACAGCAGGTAAAGGATTCTAATTCTTGAGGGTTTGAATAGCCCTGTAAGCATTGTTGCATTAAAGGAACAAAACAAATTAGCATTCACCGAACTGTTTATTCATTTAGACAGTGAATAAAATGTGGTGCTGTTTTAAGTAGATGGAGTGAGGAGAGAAGAATCAGAAAGTCTTTCTATAGTTAAGAATTTTTTTAAGTGAAAACAAAGCTGATGGGTTAGCTATCTGTTTATTTGAAGTCATTTTTCACCTGTCCCTACTCCTCATGAAAGACATTGTGTTAAGTAAATTTCAGCAGTCAATAGTTGTTTCATAATCAGAACAGGGAGACTGAGTTAAAGTTAGAGCAGAGTCGGGGAAATAGCAATGCATACAGGAGCCAGAAGGACAAAGGAAATAGGTCAAGTGTGTCTGATGAAAGACGGTGAAACAGTAGAGTGGATTGGGGGTGCTCAGCAGAATCCATGGCCTGTCTAAAGGCATTTAGATTCACTTAAAAAAAAAAAAAAAAACATATTCATGGAAAACCTAATTGCAGGCCTGTTTCTATACAAGGTCAAACAGTTGGTGAGTTCTAGATTCTTAAAACCCATGAGCCTGAGACCTCAGTGGATACCCACAGAGAAACAAGAACATCTGTTAAGAAGTCTTTGTTTAATATCGTATATTAGCAAACATTTATGGAATCTAAGAAAACGGTACCAATGAACCTATTTGCATGGCGGGAATAGAGACACAGACATAGAGAACAGACTTTGGACATAGCAGGGGAAGGAGAGGTTGGGACAAATTGAGAAAATAGTGGTGAAACATACACATTACCATATATAAAGCAGATAGGTAATGGGAAGTTGCTAGATAACACAGGGAGCTCAATGCGGTACTCTGTGACCTAGAGGGGTGGGATGAGGTAGGGTGGAGGAGAGGTTCAAGATGGAGGGGACATATGTATATATATATAGCTAATTCATATTGTTGTATGGGAGAAGCCAACACAAAATTGTAAAGCAATAATCACCCAATTAAAAATAAGTTAAATTTTTAAAAAATCTTTGTTTTATATAAAAATTTTAAAATGGTTTATTTCATCTACTTTTGGCCTAAAACAGTGCTCATTACCATATATTTCTACAGTAATTATTATCCTATAAAAATTGGTTATTATTAATCAATGACTTACATTTTTAAAATATTATGCCAAAAAGAGTCTTTTGCTTATAGCTAAAGTATCTCAGTCTGACATTTGTGAATCCTGTGATACTTATGCAAAGTCTCGTGTGGCTGTATCTACATGCACGTTTTTTAGGGAAAAGGATTATAACTCATCCAGTGGGTCACAACCCTACAGGGAGAAGACAGACACCCAGAAAAAGGAAAGAAATCCACAATCATTATCAGGTAGGTCCATCTGTAGGCAGAAATCTGACTGCCAACATTCAGTCATAGATAATGTTCTTTGATGACAGAATTCTACCCATGAAAGAATAAGAGGAATAAGACATGTCTTTAGTCTTGGAAGGGCACTAGTGGGGCAACAGCAGGAACGTAGACATAGAACCAAACTCACTGGACAAAGATACACAGATTTCCTCAAAGTGGACATGACAAGGTCTAAATTATAAGAACTGAGTCAGAGCCTGTCCATCAATAGAATTGGTGCCTCTGGTTTGAGAAGATCACCCTGGGTACTGTAGTGGGTGAGCTCAGTGACCTCAGATGAGTAACTGGGATGCTAGTCTGCACTGGAAGCCAAACAGATCCAAAATAAGACAAATTTTAAATACATAAATTATGGAGACAGATAACATTTGCTGATTGCCTATCATGTGTTGACAGCTGAGAGATGCTCATGTGTACTATCTCATCTAATTCCCTTAATAAATGATACCTAGAAGCCAAAACTGGACAAGTTTTCTCCTTTACAAAAGAATTCACAACATTGCGGTCCTCGGTATTTTTTCAAGGAAGGACAGATACTAAACCCATATTTTAGAAGAGCATAAAACTTCACAAAATACCAAAGTTTCCCAAGATCAATAAATTTCAATGGAGGAAAGAGCATACCCCTCTGAGAGGGAGTGGGGATGTCATTTTAAAAGACTTGCAACAGATAATATTTGTGTACCATAATATTTTAATTTGTTGATTTGGGGATACAAATGACAAAGAGATGCTCAGAGATGGGTTTATCTCTCAAAATCAGTAATTCTCTAGAGAAAGAATATCCCCTTAGTGAGAGTTGTTTATATAACTCTCTGTTGTGACATCTCTCTGTGATTCGCTACAACTTCTCAGGACAACGTAACAGATTAAGGCAGAAAGTCCAAAATGCTGATTTCCCACCAGTGCTCTCCAAACCAGACAATTCTGCTACAGATAATCCCACTGACAAGAAATTGTAAAGTGATCTTTCAGGAAACACATTAATGCCCTCTTCAGTAAGTTTCCTTATAATGAGTTTTCTAAATAACTAATGGTTACTCATTAACAGTGTTTTAACCTATTAAGATAAATAACTAATGGTTACTCATTTTCAGTATTTTAACCTATAAAGATTTAAAAATAAAGGGAAAAAAGGCAATGTATCTAGCCTATGCTTTCCTAAAATGTATTCATCATGCTTTTACTTTCTTAAAAAGTGGTTATTTTAACTCTTCCTTACCACTCGAGAAGATCACTGTGACCATTGACCTGAGAAATATCAGAGTGTCCTTGTCTTCTTTGCTATCTGTCATCAGCCTCTCTGTTCACACAGTTTATGTATCAACTCATATGGCCTATCTCCTTACAATTTATTCTGAGCTGAGACACTGTAGGCAAATATTAAAATCATCATATTTTACTGTTTTATGATCATTAAATCAAGTCCCCTCATTTTGCATATCAAAAATAAAAGACTCAGAGTTAAGACTTGCCCATGGTCACACAATGGGTTATGGTAGAGCTGAATCTCACTTAGAATCTGCAGTTCATATGGAAAAACATTAGTCAAAATTGTCATTAAAAATTCCTTAAACTAATCTTTTAAGCATGGTATCTATGTTTTCTGTACTATAATTTTTATACTCCTTGGAGTTTGGGTACTACAGAGACAGATTGAGGAAATAAGAAAAGGAAAGTCTGCAGGCAAATTGGTGTCTATTCAAGTCATTTGCTCTTAAGATAACCATCAAATCCAGTGAATGAGAAATGAGAGATTTTTATTGTTCTTCTTTCTCAATGGAATTTTTCCATTTGGTTTTAGTATTAAGCCTCTATAACATTATGTTACTATATTTCAATTGATTGTTCTCTCTGCTGAAGATTAGAGGATTAGGTTTTAAAACTCAGATGTGAGTTAAATACAACTATAATATCAATGCAACTCATGAAGGGTGTAGAGTGTACAGATACACAGGGGTCCTGGTGCCACCTTTAGCACTTTTTCCTGCTACAGTCCCTCTGCCTAATTATTACAAACCAAGCTCTGGATATGACTTAAAAACAGGAAAAAAGGTTTGCCAACAAACTTTTCAGTAGTGATATGCGGTTTGTTTACTTCCTGTTTCTCCTTTGTTCTCTAGTGATTAAGTTTGCTGCAAAAGGGAGGTATGAGTAAATGAGAACGCTTTTGAGCTACATTCAGTCATTTTGATTAGCATCTTTGGTAACTTCTTTTTTTCTCATAAACAGATGGCAAAGCAGCATGCACTGTTCCAATGATTGTGATTTCAAGTCTAAAGTGCTATTTGTTTATTCTTGAAACCTGAAACAAACATCTGGTGGTTAATGCCTTGAGAAAAAAAGCACCTTAGTGCATTACCTCTGTCTATGATTCAAGATCATGGGCAAAAATATTATAAGTAGATGAGATTAAGCCACAGGAGTTTGTTGGTCCATTCAATTTAAAAAAAACATTTTTTAAGAACTAAGCTTCATTTCCTCTGAAGTGGAAAAGGCAGTAGAGACAGTGCAATAATCTTAAGGACCTCTTCCTTTCTGCCTCATCTTGTACTTTATATAAAGAGTATATCTAGTATAGATCCTCTAATTAGAAAAAGAAAGATTTGAATATTTTCTTATCACCATCCCATATATGCTCAGAATTATTGACAAACTGACAGTGCAGTTTGTGTATACTCTCAGGTTCATGTTACCATGCATTTTTTTGTTAACGAAAATGGTATCTCCTACATTAAAACTTCTTTGTCAATCTTTTTAATACTTCATATTTTAAGGTTTATTCTAGCTCACCCTTTCTATTGCAGTATGACACCTGGAATAAAATTTGAAATGAAGATGTACTATCCTTTGCATTGTTGCTCATCTTAGGGGAAAAATTGGTATTTTAAATATATTAGTATATTTAGTATATCAGTATATTTTTTCAGTGTATTTGTCTGTTAAGGCTACCATAGCAAATACCACAGGCTGGGCGGCTCAAATAATAGAAATTAATTTTTCATAGTTATGGAGGTTGGACATCCAAATTCTAGGTATTGGCAGTTTTGGCTTCTCCTGATCCTGGGTGTTCATTGGAAGATCTGATGTTGAAGCTGAAACTCCAATACTTTGGCCACCTCATGCGAAGGGTTGACTCATTGGAAAAGACCCTAATGCTGGGTAGGATTGGGGGCAGGAGGAGAAGGGGACGACAGAGGATGAGATGGTTGGATGGCATCACCGACTCGATGGACATGGGTTTGGGTAGACTCTGAGAGTTGGTGATGGACAGGGAGGCCTGGTGTGCTGCGATTCATGGGGTCGCAAAGAGTCGGACACGACTGAGCGACTGAACTGAACTGAGACCTCTCTCCTTGGCTTGCAGGTGCTCAGCTTCTTGCTGTGTCCTCACACGGCCTATCCCCTATGCCTGCACACCTCTGGTGTATCTTCCTCTTGTAATAAGGACACCAGCCATGTTGGATTAGGGCCCACCTTCCTGATCTCAGAGGCCCTAGCTCCAGATTACAGTCACACTGAGGGTTAGTGCTTCCACATATGAATTCTGGAGGAACACAGTTCAGTCCATAATATGTAGCAATGCTTATTATTCAAATATTCTGTAGTATCTTCCCCTTGAGGAAAAAAATAAAATCTTAGGAAGGAAAGTGCTAAAATTATCATTTATATGTGTTATCAAGTTATAAGAAGTATAAATTTATATGTGACTCCTTTATATGAGATGTCATTTATAAGTGAAAGCACATAAAATAACCCTTAACTCCATTTTTCAGCCTGTCTCAATAGAACTCACAAAGATTTAGTAAAGAAGCAACCCAGCAGACTAGCAAGTCACACTTCCCCATACTATTTGCCAGGAGAGACCAAGAAATAACCAGAAGCAGAAATTCTGGGTGAGGCTGCTGCTCATGCCTCTGTTCTGAAGTCACATCTACAGATTGTTAACTTATTCTCTGGGAAGTGTGGATTCTATATTTGAAAGCAACCTGAGCCTGACTTAAGTGGCTTCACAAAGCACAGCCACAAGCCTGAGGAGCTTCAGCCACAGCACAATAAAACAAAGGCTGCCGCAGTGTTGGTACATGAATACAAGTTGGAGTAACCTTGTCCCTTCCTGAGGTGTTCAGTTCAGTTCAGTCGCTCAGTCGTGTCCAACTCTTTGCGACCCCATGAACCGCAGCACACCAGGCCTCCCTGTCCATCACCTACTCCCAGAGTGCACCCAAACCCATGTCCATCGAGTCAATGATGCCATCCAACCATCTCATCCCCCGTCGTCCCCTTCTCCTCCTGCCCTCAATCTTTCCCAGCATCAGGGTCTTTTCAAATGAGTCAGCTCTTCGCATCAGGTGGCCAAAGTATTGGAGTTTCAGCTTCAACATCAATCCTTCCAATGTACACCCAGGACTGATCTCCTTTAGGATGGACTAGTTGGATCTCCTTGCAGTCCAAGGGACTCTCAAGAGTCTTCTCCAACATCACAGTTCAAACGCATCAATTATTCAGTGCTCAGCTTTCTTTATAGTCCAACTCTCACATCCGTACATGACTACTGGAAAAAACATAGCCTTGACTAGATGGACTTTTGTTGGCAAAGTAATGTCTCTGCTTTTTAATATGCTGTCTAGGTTGGTCATAACTTTCCTTCCAAGGAGTAAGCGTCTTTTAATTTCATTGCTGCAATCACCATCTGCAGTGATTTTGGAGCCCCCAAAAATAAAGTCTGACACTGTTTCCACTGTTTCCCCATCTATCTGCCATGAAGTGATGGGACCAGATGCCATGATCTTAGTTTTCTGAACGTTGAGCTTTAAGCCAACTTTTTAACTCTCCTCTTTCACTTTCATCAAGAGGCTCTTTAGTTCTTCTTCACTTTCTGCCATAAGGGTGGTGTCATCTGCTTATCAGAGGTTATTGATATTTCTCCCGGCAATCTTGATTCCAGCTTGTGCTTCCTCCAGTGTTTCTCATGATGTACTCTGTATATAAGTTAAATAAGCAGGGTGACAATATACAGCCTTGACATACTCCTTTTCCTATTTGGAACCAGTCTGTTGTTCCATGTCCAGTTCTAACTGTTGTTTCCTGACCTGCATACAGGTTTCTCAAGAGGCAGGTCAGGTGGTCTGGTATTCCCATCTCTTTCAGAATTTTCTACAGTTTACTGTTATCCATCCTAAGGTGTAGACCACCTAGTTTTTTCAGAACATCATGTTCTGTCAGATCATTTACAATGTTCCCATTTCTTAATTTTTTTAATTCCCTTTGGTTAAGGGTTGCCACATGTAGTGAATAAATGGTGGCTCACAAGGTAAAGAATATTCCTGCAATGCAGGAAACCTGGGTTCCATCACTGGGTAAGAAAGATCCCTTGGAGAAGGCAATGGCTACCCACTCCAGTATTCCTGTCTGGAGAATCCCCATGAACAGAGGAGCCTGGCAGGCTACAGTCAATGGGGTTGCAAAGAGTTAGACACAACTGAGCAACTAACACTAACAAAAATATAAGATGCCGAGTTAAATTTGAATCGCAGGTAAACAATGAACATGTGCATGCATGCTGTCACTTTAGTCGTGTCCAACTCTGTGATCCTATGGACTGTAGCCTACCAGGCTCCTCTGTCCATGGAATTCTCCAGGCAAGAATACTGGAGTAGGTTACCATATCCTCTTCCAGCTTCCTAGGAAGCCAGCCCAGGGATCAAACCGACCTCTCCTGTGGTTCCTGCATTGCAGGTAGATTCTTTACTGCTGAGCCACCAGGGAAGCCCAAACAATGGATATACATTTTAGTATAAATATGTCTCATGATATTTGGAACATAATTGTACAAAAGAAAAAATTCCTTCATGGGACATACTAATACTAAACAGAAGTATTTGTTATCTGAAATTCAAATTTAACTGTGGCTCCTCTATTTTGTCTGGCAACTCTACTTAACAAGAATGAATCCTCCTCTTGCGTCTTCCTTCCTGGACTCACCACCCTCTTAAACTTCTATCACAACTTTGTATATTTAATTTCCTGCTCTTAATTTGGCACTACCCCCAAGGGTGAAAACCCCATTTCAGGCTCCCTTGCATTATACTAATGTGATATATGGTTATAGATTGTTGTTGTTTCATTGTTGTCCAATTCATTTGAGACCCTATGGGCTACAGTCCGTGGGGTCTAAAGAGTCGGACACAACTGAGCGACTAAGCACAGCACAGCATGGACTGTAGCCCAGGCTCTGTCCATGGGATTCTCCAGGCAAGAATACTGGAGCGGGTTGCCATTTCCATCTCCATGGGATCTTCCTGACCCAGGGATGGAACTCAGGTCTCCTACACTGGCATTCAGAGTTAAAACATTAAAGTTAGTTTGGTCCACCTTTTCCCCCATGCTGAAATATTTACATCTTTATATCAATGCCACATAATACTTCTTTGATCACATTAGCTAATACTGTGTGCTTAATAACATGGGAAAGAATCTCTAAGCCTCTAAATCTCTAAACCCTGGGCTCAGTCAGCTTACCTGTAAAATAAAGGGACTGAATCAAGGTATTTTCCCCCAAGACTCCTTTAAACAGTTCCTTGCCACAGGTCTTTAAAATGCAGATTCTGTTAATGTTCTCATTTGCCTTGTAAAACCTAATTATTACTATTTCGGGTGACCTCTCTTCCCTTCAAGTAAGTAGTGTTTCAGTCAGTTCAGTTAAGTCACTCAGTCACGTCCAACTCTTTGCGACCCCGTGGACACCAGGCCTCACTGTCCATCACCAACTCCCGGAGCTTATTCAAACTCATGTCCATTGAGTCAGTGATGCCATCCAACCATCATATCCTCTGTCGTCCCCTTCTCCTCCTGCTCCCAATCCTTCCCAGCATCAGGGTCTTTTCCAATGGGTCAGTTCTTCGCATCAGGTGGCCAAAGTATTGGAGTTTCAGCTTCAGCATCAGTCCTTCCAATGAATATTCAGAACCGATTTCCTTTAGGATGGACTAGTTGGATACCCTTGCAGTCCGAGGGACTCACAAGAGTCTTCTCCAACACCACAGTTCAAAAGCATCAATTCTTCAGCACTCAGCTTTCTTTATAGTCCAACTCTCACATCCACACTGACTACTGGAAAAACCATAGCTTCGACTAGACAGACCTTTGTTGGCAAAGTAATGTCTCTGCTTTTTAATATGGTGTCTAGGTTGCTCATAGCTTTTCTTCCAAGCAGCAAGCATATTTTGATTTCATGGCTACAGTCACCATCTACAGTGATTTTGGAGCCCCCAAAAATAAAGTCTTTCACTGTTTCCATTGTTTCCCCATCTATTTGCCATGAAGTGATGGGACCAGATGCCATGATCTTAGTTTTCTGAATATTCAGTTTTAAGCAAACTTTTTCATTTTCATCTTTCACTTTCATCAAGAAGCTCTTTAATTCTTCTTCACTTTCTGCCATAATGGTGGTATCATCTGCATATCTGAGATTATTGATATTTCTTCTGGCAATCGATTCTAGCTTGTGCTTCATCTAGCCCAGCATTTCACATGATGTACTCTGCATATAAGTTGAATAAGTAGGGTGACAATATACATCCTTGATGTACTCCTTTCCCTATTTGGAACCAGTCTGTTGTTCCATGTACAAATCTAACTGCTGCTTCTTAACCTGCATACAGATTTCTCAGGAGGCAGGTCAGGTGGTCTGGTATTCCCATCTCTTGAAGAATTTTCCACAGTTTGTTGTGATCCACACAGTCAAAAGCTTTGGCGTAGTCAATAAAGCAGAAGTAGATGTTTTTCTGGAACTCTCTTGCTATTTTTTATGATCCAGCGGATGTTGACAGTTTAATCTCTGGTTCCTCTGCCTTTTCTAAATCCACCCTGAACATCTGGAAGTTCATGGTTCACATACTGTTGAAGCCTGGCTTGGAGAATTTTAAGCATTATTTTGCTAGCATGTGATGAGTGCAACTGTGCGGTAGTTTGAACATTCTTTGGCATTGCCTTTCTTTGAGATTGGAATGAAAACTGACCTTTTCCAGTCCTGTAGCCACTGCTGAGTTTTCCAAATTTGCTGGCATATTGGGTGCAGCACTTTCGCAGCATCATCTTTTAGGATTTGAAATAGCTCAACTAGAATTCCATCACCTCCACTAGCTTTGTTCATAGTGATGCTTCCTAAGGCCCACCTGACTTTGCATTCCAGTATGTCTGGCTTTAGGTGAGTGATCACACTATCGTGGTTATCTGGGTCATTAAGATCTTTTTTATGTAGTTCTTCTGTGTATTGTTGCCACCTCTTCTTCGTATCTTCTGCTTCTGTTACCATACCTTTTCTGTCCTTTATTGTGCCCATCTTTGCATGAAATGTTCCCTTGGCATCTCGAATTTTCTTGAAGAGACCCCTAGTCTTTCCCATTGTAATGTTTTTCTCTATTTCTTTGCACTGATCACTGAGGAAGGCTTTCTTATCTCTCCTTGCTAAGTAGTGTTTAGATTACTTAAATAAGTAGTGTTGCAATTACTCGATTAACGTCTTTCTCTTTAAAGTTGCTCGCCCTAAATTTCTCAAGGGCCAGAGAATCCACCCTTAATTTCCCTCCAGCCCACTCACCCGAATACCAGACTTTGAGCACAGCAGGTGACCAGATGATATGATCATGAAAGTGCTGATAATGATGAAACAATTCTGTCGGGGAGGGTTTTCTGACTATCATTCCTTTCTTGGAAATGGAAGACCTCTCCGCGGGGTCGCAGACCGCTCTCTGGGAGCCGCTTCTTGTTCTCTTCCGCCATCTAGTGGCGCCAGGCTTGCTCTCCTCACTCAACTTGCTGTTCAGAACTGCAAAGATTTCAAAGATTGCAAATCAAATGGATGAATTGTTTTATTCTTGTCATTACAGTAAAAAGGACTTATAACGTGTTTCGAGAGATAAAAATGTAATGTGTTGATAAAAAATCAGTATAACACAATAGAAGACTTTAATACCTGCACAGTATAGATTAAATTCATGTAATTTAGTCTCTTTAATATGTTCCAATGTTAACTTAAAGACAAAAGTACAAAAATATAAACTAGGCTAAGGAGTTCTGAGGAAAGATTATCTTTCTCACTGGCTTTTGTATAATATTCATTGATTTTTAAATTTCAAATGAAAGTGATCGAAGCAGATAAAAAAAAATGAAAGGAAAAGGAAATAAAGTTCTGATAAATGTTAAATTGTTTAGAAAGAGAAATCTCAGTTCTTTATTTAACCATTTGACTTCAATTAAGTTAGAACTTATTATCATTATTATTTATACATGCAATACAATGTTTAATGAATGTTGAATTCGGTTTTAATGTTCTATAATGTAGAACTTTCTTCAGATGGCATGATAGTGAGTTTAATTGTGTGATTCAGAAAAGTGAAAATAAATTTCTCTAATGAATGAAATAAAATACTTCTGAAGTGTGACTTATTTCCCATTAAAACTTTCATTTCTGACATTTTAACATTATTCTAGTTTTAGTTTTCTTTTTTTTTTTAAATGCCAATGCTATCATGCAGTGTTTAGGTTTTTCTAATAAAAAGCAGAGACATTACTTTGCCAACAAAGGTCCATCTAGTCAAGGGTATGGTTTTTCCAGTAGTCATGTATGGATGTGAGAGTTGGACTGTGAAGAAAGCTGAGCGCCAAATAATTGATGCTTTTGAACTGTGGTGTTGGAGAAGACTCCTGAGAGTCCCTTGGACTGCAAGGAGATCCAACTAGTCCATCCTAAAGGAGATCAGTCCTGGGTGATCATTGCAAGGACTGATGTTGAAGGTGAAACTCCAATACTTTGGCCACCTCATGAGAAGAGTTGACTCATTGGAAAAGACCCTGATGCTGGGAAGGATTGGGAGCAGGAGGAGAAGGGGATGACAGAGGATGAGATGGTTGGATGGCATCACTGACTCGATGGACATGGGTTTGGGTAAACTCTGGGAGTTGGTGATGGACAGGGAGGCCTGGCGTGCTGCTATTCATGGGGTGGCAAGGAGTCGGATACGACTGAGCGACTGAACTGAATAAAAATGTATTTAATTGCAGTGCCACTTCAACCTTTAATACACTTGTGACCCAACTGTAAAAATCTCCAATTTGTTTTTCAGGGTGGGAAAATTCCCATAAGGTGGACAGCCCCAGAAGCTATCGCCTACAGAAAATTCTCCTCGGCAAGTGATGCATGGAGCTATGGCATTGTCATGTGGGAGGTCATGTCCTATGGAGAGAGACCTTATTGGGAAATGTCTAACCAAGATGTAAGTGCCATCCATAGTTAAACCGCCACTTTGTGAGTGCAGACACACTATCATTGAAGAAGAAATACACCTTTTGTCCTCACTCAGATTAGCCCTTGTCTTCCTGAGAGTTGTCCAGGGTTTGTGGCTGAAGTTGAGTAGCCTTTCACTCTGAGCTGTGTTTGGTGTGGTAAGGGCCAGCTGATGGGCTTTGTCACGTAAGTACCTATCCATGTCTTACATCTAATACTTAACACACACATGTGGTTCTAAGGCAGCCTAACTGTGCTGTGCAACAGCCTTGCCCTACAAGTGTCAAAAAACAAAGAATAATGTTTACCTTTCATTTCTTCCTTAGGGCAATTTAATGTAGCACTGTAAAGAGCAAATTAATTTAGGCTACATATCATTTAGCAGAAAAATATTGAATGCTTTCAGGCAATGTGTTATCAATACATCATCTAATACTATGGTTCTTTGGAGATACATGACCCTTTTTGCAATCTATTTTATCTGTAAAAGTTACCTTGGTGGCTAATAATGTTATAGAATAGGATAATTAGCACACATTTGACCTCTATGGACTGTTGGAAGTGGTAGAGACTGTAGTCAAAATATGCTAGAATCCTGACAATGCAAGTGAATGTGCTGTCAGATCTGCAGATACATTTTCATAGCCCACTCCCTCAGCCCAGAATACAGATGCTGTCCACTCACCCACCTTCCTCGAAGTATCTAACAGTTTCTGAGACAGTGGCAATGGGAAGTCAACTCTGATGGGATTCTGAATGTTCACAGATAGAAACAAATACTGCGTGGGTATGGATTTTTAGAAAAATCCATAAACGTAGTCAACTCTTGTCACATCTCTTCTGTTTTTTCCATTCAAGTGCTTGAGCCTCACCTCCACACCTCATACTCATTATCCCATCCCAACCTCAAGCGGTCCAAATATCTTAAGGGTTTGTTCAGTGACAGAGAAAGGTTAATCTTTTTGAATGCTGGACACCAAGAAGACTGGGTTTTGGTTAGCTCACCATGAATTTTGTTTCTCCTTGACTTGGAGTGTTAATTCCAAAGCTGAGTGCCTGCTCTTGTGCCTACTGACTCTGGAGAATGCCAGGTCCAGAACCTACATGTAGCAGGTTCAAGATCATCAAACACTGTGCAACCATGCTCTTTAAAGCCCTTCATAAAAACACAAAGCCAAGTGGCTTAGTCCTGCAGGGCATTTTCCCCTAAGTACAGAGTGTGCCATGACCAACAAACTTTGATACACTACCAATATTTAAACTTTTTTAGATCCAGGCCATTTACTCTCCTTAAAGGAATTTCATTTGAAGGACCTTGTTGCTCTTTCCTGCCTCTGGGCCTTGTTTGGGGCAGCTTGTATCCAGCTCTGCTTCTTAAAATTGAATCCCAAGAGCAGAAATTCATCCCTTCACTCCCAGGAAGAACTCATCTTTTTTTAACCAGCTATCCAAGGTAACAGAAGCCCTGGATTCAGTCACCATAGTTCCTACTCTACTCTTAACCCAAGATAATGCTTGCCTGCTTGTCCTACTGTGACATGACTAAAATAGGCCATTCAAGCAAATCTCTAAAATAAAAAGTCCTCCTGCAGATGAATTAAAATCATCACTGCACAGAAGAGCCCTCAGTTCAAGTACCTTCCTTAACTGGTGTTCCGTATAGTCCTTGTCTTAACCTGTCAGGCTTAAAATAAAAATTTACCTAACTCAGAAGACTCCAAACTTTACTAATAATATACCCTTGCTGGTAAAAAGTTCTTGAGCATTCACAACTGACATATGTATTTATCTGCACATTATATACAAGTATTACTGTACTAATACATTCATTTTTTGTTTAAAAAGGAGTTTGTTGAGTATCTTCTCAGGAAGTAGAGATACAAGGGAAAACAAACTGGATTGAACTTTTATGAAACTGATGTTTAGGGAGGTGATATGATTTCCCTAGAATCACATAGTAAGTGCTTTGACAGTGATACTAAAAAACAATTCTAATAACCTTCTAGAAGTCATGGGCAAGGAGGAGGGAGGAGGAAATAGCTGCCTCTTTCATGGTGGTTTAGTTTACGTTCATAGGCCAGTAGTTTCTTGCCCTCGTTGAGTTTATATTCTAGCAAGAGGGAAACAGACTTTACACAAAGTAAATCAGTAAAATATGTAATATGTAACATGATCATTAGTGTTTTGGGAGAGAAAAGTGAGAAAGGATAAGAGATATTAGGAATTTGATTTTAAATATATAAATATATTGCCAAATACAGTTGTAAAAGTCATTCCATTTTGATCGTAAAAGTCATAGTCATTCTTGTTAGACATGCATAAATAGTCTTTCTTACAGTAAAACGGGGCTTCCCATGTTACACAGTGGTAAAAATTACTCCTGCAAATACGAGGGATGCAAGAGACTTGAGTTCAATCCCTGGGTCAGAAAGATCCTCTGGAAAAGGAAATGAAAACCCACTCCATTATTCTTGCCTAAAAAATTCCGTGGACAGAGGAGCCTGGCAGGCTTCAGACCATAATGTCGCAAAGAGTCAAATGTGACTGAGCTCATGCATGCATGCACACACGCACGTGTGCGCGCACACATACACACACACGCACACTAGGATAAGACAAATAAATGTAAAGAGAAGTTCTAATATTTTTTCTGTCTCCTGATTATCATTTACCACATGGGGTAATTTGTACCACCAGTTTGGTAACCACAACCATCATTAGGTAGACTATAATTCAGCCATGAAAGTGCCTCAGTTTCATGACCAACAAATATAATAAAAGGATGAGGTTAAATGATATTTGATATCCCTTTTAACAGTAACATGCTATGTCCTTATAATCTCTGGAGAAATAATTATCATACTTGTCTCAGCAAAGAAATGGTTCACATTGTTCTTTTTTTCAGTTTAGAAATTTCTGTGAGGGTACAAGAATCCGATAGAACCTCCACAGAGCAGAGCATGTACAAGTGTAGATCCAGATGACAAGACAGATTTTCTAGGAGAGCGACTTCTGAGAAAAAAGGCCCAAATGGGTAATTTCCAATATAGACCTCCTTGTAAACTGTCCTTAGTTGCTGCCTAGAGCAGTCCAAAATCTGGTGTCAGCTCCTCCCTTCCTGGATCATGTCCAACAGTTTACCCAGTCATTCTGGCCATGTGTGTTGATGATCTGTGTCCAGGATGAACATGTAGAGAGCTATTCTGTCTATTAAACCTCATATGGCCATAAAGACCATCTCTGGAATCAGAAGAAGTTGCTGCAGCCAGGAAGAGACTCCTGACATTAAGCCCATCCTCATTCATCCTGTGTTGTCAATGTCCACAGTGCAAGGCTGAACGCTCCCTCCACCCAGCGCTTTGTTGTTTTTCAAGGACCAGATAAGGGCTAAGCTAGTTATTTTCATGGTCTTTGAGTGGCTACCAAAGAATATATAAGCAAGAATCTGAAACGAGGAGGAGAACAGAAATTTCTGAGGGGGAAAAAAATATGCCAAACCCTTGAGGTCCTCAGATCAATATAAGAGGAGAGGAAAGTACTAAGAGCTAAAATCTTTTATGTATTTTGTGAATATATTTCCTGCTGCAGTAAAGAGAGTTGAAATTCTTTTTAGCTTAACATATTGGAAGTCAGCGTATCTGTGACAGATCCTGTAACCAGAATTTCTGTTTGAAAGCAGAAATAGCTTAATCAAAACTTTCTGAGCTGCTCTCTCCAAATACTGGTTATTTCCTATTTGCCCTGAATTTCTCATGTTTGGTCAGAATTCAGTCTTATATTTGACTTTCTGCAACCAAGGTGTGTTTTAAATAAGAAAAGTCATTTTTAGACAATAAAAGTTCAACTATTTTCTGTTTGAATATTTTATATTTTTATTACATTTTGTTGAGTTTAAATTAAGGGCTTAGCTAAATATGGAATGTTAACATGCTTTAGGATTTTAAATGAGTTTAGGAAATTTCAGGTAGTTTTTATGAGGTAGTCCCTTCATTCTGCAGACTGTGGCATATTTTATTGCAATGAACAATTCTGAGTTTGCATAGTCTGTTTTAGTGAATAATATAATGAGTTTCCCAAAGGTCAGTAGTAATGTACATTAGGGAATATACATAAGGAAATGAGAAAAAGCAGTGGAGAAGACTAGTCCATGTATGGCCTACCAAGCATAACAGTAGATGCCATCTGCTTAGCCATTCGGCAGTTACTGATTAAACTCATGCCAGTCACTGGGCATGTGGGTAGGTCTGGAGAACTTAAAAATCCAGCCCTCACTCTCAAGAAGCCCTCTGTCTAGGTGAGGAGATGAAGTTCTGGCATTTCTAAGTCATGCTCCTGCCCCCAAATAGAATGTATACTCCTCAAGGGTAGACCTCAGTCCTTCTTTTTCTTTTTAATAGAAACAACACTGTGTGAATGCAACATAGTAATTTTTTAACATATGCCAAAAAAGCATGCATACCCTATTATTTAAGGTATTTTTGATTATATAAGCTTTCCCAGTGGCTCCGCAGGTAAAGAATCTGCCTGCAAAGCAGGAGACATAGGTGATGTGGGTTTGATTCCTCGGTCAGGAAGATTCCCTGGAGAAGAAAATGGCAACCCACTCCAGTATTCTTGCCTGAAAAATCCCTTGAACAGAGGAATTTAGGTGAGTGATTGAGGGCTGTAGTCCAAAGGGTCACAAAGAGTCGGACACGACTGAGCAACTAAGCACAAGCAATTATAAAAAGCACCTGATACATAGAAGGTATTTAATTAATTAGTGGTAGTAATCATAGTTTGCAATTTCTGAATTTATTGTGAGTCAATTATTTTAGATTATTGACTCATTTAATCTTCAAACGGAGAAGGCAATGGCACCCCACTCCAGTACTCTTGCCTGGAAAATCCCATGGATGGAGAAGCCTGGTAGGCTACAGTCCATGGGGTCGCTAAGAGTCGGACACGACTGAGCGACTTCACTTTCACTTTTCCCTTTCATGCACTGGAGAAGGAAATGGCAACCCAGTCCAGTATTCTTGCCTGGAGAATTTCCCTTTCATGCACTGGAGAAGGAAATGGCAACCCACTCCAGTGTTCTTGCCTGGAGAATTTCCCTTTCATGCACTGGAGAAGGAAATGGCAACCCACTCCAGTGTTCTTGCCTGGAGAATCCCAGGGATGGCGGACATGACTGAAGCGACTTAGCAACAGCAGCAGCAATCTTCAAAATAATTCTCTAAGATTAATACTATTTTTTATTCCCATTTATAGATAAAAGGCTTTCTAGAAAATTTAAGCAACTTACCCAAGGTTGTATGTTAAATCACTTCAGTTGTGTCTGACTCTTTGCGACCCTATGGATTGTAGCCCACCAGTCTCCTCTGTCCAAGAGATTCTCCAGGCAAAAATACCAGAGTAGGTTGCCATGCCCTCCTCCAGGGGATTTTCCAGACCCAGGGATCAAACCTACTTCTCTTACATCTCCTGCATTGGCAGGTGGGTTTTTTACCACTAGTGCTACCAGGGAAGCCCCGACCCATGATAGAACTGAAGTTGGAGACCCCTGCTTTCCTCAAAGTGTGTGCTTTTATCCCTGAGCTATACTGTAGAAGTCTTAATTTTCAAAGGAGTCTCTATACAACACAAGCTCTATGAAATGAGATCAAAGCATCTTTAATTATGTATGCCTCTGTGTCACAATACAAGTGTTTCTATTATTTCCTATCAGCAAAAGAATGTGAATTGACTTACTGTTGTTTGAAAGTATAAATCTTTTCAGCAGTACTTTTTGCCTTGATGTTAAAAATTTATAAAAAGTACTGTATTATATTTCTTAAAAATCTTTAAGGAAGTAGCTTAAAATAAAATTCTAATGGTCCACATGTTTAGCTTATTACCAGAAACATGCCACAGGCACATTGAAGGCACAAAGTTCCTTGCTGTTTTCTAGCATTTTTAAACTTTTTTTTAAGGTATCACAGTATAATGTTTTATGTTATTTTCATCCGAGTTCAAAATAATTGTTGTTTACTACATAATAAGAGTACATTGTAATGCTAGGAGCTACGCTGGTTCCAAAGATGACACCAAGGGTATCGCAGTTCTTCCAACACTTATACTATGGAATGTGCTTAACAGAAGAAAATGCAAGCAAAACATGAACAGCAGGTGACATTAAATAACCAAATCCCCACCAAGCTAATATGTCGGGGAAAACCTTGCACCACGTAAATGAGCGGTGACTTCACTCAAACTAAAGATCTGAATGCAGGACTGGAGACTTGGGTTTTGTCTGTTTTGTTTTTCCCTAGCATGTTTTTAAAAAAAAAAAGAAAGAAAGAAACAATTCACCTTGAAGCAGTTTGAAGCCCAAATGCCTCCTGGGTATGGTATCATTTAGGCATATGCTACTAAGCCTGTTCAATTTCCCAAAAAGAGAACTGGTATCAGAGAACATCTCATTTGAGGTTTACTAGGAAACATAATGCTGCCTCAGTGTTTTTGTATTTTTTCTTCTCCTTACTTTTCAAAAGGTTTTATGTAATAGTTTTGCTTTAGATTGCTTTCTGAAGCTTGCCGGAGGAAAAAAAAATACAGTTCAACTTTAGGATTTTTAATAGATGATGTGGTTGGAAATAACCTTTGACCTTATCTGAATTGATTCCTCTTTTCAAAAGTTGAGAAGAAAGAAAATTACCTTTTACCATATTTCTTGTTTGTCTTCATAATTCTATAACCTTTCTCAATTATAGGTCAGTATTTTAGCCAAGAATGGTGGATATGTAGAATCCACTTACCTTCAAATGCGGTATGATTTTATGATTCAGAGAGTCCAGTCATTTCCAATTTTTGTTTCTGATTAGATTTTCGAAACTCTGCTTTATTATGTAATGGTCCTTGTGTAATGATCTGTGTAAGATACAGTAAATTGCTAAAGGCCCATTCCCATTATTTCAACCTTCCATATTACAGAGGGAGTTTTTGTACTTATTTGAATATGTTTCTACCACAGCAATTTTCAAAATGACCTTTTTCTCATTTTTTTAATAATTTCTCCTATTGGTACATAGGCAGGAGCAACATTTTAATTAAATATACACTAACTACACTAGCATAATGCATGTCTGTTACAGAAACAAGAGTAATAGGGGATATTGTGAGATTCAACCTATCACCATTGTAAATAATTCAAATAATAAAGTTCCAAGTAGAGGAAACCAATAACCAGTATGCTACTACCACAGTATAATTTTCAAAGGAATTCTTTTTTTTTTTTTTTTGCTGCAGGCATATACATACCAGCAACATTTTCATAAAAAAATTAACTATACTTTACATTTCTGTTTGGAATAAATTTAAAATCTTTTGCTCTTAAGATTTTTTATAATTTTTTGCTCTCTTTAAAGCATATTTATAAAGAGGACATCTTAAAATACTCTTTTACTGTATATGCATAAACTATTTTTCCATAGATTTTAGGTATTTCTGCATGCGTGTGTGTTTGGTCATGTCCACATCTTTGCGAATCTGTGAACTGTAGCCCTCCAGGCTCCTCTGTCCATGGGATTTCCCAGGCAAGAATACTGGAGTAGGCTGCCATTTCCTTGTTCAGGCTAGGTATTTTTTATGGGCCCTAAAAGTTGCCAGTTATCTTTCTAAAATTGAAATGGTGCACCAGTGAAGACATGTTTGTGTTGGGTTTTTTTTTTTTCCCCAGAGAGGACTTGGAAAAATGGGCCTGAGTTTTAACTTCTGAAAGGAAAATATATTTCAAAAATGGAGATTTGGAATATGTCTTTACATTGTTTTTTTATTTCAAAAAATATACTTTGTTGGTGGGAACCTGCCTAGTAAAGAATATCTTAAGTCCCCAAATCTTCCCAGTCTTAGTTTACTATGATATACTTTGGCCCATCTGGATTTTTCTTTCCCTGCACTTGGAGCTCTGTGGGAAACAGTCCTTTCAAGGGATGCCAAGTCTAGATCTGGCTGTCAAAGAACTTTGAGATCTAGAGATGTTACCAGAGATCCTGCAGATTAAGCCTTCAGTTTCACTGGCTCTAGAAACACAGCTTTTTGAGCTGAAATATACTGTCACAAGCACTGAATTCAGGCTCTTTTTTTTTTTTTTTCTGTTAATGAGGAGGCAGAGAATTGCCCAAGCACAGAGCTTGTTAGTGACATTTCAGGAAACCAGGGCAGTTCATGTGACTCCTTCACTAATGCTCATTCCACTACTTACACACTGAAGCACGGTTGCCTAGAAAGTTTTAACTCAGTCTCAAGAAGTATGACTTTCAACTGTTAGGGCAAAAGATTTTCCAAACCATAAGCCACATCATCAGCAACCTTTTAACCTATAAGAGGGCTACACTTCCTATATTCCCCCATTTTGTCCACTCATTCAGCAATCTGACTGGTATCTTACTGAGGATGAACATTCTCCATTTTTATAGGTCCTTGACATTCTATGGAGACTTCCGTAAAATAAGATTGGAGAACTGTCTGAAGTATAGAGTTTTAAGAAATTGTTTATCTTAAAGTTAGAAAGGAAACCTTATGTTTCCATGCCCTAGTGATTTCCAAATTATAAATTAGCCTCAGAAAAAGTGTTTTCGGTCTGTATCTTATTCTTTCACCACCCTTATGTGCTTAGTCTTTCAGAGACCCTGTGGACTGTAGCCCGCCAGGCTCCTCTGTCCATGGGATTCTCCAGGCAAGAATATTGGAGTGGGTTGCCATTTCCTCCTCCAAGGGATCTTCCCAACCCAGGGATCAAACCCACATCTCCTGTGTCTCCTGCATTGCAGGAAGAGTCTTTACCTGATAAACCATCAAGGGGAATGTTCACCACTCTACCCCCGTTTTTTTTTTCAATGTACACTGATTTTCATTTGAGTTTTGATTGCTTTCCACTGAATTATAATTTTTGTATGTTAAAAAATATTGACTAAGAAAGTAGGTATAAGATTTTAAATGTTATTTACTTATAACCACTTCTTTCCTTTCTTTTTGCTTTCCTTCTTTTGCCTGAGCAGACACAACCTTTACATTGTATATCAGAAAACTACATTACCAAGGCTTTCAGTTTTAGTTTTATAAATCTGAATGTCTTCATATCTATAAATAATCATCATCACGAAAAGTAGGGATATACTGGGAGTCTGCTTCACCATCCACCTTCAACTTGAAATTACATATTTTCCACAAAGTCATGATGAATATTTAGAGAGAAGACAAAAATAAAATCATTTCACATTCCATTTACTACTGCACATTTTAGCCCTTGCTAAAATTTTGAGACAGTTTATTTTAAAAGGAAGTATGAATAACTAAATTCACTGTGCTTCTCTTTAGGAGATATTGAGCAGTGTTACAACATAAAAATGTGATTCCCTGCACAGCCCAAACATTCCTTGTTCAACAGCACTGTTCAGGGATATCTCAGTGTATTCCTATTGACTGTCTGCTCCTTGTTTGCCTAGTTTAATAAAAGGTTCACATTGTCTTCTTTGATTCAGAAACCTTCAGCACAATTGGAAAACTCATCAGACTCAACAAGAGCAGAACAGTCTGCTACGTGCCCCAGCTGAGCCTGGTGTTGATTCTAGGATGCTAAAAATTGTAGTGTCAATTGACAAGGAACCAATATAATCTGTGTAGAATAACCCGCCAGGTTTTAGATAATCAGTTCAGTTCAGTCGCTCAGTCGTGTCCAACTCTCTGCGACCCCATGAATTGCAGCACGCCAGGCCTCTCTGTCCATCACCAACTCCCGGAGTCCACCCAAACCCATGTTCATCGAGTCGGTTATGCCATCCAACCATCTCATCCTCTGTCGTCCCCTTCTCCTCCTGCCCCCAATCCTACCCAGCATTAGGGTCTTTTCCAATGAGTCAACCCTTCGCATGAGGTGGCCAAAGTATTGGAGCTTCAGCTTCAACATCAGACCTTCCAATTAACACCCAGGATTGATCTCTTTTAGGATGGATTGATTGGATCTCCTTGCAGTCCAAGGGACTCTCAAGAGTCTTCTCCAACACCACAGTTCAAAAGCATCAATTCTGCGGCGCTCAGCTTTCTTCACTGTCCAACTCTCACATCCATACATGACCACTGGAAAAACCATAGCCTTGACTAGATGGACTTTTGTTGGCAAAGTAATGTCTCTGCTTTTAAACATGCTATCTAGGTTGGCCATAACCTTCCTTCCAAGGAGTAAGCATCTTTTAATTTCATGGCTGCAGTCACCATCAGCAGTGATTCTGGAGCCCAAAAAAGTAAAGTCTGACACTGTTTCCACTGTTTCCCCATCTATTTCCCATGAAGTGATGGGACCAGATGCCATGATCTTAGTTTTCTGAATGTTGAGCTTTAAGCCAACTTTTTCAATCTCCTCTTTCACTTTCATCAAGAGGCTCTTTAGTTCTTCTTCACTTTCTGCCATAAGGGTGGTGTCATCTGCATATCTGAGGTTATTGATATTTCTCCCGGCAATCTTGATTCCAGCTTATGTTTCTTCCAGCCCAGCGTTTCTCATGATGTACTCTGCATATAAGTTAAATAAGCAGGGTGACAATATAGATAGACAGTTTAGATAATAACTTCTGACAAAATCTAATTCCTTCTACCTCTGCACAGAAGTTATCACTGCAGTCATTTTCATATTTTTTCACTTTATTTTAATTTTCTTCTTACACTTTAAAATAAGGGTATAACCTTGCATAATTCTTCTCCAAAGGATGGCAGCCTACAACTATCATAAAACCATACTATTAACAAAATTCTCTCTAGTGATTATCACCCCTTCATATCCTAAAACAAATCTCATTTAGTCTTTTAGACAATGTCGCACTCCATATGCTGCTGGCTGCCTGTCAGTCGTTGAGTAGGGAACCAGAAATGCCTATAAAACAAAACTTCCCACAAAAGACATGTTTATGAAGATAAAGGTTAATATACAGCTTTCATAGATCACATATATTACAATTGAAGCTCACTCTTTGATTTGACAAGGCATTGTTTTAGATGCCTAGAGCTCATGGAAAAAAGAAATAGTTCCTGCTCTTGAACTTGGCTTGCCCAACTCAGAGAGCGCAAGTGTTTTGTGGCCAGAAGAGAAGCAGGACAGTGCCAGAGGTGAGGACTGAGAACCTGGGTCATAGTGAGCCGCTGCAGAATTCCAGAGATGGAAGGAGTGTGATCACAGTTTCACATCAGCAGGATTGCTTCGGGTGCACTGCAGGAGTTATTGAGGGAGTTGGAGGGGAGACAGAAAGACTAATTAAAGTGGCTGTTGCAGTGATCAAAATGAAAAATAAATCATTTGAAAAGAGGATTAAAAATGGGCTGTATTTAAACTATATGAAGTTGGTGTAATCAACATCTAAGTTAGTTTTGAGTGCCAGGAAAGACAGAAGCCCAGAGGACACACTGATCTCTGACTTAAATCACTGGAAAAAGAATGCTACCCTTTTCAGAGGACAGAATTGCCAAAGTTAGGAATGAGGTTAGTTTTGAACAACAGCAAAAAAAAAAAAAATCATGTCACCTGTATTACAACTTTATGAAGTGGTATATCCCGAGACGGTAGATGTAGAAATCTTGAGAAAAAGCTGAACTGAAGCTACAGGAATGAAAGTCATCAGCAGGTGGGTGAGAGTGAAAGCATGGAGTGTGTAAATGTCTATGAGAAGCTCAAGAGTTAATTCTAGGGGATGAGTCTGGAACGCAGGACAAGACTCAGGACAGATTTTTTTCTACCACCGTCATGATTCAGAGGCTACCAAGGTGATAATATTGGTCCAGTCTTCAGGAAATTACTAGCTATGTGAATCTGACAAAACCTGTTCATCAGTTAGAGCTTCAGTTTTCTTACCTACAAAATATGTATAACCACACTCACATAGAAGGTAGGCTATGTTAAAATACCTAGCCCAGAAATTGACATATAATAAGCTCTCAAAGTTTCATATGTTGCTTGAATCAGAAACCAGAAAGCTCATAGAAAATTTAACTCATGGTCACTCCAGCCCCAAAATTGCTCCTCCTCCTTTGTTTCCTTGACCAAGCCAAAACCCTAGAAGTCAATCTTCTCTTCTCCCTCTACTTCCCTATCTAATCTCACCCCAGTCCTACATTCCTGTCAAATTAATCTACTGCTTGTACCCCACGGCCTCTGCTTCAACTAAGGCTACCCTGACTTCTTGCCTGGATCACTGCAAGCCTCCTTCCCGGCCTTCCCTGTCCTCCCATTCTTCACAGTGCAGTCCAGTTTGTCCAGTGCCTTTGTCAAAAGGCGAATCTAATGCCATCTACTTGCCAAAACCCTTCTCCCCTTTGCATAAAGTCTGTGTTTATAACATGCAAAATCATTCATGATCTCAAGAAACATAGTTTTTACTTAACCTTTCAGCCTCAAATCTCACCATTCTTCTCTTTGAAGAATCTGGTCCAGTTACAGAAATCTACTTTAATTCCCTAATTAGATCACATCTCCTCTCTTAGACCCATCTAATCTAATGGACCCTGCTACCTTCTACATTCAGTTCACCTCCTCTGAGAAGCCTCCCAAAGGCTCAGATAGGTACTCTTCTGACAAGTTTCTAGGACTCCCTGTTCTACATCGCATGTTCCATATGCAGACTCCTTGGTCACCTTCATTAGATTATACATTTCCTAAAGACAGAGATGTCTCTTACTCATTATGCTATCCCTTATACATGGTATGTTTAATAGTACATTTTAAGTGATGAATATTTATCTCTTTGGATAAATAAAAAGTCTATTAGAAATATGTTGTATCTTTTAACCATTTTGTGAATCATATTGCTCAAGTCTCCTCTAGCTCCCTTCTAATTCAAAATTTTTAGGTATTTAGTGTTTGCCAGTTGAACTTCTCTATGTTTACGTTCCTTGTCTGTAAACTGGGGATAAAAATAGTACCTACCACATAATGTTACTGTGAGGATTAAAAGAGTTGACACATGTAAATCATTTAGAAATGGCACCTGGAAGTAATCAAGAGCTCTCAATAATTGTTAGTAATTATTATTGTCACTGTTGTTGTTATTAGCATTTCCTGTAAGGTGGGACCTTCATGATTGACATCTGTCATGAACCAGGGCTCAGGACAAATTTCACAAAGTCACAAGTTAAAGAACAGGGAAAACTTTAAACCTAGAGGTCAGCAAGGAGAAATGTCATGAGTCCCCAAGTCTCCCAGTATCCCCACGGAAAGGCATGGTGGGACTAGACGCTTGCTGAACACATTGTGGATAAAGGTTCCAGGTGAAGGACCCCACTTTCTTGTCACTGTCTCTTCCTACAGGACACTCACAAGAGCAACTTTGTCAAAAGAGAATAGACAGCTTGCTTGGCAGTAGGCAATCTGGATTCGGGTGTCAACTGTTTACAGGAGTTGTCAGGAAAAGTCAGCTCTCCAGCAGCTAAGATTGTTTGGGTCATGGGAAACAGTAAAGCTTCTGGACAGGAGGAAAAAGCCACCAGTCTTTACAGGAATCTGTCTTCGGGTCCAGTGCCTTTGTCTTAGAGACGAACACGGCCCAGTCTCACTTGGCTCATTGTCCAGCCAAACCAGAGAGAAATCAGGAGATCATTTTGAACAATACTGCTTGATGTCCTAATTTTTTATTAATATTTCTTTCTGAGGCACTTCAAATGCTGACCTGCTTCTGCTTTGAATCCCTCTTGGGTAGTTGAAACTGCAGATTTTGTAAGAGTAAGCTCCTATATATCAAGACAAACCCCAAAATTTCCTCTAATAGCTTTTGTTTTGGTCAATAACATTTATTAATGCATCAAGTACCATAATTAGGGATAAATATACAAAATATAGAGATGAAATTCCTGCTTTCAAGTATATTTCACCTGAGAGGAAGCAGGTGAAAAATTATAATACAGTGTAATAGATGCAATAATAGACTTGTGTACAGGACTCAGAAGCATTCAGAAACTACTCTGTTCAGCCAGAGATTACATTTTGCAAACTCTGAAGTAAATATGTTTTTGATTTATCCTTATTATAAAACTTAGGATTGGATTTGAAGTCCATTTAGCAGATATACGACAAAAGATAAAATGGTAATCATCACTTCTAAAACTGATATAAAACAATTGATATAAAACAGGAGAGGAAGACATTTTCATGAGAATTGAAAAGCATTCCTGGGGAATAGCTAGAGGAAAAGTTTGGAAGCTGTAAGGAACTAAGTTCAAATTTCAGCTCTGCTGCCTATGCTGTGTGAATTTAGGCAAGTTTCCTAACTTCTCTGAGTCTAAATTTCCTCATTTAAGAATAGGGATAATAATAACTACCATATTGAATTATTTTAAGCAGTAAATGAAAAAAATATGCAAAGCATTTAGCACATGATGCTTAATAAAGGCAGCTAATTTTTTTCTCAGACTATAACTTCACTTGTCATCTATTCTATGCACTTATAATTAGGTAATTCTGAAATTACCTAGAGAGGTCTCCTGGGGTGGGATTTTAAAGTCTTTCTATAATTGAATTCTACCCTATTTTTCTTAGTTACTTTTTAAAGATATATTTTTATACATATCCTGTTTTACTAAAATGTGTTGCAAAATGTGTTAAAATTCAGGCCTAGTCAGTAGCAAAAATAGTCAGAAAACAGATAAGAAAAAGCATCATATTTAATAATAGAATATAAAATAAACAGAAAAAAAGCTAGTATTCTGATAGGTTAATGTGTTCTGGTCATAAAGACACTGATGGGATTATGAAAAATTCCCTATTACTAAAAAGCTAAGCTTAGCAGTTAATAGGAAGTTCCTGCAGCCTATTATTGCTTCTTTTTACAGACTACTTCCAGCATAAATTATTGCTATCTTAGAGTCATGTCAAATGGTGTCACATAATAAAGAAAATGAGTTTTTTTTTTAATTATAGAAAGTGAAAACGCATAGAGGGTGCTACAATAAAGAGAGCACTGATAACAATATTTACATTTGCATTTTTGTATTTTTGTTGTTGCCATGGGGAAGAGGTGAAATTGCTTCTCTTTAAATATCAGTCTGTCCCTCAATTTTCCCACATCAAAAATACAGAAAATAAACCCTTTCTTTTGCTTTCCCCCCAGAGATAATGTAAGAATAGTTACATGAATACTTTTGAACTCTTCATTTAGAAATAAACTACATAAATTCCAGGTCAATTTTACGGCATGATTAGGAAATTCCCATTGGGTTATATATTAAACAGATAAATAGTAAATATCTTACCTTGTCTTGTATGTGCTTTCTTAAGTACCAAAAAATTAAAATAAAATTACTGTCATCTTGCTGTTACTCTTAACTTTGGCTTCTTACAGAGATTCCTTTCCCTAGAGCTGCATTGTCCCATATATTAACTGCTTGCCCCTGTGGCTATTTAAAATGTACGGTCAATTAATTAAAATTAACTGGAAGTAAAATTCAGCTCCTCAGTCTTAGTAGCCACATTTCAAGTGCTCAATAGCCATGTGACCACTTGCTACCACATTGCACAGAGGGAGTATTTCTGTCATCATGGAAAGTTCTGTTAGAGAGTGCTAGCCCAGAGGATACTCAGCCTAAATCTCCTGTTGCTCTGTGGTCTTAAACTGAACACTGATAGCATTTCAAAGATTAAATGACCTTAGAAATTCTGGAAGGACTTCATGATCATGTCAGTGTGAGACTAGGGGAAAGCCGGAAGTAAGTGAAGAGGAATTAAATGGCAAATAAAGAAGAAAGAACGAAGGATGGCTGCAAAAAGAATATGCACTGACATTATTATAAAAGAATAAAAAGTGATTCAGGAATTCAGCAGAAGTACAATTTTACTTAAAACATTTGTCACATATGGTTTTTACTAAATGCATCCATGTTAGGCTGACTTTCTGATGTCCTAATTGGGTTTTGAGACATTCCAGCTAAATCACACAAAAACTATTTCTGGACATTGTGATGAAATTTTACCTCTCATCTCTATACCACAAGTTTAAAAAACATATTTTTCCTCTCAAGAGGAGTCAGCAGATGCTATGAAGATACTTGTAATTCTTGTTCACAATTTTTGTATTTATCCTTGTCTAGACTACATGCACTCACAAGTAGTTTTCATGCTTACCAATGTTTTGGTTTCCACTTCCTGTATAAAAGAAATTCTAACTTAGCGTATGTATTGTTTGTCCCCAGAAGTAAAAGGATAACCTATGTATGTTTGCATTTAGGTCATCCTGTCCATTGAAGAAGGTTACAGACTACCGGCTCCCATGGGCTGTCCGGCATCTCTACACCAGCTGATGCTCCACTGCTGGCAGAAGGAGAGAAATCACAGACCAAAATTTACTGACATTGTCAGCTTCCTTGACAAACTGATCCGCAATCCCAGTGCCCTTCACACCCTGGTAGAGGACATCCTTGTGTAAGACGCATAATGTTGATTTTTCCCCTTGACAATCATGATTTCTTTCAGGCTGCAGACAAGACTAACAGGTAAAGAGGAGAAGGTTTGCCTTGATAACTGTCTTGGTTGTCGACCTTTTAGGATATTTTGTGCAAGGTCATATTTATCAGCTGAAAAAGCAATTTATTAACATTTTTTAAAAAATGATTTTTTCCACAAGAAAGCAGGTTCCCCCTTTCTGTTTCTCCATATCTAATCTTTATGAATCCCTTTTAAAATATTTTTTCCTGTGTGGGTCTATAGTATTTATAATTCCTTTCTTGATTTACTGATTTTTCCTTATAAGTAGAATGTGTGTGTGCGTGTGTGTGTGTGTGTGTGTGCAGCCCCTTTAATTTTCTTGTCCATTCAGTATTCTGTCCCTCTATTTGAAATGGCAAGCAAGATAGGGGCAAGTTGTGAATCAGCCGGGAGCAAGGATGTTTCCTGCTGATATGATCACATCCAGCTGTTGTTACTTTCCGTTGCTAAAACCAGAAAAAGACAGATGACAAGACAAGAAAGTGAAGGAGTTCATCTCCCATTTTATAAAAGTCAGTAGAGTTGAGAAGATCTACTCACTTCTCTCTGAAAAGCAATTATAAGAGGGCAAGTAGAAGGGAAAAAAAAAAAAAGGCACAACACTACCATCTATGTCTGAACATACTACATTTAAAACACTATCAAGTTGAAAATACATTTCTTAATTTAGTCCAAATTGGACTTAAACATAACCAAAGCACGTTCAAGGTTTACTTTCCTGACTCAGGAGATGGCCAATAGGCTATGCAGATGTTCAGCTTTAGGTCAGAAGTTCAAGTCAATGCCGGTTTGAGTGACAATAAGGCCAAAGGCTCTTCAAGGACTCCTCAAAACAAGCCTCAGTTCACAGCAGAGCACAGAAGAGTTCACCTCTAAATCATTAATTGGCAGCCTCAGTAAAGTGAAGCCAAGCATGAAATAGCTAGAGATTAAACTATTACTCTAGCCCTCTTCCCTCAAGCAGTCCAGCACAGGAAGCTGGAGTGGTGAGGGTAGGGTGGGGGTGCCACTTTGGATTTTATCATAAAAGCAATGGGCAGCCCTTGAAGGATTTTAAGCATGAGAACAGCTTGATCACATTTGCATTTCTGAAACATCACTCCAGGGCTGATTTAAACCAAAAGTGTAAGACAAGGAGCGAGACTGGAAACAAGGACTGTCAAATGTTTGCAGCAAGCCAAACTAGGAAAGGTCAGGGCAAAGAAATAGGAAGAATGTCACCCTCTGGAACACCAAGAGTTAAGAAATGACCTGGAGAAAAGTATGCAAAGGAGACGGAGAAAAAACAATCAGACAGGTAGTGAGGAGAGTAGGAAGGAGCAGTACAGTAAAAGCCAGAAAGGGAAACAGTTCCGAGGAGTTGAATGTCCCAGGCTCCACAAAGCACCAGTAAGATAAAAATTAAGTTGGTCCATTGGATTTAACAACTATGCATTTAGGAATTCACGGGTGGCCTTTGCAAGTGCATTTTCAGTAACATTGTGTAAGACAGACGCAGTGGGGGAGGAATGAACCTGAGGTCAGAGAGAAGAGTAATACAAAGTACCACATCCAGTACTGGTTTCTCAAAAAATCTGTCTCTGAAGAGAAAGAGAAGTAGTTGGAGAAAGTGTTTCTTGGGCTTTGTTTTTATATGTTTTATTGAAGAGACAAGTATGCTTTAATATTGGGGAGAAAGCACTACCAGGGTGTGGACTGAGTCTGAAATGATTTAATCTGGGCATCTTGTGGTACAGGGTGAATGGACTCCACAGCCAGTGCGCGCCAGCGGAGCTCTCTGACTGTTCTATGACTGTAGAAGCAGGCAGGTAAGAGCTTTCTTTTTGAAGAAAAGCAGATAAAAAAAGAATTCTTCCCTGCTTTTTCAAGATAATAAACGTTAATAATATTTGGAAAATAATGATAAAGAATCTAAAATGAGAAGATACCAAAAAGTACAAATGATCCAGAGGTAAAGTCCATGTGAGGGCTGGTATCTGAGGGGTAGGCATTGTGGCTTAATGAGATGTTTGCAGTAAAGCTGGAGAAAGGCAAGCTCCATGATGGCACATCACAGGCGGGCCTGGAGCTGGGCTTTATAGAAAGTTAGCAGTTTTAATTGCATTCTAAACTCTAATCTTTGGGGGTCCAATTGGAAGTCTTTCTGACTGATTTGCTCTCGTTGTTTCTGACAAAGACATATATGCTACAGATTTTGCTCTCAGTATTCTTTTGTTGGAAAACAAAAGGAACCAGAGTTATATGGGTATCATTCCTGAACCTGTATCAGCATTCTTGTTTTCAAAGCAGCCTGAGTGAGTTACCAATTTCTATCCCCTCACTCCCAATGCCATCCACCCACCCTGATCCTAGAGCACTGAGACTGCTTGGGGAGAAGAGATGGGGTAGGTTGAAGGACGGCAGTGTTAGCAACAGGATGCCTGGTTTGTTTTATGCTTACAAAGCTGTGACATTGCCCCTCCAACCCAAAACTTCCAAAGCCTGGTCTCCCTTCACCGAGTGATGTTGGACTAAGGAAATGTGATAGAGCATAGAATTGCAGTCTGTCCTCCCCATGTACCTCTCAAACAGGTGAAGGAGTCTAAGAGTATAATCCACAGCAGCTCCTATTAAACTCTCCTGTATCTCCTTTTCTCTAGGATCCCTCAGCTTCCAAGTTTCTCTCACATGCCTGCACTGACATAACTCTCTCACCCACTAGGTCCCCATGGTTTTTATTCCACTCTAATTGCTTTTTTTCTCAAGAATTCGCCCAAGAAGCTTTTATCTGTTCTCTTGACAGTGTAGTAATAGGGGGGAAAAATGAAGGTGATGAAAAGGGAGGAGAAAGGCTGAAACCCACAGCTTAATAATTTTATATGAGTGATACTGAAAATTTCATAAACCTTAATTTTTCTTTCAAAAGACAGAATACTCAATAGAAAAAATCACTGGTCAGAGAAGGCTTTTATTATTTGAAACAGCCACTCCAAATAATGCTGACTTTCTTATGCCTGACACACCCCCATGGGAGTATTCAGAACTCGGTGAAATCCCCAGTCTTCTTGCTTTCTCTCCTACTCAAGAAAGTATATCGATATATAGGTGAATGTAGTGATATTATAAGTATAGACTTAAATCCAATTGATTGTAAAAAATAATTTGAGAAAGTACCTTAGTAATATAAGCAGTCATCCTTTCATGAATGAATTTCAAGATACCTTCACTTTCATTCACGGTACAATGATATCTTATAACTTCTTTTCAAAGAAGTATCTGTAGCTGTCACATGATTCCCAGCCCCTGGGAGAAAGACCCAGCTTGAGGCCAAGGTTCCGTAGAGAATGGCAACAGGAGCAGCGCCTGGCCATGCCCCTTGAAACATCTCTATTCCCTTTCCCCTGGCCCTCAGGATCAATCTTAGAGTTACTCTCAACCCCAAGCAAGCATATTACCATGGAATCCAGAATTACATCTGGGGCCCAATAGTTTAATAGTACAAAGTGGCTGTCACTCCCCACCCCACCCACATTGTCCCACACACTCACTCTCCAGCCTCTTCAAGCCCTAGCCCTGCTTCCCCTATACACCAGAACCTACTGAGTGCGCTAGGTCAGCTGGCCAGTGCCATTTTGGACAATGCTGCGGTGCAATAGGAAAATAGCTCTTTCTTCCCGTCCCTCCTCCAGATCACCAGAATGTCACTGATAATTTTACAGATTATGGGCTCCTTGAAAGCATCAGCTATAAGGTAGCATTCAGAAAAAGGCAGCATTTGACCAGATGGACCAGTCCATGACAGAAATCATATTCCACCCAAGGCAGAAAGGAATATTCTCATTACCTGCTAGGCCATAGTTAAGGATTTTATAATATTTAAGTTCTTAGGAACTGCAACCACCACTTGCCTGAGTACATATAAGTCAACTGTTGAACTTTCAAGCACTTGATTTCCAGTGATGTATGAACCATGAAGGTAGGGAAAAGCTCAAATCAATATCATCTCCTTTAGAGAACTTCAAGTAAACATTATAATACTAAACAGTACTACCTTCCTCCTTCTGATTAATAAAGCACCTATAATGCTGTCTTCTGAGGGCAATAACTTTCAACAATTTGATATAAATGCTTCCATTCATTTTTTAAAACATCTTGCTAAGTGCTGCCTAGGCTGTCCATAATTCCCACTTATTAAACTGTTTATAAACCAAGTAATGGACAACTTGTTCTGTTTAATTTTTATAACTAGTACTTTTAATGTTGTTTCTCATGACAGAGAAATCACAGGCTGGCCAAAACCAATGTAATTGAGTGATAAGCAAAGCTTTTTGAATGAAATACAGACTATTAAATATTAATCAGGAAGTGTGAAACTTCCACCCATTAGAAAATTCAACTCACATGAACTGTTGCCACAATATGATAATAATACTGATGCTAATATCAATACTAACACTGATAGAAATTACTATCATCATTATCAACAATAATTATTACTACTGTTTATTGAGAACCTACTATGAGTCAGTCATTGTACTAGGCACGTTTATCTGTCATGTCATTTAGTCCTATTATCTCCATCCTTCATGTGAGAAATCAGAGACTCAAAAGAGGCTAAATTTCCCAAGGGTACACAGCAAATTTGGAAAACTCAGCAGTGGCCATAGGACTGGAAAAGGTCAGTTTTCATTCCAGTCCCAAAGAAAGGCAATGCCAAAGAATGTTCAAACCACTACACAATTGCATTCATTTCACATGCTAGCAAACTAGTGCTCAAAATTCTACAAGCTAGGATTCAACAGTACATGAACCGAGAATTTCCAGATGTTCAAGCTGGTTTTAGAAAAGGCAGAGGAACCAGAGATCAAATTACCAACATTTGTTGGATCATAGTAAAAGCAAGAGAATTCCAGAAATTCTCATTTCTGGAATGGAAATGAGAAGTCAGTGCTTCATTGACTACACTAAAGCCTTTGACTGTGTGGATTAAAACAAATTGTGGAAAATTCTTAAAGAGATGGGAATACCAGACCGTCTAACCTGCTTCCTGAGAAACCTGTATGCAGGTCAAGAAGCAACAGTTAGAACCAGACATGGAACAACAGATGGGTTCCAAATTGGGAGAGGAGTATGTCAAGGCTGTATATTGTCACCCTTCTTATTTGACCTATACACAGAGTACATCATGCAAAATGCTGGGCTGGATGAAGCACAAGCTGGAATGAAGCTTGCCAGGAGAAATATCAATAACCTCAGATATGCAGATGACACCACCCTTATGGCAGAAAGCAAAGAGGAACTAAGAGCCTCTTGATGAAGGTGAAAGGGGAGAGTGAAAAAGCTGTCTTAAAACTTAACATTCAAAAAACTAAGACCATGACAAATAGCTGGGGAAAAAATGAAAACAGTGACGGACTTTATTTTCTTGGGCTCCAAAATCACTGTAGATGGTGACTGCAGCCATGAATTTAAAAGATGCTTGCTCCTTGGAAGAAAAGCTATGACAAACCTAGACAGCTTATTAAAAAGCAGAGCAAAGATATTACTTTGCCAACAAAGATCCATATAGTCAAAGTTATGGTTTTTCCAGTAGTCATGTATGGATGCAAGAGTTGGGCCATAAAGAAGGCTGAGTGCCAAAGAATTGATGCTTTAGAACTGCAATGTTAGAGAAGGCTCTTGAGAGTCCCTTGGACTGCCAGGAGATTAAACCAGTCAATCCTAAAGGAAATCAACCCTGAATATTCATTGGAAGGACTGATGCTGAAGCTGAAGCTCCAGTACTTGGGCCACCTGATGCAAAGACCTGACTCATTGGAAAAGAACCTGATGCTGGGAAAGATTGAAGGCAGGAGAAGGGGATGACAGAGGATGAGATAGGTGGATGGCATCATGGACCCATTGGAGATGAGTTTGAGCAAGCTCCAGGAGTTGGTGATGGACAGGAAAGCCTGGCATGCTGCAGTCCATGGGGTCGCAAAGAGTCGAACACAACTGAGTGACTGAACAACAGCAACACACAGCAGGTAATTATTGAATCAGGAATTTGAGTGAGATCTACCAACTACAAAGCCTGTTCTTTCCACTACAGAATATACAGTCATCCAAAATTGTAAGATTTTTTTCAGTACTTCAGTTTCAGAAATATGACTATTGGAAAACAAGATACATTTTTGCATCTCCAGATAAATTTTATCTGGATTTCTCAGACTTCATAGATGAAGGGTATAAAAGTTCCAAAAAGAATTTGTAGCAGTGCACAACCTGTTATTTTATGTTCTGCTAAGCAAATACAAGGATATAGAATATAAATATACCCTCATTCATGGAAATAAGAAGGAAACATATCGTCTATATATTCCTTCAACATCCTCTTGCAGTGCTCAGTCACTTGAAGAACATTACTTGAAAAAAGAAAATAGTAACTACAACAAAATAAAGAAATGAAGAAAATGTAGCAGCAACATAGTTCCAGAATTACATCCTCAGGCATTTTTGTAGATTGAATTTTTCCAGTGTTGGCAAATATCTGCTCTGTTTCTTTTCCTTGTTATGGCAAACATTAGTTTCTCACAGAGCCCAGATGCTACCTCTGTATCCTTTTTAAGACCACATTTTGATTACCACTGGCAATGAATTGTTGTTGACATATGAAATGAGATCTATTTCTGTCCCTCTGTGTGTACTTAGTTGCTCAGTCGTGTCTAACTCTTTGTGACCCCATGGACTGTAGCCTGCCAGGCTCCTCTGTCCACAGGATTTTCCAGGCAAGAATACTGGAGTGGGTGGCCATTTCCTTCTCCAAAGGATCTTCCCAACCCAGGAATCGAACCTGAGTCTCCTGTGTCTCCTGCATTGCATACCAATTCTTTACCCACTGAGCCATCAGTTAAGTACAGTTCAGTTGCTCAGTTCTGTCCGACTCTTTGCGACCTCATGAACCGCAGCACGCCAGGCCTCCCTGTCCATCATCAACTCCCGGAGTCTACCCAAACCCATGTCCATCGAGTTGGTGATGCCATCCAACCATCTCATCCTCTGTCGTCCTCTTCTCCTCCTGGCCCCAATCCTACCCAGCATCAGGGTCTTTTCCGATGAGTCAACTCTTTGCATGAAGTGGCCAAAGTATTGGAGTTTCAGCTTCAACATCAGTCCTTCCAATGAACACCCAGGATTGATCTCTTTTAGGATGGATTGATTGGATCTCCTTGCAGTTCAAGGGACTCTCAAGAGTCTTCTCCAACACCACAGTTCAAAAGCATCAATTCTGCAGCGCTCAGCGTTCTTCACCATCCAACTCTCACATCCATACATGACCACGGGAAAAACCATAGCCTTGACTAGACGTACTTTTGTTGGCAAAGTAATGTCTCTGCTTTTCAATATGCTATCTAGGTTGGCTATAACCTTCCTTCCAAGGAGTAAGCGTCTTTTAATTTCATGGCTGCAGTCACCATCAGCAGAGATTTTGGAGCCCAAAAAAAATAAAGTCTGACACTGTTTCCCCATCTATTTCCTATGAAGTGATAGGACCAGATGCCATGATCTTAGTTTTCTGAACGTTGAGCTTTAAGCCAACATTTTCACTCTCCTCTTTCACTTTCATCAAGAGGCTCTTTAGTTCTTCTTCAGTTTCTGCCAAAAGGGTGGTGTCATCCGCATATCTGAGGTTATTGATCTTTCTCCCGGAAATCTTGATTCCAGCTTGTGTTTCTTCCAGCCCAGCGTTTCTCATGATGTACTCTGCATATAAGTTAAATAAGCAGGGTGACAATATACAGCCTTGACGTACTCCTTTTCCTATTTGGAACCAGTCTGTTGTTCCATGTCCAGTTCTAACTGTTGCTTCCTGACCTGCATACAGGTTTCTCAAGAAACAGGTCAGATGGTCTGGTATTCCCATCTCTTTCAGAATTTTCCACAGTTTATTGTGATCCACACAGTCAAAGGCTTTGGCATAGTCAATAAAGCAGAAGTAGATGTTTCTCTGGAACTCTCTTGCGTTTTCGATGATCCAGTGGATGTTGGCAATTTGATCTCTGGTTCCGCTGCCTTTTCTAAAACCAGCTTGAACATCTGGAAGTTCACGGTTCACATATTGCTGAAGCTTGGCTTGGAGAATTTTGAGCATTACTTTACTAGCATGTGAGATGAGTGCAGTTGTGCGATAGTTTGAGCATTCTTTGGCATTGCCTTTCTTTGGGATTGGAATGAAGACTGACCTTTTCCAGTCCTGTGGCCACTGCTGAGTTTTCCAAATTTGCTGGCATATCGAGTGCAGCACTTTCACAGCATCATCTTTCAGGATTTGAAATAGCTCAACTGGAATTCCATCACCTCCACTAGCTTTGTTCGTAGTGATGCTTTCCAAGGCCCACTTGACTTCACATTCCAGGATGTCTGGCTCTAGGTGAGTGATCACACCATCGTGATTATCTGGGTCGTGAAGATCTTTTTTGTACAGTTCTTCTGTGTATTCTTGCCACCTGTTAATATCTTCTGCTTCTGTTAGGTCCATACCATTTCTGTCCTTTATCCAGCCTATCGTTGCATGAAATGTTCCTTTGGTATCTCTAATTTTCTTGAAGAGATCTCTAGTCTTTCCCAACCTGTTGTTTTCCTCTATTTCTTTGCATTGATCACTGTGGAAGGCTTTCTTATCTCTCCTTGCTATTCTTTGGAACTCTGCATTCAGATGGGAATATCTTTCCTTTTCTCCTTTGCTTTTCACTTCTCTTCTCTTCCCAGCTATCTGTAAGGCCTCCTCAGACAGCCATTTTGCTTTTGTGCATTTCTTTTCCATGGGGATTGTCTTGATCCCTGTCTCTTGTACAATGTCATGAACCTCTGTCCATAGTTCATCAGGCACTCTGTCTATCAGATCTAGTCCCTTAACTGAGCCATAAGGGAATTATTTATATATAAAAAATGGACTTTCCTTGAGGTCCAGTGATGTTACTCAGAGCGTAGTGACCATATGCTGAGAACTCTACTCAGAATGTGGGAAATATTTAAACGATATTATTTCTACCTTGTATCTATCCTTCCTAATATTCAAACATTTCTCTAATTTTAAACTGAACAACAACATAATTTTCAAATTTGCTTTGAATTTCATTCCTTCATACTTTTTACCGGTTATCAGCCTTATTATGAGATTTAAATAATGTCAATTAAAAAACCTGATGGCTTACTGAAAATAAAAGGCTAACAAAAAATAAATCATGCTCCCAATTTAGCACTGTAGAGAGTCATATTATTTGGAACAAAGAGATATTGCCCACAAGCATGCAATAGTCACAAGATTTATGGCATGGTTCTGTGCACTTAGGATTTTTATAACATCTTGTGCAAAATCACGCTCTAAAATTTTTAAAGAATATCGAAAGTTTTCATTAATTGAACTTGTTTTCAAAGTGACAGTTAGTCCTAATTATAGGCAGGGCAGTGTTTTTTTTTTAATCTAATTAGATAAATTCTTCCTTCAAAAGTTAGGTAGGTTGTGTGTGTTGTAGATTTTTTTATGTGGTGGCGGTTTAGTCACTAAGTTGTGTCCGACTCTTGCGACCCCATGGACAGTAGCCTGCCTCTGTCCATAAGATTCTCCAGGAAAGAATACTGGAGTCATTGCCATTTCCTTCTCCAGGGGACCTTCCCAACCCAGGGATCTAATCTGAGTCTCCTGCATTGCAGGCAGATTCTTTACCACCTGAGCTATGAGGGAAGCCAGATTGTTTTATAGATTCACTAAATAATGTGAAGTGTAGTCCCTTGGTCATGAGATGAGAAATTCATGTAAAAATAGTGATACTGAATAAAGTAAAGGTTGTTGTAATTCTAGGTCCCCTAACCGTGTGCTATCTCACTCACCTTTAATTTCCTACCCTTCTCTCTATTGAAACCTATTGTCATTCAGTTGATAAGTTATGTCCGACTATTTGCAACCCCATGGAATGCAGCATGCCGGGCTTCCCTGTCCTTCACTGTCTCTCAGAGTTTTCTCAGACTCATGTCCATTGAATCAGTGATGCCATCTAACTGTCTCATCCTCTGTCATCCTCTTTTCCTCCTGCCTTCAATCTTTCCTAGCATCAGAGACTTTTCCAGTGAGTTGGCTCTTCGCATCAAGAGGCCAGTGTATTGGAGCTTCAGCTTCAGCGTCAATCTTTCCAGTGAATATTCAGAGTTGAAACTTATAAAGACAGACATAAACAAACATTTTTGTGATACAAGGAGTAATCTAAATAAACAGCATATTCATTAACAGGATGACCATTTTAGCAATAGATTCTTACTATTCCATTTAATGAGTTAAATGAAAATAGATTCTTCATCATAAATCACATTAGGTCATGACCAAACTTTTCTACAGAGAATATTCAAATCTTAATCATCACTTATTTAATGAGTTCCTTGAGTACTTTCAGCATTGTGCTAAGGCCTACAGAATATAGAAAGAGATATGAGATATGATTCCTGCCCTCAGGGAGTTTTAACTTACTCTTAAAATTCTTCCGTCTTGTGGGGTTTTTCCCAAGGGAATAATTCAACTGAAGCATAAAGATACATGCTCTATAATTACATAATCATCTGTAATAAATTTAATAAGATTGATGGCAATTTAAGAGTCTGACAGGGAATTAACAAATTATTAACCATAGACACATAAATATTATACACTCACTTGAAAATGAGCTATGAAGACCATTGAAACATGGAAAATATTCATCAACATATGAAATACAGCAATACAAATAGAATGGACACTATCTGTAGACCTCTGCTAACGATATATAAAGGTAAGAACTAGAAAGGGAGAAGTTTTGTTAGAGTGGTAAAGGGAGAAAAGCCTTTAAGGATGTGGTAGTTTCTTTTTTTTTTTTAATAAATTTATTTATTTTAGTTGGGGGCTAATTACTTTACAATATTGTAATAGTTTTTGCCATACATTGACATGAATCAGCCATGGGTTTACATGTGTTCCCCTTCCTGGACCCCCCACCCACCTCCCTCCCCATCCCATCCCTCTGGGTCATCCCATTGCCCCGGCCCTGAGCATTTGTCTCATGCATCGAACCTGGAATGGTGTTCTGTTTCACATATGATAATATACATGTTTCAATGCTATTCTCCCAGAATGTCCCACCCTCACCTTCTCCCTCAGAGTCCATAAGACTGTTCTATGCATCTGCGTCTCTTATTCTGTCTTGCATATAGTTTCATATTAAAATAAGATCCTGCCTTGGAATAGTGTTTCTCAAAGTATAACTTTCCTTGAACCATTTTTAATAGATTTATTACTTTTATATTTACATGATGAATATAAAATATGGAAAACGTTTGAGAAGAAAAACCTCCCTGATTTTTAATGGTAGTTTGGTACCTATTGGTAACCTAAGACCTTTCTAAATTAAAATACCAGTACCATTACAAACTCAAAGGGCTTGTTAGAGTAAAATCTTTTCAGCTCTATCAGTGCTATTCATTTTTACATATTTAGATGTACTGAGAATATGTTTATTGTAACTTAAACTATACCATTACCTCTTCTAGCTATACTCCAGCCCTTTCTCTAATCTAAATTGGCCATAATTTATATCTGGTAGAATTTCCTCTAATTATGCTCCCTCCTCATTTTTCTGAAGAAAGTAGTAGACCTTTGACCTTCTGTTCTATAGTATGTACTTTTTTTTATGTAGCCGCAGGTTTTGCTGTAAAGACATTTCTCAGGTGGACAGCTCCCACTAATCATCAAATAGCAGAAATTTCTACATGCTCAGCAAATAGCAGATTGAATTTATCATTGTATATGGTTGATAAGAAAGGGCATTTATTGTTGATTAAGTAATATTCCAGAGAATTCATGTGAGGGTGATGGTACCCAGCCCTCAAAGCCAGAAAATAATAGCATTTTTTCAACTTCATTATAAGATAAGGTGAAAGAAAAGTTATTGCACAGTGAGTGGCTGTGAACAATGAGGGGACCTTGACCTTACTAAATCAACTGCCAATGCAGTCGTATAAAGGCCAAAGAGCAACTAGGTTACTAAAGATATGTGGAGGGAACAGGAATTACAGTATTGAAACATTCTACGAGCAAACAGTGGCTGCTTTTCAACAGACAAACTGGCCATTTAAGTCATTTAGTATACAGAATGTCCTTCTATGACCTTTCTATACTTTATGTCCTTTAAGGACATAAAATTAACAAATAACATTTCTACTCACCAATTACATGAATTGTGAAAACTCGAGTTCTCTCAGGAGAGAGAAGTGGAAATCATCTGACTATGTCTGTGCATCAAGAATGGTATGTAGGAGTATGAATGGAAACACCTAAACACATGCATTTAATTTTGTTCAGTTTCAACAGATTTCTCAGATGAGTAGTTAAAAGACATGAGAGCCACTGTGTTTTAAAATAGAACATTCAGCTTTCGAATGAACATGGTTTTATTTATGACAATTAGCAATAGGTGTACCCTGGTCATTTTGATATTAAACTTGGTCAGTGAACTTACTACAGCACTATTCTCTGAAATATGTTCCATAGGAAACCAATTAGAAAATTTAGGAAAATAGTGCAAAAGCTATTCTGAATCCTCTTCTGGATCCATACTACACATTAGGATAGTAAAAACTAAGAAATACCACAATTTAAAACCCTATTCAACTCTATTTGCCATGGATACCTTTATTCTTATTTACATGTAAACTTTTATTTGATAATTCTTATTAATATAAACATCTCTAGAAAACTAAGAAATATAGTGACAGTTAAAGTGCCTGTTGGTAGATGCCATGATATCTTTCAACTTTTGAACATAACTAAACTTTGTCTTGAATTGTTCTGATATTAATTAGAATGAAATGGTCCATAATCAAATAGCATTGCCATTTTTAGTACAGGAAAATAAAATGTGACTTAACAGCCTCCAAAACAGGAAATATGGTAACAGAATCAAGTACTAGTAAAAAGGAGTCACTATGAAGTGTCACCAGACTCCATATGGACTACAACACTGTATAATCACAATCACAAGTGCATTTAGTTTATGCAGATTTTAGTTATGTAGAAAGAGCAATAAATCCTGAATTTCCCTGTCATCTTTCTTCACCCCATGCCCACCTTCAGCTAGAATCCAGTTCAGAAAAATAGAAGTCAATATAAAATCAAAGAAAAATCAGAGAAATGAATTTTAGGTCTTTAGTAGGAACTTTGTCCTAAATAATTCCAAGGGGCAATTTTCAGGGTCTTCAGGAGTCATACAGTGTACAAGTTGTTTGACTATGTATTACGTCTCTGGCTTTTGTGCTCCTTAAAGATACAAGTTCTGGTGATTTAAGGGTAATTTAAAGGATTTTTAAGGTTAATTTTGGTTGTTCAAGAGTTTCCGTTTTCACCTTATATATTGACCTTAGAACTTAACTCCAACTCTCATATAGTTTTTTTTTAATTAATTTATTTTTTAATTGAAGGATAATTACTTAACAGAATTTTGTTGTTTTCTGTCAAACCTCAGCACAAATCAATTCTAGGCTTATATAACTTGTATATGCCATTTTGCTTTAGTGGAGGAATTCTTATTCATATGGTTTAATCATATGTGCTCATGTGTTATTGGTTTGTATTTTAAATGAAATAGTTCAAATATGAATAATATTTGAAAACTATTATGATAAAATATTCACAATATAAATATTAAAAAATGGCTCTAGTTAAGTTTCTGTGGATTCTGTTATCCTTTAAACTTTATAAAAAATTAAAAGCAAAGTAAATTAGAGTTGGATTATCCTTCAATATTCAATATAAAAATAATTCAGTAATTTACTTCTGGTGGGAAATTTTTTATTACTTATAAAATACTGATTGACTCAAACACCAAACATAAAAAAAGTTACTGCTTTATCATTTGATACAAACTCTAGACCTAATAGTTTTCAAAATGATATATTTATTATCCTAAAAGGGATGATAAAACACATTTATTTTTATTACTATAAAAGCATTCATTATCACTTATTTTTAACACCATACAAAATGTTTTTAATATTATTTTTCAGGTATTTCAGTAAGGTGAACAATATAGTTTATTATTAGAATGTCTTAAGTATACAATTCTGAGTTATTTTTGCTATAATTTCTAAGGTTATTTCTGCTTTTATTCTGTCTATCTGACTTTAGCTTATATAAAACTACTTTGTATATATATAGACATATTTGTGTATATCTATATATATACACATTCACTGCTAAGTCGCTTCAGTCGTGTCCGACTCTGTGCGACCCCATAGACGGCAGCCCACCAGGCTCCGCCGTCCCTAGGATTCTCCAGGCAAGAATACTGGAGTGGGTTGCCATTTCCTTCTCCAGTGCATGAAAGGGAAAAGTGAAAGTGAAGTCTCTCAGTCGTGTCCGACTCTTAGCGACCCCATGGACTGTAGCCTACCAGGCTCCTCCATCCTTGGGATTTTCCAGGCAACAATACTGAAGTGGGTTGCCATGCCCTTCTGCAAGGGATTTTCTCAGCCCAGGGATTGAACCTGAGTCTCTTAAGTCTCCTGCATTGGCAGACGGGTTCTTTATCACTAGTGCCACCTGGGAAGCCCCACAAATTTCCATATCACTTGCTGTAAGACCCATCAGTGGCAGATTCTTCTTTCTTGCTAACCCAAAATTTCATTGATTTTCTTTAGTTTTGTGCTTTATTAATGTCTGTGCTTTTGGCTGTATTACCCTATCCTTGGATATATGTAAATCTTATTCATGAAATTGAGCTCTGTGACAACAGAAATTACTTTTTAATAAATAATAAATTCTTGTTGAATGTTTGAGAATAAATGAGGCCTTAACCTATAAATTCACCGTTAAAAAGAGAAGGGGCTCTCATAGTAAATGTGAAAAAGGCAATAGGGCATGAATTCAATGGAAGGTCAGAAAGTGTATAAGTGAATAGCCTGTGGCTAGCTAGCTTTTGGGGGGCTTTTCTTCAAGATTGAAAGCACAATTTCATACAAGAGAAAAAAGTAAAGAGATTTTAGCAAGATACAGGTTTTCTCAAGATACCTCAAATATAAGACCTAGTAGTGGCAAAAAGTAGGAAAAGACAAAAGAAACTGACAAGCGAAACTGACCAGATAAAAGTGGCTGATTTGAATATGATGGAACATTTTTAAATCTAGTTCTATGGAGGATGAAACATTTGATGTGAGAATATTGTAAAAATTAAAACTAAAGTTGGGTATTTTTTGCTTTATCTGGTTTTTAAATGGTCTCCATGCTTGTTTGTTTTTTTCCATATAGAATGCCAGACTCCCCTGGTGAAGTTGCCGAATATCCTTTGTTCGTGACAGTCGGTGACTGGCTGGATTCTATAAAGATGGGGCAATATAAGAATAACTTCATGGCAGCGGGGTTTACAACTTTTGACCTGATTTCAAGAATGAGCATTGAGTAAGTGGGACTGGGTTTGTTACTATATTCAGATGTCCACTTAGGAGATTGTAAATTCAAATACTATCTCTATATCAAGAATGCCATAGTTAAACTACCTTTCCTGACACTAGTATGGCATTTCCACATCTTTTCTCACCATTTCTGATAATCGTTCTAGTGAAAGTTGGGCATTATACTTTTAACTATTTTCCTTTGAAAGAATATATTTAATTCAAATAACTATTTAAAGATTTTAAATGCTGTCTAAAATGCATTGTTCACATCAATATAGTTTTACCTCAGCAAATTATTTATGATTCTTGTACACTAAATCAGTTACTATTACTTTCATCAAATATTATAATTGTAATAACATAATATTATGTTTTCTCAGAGTTTTGCCTCTATATTACAATGGTCTGGCATTTTTCCACTTTCTCAAAGACTATCATTTCCTGGGTGCAGTGAAAATACTCAACATATGTTTAAAAGACAGATAACTAAAACTAGTATGTTGACCATGTGAAATTGCCATTGTTTTAAAATATTAATAGTAATAGCAATTTCATACTGTTCAACATAATACAATGGCATTTTTTCAGATTATTGAAAGACCAAGACCATGGCAATTCAAATGGAATTCACATTGTACTTTCTATCCTGCATGCTGACTGTTTTGCTAATACTGTTAAAAATTTATATAATTACATAAAACCCCTGGGCTTATGAAATGTCTGAACATGACATCAGTACCTGAATTCTTTGTACCTTTAAACTTGAGGTTGACTTGATGCATTCTCTGGCACTAGTGTAAAGAATAAAGTAACAAATTCCTGTTGTCCTTTTATATCTCTGCTTCAACACTCATTTTACCAGATATGAAATTTGCGGCAAATATGATATGTGCTCGTTTCCCATATCTAAATGTTCCTTTCCTCTCTGCCATACTTACCAGATCTAAATGTTCATATTCTCTCTGTCTCTCAATCTCTCACAGTGATATTAGAAGAATTGGAGTCATACTCATTGGACACCAGAGACGAATAGTCAGCAGTATACAGACTTTACGTTTACACATGATGCACATACAGGAAAAGGGATTTCATGTATAAAAGTACTACAAAGCACCTGTGTTTTGTGCCTCAGCATTTCTAAAATGAAAGATTATCCTCTCTACTACCCTCTCTTCTGATTCTCCAAACATCACCTCACAAACTGCAGTCTCCTCTTCAGGCTACAGGCACACATACCTTTTGTTTATGCTTCCAACCTGGATTTAAAAATCACTCTTCATAGCTCCTCTCTGAATAACCTGCAAATATAACCCTGGCGCACTGCAGATTATCACTACACGTGGTAAATGACTCAGCATGGATTTGTAACTTTGTATAACTGTATTTCAGAAGTGTTCAAGGACTTAATCCAAAGGAATTTGGGGTTAATGATGTATTTAGAGTTTGATGGTAGATGAAAAAGAAATAGTTGACCTTCCTTTCATGTTTTGTGATCAAGTATTTTCCAAACTGACATGAATATTTATTTTTTAGATAGTTATATTCAACTCTGTGGGTCATATTGTTACTTTATTCTACAATTCTTTACCTGTTGATGCCTGATATTGTTAGAATCGTTTGCAGAAAAGATCAATGATTTCATGTAATGAATTCTTTTCAAGTGTAACTATGGTGAGAAGGGAGTTATCAAGGGAGAAAGAGGGAGAAACATACTGTGCTTCTAAAAGTTCTAAGACTTGGTTTGTCTTTTTTTTTTTATCAACTTGATAGTGTCTTTCATATGTCATAATAGGTGGTCGTTTAGAGGCTTTCCCATCGAATTTTTTTTTTTACTATCAATATGTTTCTTTACTACATTATTAAGATCATGCCTGGAAAGACCAAGAGTGAGTCCATTGCTCTAGAGGCTTTAAATACAGAGAAGCATGGATTAAATACATGACTGTTCTCTTGGTTTATCTTCATAAATTTGCAAGAGTAATTATCAAAGCATTGAGAAAATTAATTATTCTTAGCAGAATTGCTTTGAATAAAAGATCTAAGAGTATAGTCAGATAAAATGTGAAAAGATTTAATTTAAACAGAGTTTTATGATAGTTATATGGTGGCCTAAGAAAATAAACACATAGAACTAGTCTAATACTGGTACATTTTGCAAGTTTAAGAATTTTTGTTTTGTTCGTGAAAATAAGTTACATGAACATGCTGAGCTGTTTTCCAAACCTTCCAAGGTACAAGTATGCCATTGCATACACCAAAGAAGGTATAAAAAGAGCATAAATGAATTGTGTGCAACCTGAATCCTTGCTATAGTAACATAAAAATATAAATACAGCTAAGATGTGTTGTTGCCGTAATCTTCTGGAGGCTGCAAAAGCAGGCAAATATACTTTTCACTGAACGAAGTTGAGTCAGGTTATCAAAACAGTACTGTATTATGAACAAATTCAACTATAAAATCAGCTGTTCCCTGTGAAACTAAAAAAAAAAAAAAAAGACTACTGTGCTAGGTGGAAGAGTAGCGAGAATGTATTAAGAGGGGAGGAAAAAAGAGCAGGTTGTCTAAAGATACTGGTTTAAAATAAAAATTAGGTTTTATTTGATCTTGGAGCTAAAGGCGCCCTACCCACATTCTCAAATTCCTACCTAAATTACATTTTTTTGGTGATAATAGTTTTCTTGCCATAAAGGAGTCCATGTTTTTCCTTATTTTAAGAGTTGTGGATTGTCCCATTAGACTAGGCCCTTCCATATACTTCTTTTGCTGATTTATCTTCTGACTTTTGTCACCCACAGCTAAATTTTTCTCATTTAAAAAAAAAGAGAGAGAGAGATAGAAGGAAGAGTCTTTAAAGTATCCATTATAGTACACTGAAAAAGAAAAAAGTGGGAAATCCATCACTTTTTAAGTGTGTCAGAAATAGCTAGCAACCTTTTCCAGCTGTCACCTGCACAGTCATGCATCACTTGCAGGCTGTCTGTGGTTTGCTTGATACATTTCACAGATCTGGATACATTTAGAGGAAATGTAAAATTTCCATATTTACCTGTCTTCAAATATATATTAAATAAGAACAGATGTAAAACAGATAAAATTTATTAATCATATATATTTATTTTTATAATGCAACAAAAACATATTTAGAAAGATAAGGAATAGAATAATTATGATCTTCCATAGGACTCTGTCAGCAACATCTGTATACTTTGATTAAATAAATTCTATAAAGTATTGAAATGTCTATGGGGTGGGCATTCAGTGCTTGCAAGATTAAAGATCTCTGTTAAGAATTGTTTTTCTTTAAAACTCCAACGATCCTATTCTATATCTGGTTAATTTATGCTTTTTTTTCTCTTCCTAAACATCTTTCTGTAGTATTATAAAACTGCCTTTTCACTTTCTCTCTAACCCCAAATCCTCTTTAAAATTTACGTTTATGCTACATTTGTATTTTTCAAAACTGTAAGCATGGTGATCTTTAGTATAAATTTGAACCTCATCTTGGTCAGAGCAAGATGTTCAAGATTAAACAGAAACATTAAAAAATAAATATATCTATTTCTTTACTGCCTACCAATCACAGATTTGAAAATTTTACCTGAAATATTTTGATATTTACTAGTGCACATATTCATTAATTAAAGCTATCTAATATTCATAAGCATAGAATTTAATAATAGAAAATGAGTAACTCCCATAAGTCACAGCCTTCAGAAATAATCTTTAATAACTAAAATATGCATATATACTCATATACCTACTTTATATTAAATTTCCTAGTCTATGTTACTGAGGGGCTTTCTGATTTTGAAAATTAGTTGAAGGAACCATTATTATTTTATTGTCTATGTGGTCAGTTTCCGGTCTACAGTCCACTCATTATCTCATAGGATAAGACATAATTGAGAAAAAATGTAAAAACAATGCAGAGATTTAGTATATAAATCATTACACTAAAAAAGCCATCAGAAGTTGCAAAGCTCTTGGCTCAACATGAATCAAGAATTATAGCACTTTTGCACTGAATTATGATTGTTGATAAATGTTATGAATGTCATAATAAAAAAAGATTTATCTTCTTTCACCCTGAATTACTCTTAAAATCTATCCAACTAACACTTGAACAGCTTTAAGGCCCATCTCAGCCCATAAATAGAAAACAAATCCAAATTCAATCCTTGAAAAGCAGTCTTTACAGAAAGTCTTCTGTAATAGGTCTTCTGACGTGATAAAGAATGAATTGCATTACCTATCTCCCAACCACAATTTTTTTAAAAATCCATTTTTATATCTTTCTTAGCAAATTTCTACTCTGTAAAGAAGTAAGTTAAATCTTTTACTTCAAAATGTTCACCAATACTAGGTCTTATTTTTCTATTCATTTTTTAAACATTCTTCCCCACCCTCTTGGTTCTTTTCTCTTTATTCTTCCATCCCATCTTTTTTCTTCCCTCAGCTTCTGCCGCTCCACCCCATATCCCTATCAACAAAAGAAAAGTAATACAGCAAGTCCAAAAATATCTTACAGATCTCCCTAGAAGAGGCTGAAGGTGGAGGAAAAACAGGAATGTTGCAAAAGTCATACTTTAATATTTTGGGTCCTACTGCATAAATGGGAGCATTTGCACATAAAGAGTATATGAGTTCTGGCTTTTCATTAACTGAAAATTAAGTACTTTGGAAAGTTATTTCAAAACAGATGAAGATGATCCTTTTCTACTGCTTTAGCTAAGGAAATGTATTATTAATTTAAAAGAAAATATTTTAAGAATTAGAAACTGTTATCAACTCACAGTTAGTATATATCTTTATATAATAAAGATATTAGAAGCAGGTGTAATCACTTCTTTTAGTATCATCACTTCAACTTTTCCAAGCTCAAATTCCATTTAGTAGAAAAGACTCATATTCACATTCAATCTGAAAATATTTTAATTCTTTTTGTATGAAGACTCCAAAAGGTAGATTGATGGTGTTCTTCCATTAGAACACAGGACACTGAAGTCATCCAATTTTTTGTTTTTATGATCAGCCTTTTCAAAAGATTTTCACTTTTTATAATAATGTTCAATAAAGGCAGTGTAAACTACAGTTCAGTTTAACAAATATCTACAAGGTGTCTCTTACATGCATAAAATTTTATGGCAAATATGAGTTTGACTGTACTGTCCTTACCTCTAAGTATCTCTTAAGCTTAAAACTTAGAGCCTATCTGCCATCTTTGCTGTCATTTCCATGTCACTTAGTTCTTTCCATAGAACAAAAATACATTAAATAAATAAAACCTTGTTTATTTGCAATTGGATTTGCAGTCCCTATGGAAGGTGATATTTTGGACCTCAAATTTTTTCATAGACGCCTCCACACTTCCTCTGACAGAAGGGAGCACACTTGTTTGATTCTCTAAGACAGTCTCTCTTGTTAGCTACCAGTTGACCGTCCTCAGGAGTCACATACTGCCACTGTCTTGTGGCAGACATCTCAGTTCATGTGTAGACTCACTACCTCAAAGGTGCCTCCAGTTAGAAAACATCAACCATTTTTCAAAAACAATGCTGGGGTACTCTCCTGCGCAAGCCAGTTCACTGGCCCTAGGAAATGCAGTGGTTGCATAAAATTCTTTCCAACATGATATATTTAACAAAGGGCTTCCCTAGTGGCTCAGCTGGTAAAGAATCTGCCTGCAGTGCAGGAGACCTGGGTTGGGAAGGCCCCGTGGAGAAGGGAATGGCAACCCACTCCAGTATCTTTGCCTGGGAAATCCCATGGACAGAGGAACCTGGCAGGCTGCAGGCCATGGGGTCTCAAAGATTCGGACATGACTGAGCGACTAAGCATGGCCCAGCACATATTTAACAAAGGAAAGAAATGATTACTCACAACCAGAGCTAACATATTACTAGATGAAATAAAGGAAAAGAAAAATCTTACATTTCAGAAGAGTAAATGCCGCATCCTTCTCTTACTATTCCCTTAAAAAGACAAGTATTAGGCAAGTGTTTCAAAGATTTCTTAAGATAAAATGTATGTTTTGTACGTTATAAGAGGATGTGACATGATATACATGTATCCTGAGAGAAAAGACAAGATCCAGAGGAAAATGCAGGTCATTAGAATGTAGTTTTAACAAAGCCTCTTTCTTCTGATTAATAATTAGAATTTCAAATTAATGATGGATTTATATAAAATGTTTAAAAAAGGATATTTACATTGGAAGACTTAGGTTATTTGCTCTTAATTCAAAAGAGGTAACAAAATCCTCTTGGCATTGGCAACTTAGAGAGAAGCCAGAATTAATTATATTACTTCACTTTTCATATAAAGTATAATTGTTGCTCTCTTTAAAATTATTTATTCAGTAATATTTTTAAAGTTGTAATGAAGTTTTTAACAGTACATGAATAGATTTGAAGGTTAATTTTAGCCTATCAATGTTGATTCAAAATTACTTTATTTAAAAGTGAAACAAAAAATGAAAAGTAAGCTTTTCAATTACTACAGGCAGCAAAGCACTACTAAAAAATAAATTTCATCTTTTAGAAAAGAAAAATAAATTTCATCTTTTAAAAACACAAAATGTTGATTTTATCTTAATAGTACCAAGTCACCTCCATTTTATTATATTTTTGCACTTGTGCGTTGAAAGCAAAGTTTCTTTGTAAACAAAATAAAGAAGGTTTTTGCTTGAATTTCCACACTGGTTTATTAGAATTACCAAATCTCTATATTCTTAAAAGAACTTTTGATTTGTTTCTTTTAAAGGGGAAAATCTCAAAGAAGAATTTGACTATCTTTTAGAGCTAATTAATCCTTAAGAATACAAAAGCATTAAAAGAAAATTACCTGACAGATGAGGATGAAAGATCGCTTTTAAATGTATTATATATAAAGATGTGGTATCTACTTTCATTTAGAAAGCAAAATACAGATTAACATAATTTCCTGGGAGTTATAAATTAGAAAAGTATCAGAATTATTGAAATTTTTCTCTCAAGTAAAGCTTTGTTCTCATCCATATTTCTTCACTATTTGTAACCTCAGGCTAATCTTTAATTTGTCATGATAAACTTACTTTTGGTTAAGATAATAACTCAAACTGTAAATCAGAACAACTGAGATATGACTTTAAGGTGTTCAACAAAATAATATAAGGAGGACAACCTTACTTCGGGATTCTTATTTAGTTAGCATCAGAATCTCCATCTCATTAGCCCTCGCTGAAGAGAGAACTGTCCGTATTCCAAAATAATACATTATTATGAAGAAAACTCCAAGGACATGAGAACCTTCATTTTTCATATATCTAAATCAAATTTTATGTTTAGGCATTATTAACTTTGTAGATAGATGTCATTGTTTTCATGAGTTAAATATGACAAGCAGTGTCGATGTGAACATTTCTATACTAGTTTTTCTATGTTTATAGATCATTGTCCTTGGAACAGTCTTAATTTACCTTTGTTCTAGAAAGACCAAATATCATTTAATTTTTTGAAATCATGATAGATGGAGTGAATAGCGCTAAATCATAAAAATAAATAAACAATACACTTTAAAGGTTTTTACCTAACTTAGAATGTCATATTCTGTTGCTTTTATAATAATTCAAAAGTCTCTCTTCCACATTTAGTAATTGTAGAATGAAATATATGCATTTAAATAGAAATTGCTTTTCTTAAATTTTCACTTAAACACATCTTCACTCAGAGAGAAGCCATAATTACCATCACTTCATTTGTCATATAAAATATAATTGTTGCACTCTTGAGAATTATTTACTCAGTATTATTATTAAAGTTGTAATGAAGTTTTTATTTAACTGTACATGTTTTATTTATTGTCACATATTACTACTTAAATAAATCTGCTTAAACGTGTGGTCTTTAGAAACTCGATGACAAAATCAATGACCAATCTTTTGCTAACAGACTTGTAACTTAACAAGCTATTTTTGTCAGTGTGACTGATGTGAGCATTGTTAAAACCAATTTGTTTGAAAATCCATTGGTATTTTATCTAGAGTTACTATTGCAGTAAATTCAAAAGTATCTTTAAAACAACACTGAATTTTCATGGACAATATAAAAATAAAGACTGATTGAGGCTTTTTTAAATGTCTGTACTGCTTGGAAAATAAGGTTTAACATGCATAAATGTTTGTTATTGAAGTGTTTAATTTGCTTTAATTTGATGTTGTTCTTCCTATGCCATATATATGTATTTAAAGAAAATTGTATTAATATATTTATACAATGCAAAAATCTCATTTTCTTCTTACAGAAATAGAATTTTGACATAATTTTAAGTGTTTTAGGTCTCCAAGGGAAAAAAATCAAAATGTGAAATGGGAGCATTTGTTTTTTGGAAAGGCACAATACCTGAGCATTCCTAACTAACATGAATACAAGTGAGAGTAGATTTTAAAGATAACTATATGTGCTTTATTTATGATATATTATTAATCATTTTGTTAATCATACTTTTTCTTTAGAGTGTATTATTGGAAACTTGAATACCTTTGCACATTTTTCACAAACTATACTTCGTTTTAATTTTATATGCAGAATAAGCTTTGACAGCTTAATTTTGACTTTTGATGGAATAATTGTTAATTAATAGTCCATGTTTCCTACAATGTTAGTCATACCTTCTATAATAACCTTATTTTTTTAAAAATCAGAGACAGAGCATGAATTCTGAATATGAAAATGGACCAAATTCCATTAAAACTGAGGAAAATACAAAAAGGTAATACAAAGAGGAGTTTGTGATATAACTATTAATGCTCCCATTTTAAAAAGCAAGCAAAAAATTAATAGAAAACAGTGAATGAAAATTATTGTCATGTTACTCTTACTGGTAATTTTGAAACTAAAATCCCTTTTGAGGATGAGACTCTAATATAAATATGTTCACTGATAATTGTTAAAATATGTATTACTATATACAGTTAGAAATCTTTCCAAAATATCAAAAACTTAAATTTATGTGTAAGTTTATTAATAGACCAAATGATCAATATTATCAGCATTTCCATATTAATAGTCCTTTTGATTTCTAAAGAACTATTTTGTATATAATTAAAGAATTTACCCTGCAAAATTGCATCTCAGACGGTCAAAGCACTTTATAGTTATTAATGATTCACTCCTATTAATAATGACAAGATTTTTCTTGTGCTTTATTAAATGTAAAAACAGTGTATATAAGGTGCAGGTAAAAATAACTGAGTTGAAAGGGTAGCCTTTTAGAATCAATTTATGCTTTTATATATAGATACATATAAGTGTATAAGATTATGTGTAAAATGTAAATAAGTACTTTTTACACGTAGTCTTAAATGTTTAAAAAATATGATACCTATGTATTAGTTGTACATTATATCTTATGACCTCTAAATGCTTATATTCTTTCAAGGAGATTGCCTTCTCTTTTCAGTTATTTTAAGTATTAAAAAAAAAGAATTGCTTTGTATATTATATTTACATTCAGTCTCTCTAATATTGATTGTAGCTTCCCAATTCTCAGAAAAGTTGAAGCCAAAAAACATAACATAGTGTCTAGAAGTTATTATTTTTTAAGTTTTACTCTTCTTTTATACAAATTTGGTCATATACTCCATAAAGTCTGCTGAAGAAAGCAAACACTTTTATTTTCTCATGAATGGAAATACAAAAAGAAAGTCTTCCATTATACTTTGTATATTCAAAATAGTGACCATATATTTTTATAGTTATTTTCCACTGTTTACTCTTATTCAATTTTTTAAATTTCCCTAAATGGAATACTTCAAAAAAAAAGGTAAAACCCTTCCAATTTTGCATCAATTGCTTATTTTCTTCAGAGCCTCCAAAAATTCCTTTGAGAAAGCAAAACATTTCCTTCCTCACCTTACAATCTTGATCACTCTACCATTGAATGAAATAGATATCTGTAGTGTAATATAAAGAATAGCAAAAAATAATGATTTGTCCGATTAAAGCTATTTATACCATGGAGAACAGATATAACAAACAAATAGACAAACAAAATTAAAGTAAATCATGTCTGTTTGCTAGTCCAAAACTGTATAATTCTTAATTTTAAAAATAGTATATATACATATATACTGATGTCCTTTAAATATATATTTATCCATAAGTCCATTTGTTCATTAACTAACGTTTATTAAACACTATCTTGTACCAGTGTCCTATTCTAAATGTGGAGGACACAAAGTAACCAAGACAAGCAAAAGCCCCTGTCTCATGGGATTGACCTAATGGTAAAGATACAATGAAGAAGTACTGATAAGTGCTGTGCTGAAAATTAAATTAATATTGTTACATAGCATGACTGTGGCTTCTTCTATTAAGAGGTTAAGGGAAATCTTCTCTGAATGTGGATGTGATATTTAACCCAATATCTGAAAATCATGAAGAAACAAGTCATGAAAAAATCTGGGGAAATTCCAAGTAGAAGGAACAATTTAATGTGTGAGTTTGGAGTGTTTGTGGGTAGAGAGAACGGTGTGCTTGGTACACAGTTTATGAGCCAAAGAGAGGCAAAAACAAGATGGAGGTCAAAGAACATTTATGAGGCTACTGAAATAGTTTAAGCAAAAAAAGAAAAAGAAAAATGGTAACTTTAAGTTAGAGTAGAAGTAGTGAAGATGGAGAGAGGCAGATGGATATTGGATATTTTAAAGACAGAGCATGCTAATGGATTGGGCCGAGAAATGAAGAGAGAAAAATCAAAGATAAACTCTACATTTGGAAAATAAGAAACATAGTCAGGGGTGGTGCAAGAGAAGCAGGTTTGGAGGGAAAAAATCAGGAGTTTAGTTTTAGCCATGTAATGCCTGAGATGCCTGTTAAGTATTCAAATGGAGATATCAAGACAGTTGTACATAAGTGTTCCAAGGAGCAATCAGGGCTCGACATCAAGATTTAAAAGTCATCAGTATATACATAGTATGTAAGGTTTTTAAATCACCTAAGAAAAGCCTGTAAGATAAGTAGGCCTTGATTGAGATCCAGGTAGTATCAATGTAAAAGTTAAGTGGAGAATTAGAAACCAGCAGAGGACCCTGAGGAGTATAAGGTAAGGTAGAGAACAAAAAACCCAATTGGCCATATGAATTAAATGCTTTAAGAAGTCAAGTTTAGAATAAAGAAATGGCCATGGGGCTTAGGAACATGGAAGTTACTAATGATTTTGACAAGGACAATCTCTTTGAAGTAGTGAAATTAAAGCCTGCTTGAAGTGGATTAGAAGATACTTTAGGAAAGATGGAGTCAGTATCTATAAACAACTCTTTCAAGAAATTTTACCATAAGAAAGCAACAGAAATAGGCAGTAGCTGAGTAATTGGAAGTAGATGTAGGGTCAAGAGTGGTGGGGGTGTGTGTGTGTGTGTGTTTAGAGAAAGAATGCGTAATTATACACTAATGAGAGTGATCTGGTAGAAAGTGGGAAACATTATGGAAGAGAGGATTTAATTAGAAATGGCTTTGAGAGGTAGATTAGGATTTGTGGCATAAGTAGGAAGGTTAGTTTTTGATATGAGGAGACACAAAGAACCAAAATGGGAGGGAAGGAAGAGTGTGTGATATGCAGACAGATTGAAAGATAGACAGATAGAAAGGTAAGTATGTTACTATGTGAGTAGTTGCATTTTACCAAGAGGAGATAAAATTCAATATGGGGAGTGGGAAAGGAGTAAAGGCTGAAGGAGAGATGTGTTAGTAGTTCTAAAGGGGAAACACACACAGCCATTTATATACACATATACATGCATATATAAACATAGGCAATGGGTATTTGTACATAATACACCACAGGAAAAAGACCTATTGAATAAAATATTTTAAAGCCATTTTTACTAAATATTTTTAAGACATCTTACTTGGAAGACTTGAAACTGAATTCTGAGTTTTCCAAAGATGCTGATAACAGAGTCCTTTTTCCATAATGTAGAAACTGAGGACTTGTCAATGTCAGAGATACTCTTCATGTTTTATTTTTGTTTATTACAGTAAAAGAAACATCATGTAGCTATTCTAATTCAAAGTCTATAAAAATTAGTTTAATCCTAAAAGATGTGTATTGTACATTGAAGCAGTCAATTTTCTCAAAACACTATTTTGAGAGGGTTTGACACGCCATCTGAATTTTTTTTAAAAAAAGGTAGTTAGGCTCTAATCTTTTGGTGAAACAATACTTTTATTTTGTTTTCACATAAAAACATCTACATTTAGGAGAAACACATGGGCTATATGGTTATTTTTTCATTGTGCCCTCTCTCTGATCCTATTGCAGGGGTGTGATTTTTTCATTATGCTTGCAGCTTTATTTCTGGATAGACCTTATGTGATTCAGTGTGTTGGAATTTATACGTGCATAATAATTCTTTGGATTTTATGTAAAATTAGATTGTGAATAATGGAATAAGATTATCTATTTTTTTCTGTTTTAGCATAGCCAAAAATATATGTGTGTACTTACAAATATGTATTTGATTAAACACTTAATATTTAAATGGCCTTGTCCAATATTAAATGGTAGATTTGACAGTTGCAGTGTATTCAAAAATTTAAAAGTTATAAAAATCTTTGTAACACAAATCCTAAAAAGTTTATTAAATACTAAATAGTACATTTATATTAAATGCCTAGATAACATCTGTCTAGGTTGAGACATTTAATCCCTCATAGAGTAATAAATGAAAAACTGCAGCTGAAAACATTTTTCCTTCCTGTAAGCATGAATGATTTTTAAAATGTATTTCTTTGTAACTTGTCATAAAGTTATTTATCATTAATTGCAGATTTAGCACTGTACCCATTTTCTCTTGCAAAAAGAAAAGATCTGTTTGTGGGAATAAGGAAGTACAGCACCACTGCATCATTTTTTCTCCGTGGTATTATATCACTGTTTAGAGCTTCAGTATATGCCTTCCACTCAGGTTCTCTTTACTGGTTGCATCACAACACGGTAGAAAGATAAACACAGTAAGAGGGAGTAAACTATAGAACTTCAGTCCTACCTATTATCTCCTTCACTATGACAGTGAAGTAATCCAAACTTACTTGAAGGTGGTATTGTTTTCATCTTATAAAAATCTACTGTAATATGTTTCATGTAAATTTTCATGTGCTGGCATGCTTACAAGTTATAGTGTTTTAGAATGCTCAGCTCTCAATGAGGGATTGTTCGTGGTGAATTACATTACATATGTCATCTATCTACTTGCTGAAAGAATATGGTGTTTAGCAAATCTATCTGCTGAGCAACATAATAAGATTTTTGTACAAAGTACAAATTACTAATTACTGTATTTTATTTTTCTATGATTTCCTAAGAGGCATTATCAGGGTCTTACAGATGGAGTAAGCCTGTTTATTAAAATATCTATTAGCAAATAAAAGTTACAGTTTTGGTGGTTGACTTTGTGGCCTTTGTATTATTGTATTGATCATTATTTAATATAACTTTTCTTTTCATCTATTAAATCTAGATGCTCTTTAGATATATTAGTAATTTTGAAGACAAAATCACAGCTGTAATCTTTCAAAATAATATTAAGATCAAGACATAAATTCACGTGTGTGTGTGTTAGTTGCTCAGTTGTGTCTACCCTTTGTGACCCCATGGACTGTATAGCCTGCGAGGCTCCTCTGTCTTGGGATTTGCCAGGCAAGAATACTGGAGTGGGTTGCCATTCCCTTCTCCAGGTTATCTTCCCAACCCAGGGATTGAACCTGGGTCTTATGAATTGCAGGTGGACTCTTTACCATCAGAACTACCAGGGAAGAAAGTCACATAAATCACTTTAAATACTTAGTACATACTTTTGTAGTGATTTTATATCAGCAAACATTTTGTGAGATTCAAATAAATGCTCATTGCATAGTTAATATTGTACACAAATTGCAGATGACCAAAAGATACAAATAATGTACAACTGTTACAGCTTTAGACCACCAACATTCATTCCAAAAACTTCCAGTAAATTGCAAATCATGGATTTTCTGTATTTTTTAAAATTGTTCATAGGAAAAGACATTAAAAGTATCATGAATTAATCATAATAGAGCTGTATTCATCATATCTCACTCTTCTCTCATTTAGAATTTTTCTATACAGTTCCAAAAGCCAGTATGAAATTTATCTGGTAATAGAGTACTTGAAGGCAATGGCACACCACTCCAGTACTCTTGCCTGGAAAATCCCATGGATGGAGGAGCCTGGTAGGCTGCAGTCCATGAGGTCGCTAAGAGTCGGACACGACTGAGCGACTTCACTTTCACTTTTCACTTTCATGCATTGGAGAAGGAAATGGCAACCCATTCCAGTATTCTTGCCTGGAGAATCCCAGGGACTGGGGAGCCTGGTGGGCTGCTGTCTATGGGTCGCACAGAGTTGGGCACAGCTGAAGTGACTTAGCAGCAGCAGAGTACTTGAAATTTTCTTTCCTTAAACAGGTATCTTAAGTAGCCCTCATAAAATTAAATATGACTATTAAAGCTTCTCATTCTCATAATAAAATGAGGAGAGCCAAACTAACTTCTTAAATCAAGTGAAACCAATTTGTATGCTGAACTGTGAGTGTATTGTTGAGATCTGTTTGGGTTGGCAAAGCACCAAAACAGCAGATTCTACCATATGGAATATTTACTTTTTTTAAGGTTGTTAGTTTCAAAACTGGCATTTTCCAGATTATTGACTAGACTGTGGGTTTCATACCACTATTTCAACTCTAATAATAAGAAGCCAACACAGCAACTACAAATATCTAAGATAACTATTTACTTAGCTAAATTTTTGTGAGAGAATTATGTACCCTACAAATTCACTTAGCTCATTTTTCAGAAGAATTATGTCATCTGCTTAAATTGACTGAAAAGTTGGATATCCTATCTCTCCATTTTATTTCCAGTTTTCACGAAATGTTTTGTACCAATCAAAAACAGAACTCAACCCAGAGGCAGAAAATATCAATTCCAAACAGGAAAATTAAGTCTGTCCACTATAGTTTCCTGAAACAAGATTTCTGCTTAGCTCTAAGAAAAAAAAAGGTCAAAATCTGGCTGTAAGCACTTCACTTCCAACTTTTATCAAAGTGAGTTGCAACATCCAGACACACAGAAAAATAATCAACACCTTACTGTAAAATTTATTTAGTCAGAAGTTAAAGGACCACATTTAAAAATCTTATCCATATAATAAAAATTGCAGGACAAAGGTGGATAGGAAATTATTTATTGAACACCTACTATGTGTCAAACATACATACCTCTGTTACCTGTTTATTCCTCAAAACCACCAAATGAGCTGTATAATGTTTTTGAAGGTGAGGAAGCTCAACAATAGAGCAGGGTTACTTGGCCTAAGGCCACACAATAAGGAAGAATAAATATCCATACTCCATTTTTTCCAAGGACTTGGTCAGTAAGTTCTTTTGGATATGCAGCTATAGGTTTTGGGGGTTTTGTGTTTTATTAGTTTTTGTCTTTCAACAGAGTCGCTAGCCCAGAACCACATTTTTTTTCCATTGTAAAAATAACAGAATCACATTTGAAAATTTTGAAAAAAAGAAAAAGCACCTCATGATCATGCAAATACAACCTTTCTCCCATTGTTACTTTTATGAATGTATAATTCCTTCTAGTCTCTTTTTTACTCTCTTAATTCACTTAATTGGAGAAGGAAATGGCAACCCACTACAGTATTCCTGCCTGGAGAATCCCATGGACAGAGCCTGGCAGGTTATGGTCCATGGGGTCGCAGAGTGGGACACGACTGAAGCGACTTAGCATGCACGCACACACGCAATCCACTTAATAGGCGAAAATAATTGAAAAGCCAAAGAACAGGTAGGGTAGTAAACATAACACGAGGTAGTTGGAGGGGGGAAATAATCTCATATTCATGGCTAACAAAGGAGATGAATCAGTTTGCTAAAGTGAAAGTGAAAGACTCTCAGCCGTGTCCGACTCTTTGCGACCCCATGGATCCATCGAATTCTTCAGGCCAGAATACTGGAGTGGGTGGCCTTTCCCTTCTCCAGGGATCTTCCCAACCCAGAGATCAAACCCAGGTCTCTCCCATTGCAGGTAGATTCTTTACCAGTTGAGCCACAAGGGAAGTCCATTACTATAAAACCCCAGAGCAACTTAAGAGGGTAGCTAACTTTAAGCATTCAGACTACTGACTCCTTTCCGAACCAGCTGCCGATTTGCTTCTGGGGACTGTAATCTAATCATAAGAGATTATGCCTCATGGAAATCTCTAGAGATCAGACAGCTCAAAAGCCCGTTACAGGCAGACTTCCTTTGCCGAAAAATGCCTGTGAGTTTATCTCCTCTCCCTGCTCACATGAACTTTTGCTTCCCCAGGACTCTTGGACCTGAGGCCTCGCAGAGCCTGGAAGAGGGTGGATGCGACAGGCAACGAGGCAATTCCCCCGCACACCTCGCCCTACAGCGCACAGTCGGGTCCTGCAGTTGTCGCCCCCACACTGCACCCGTGCTTGACGGAGATCCACACTCCTCTGTGCCCCCGACGCCGCAGGGAGCGCTGATCCCTGAGACTGACATTCCCGAAAGGGCGGGGAGAGCGTACCAAGAGAAAAGCCCTTAGCCTACGCCGACGCCAAGCACCTCCCAGCAGGCTGTGCGCGCGCCTACAACTCCCATCATGCTCCACAGAGGGGGGCTGCGAGGTTCCTAGCTAAGAGGCGGCAGTTCAACCCGTCACCCTTGCTCACACTTCTTTAATACTCCTCACTGTTCCTCAGGCATTTTGGGAAGCTCGTCAATCCCTTAACGGGAGCACGGCGGCAGACGCACTGAGACTTCTGAGGAGGCGTGGCTCCGGACCGGAAGAACCTCCGGTTGCCGGGGGAACGCCACGCACCGAGGCGCCTGCCCAGCCACTGATACTTGGGCTGAGGAAGAGACTGCTACCCTTTTACCTAACTTGTGGAGGCGGCTTTGCTCTGGTCCAGGCATCCTTTCTGTGGAGGCCTAGAGAGAAAGGTACCCAGAGCGCCCGCACCACATTCCCATCCCCGAGACGGAGACGAGCGAGTGCGGTCATTCCTGTTCTTCAGCAGCTCCCGGGCCCACAAGACTAACCGCAAAGAGCAGGTATCTCCTCAACCCTAATGTTTGTATCCAGAGCCGCCCGCAGTCCCCGCAGCCACCAGTTTTAGAATTGCTCTTCCTCATGTTTTTCACTCCGTGTAGTTGTTTCTAATGTGTGAGGACTAGAAAAAAAGTGGGCTGGTGGCTCAGAAAACTCACTGAACTACTCTGGGTGAATTTTTGTTTTATTGGATGGTTTTAACACTGCCCAATTGGGGCCTTTTTGTTTGCTGTGTAGAAAGTGTAATTGAAATTTCACCATCAAAAACTGAAAGCTGATTAAAAATGTTTATTGGGGGTAGGAAGGGTGTTCTGTAATTCTCATTGAAAACATTTTTATAGAGTTACAAAGTACCTGTCATGGTGTTTCCTTTGCTCAACTCCTCTCTCCCTGTAGCCTACCTTCCAAGCTCTTAACTGTGGATAGCATCCAAATTCTTCAGGATTTTTCTGGCAACAAGTTGAAAAAATCCTTTAGAAAGCAGTTTCTGGGACTTTAGTGGCAGTTCAGTAGTTGAGACTCCGCGCTTCCAGTGCAGGGGGCACAGCTTCCATCCCTGGTTGGGGAGCTAAGATCGTCACTTGCCCCGCGCGCGACCAAAAAAAAAAAAAAAAAAAATGCTGTTTCTCAGATAACAGCTAAGGGAATTTGATTGTCTGGTGTGCAGAGAGAGGAAACGGTAAGATAAGAAACTGGAAAGGTGGATTGGCGCCAAATTGTGTACAAGTTTAAAAGCTATGCATGAAATTTTAGACTTTATTCTAAAAGCCTCAAATTCTCAATAGTGACTCTACACCAGAAACACTGTGTAGTTCTTGAAAATACAGGTGCCCTGATTCCATCTTCAGAAATACTAATCCAATTAGCTGACTCCAGTGTGCAACCAGGGTTGAGAATCATGGCTATAGGACTTTGATTGCATCTCCTCCTGTGCACCCAGGACATGGCTAATGAATACTGAGTGACTTAAACTGTTATCTTTTATTTCCTTATTTCATACATGCAAAAAGTAAATTTATAAAAATGTATAATTACTAAAAAACAGAAGCATATATAAGGCTATATGATAGTTGTTTATAAAGCAACTTCAATAAATGTAATTATATCTTTTAGAACAACTGATTTCTCTTTTAAATTGTGTGTCCCAAAGCATTTCAGTGACAAGCATCAGGTGTTTGATAATCCAGGAAAAGGGAACGGAAAATCAAAATCCAAGGTTCTGTGATAAAACAAATATTCAGATATCAGGCTTTTAACAATCAATGCCCTGCTCAGAGGGGGATGATACAAGAAGTGGTCATATTTTTAAAATATTCAAAATCCTATCAGTAATGAAAAACAAGATAAAAGGCTATATCAATATGCTTAGTATAATTAATAGCAAAGTGAGTAATGGCAAATTTACTTTAAATTAAAATGATCTGTATGAATTGTTTCATGATATCAAAAGGCTAACTTAAAGTAGATTCTACAAATGCCTGTCCTTAAGCTGAGATTTAAACGAATGGATTGAGTGAGATTTGAATCTCTACCACAAGGAGAAAAGTCGATTCAAGCAGCACAAGTGGAGTATCTGAAACGAAACCCATCCCTTGGGTAAGACAACCGTGGCCCTGTGTTTGGGTAGGGCACTGCACCTTCCCTTCTGCACATCATTTTCCAATTTCAGTTTTGAAATTTCAGTCCATAATGATCCCTGAAGGGGCCTAACCGAAACTGATGATGCAGCCTCCTTTCACATGTAGTTGTCTTGGAAACTTCTTATTTCAAGTTGCTACATCCTCACATCCTTCAAGGTATGGTCTTGCCTTTTTGGTATGGAATAAAAAATACTGAAGGAGCTGTAAGATGGCAAGTTTCTAGAACCTTAGATAGAAATGAGACTAGTATTTAGAGAACTTTGAAAATGGTGTTTTGGCAAGTAATAGGAAATGTTTGGAATACAGGTATATTGTGGTTACTACTGTAGCAGTCCCTGCCACAGTTGAGGAGGGCTGCCAAAAGGGGTATGTATCTCTCTTCTCCCACCACATATTAATGTTTTGAGAGACCGGGATGGTGGTTTACCCAAAGGAAGTACCTTTGGGAATTTTCATTTGGAGATTTGAAGTCTAAATCTAACAGTACCTTGGAAGGGTATGAATAGCCATAAAGTTATCACATAGCCAGCCATATGTCATCAGTAATTTTACTTGACATCAAAATACTTACACATTTGCATTGCTGATAGAGTTTTTTTGAAAGTTTGCATTTGAAGGATTTTTTTCAAAGGAAGAATTGATAAACAAATGAATAGGGACTTCAGGAACAAATTAATTTCAGGAACAGATTAACAAAGAAGTTTTTATAGTATTTGAGTAAAGGAGATTAAAATGTAAGATGGGTATTTACACTCATATTCTTCACTAGTACATTAGTTAAAGTTCTTTTAAAAAAATACTTAACAGGATATTTCATATAAGTTATAATTTCAAAGAAACAATGTATTAAGGTTCAGTTTGTGTGTGTATGTTTCATACATAACTTTCCCAAATGGATTTGTGTTGACTTATAAAAATATCAAGATATGTAAGGACAAAGGGAAAATTAAGATAAATATATCAGTTAGGATTTTTTGTTTCTGTCTAAATTGAATATAGTCAGCAAGCAACAATGGTGAATTTAATATTTATTACTTCATATTATTGCAAATGCAACAATGGGGTTAGCTTCAGAAAAAGATTTAACCAGTGGACTCAAACGAGGCAGCCCAAAATTTCAGTTTTTTTGTGATTCTGGTCTGCCTTCTACTTTCTATTTTAGCAGCAGGCTCCGTATGAACATCACTGCCCATACATTTCCAGATTTCCAGCAAAGGCTGCAGATATTCTCAAGTATCACAAATGGTAGACTCCATAGGATACTAAGTAAGCCACATTTTGTTCTTAAGTATTATAAGTTACAATAAGAAATGTACAGTTATTTCAAGGGCATTATTCTGTGTTGCTGGGGGTTATTAGCTGCCAATCAGCATTTCAGTTAAGACTCCTTTCTGATAATCAGCTTAAACTCTATTTACTAAATGCAAAGCTACATTGACATGGTTTTCACAATATCACTGACTTTAAATTCTGAAAATTTGGGATACATATGCTCATATTCTCTGTATTTAAAGTGCCTGTGTTAATATATATATATATTTTTTCCCCTGACTTGCAGCTGATCTGTGACTCCTTGCCTCACATTATGGGATTGCTAGACAGACTTTCAGGCTTGCTTGGCCTCAAAAAGAAGGAGGTTCATGTTTTGTGCCTTGGGCTGGATAATAGTGGCAAAACAACAATCATTAATAAACTTAAACCTTCAAATGTAAGTATATTTATTAGATACATTATATATTTTCTGCTAAAGAAAGCTAATAGAGGATTATTTTGCTTGTCATTGTAACTTCATTGTCACATTGTTAAATTTGTGATACCTTTAGTAAAGTAATAAGTATCAGCCAGCCATAACGTGCAGTGTATTTTATGCTGGTATGTAGGTAAATCTTGACTATTTAAACTGGAATATTTTCCAAATGCCTTTTTTCGCAAAAGATCTTCAAAAATTTGTTGAATTTATGTTCAGGTAGCATTGCCTTTGTTTTGACTCTCTCTTTACAAGAGGAGCAAAACAAAGGGAAAGGTGAATCATTTTTACAGATTCTATGGTTAATTAGCCAGTTTCCCAAGAGTGTTACATGCATGTCGGTAGTAGCAGGCAAGATGACTTTAAGTCATGTAAGTCATAAGTACATGAATGTATTATTTAAATAAGTGAAATATATATATAAGCTAGCACATTCACCACATAATGAATGAGTTATGTTGTGTTGTTTGCCCAGTTGTGCTGTGTGCCCAGTCGTGTCCAACTCTTTGCAACCCCATGGAGTGTAGCCTGACAGACTCCTCTGTCCATGGAATTTTCCAAGCAAGAATACTGGAGTTGGTTGCCATTTCCTACTCCAGGGGATCTTCCCCACCCAGGGATCAAACTTCTTGTGCCTCCTGCATTGGAAGGCCAATTCTTTACTACTATGCTATCTGGGAAGTATAAGCTACAATCAGGTTCTGCTGTATATAAAGAAAACCCACATAACAGTGGACTGAAGATGGAGGCTTCTTTTTCTGTCATCTCAGTAAGTCCAGAAGAAATATTCTAGGGCTGGTGTGGCAGCTGCATGGTCCAGGCATCTTCCATCTTTCTTCTCTGCTATCCTTAGTGCCTGGTTTTCTTCAGGGTCCTCGGAATCTCCACGTGGCCATCTTAGTTAACTATCCTCAGTTCAGTTCAGTCGCTCAGTCATGTCCGACTCTTTGCGACCCCATGGACCGCAGCAAGCCAGGCCTCCCTGTCCATCACCAACTCCCGGAGCCTACCCAAACTCATGTCCATTGAGTCGGTGATGCCACCCAACCATCTCATCCTCTGTCTTCCCCTTCTCCTCCCGCCTTCAATCTCTCCCAGCATCAGAGTCTTTTCCAATGAATCAGTTCTTCGCATCAGGTGGTCAGAGTATTGGAGTTTCAGCTTCAACATCAGTCCTTCCAATGAACACTCAAGACTGATCTCCTTTAGGATGGACTGGTTGGATCTTCTTGCAGTCCAAGGGACTCTCAAGAGTCTTCTCCAACATCACAGTTCAAAAGCATCAGTTCTTTGGCACTATACTTGCTTTATAGTCCAACTCTCATATCCATACATAACTACTGGAAAAACCACAGCCTTGACTAGATGGACCTTTGTTGGCAAAGTAATGTCTCTGCTTTTTAATATGCTATCTATATCCTAAGTTGCAGAGGTGAGAAAAGAACAAGGCAAAAGAATAAGTCTTCCTGCCAGATAAGTCCTCTTTAAAGAGCTTACTCGGAAGCCTCAACTAATGACTCTTTCACCTCACTGGCTACCCCATCTGTAAATGAGGCTGGATTTTTTTTTTTTTTTAAAGCAGGACATATTGCTGCTTCCATTAGTAATAGGGGTCCTGTAAGTATGAAAGAGGGGCTTCCCTGGTGGCTTAGTGGTAAAGAACCCACCTGCCAATGCAGGAGAAGTGAGTTTGATCCCTGGGTTGTTAAGGTCCTATGGAGAAGGAAATGGCAACCCACTCCAGTATTTTTGCCTGGGAAACCCCATGGACAGAGGAGCCTGGCAGACTACATTTCATAGGGTTGCAACGAGTCAGACATGACTTAGTGACTAAACAACAACAAAGTATGAAAGAACAGGAGAATGGATATGAGGTAAACAGTTAACATTGACAGTTGTAAGTACTTTTATTTAGATAAAAACCATTAGTCAATCAGTGGAAAATGTTGAGTGAAAAAATATATAGCCTGCATATAAATCGAGCAGGTGGTTCAAAATTAGGAAGCTGGTGCTCTTAATGACGGACAGGCTGGATAGTAGGAAGCATTGCTCCTAAGTATGGTAATTGAAGGTGGACTTCATTGCCTCCAAATAGTGCTTCAGGTTGGGCAGAATCAGAACTCCTACTGTCCCCCACCACCTTTTTCCCAACAGCTTCAGTTTTACTTCTGTTTAGTTTGAGATTGCTCTCAAATTACAAAAATGCCATCATTTCTTTTCTTGCGGTCATCATCCCCTTCTTCTACATGGGAGAGTTTGCCATGTGAAACAACTAACTACTGGTGTATTTTCAGACGGCAGTTAGTTTGAGGCAGCTGGGATAAGTTGAAAATGGAGTTGGAAGGTAATTTAGGTGTTTTAAGGGGCTCCCCAATCAAATTGGAAATCAGCTGAAATAGATGTGCTAAAGTCAGAGATTAAAAAAAAAATAGCAGTTTTATTGAAAAATTTAATTTTAGAGGGCAAGGTTTAGGTCTGGCCAGAGGACTTGCTAACACTCTCTTGAGTTATGGTTCATGTACCAGAATTCAAGCCTTCCTCCTCAGGGAGAGATCCTGCTTGTCTAGATTTACTACATGGTTAAGAACAGATGAGAATGCATGGTTTCAAGAAACATGTGGCTCTCAATTACAGAGAGGCAGAACCAAGAATGTTGTTTCCATTTCACAAACTGAGACATCAAAGAAGTCCTCCCCACCCATGAAGAGGAATAAATTTAGAGAGGAGAGATAGAGTAGCTAGAAGTGTCATTTTAATGGAGTCTTCTCTATATGAAAGCAGGGGAAATATTTCACCAATAAGGAAAGGAACAGGTTAAAAAATCTGTCTCCTAACTGAGGTGATTATAATAAATTTCTTTAACAGTCTTTAAGAAGAAGATATAGCAACCTACCCACTTGTGTGGGATCCAGATTGAATTTAGAGAACCATACCCAGCTGTGGTTGGGTCCATAATTAGTTCCACAGATGGTTCGGCTGTCAGTAGATCAACCTGGGCTAATATTAAGAAACTTAGTGGCTGGTGACGTGCAGCACTTCTGCAGCCTATTAGTGTAAGGGAGCAAGATTATAAGGAAGTTCTTTAGGTAAGATCCTATTCTATAGGAGATATTTCCATTTTTTTCTACATCAAGGAATATCTTCAAAAGTAAATTTTTTGTAAAAGTTGTATCAAATAAGTACAAAATGATTAAAACCAGAGCCACAGTTAATAGTACCAAAGTGTGCCAGCCCCCTGGTGCCTACTGTACTCAGATTGGCAGAAATGACATTCAAAGAACAAAATGGAAATTACATTATCTCTTTCCATCATCCCCAACAGTATAGTGATCTTCTGTCCTAAGACATGGTTATTACCATAGGAATAATCTTCTTGGATATGGATGGAAACAGCTTTCTTCTCTAAACATTATTGGTCATTTGGGGCAGCAGGGGAAGGAGGCATCCTGAGCTCAGTCTACCATCTTAAAATATTCTAATATCCCAATTTCAGACTAGTTCTGTGCAAGACCTGCTGACCCTGCCTAACACACTATACTAATCAGGGAGAGTCCTCAGGAACATGTAGGCATGCAGCTAATTACTGAGGCTTTTTAATTAATCTTTTGCTTTCCAGCATACGCATCTCTCTGCTACCACTGGTGAATTATGGAACTAGCCTAGACTAGCTCCAGGGCTATTTTTAAGGGGATCATCTAATTTCAGACACCACTTCCTGAGCCTTTATCTTTAGGCAACTATCCTGTCTCCTCAGAACAATTGACCTCTACCTTCTGAGAGCGGAATAAGTTGTTTTACTTAAAAAAAAAAAAATTAAAAAACAACTTCGTGATCATAGCCAAGAGGACACTTGAAATGGGACTTCTTAAAAGCCCTAAAACCTGTCACCCAGGCACAGATAAAACACTTACTTCCTCCCTACCTTTGAACCCAAGAACAAACAGTCTCTTGTGAGCTTATATCCACTATGAGAAATATTATTTTTAATGAATTAAGGTGAGTAATAGAAATCAAAAAACTGAGACATTACTTTGCCAACAAAGGTCCATCTAGTCAAGGCTGTGGTTTTTCCAGTAGTCACATATGGATATGAGAGTTGAACTATAAAGAAAATATAGGGCCAAAGAATTGATGCTTTTGAACTGTGGTGTTGGAGAAGACTCTTGAGAGTCCCTTGGACTGCAAGGAGATCCAACCAGTCCATCCTAAAGGAGATCAGTCCTGAGTGTTCATTGGAAGGACTGATGTTGAAGCTGAAACTCCAATACTTTGACCACCTGATGCGAAGAACTGACTCATTGGAAAAAACCCTAATGCTGGGTAAGATTGAAGGCGGGAGGAGAAGGGGACAACAGAGGATGAGATGGTTGGATGGCATCACCGACTCAATGGACATGAGTTTGGGTAGGCTCCGGGAGTTGGTGATGGACAGGGAGGCCTGGAGTGCTGCGGTTCATGGGGTCACAAAGAGTTGGACACTACTGAGCAACTGAACTGAACTGAATAGAAATCTATGATCCTTTATTAGGAAACGTCTTGAAAGAAATTACAAATCTCATTTTATAGTAAAATAGTCTCATACTTTTTTGCAGAGGGATGAAGTCAGTTTCTAGATAACTAGATACTTCCTGAGCCCAAACTAGTTTTTAATATTAAGCTCTCTTAATGTTCATTTGTTGTTAATATGTTAAGGTTTCTGATCTTTTCTAAACTGATGAGGAGAGAAAAGAGGTACATTTTAACCTGATAACTTTTCAAGAATCTGGTCTTAGTGTCATACTAAGAGATGTGCTCTATTAACATGTTTCTTCTAAAATCCTAACTTTTGCCCCATTCCCCAACATAAATGCTCTCATTCTATCATGTCATCCGGTTTTACATTCTTAACATTTAAAACAATCTGAAATTGCTTCACATATTCAGTTGATAAGTTGTTTATTAAATTTTTCTTCATCATAAAATTAAATTTATAAGAGCATAGATCTTACATTGTTCGATAATGTTTAGTCACTAAGGCACGTCTGACTCTTTGCAACCCTATGGACTGTACACCACCAGGCTCCTCTCCATGGGATTTCCCAAATACCTGGAATATTTCTTAGTAGTTAAATGTATTTTTGTACAAATGGACTGATGGGTGATTTTTTAATTTTCATTTTTGGGCAGGGAATGATTATTGATCATACCAAGGATATCATTTTCAACAGATTTAAGAAAACTTACCAAATAGGATCTCTCTTGGAAACCTTGTTCTCGTCTTACTGATACTGGTCTATTACTGGGCTATCTCAGATGGCCTAATCCACTTAGGTAATAATTCCTGTGCTCTTACCTTGATTTGTAAGCATCCCCTGTCCAGTTTAGAGAATCATCAAATGTATTTGTTCCTGAATAGAGCAGAGGGAAATTTATCAGTGAAGACTATTTCAGAATTCTTTAGAGGAAAATGAATCACACTTGAATCTGAAAGTATCAGCTCACATATCTTGTCCTGTCCTAATTAATTTGTGGAGTTTCTTCTTTCTAATTATCTTCCACTAGAACTTTAGAAGTGAAGAAAAGAAAAGAAAGTTGATTAATTTTATCCCTGTTAAAACAGCAAATTAGAGGGTAGCTTCTCTGGAAACAAAAAGAGTTTGTGAAGAAACTGGTTGGTTATTTACAGGCTAGGCCAATTTCTAATTACAGTTCAGTGATTAGAATTATAGTTCAAGGCTACTTATTTGAGCTATATTTTCTGAGATTTCTTTAAACGTTCAACTTTTTTTATTATTGTTATTTTTTCCTAATAATAATAGCTGATGGTTTTATCACATTGGCACATGAAAATTCATAAAATCAAAACAGTATTGTATTTTAGGACAACAAAAATTAGGAAGCTCTTTATTCCAAAGTTTGTTATACAGTGAAGGACCCCTAAGATATGAGGTAAAAATCTGAGTAACAGGAAATAAATTCTGTCTAACATAAAGAGAGAGATTTTTGTAAGAATACCAGGCAGCTCACAGAATGGAAGGGAAAGCCGAGTAAACAAATTTCAGAAAGCCAAAACCAGGGCGGCTCTGGGAAGTCTTTTCACTAGAACATTACTATTAAGGTGACCAAGCTCCAGGGACCTTTCACCTTATGTCTTTCCATTTGAATTTTAAATTTTCAGGAATAAACTACCAAAGTGAACATAACGATGTGAGGCAGCAATTTTCCCTCTACTCCTCCTCTTTTTACATAAAAGCAACTGCCGTCTATGGGATCGCACAGAGTCAGACACGACTGAAGCGACTTAGCAGCAGCAACGTGATGAACTCAAAGGGGAATTTTTTTTTTAGGTTACACTTTTGACAGTATGAAGAAGACTGGGATACAAAACTGAAATCAGTGAGAGTGTAAATCTCAATGATAACAACCATTTGTTGAGTGTTTACTATGGACCAGACACTGGTATTTTGCATCGATTAGCTTACTTAATTCTCATGAATACATTAGGAATTAAGGGTAGTAATGATATATTTTACATTTAAGAAAACTCAGGCTTAGAGAAGTAACTTGTTTAGATGGTGTATTAGCAGTTAGGAGTAATCAGGAGGCTGTTGTAGTAATTTGAAGCAAGAAATGATGAGGACCTAAGCTAAGTTAGTGAGCCAGAATCAAAAAAGCTTAGAGAATTGTTGTATAGGGGATGTAAAAAAAGAAAGGAGTCAAGAATAACTCCTAGGCATCTGGGTCAGAAAGTGAATGGACTTTTATTCAAAAGGAGAAAGTTTTGATGGTAGAAGTATTAACAGGCATTTGATGAGTTAACTTGTCAGTTTAAGGTCTTTTACTTGCCTGTGGATCATGTCAGCAGGTCTCCCATTATACTCTTGTACTCTTGCAATCTCTTTTCCACTCAATCTCCACCATGGCCCCACCTCTCTCACTTGGTTACATATAGTCTTTCCCTTAATAAATATATTTTAGACGTACAGGCCTTCAACTTTTCCTGAGTGGTGAGTTCCTCCCTTCCTTGCAGTCATTGCTGTGGCTATTTCCTTTGACTGGATTGTTCTTTGCCCAGATCTTGTCATAGCTTTTCCCCTTCTTAACATTTACTGGGTGGGATGTCACCTCTATCAGACAGGCGTATTGCTAAACTAACCTTCCTCCACCCCATTGCCTCCCACCCTCAATCACCTTTCATTGCACTTAGCACTGTTCACAATTGGTATCTTAGTTGTTTATTGCTGTTTACCTTCTCTAGATTATAAATTCCATGAGAGCAGAGACCATTTATATTCACCATCTAGACATGAAGACAATCCTCTATAGCACGCGTCCTGCATGCTAAGTCGTTTCAGTCATGTCTGACTCTGCAACCTCATGGACAGTGTCCTGCCAGGCTCCTCTATCCATGGGATTCTCCAGGCAAGAATACTGGAGTGGGTTGCCATGCCCTCCTCCAGGGGGTCTTTCCGACCCAGGGATCGAACCCACGTCTCTTATGTCTCCTACATTGGCAGATGGGTTCTTTACCAGTAGTGCCACCTGGGAAGCCCCTCTGTAGCATTTGCAAACTCAATAATTATGCAAGATTAGGAAGTCCTATATGTGAGCTAAAAGAGACTTGTGAAACTAATTTTAAGTTTGTGGTAACTTTCACCAAGCCTAAAAATGTGAATTAAGACACACATTGTGCAGATTTATAATTAGTAAACCTTAAACTTCTATAAAGAATTCACACACAATGATCTCCTTGCAAAAATTATAATTTTGTTTAATCCTTTCATCTTCTTAGTGGTAGATTTTAGAACTGGAAAAACTGGGTGCTTTTCTTTTAACCTGAGGAAAAACGCATCTTTGGTAATTGCAAATTTCTAAACTTTGTCTCTTTTCTTAAAGGCTCAGTCTCAAGATATAGTTCCAACAATAGGATTCAGCATAGAGAAATTCAAATCGTCTAGGTAATTCATTTTACTAAACTTGTGATTAAGAAGTTGTGGGTGAAAAATGGTATTAGATCTATCTAGTTATTCCTGCTACTTTTAGAAAAAGGAATCTGTTGTTTTAGAAGCCCACTGATATTAAAATATTTGCACTACTATCTGGATTATTCTTCAGAATTTAGAGTTTAGATAAACTTATAATTTCACTAGCAAAGAAAAATATATTTTTTATATGTTACTATTATAAAATCATATTTATATTCAAAAAATTTATTCTGTGGCACTTGTACTTGAAAGCTGGCCCAAGTTGAACATTGTATACTCAAGGGTGGTTTCTTTGATAACAATTTAAAGTTTTAGTAGCTTATAATGTAGTAATTTTTTGTTGTTGCTTGTTTTGTTTTATAGTTTGTCTTTTACAGTGTTTGACATGTCAGGTCAAGGAAGATACAGAAATCTCTGGGAACACTATTATAAGTAAGTATGTTTGCAAATGTTGGTTAACTAGATGGTTATATTTTAACAAGTGAGCTTCCCTGGTGGCTCAGAGGGTAAAAGCGTCTGCCCGCAATGCGGGAGACCTGGGTTCGATCCCTGGGTTGGGAAGATCCCCTGGAGAAGGAAATGGCAACCCCCTCCAGTACTCTTGCCTGGAAAATCCCATGGACGGAGAAGCCTGATAGGCTATAGTCCATGGGGTCACAAAGAGTCGGACACGACTGAGCTACTTCACTTATATTTTAACAAGTAGTGATTAGAAATCCAAATGATTACATGGGTTAGGTTGCAATGTTTATTCTTATGTAATTTAAGTATACATCCTAAGTTTTTAAAAAATATATAATCATACTTGACATTATTTGTCAAATGCTTCAGATTCTCCATAACCTTGGGCCTTGCATGTTCTGTTGTCTCTGTTTTTAATGTCCTGTTCTACTCTACTTCTCTGCAGCTTAAGGTTAATATATTCATTCTTTAAGTACTAGCTCAAAAGTCACCTCCTCTGTGGAGATTCCACTTATTGTGGAGATGCCCAATTATTCTGGTCCCAGTGTTGGCACAGTACTTAACCATTCATATTTCTCTAATCTTATAACCATATAATCAAGGGGGTGGGATTTTTTTCTTATTCAGATTATTTCTTCAAGATCAAGTATGATTCTGGGCACACAGATCAGTAAATAATTACTGAATAAATTTAGTTAAAATAGCAGTACTAACAGTTGATCCATTTGTTCAACAAGCAGTTCTAAATGAGATGTTTTTCTGCATGTGCAAATCAGGTGCTCAACAATTACTTCAGATTTACAGCTATCAAGTTGCTAGGATCCAAATATGCTGTGTTTGTGGTATCCTGCATTAAATTCTCTGGGGGAAATGCGAGGTGTTTTTGTTTTTAAGACAACTTAAATTTTCAGTATAGGATTTTTTAAATTCCTTCTCCAGTTAATTGGTAAATAACTTTTTTAAAAAATGTATTTAATATTTTTAAAAAAATTTTATTACAGAAAATGTAATACTACATAAACAATAGTACTTAAAGGAAATTTTTTTCTGATTTTAACGTTCTTTTTCTTAAAATCTTTTTGGAAGAAATTAATGAATTCAGGAATATTTTAGATACACTGTAGGTGGAATGCTGAATATGGTTACTGTTCAGAAATCTACAGTAATATAAATTTCTTGTAGCTATATTTTTCTGATTGTGAAAGAACAAGTAGATTTTAATCTGTTAGACTGAAAAAAGGTTAAAAAGATTAATTAAATCTACTGTTGGCAAAACAAGCTACTCTTACAGATAATGTAACATCTTTTTTAGGGTAATTTTTCAATATCTGTTCAAATGAAAAATATTCATAACCTCTAGCCATAATTTTTGCTTTCAGAAAAGTGCAGATGACTGGGACTGCTGGGCAAACATGTACATAAAATAGTGTGTGTTGAGAATTATTTATAATGATATTTTTTCATATCTCAGTTATATAAAGAAAATTATTCCTAATAAAAATGTATGCTTAATATATATTGAGAGAGAAGAAAATTCTTAGTGTAATATGTACTGCATCATTAATAGCATTTGTTTTGGTACTAATGCGATTATAAAGGAAGTTTACTTTGTTATTTATTTGATTCTGTAATGTTAATTATTGTATAGTTTTTGCATATTACTCTTTGAATATAAAAAAGTAATAAAGCCTAAAATATAAAGAGTGCATATTGGGAAAGGAGTTAATGTTTAGAGAATATATCTTTTGAGTATGTTTCTTCTGTTTTGAAATAACATTTAACATAACTGAGAAAGGAGCCTTCTAAAGTATGCAGCATGTGCTGTATAGTTTTCATTTAACATTCTATGATAAGTCAGGAAAACATAAAAAGAATGTAACTCTCATGGCAACCTAAGATTTTCTCACATTCCTTCCTGTGCCAAAATTTGCTTAATCATTTCTCTGTTTTTGGACATAAAGATTGTTCTCAGTTTTGGAAGATTATAAACAATTCTTCAGTTAACATATTACTGTATAAATCTTTGTCATACTTCTTGTTTCCTTAGTATAAATTTCAGAAATGAAATTACTGGCTCAAAGTGACTGAATGTTTTTAAAGATCTTGATATATATTTCCAATTGTATCAGTTTCTATATCCACTGGTAATGTATGACTGTAATAAAATGCATTCATCTTTTTAAATTATAGCAGACAATGGTATTAAAAAGTTGTTTTATTTTTTATATGCATGTGAGTACTAATGACATTGAACTTTAAAAATCTTGATTTATGACTGGAATAAGTGAGTCACAAAAAAATATATATGTCTAATAAATATATGAAAGTATATTGAACTTAACAAGAAATTAATAAAATGCAAAGTAAAATAATATGCTGTTAGGATGGTAAAAAATTGAAAAGAATAAGAGCCATGCTGGTCAGGGAATGGGAAAAGTGCTGATAGTATTATAAAATTGATACAGCATTTCTAATTTGTCAGTGTTTATCTAAAACTTTAAATTTTATATGTATTCCTAGGCGTTCTGTTCCTAAAAAGAGATCTTAAAGTATCAAGAAATTTTTTAAATGTATTTGGGAGGATGTTTATCCTAAAGTTTTTCATAGTAATGAAGATTGGAAGTATTCTATGAAGCCCAACAACAGAAGTTTGATACAATATTTAATGACATACTCATTATACTTTACAGTATAATGAAAGATGTTATTGAAAGACATCTTTCAAAAAAAACTTTAAAGCTTCTTTATGCTTTAATGCTTCATATAAAAGTAGTTCAAACTATACTATAAAAAAGATCAAGGAAGTGTACATATATATCAGAAAGGCAGAATAAAACAGCAAGATTCCATTTAAATACAGATGTAGATATTCGTATATGAATATTCTTGCTTGGAAAATTCCATGTACAGAGGAGCCTGGCAGGCTGCTGTCCATGGGGTTGCAAAGAGTCAGACAGGACTGAGTGCATACACACATATGCAAAGAAAATGTTGAAAACTATTTATTTGCAAATATTAATGATTGTGCCTGTGTAATAGGATTATGTTTTTACCTTTTTTTTTTTAATTTAATTTATGACCATGCTGAGTTCGTTGCTGCACACGGGCTTTCTCTAGTTCCAGTGATCGGGGGAAACTACTTTCTAGTTGCAGTACGCAGGTTGCAGGTGGTGGTTTCTCTTATTGCAGAGCATGGACTCTAGGCTTGCAGACTTCAGAATTTGAGGCGCTTTGGCTCAGTAGTTGTGATTCACAGGCTCTAGAGTGTAGGTTTAGTTACTCTGCATAATGTGGGATCTTCCTGGATCAGGGAATCGAACCCGTGTCCCCTGCATTAGCAGATGGATTCTTAACCACCAGGGAAACCCAACTTGTTATTTTGTAAAATTATGAAATGAGTCATTAAATTTACCACGTTATGATCCAAATGAATAAAAATTACTTTACATGAAATGTGACTAATTTGGTTAATATGTTAACCAAAATATGGCAATATTAATTACTCATATAAACGAATAAGGAACAGCACCAACACCTGTAATGATAAATCATCATAGGACATGAAGACATAATAAACGGTTTAAGATATGCAAATGAATAGTTAACGTAGAAAAATGTTTGTTTATCATTAATTTTTTTCATTCTTTGTATTACACAGAGAAGGCGAAGCCATTATTTTTGTCATTGATAGTAGTGATAGATTAAGAATGGTTGTGGCCAAAGAAGAACTTGATATTCTTCTGAATCATCCAGGTACATGTGTGTGTGTTTCAGTCTGTAATGTCTATGCTTTGGGGTCATGTATGATGTTTTGTTCTTTGATGTCAGCAAAACATGTTGTTTACACTGTATAATCTTATTTAAAATTTTTGAATTTTAAAGCATATTAATTATGTGGAATTTGCAATACCATATATATATTTTTTTAATTTCAAAGCCATTTGCAGTGTTTTCCAAGTCTTTAATCTTTATTTCCTGAAATTAAAAGTACTCTTTTTTCCTGATCATGTAAATAATGTATCAGTAGCAAAGTAGATGAACAGAAAAAGAATAAGAGTGAAAATAAAAATTGATGTTTCAACACATTAAAATTTTTTTGGTTGCCATCTTTACATAGGTGTGAATGTGTAATCACAGTATTTCTTAGATATTTATTATGAGAATTCTTTTAAAACAGATCTTTTCTATTTTTAAATTACTGCCAGCCCTCCAATTCCCTTTTAAGATAACAGTATTAACAATTTGGTACTTTTTCTTTAGTACCTTTGCTTATAATTTCATATCATATATATATATGCACAGATACACCAACATATATACATATATATATACACACATCAGCATATACAGGTACCAAATATATACAGTTATCCCTTGGTATCTATAGGGGATTTGTTCTAGGATCCCTAAGGATACCAAAAGCTGTGGTTGCTCAAGTCCCTTATATAAAATAGTAGTATTTGCATAGAACCTATGCACATCCTCCCATATATTTTAAACCATCTCTAGATTGCTTATAATACTCAACAAAATGTAAATACTGGGGCTCAGATGGTAAAGAATCTGCCTGCAATGCAGCAGACTCGGGTTCGATCCCTGGGTTGGGAAGATCCCCTGCAGAAGGGGTCTATAGTCCATGGGGTCACAAAAAGTCAGACATGACTGAGCAACTAATACAATGCCAACACATGGTAAATTCAAGTTTTGTTTTCAGGAACTTTCTGTAATTTTTTTCCCTGAGTGTTTTCCATCCATGGTTGGTTGAATCTGTGGGTGTGGAGTTCGCAGATACAGAGGGCCAACCATATAGGATTGGCCAATCATATAGGGTTGAGGACTGTCATCATTACTTACTAGAACAGAATCATATTCTGTATACTCTTCTACATCTTCCTATTCTCAAGTATCACTGCATGGTGGAAATCCTTTCAAGTCAAATTGCATGTGTACAATTATTCTTTTTAATGATGCCTAACATGCCATACTATGAATGTACCGTGGTTTATTTAGTCATTTCCCTGTTGCTAGGTATTCCTTCCCTCCCACCCCCAGGAGTTCTCAGTACTGTTGTGGAATTCTGCATTTCTAGTCTTGCTCATGCAGAAAGATTTAAGTGACCTTTGTACCAGTACTTTTAGAAGAGGACTTTTAGAAAATGGTTTAAAAGAAATGCAGATTTGTTAGAATAAAAACAGGAATAGTATGTGGCCTTCTAAGAATTCTCTCTGCTTAACCACAATATCTTTGGTATTTTTATTGGACAACCTCAAGTTTATTCAAATATGTGGAGGGAAAACTATCCAACCTGTGCTTTTTCTGTGACTTTTTCACTTTTAAAAACTTACCTATCTTTTATCTGGGTTGAGAAGGCATTTTTGATTCTGCATTCCCTTTTTGTTAATCCTTCCCCTTTCTCTCCAAAAAAAGTCATAATGTTGACCAAAACATGAAATACGTCTTACAACATCTGCTTAAAATAAATACAATGGGAACCTTAATTTCTTCAACTAAAGCTTTGTCCTTGTATCTATATATACTTACTGATGCATTTATTTTATAGGTTAGATTCCCAAAAAAGGGATTTCTCAGCTGAAATATATATTGAACTTTTTTTAATTGATGTATAATATGTAATACAGAGAAATGCTCCAATCTTAAGTGTACAGTTCTGTAATTTTGACAAATACATATATTCATGTAACTGTTCTTGGCTATACACTCCCAGATAAGAAACAGAACATTTTCATCACCCTGTAAGTTCTTTCATGCCCCTTTCCAGTCAGCACCCCCTACAAGGGGACAGAAGAGCTACTAATCTGATTTCAATCTCCAAAATTTTGCCTTTTTTACAATTTCATATAAATGGTAGGAAAAGGTACATACATTTTTGTGCTTAGGTTTTTACATTCAGCATAATGTTTTGGGGAGTCGCTCACGTTGTTGTATGTGTCACTTGTTTACTCCTTTTATATGTTTTGTAATATTTTATTATATGACTGTAACACAGTTTGTTTATCCAGTGTTTAGTAATTGATACCTGAGCTGTTCCTAGTTTAAGGCAATTATGAATAAAGTTGATTTGAACATTTTTTGAGATATAATTGACATATAATTTTATATCAGTTTCAGGTATTCAGCATAGTGATTTGATATTTGTACATACAGATGGCCTTTGAACAACTGGGATTTGAACTGCACAGGTCTACTTACAGGTGGATTTTTTTCAAATAATGCCACAGTAGTACTATATGATCCAAAGCTGACTGAATCCACAAATGTGAAACCGCAGATACAGAGGGCCAGCCATGAAGTTATTCACAGATTTTTGAATGTGCAGAGGTCAGAGCTCCAACCCCCACATTGTGCAAAGGTCAACTGTACTGTGAAATGATCACCACAGGTCTAGTTAACATCCATCAGGACACATAGTTAGAAATTTTTTTTTCATGTGATGAGAACTTTTAAGATATACTCTTCAGTTCAGTTCAGTCGCTCAGTCGTGTCCGACTCTTTGCAGCCCCATGAATTGCAGCACGCCAGGCCTCCCTGTCCATCACCAGCTCCCGGAGTTTACCCAAACCCATGTCCATCGAGTCAGTGATGCCATCCAACCATCTCATCCTCTGTCATCCCCTTCTCCTCCTGCCCCCAGTCCTACCCAGCATTAGGGTCTTTTCCAATGAGTCAACTCTTCGCATGAGGTGGCCAAAGTATTGGAGTTTCAGCTTCAACATCAGTCCTTCCAATGAACACCCAGGGCTGATCTCCTTTAGGATGGACTGGTTGGATCTCCTTGCAGTCCAAGGGACTCTCAAGAGTCTTCTCCAACACCACAGTTCAAAAGCATCAAATCTGTGGCGCTCAGCTTTCTTCACCGTCCAGCTCTCACATCCACACATGACCACTGGAAAAACCATAGCCTTGACTAGACGGACTTTTGTTGGCAAAGTAATGTCTCTGCTTTTAAATATGCTATCTAGGTTGGCCATAACCTTCCTTCCAAGGAGTAAGCATCTTTTAATTTCATGGCTGCAATCACCATCAGCAGTGATTTTGGAGCCCAAAAAAATAAAGTCTGACACTGTTTCCACTGTTTCCCCATCTGTTTCCCATGAAGTGATGGGACCAGATGCCATGATCTTAGTTTTCTGAACGTTGAGCTTTAAGCCAACTTTTTCACTCTCCTCTTTCACTTTCATCAAGAGGCTCTTTAGTTCTTCTTCACTTTCTGCCATAAGGGTGGTGTCATCTGCATATCTGAGGTTATTGATATTTCTCCCGGCAATCTTGATTCCAGCTTGTGTTTCTTCCAGCCCAGCGTTTCTCATGATGTACTTTCAAATATCCAATACAGTATTACTAACTGTAGTTACCACAGTATACATTACATCTCGTAAATTATTTCATGACTGGAAGTTTGTACTTTTTGACCCCTTTTATCCATTTCAAGCTCTCTCCACCTCAACCACCTCTGGCATCAACGAATTTCTTCTCTGCATCCATCAGTTTGTTTTCTTTAGATATTTTTTGTCTTCTTTAGATTTCACATGTGAGAGCACATGGTATTTGTCTTTTTCTGACTTATTTCACTTAGTATAGTGGATTTCATTTTGTCATTTTCTATCTTGTAATGGCCTCTTCTGATTTTGTATTAGGGCTCTAGAGACCTCGTAAAATGACTTCAAGAGCAGTTACTCCTCTTTTTATTTTTTTTTATGTTTTGGATTTGTGTAGAATTGGTATTATTTCTTAAACATTAAATAAAATCTACTAATGAAGCCATCTGGTTCAGGATTTTGTGTGTATGTTGAGAGCATAAATTATAAATTCAATTTCTTTAAATGAGGTAGGGCTATTAAAGTTCTGTTTGATCAAATAACATATTTGAAAGATTTTCATTATTAGAAATATATGGCCTAACATGGTTGAGCATGGTGAATGTTCCATCTGCAATTCCATAGAATGTGTATCTTGCTGTACTTGGATGAATAGTTCTGTAAATATCAGCTGATAGTGTTGTTCACGTCTTCCATATCCTTTATTGTGGTAGAGTTGATGTACAGTATCATATAAGTTTCACATGTACAACATGATGATCCACAATTTTTTAAGTTGTGTTCCATTTATACTTAATACAAAATATTGCCTGTACTCCTCCTGTGTTATACAATATATTCTTGTAGCTTATTTGTTTTATACATAGTAGTTTGTTCCTCCTAATCCTCTACGCCTAACTTCTCTTCCACCCTTCTCTCTCCCCAGTGGTAACCACTAGTTTGCTACCTGTGTCTCTGAGTCTGTTTCTTTTTTGGTTAACATTCAGAAGCTTGTTGTATTTTTTTAGATTTTGCATATAAGTGATACCATACAATATTTGTCTTTCTCTGTGTGGCTTATTTCATCCAGCATACCACCTTCCAAGTCCATCTATGTTGTTCCAAATGGTAGTATTTAATTCTTTTTTATGGCTGAGTAGTAGCCAGGCTTCAGCAATACGTGAACCGTGAACTTCCAGATGTTCAAGCTGGTTTTAGAAAAGGCAGAGGAACCAGAGATCAAATTGCCAACATCCGCTGGATCATCGAAAAAGCAAGAGAGTTCCAGAAAAACATCTATTTCTGCTTTATTGACTATGCCAAAGCCTTTGACTGTGTGGATCACAATAAACTGTGGAAAATTCTGAAAGAGATGGGAATACCAGACCATCTGACCTGTCTCTTGAGAAACCTGTATGCAGGTCAGGAAGCAACAGTTAGGACTGGACATGGAACAACAGACTGGTTCCAAATAGGAAAAGGAGTCCATCAAGGCTGTATATTGTCACCCTGCTTATTTAACTTATATGCAGAGTACATCATGAGAAATGCTGGGCTGGAAGAAGCACAAGCTGGAATCAAGATTGCCGGAAGAAATATCAATAACCTCAGATATGCGGATGACACCACCCTTATGGCAGAGAGTGACGAAGAACTAAAGAGCCTCTTGATGAAGGTGAAGGAGGAGAGTGAAAAAGTTGGCTTAAAGCTCAACGTTCAGAAAACTAAGATTATGGCATCTGGTCCCATGACTCCATGGGAAATAGATGGGGAAACAGTGGAAACAGTGTCAGACTTTATTTTTTTGGGCTCCAGAATCACTGCTGATGGTGACTGCAGCCATGAAATTAAAAGACACTTACTCCTTGGAAGGAAGGTTATGGCCAACCTAGATAGCATATTTAAAAGCAGAGACATTACTTTGCCAACAAAAGTCCATCTAGTCAAGGCTATGGTTTTTCCAGTAGTCATGTATGGCTGTGAGAGTTGGACGGTGAAGAAAGCTGAGTGCTGCAGAATTGATGCTTTTGAACTGTGGTGTTGGAGAAGACTCTTGAGAGTCCCTTGGACTGCAAGGAGATCCAACTAGTCCATCCTAAAGGGGATCAGTCCTGGGTGTTCATTGGAAGGATTGATGTTGAAGCTGAAACTCCAATACTTTGGCCACCTCATGTGAAGAGTTGACTCATTGGAAAAGACCCTAATGCTGGGTAGGATTGGGGGCAGGAGGAGAAGGGGACGACAGAGGATGAGATGGTTGGGTGGCATCACCGACTCGATGAACATGGGTTTGGGTGGACTCCGGGTGTTGGTGATGGACAGAGAGGCCTGGCGTGCTGCAATTCATGGCGTCGCAGAGAGTCAGACACGACTGAGTGACTGAACTGAACTGAACTGAACTGAGTATACCATTGTATGTATCTTTATCCATTCATCTGCTAAGTACACTTAGGTTGCTTTTATTTTTTTTTTTTAGGTTGCTTTTATATCTTAGCAATTTTAAATAATGCTGCTGTGAACATTAGTGTGCTTGTATCATTTCAAATTATTTTTTATTTTATTTTATAAATACCTAGGAGTAGAATTGCTAACTCACATGGTAGTTATATTTTTAGTTTTCTGAGAAACCTTAATTCTGTTTTCCATAGTAGCTGCACCAATTTTCATTCCAACTAACGGTGTGCAAGAGTTCACTTTTCTGTGCATCCACACCAGTATTTATTATTTGTGTTCTTTTGGACCACAGTCATTCTGACAGATGTAAGGTGATATTTCATGGCAATTTTAATTTGCATTTTTAGTATATATCTATTAAGTTGATCTAATGTGTCTTTTAAGGCTACTGTTTCCTTATTGACTTTCTGTGTGAATGATCTGTCCATTGATGGAAGGGGGCAGTTGAAGACCCCTTACTATTATTGTGTTGCTGTCAATTTCTGCATCTGTTAATATTTGCCTTATATGTTTAACTGCTCCTATGTTGGGTACATACATATTTACAACTGTCTTTATCTGCTTGAATTGATCCCGTAAGCACTGTCCTTTAATGTCCTTCTTTGCCTCTTTTTATAGTTTTGTTTTGAAGTCTCTTTTGTCTGATATATGCATTGCTGCCCCACCATTTTTTTCGTTTCCGTTTGCATGAAATATCTTTTTCCATCCTCTCACTTTCAGTTTGTTTCTTTGGATTTGAAGTGAATCTCTTATAGGCAACTTATGTATGGGTCTTTTTAAAAAAATCCTTTCAGCCACCCTATGTCTTTTGAGTAGTCCATTTACATTCTTATCCTCCTTCTATAATATTTCTGTTTGAAGTTTTCTTCCTTTGTGTTGACAGTAAAAATGAAACAAAATGTTTGACTCTTTGCTAGGTGCTGTTCAGTAACTGTTTAATGAGCCCTCCACCCCTACCTCATCCATCTTTGGTTTACAGTTCCAACAAGAGGGCAGATAATCTTACTTCCCTTGTAGCTCAGCTGGTAAATACTTCACCTGCAATGAGGGAGACCTGAGTTCGATCCCTGGGTAGGGAAGATCCCCTGAAGAAGGGAAAGGCTACTCACTCCAGTATTCTGGCCTGTAGAATTCCATGGACTGTGCAAATAACCTTAGGAAGAAGTATATTTTAAATTATATTGTCACTTAAATACATGCTTGACAGTATATGCCTTTAAATGTTTATGTATGTGTGATATGGGAAGAAGTGATTGGAAGACAATTTTAGTGGATTTCAGTTTTAAGGATTTTGGAGAAGGTAACTCAAAAAGCTAGAAGTGTGATGATAGTCTTATTTTCTCTTTTAGATATTAAGCACCGTCGAATACCAATCTTATTCTTTGCAAACAAAATGGATCTTAGAGATGCAGTGACATCTGTAAAAATATCTCAGTTGCTGTGTTTAGAGAACATCAAAGATAAACCATGGCATATTTGGTAAAGTCTTTTATTTATGTTTCATTTTATCATTCTGAAAAAATCTCCAACTTCAGGGTTTTTTTACAAGCTCACTATATAAGTGACTTAACATGGTAGGATGAAAGGTAAAGATTATGTTTTATAAAATTGTAGTGTTGCAGGTATTCAGTAATATATTATTGTTAAAACCTTTTCAAATCTTTTCAGTGATAGAAAAATAAAAACAACTCTTTAAAAGAATTAACTTAACCAATCTCCTTACTTACCCAGCTTCAACCACACTAATTTCTTTCTGCACATTGAATCAACCAACCACAGTTCCATCTCAAGGCATTTATACTGGTTACTCCCTTTGTCTGAATCATTCTTTAAAATAATTTTCCTGCTTACTACTGCACTTTCTTTAAGAAAGAGACTTCTCTTGATAATTCTCTGAAATATCACTATACCTTACGCTCATCTCTTGTGTTTTTTTTTTTTCCTTCCTTTGCTTTATTCATCTATTGCCATATGACCTCTTCTTTTTTTCTTTTCTCTTGTATAGTCTGTCTTCCTATACTAGTCCATTAGTACCATGAGACCTGGGATTTCATTGATTTTTTTCACTCTGTAACCCCCAGAATAGTTTAGTAGGTACCTACTCATAGGTACTTAGGAGATACACAATAACTACTTGTTGATATAAATAAACAGAAATATAAAAATATATCTTATTCGGACATACTGTAAAATTGAACTCTTAAATAATTAGAGTCTGATATTATTATACATTTTTATTTGGAAAGCAGTTTCTTACTAATATATTTAATTCCATTGTGTTTTTCTGCCAAAATATTCTGATGAGGATAAACAGAAGTTATATATTAGATAGTATTTTAATGCCTATTGCTACCTTATGTTACATTAAGCTTCCCTCTGTTCACCCCTGCCCCCACCTCTCCCTATTGGAAGGTATCCTTCTCCTCTATAGAGAAAGGCTGAACACAGAGGCAAAGAAATCTAGGAAAGAAGAAAGTGGTAGAACTCAGAGGAAAACTTTAAGAGCTAACCATGGTGCTGAAAGAGTAATACTATAGCACTTGAGAAATCCCTTGAAATTTTTCGGTACCTAAGGCCACATATCGTGAGGAAAACCTTCCTTACTTTGGAAATCAGAGGAAAAATCAGTGTTTACTGAATTATTCTTGAATTGGAATTTGAGGTTCTGTGGTATTTTGTTGGTAAAGAAAGGAGAGATTTGGTGTAGAGAACTATCTTAAGATAGAACCTTTCTATTTTTGTAAATCATACTTAAAATGATAATATGTAAAGTAGAATAATTTAATTTTTGCCCTAAGTGTGCTGACTACATTAATGGCAGTACAACATTCAAAATACGGGTCAATTCTAATTAGTAAAAATGTAGTTTTCTTCTTAATTTTGAAGTAGAAATTAATTTTGCAAATGGAAAATGTCTTTCTCCTTAATAATTACCTATTGAATTCTAACAAGCTTATTTATTTAATTGTGACACCTTAACTTTTTTTAGTAAGAGAAAAAAAATAATATCTGTTGTTATAAGGATATGGATTTAGAGCATATTGCCAGTTTATTTATTTTCTGTACAACTTGTAGAAGAATGCTAAGTTTTTCTTCTAAGTTTGTCTAAAATTTTGACTTCTTAATTCAAACTGGACATCTCACTAAGTTCCAATTAGTGTTTCACTTGTTAAGGTTTTTATTTGAACTAAAAATAAATTTCTCCTTTAATTTTGGAGAAAAAAGTAATGCTGAGTGGTACAGAGATAAAGTATTGCATCTCTCTTGCCTTAGGGACAAATAAATTCGGGTAGTAAAGGAGAGATTATAGAGAAGTATCATCTGGAATTTTTTTTTGGTTTATTTTTGATCATTTTACTAAACATATAGTCAACTCTGATTTTCAAGTCTGATTCTGTTTTAATTCTTCCCATGTGTTCTTTGACTAAGTCCCTGGAGTGATATATGTTTGCATTTGCATGTTTACTATCTTGAAAGGGAGACAGATAATAAAAACATCAGTTGGGAAGGTGAAAAAAAAAGTAGAATAGTAAGAGAAAGAATAATGAATGTGGTCTCCCTCTGAGATATAATTGAATTCAAGAAGCAATTCACACAAAGGTTTGAAGGAATAACTTTTCCAGATAGAGAGGCCACCAAGTGAAAAGGCTCTTGGATGAGAATGTGCCTGATGTTTTCTGGAAACATCAAGAAGTCCTTGCTGGCTGGAACAGAGAGGTAGGGGGAAATTGTAGATGAGGCCCCTGAGAAATAACCAGGGGCTGTGTCACATAGTGCCTTGCAGAAAATGGTGAAGACTCTGGCTTTTATTTCAGTTATGAGTCTTATGATTTATTTGAAAGGAAAGGTAGAATTTAAACATTTGAGAATTATTAGGAAAGATGCAGGATTTTTAGAAATGTAGTGACACCTCCACCAAAGGAGAAAGGTTTCTTCATGGCACTGTACTCTTCTGTGGGACTAGAAGTTTGTGATAAAAGTCAATACCTTGATCATTCTTGATATAAGTATTTCAGTTACTGATGTTTTGCCATTAATAAAGGTAATCCATAGTTTGCTTTGAATAATTGCATATCTCATGCTATTTGTTTCTGTCTTCCTATTTTAAAATAATTCTATGGTAAGTCATGTTCTTGGTCCAATAAATAATTCCTTGAAAGTAATTTCTCTTTTGATTTGAATCAAATTAACTGTTTTAAGATAATTTAGTACATTTTAAAATCATGCTTCAGCACACTAAAAGCAATCTTAATCATATAGAAAATCTAATTATGCATACTAATTGTTATTAGATAATTTTATCAGTAACATGTTATGAGAAACTGTCAATCTGAGTCTTAGAAAAAGATTATTTCATACTCAAAAAATCCTCTACATTTTATTATTTTAGTTTATATAATTTTTATTATTTATAAAATAATGTCACAATAAGGATTTAGGCTTACTTACTTTCAAGAATGGAACGAGTGAAAAGACCCTGTATTCAATGTTTTATATGCATATCTCAAATATTTAATTCTTATAATAATCACATGAGGCCAGTGGTAATATTTTCCCATTTTACAGAAGCAAAAACTGAAGGCCAAAGAGTTAATCAACCTATCGAGGTTTGTAAAACCAATAAATATAAAACTATGGTTGAAGTCTACTGGGATTTTTTTTATTTTACCAGTTTACGAGAGTTACAGTTACAGATTTGTACCTTTTAGATATCAATTTTCATTTCAAATAAAGTCACTCCATCCTGTGGCTAAATTACAACCTAAGTAAAGCATTTCTAATAAATAATTGCTATTGAATCATTGGGGCTGGTAGGGGAAAGTAGGATGGTGTGCTCTATAATCCCACTATTGAGAGAATAACTCAAAGTATGTTTTGTTAATGCCAGTCCAAGTAGTATTCCTAGAATAGTAACACTTTAATGATATATTTTTACAAATGTCCATATAAATTAATGAATACTTTTCTCACGTCTTTATTCTAAACACTCAGACTTTTATATCCTATATATATTCGGTTTCAGTACTTAACCAGTTTTGCTCAGATATATTATTAAATATATTAATTTTCCATATGGCAAAATTGTAATTATTTATTCTTACAGTTTTTTGATGTAATGAAATGACTATTTTTCTGTTGGTTTTATTTCAGTGCTAGTGATGCCATAAAAGGAGAAGGATTGCAAGAAGGTGTAGACTGGCTTCAAGGTACATCATAAAAAACTGCATTCTTCAGCCTTTATTTTCTTTCCATTCACATTTTCTGTTCTTTTTTACATTCTATTTTTATTATATCACTGCCTTTTTCCCTCTTGTTTCCATCTATTTCTGCTATCAGAAAATACAATACAGTAAGTATCCAATACCTTGCTCCATTTACTTCAATTACATTTTTATAAAGGATTTATTTAAATAAAAAGTACTTACATCAGTATACATGACAACTCTAGAATATAATTTTAATTTGTAGCAATAGGTTTCTGTCAGATCTAGTAATAGAAGCACATTTGAATTTTGGGATAAATTTTAGACCTAGTGTCAATAAAAATCTTTGTGGCATGTGTCTTTCAAGAGTCATGCTGTACTCCACACACATATAGCTGAATTTATACATGACATGTTTCTACAAATTTTAGTATTCATATTTAGTACTGTATATACTGTATTCTATTAGTGTATATCACAGTTCTATATGTTATTCATCAAAATAGCTATCATAGTTGATACAGGCTTACTATACCAGGGATTAAATTAAGATCTATCATTTTCCCTAAGGTTACATTGTCTACAAGACACAGGAATGGCTTGAAGCACAGTGACCCACACAGACAAATAAAACATGAATGTGCATGAAACCAAGTTCTATAAGTCCTTCTTATTATAGGACCCTGAAGGTCAGGCAAAAAAGTTTCCGTTTTTGAGCAGGACAGTGGATGATTTCTTTTAGGAACCTTCCTGCCCTGAATAAGGGTGAATAATGAGATTAACTTGTTAATCCATGAGCTGTGGTCTTGTGGCTATAAATTTAATTTCTTCTACACATCCTCTTTATTCCAACTATATGTGATTTTTTTTTCCTCTACTGTATGTCATGGTGGATCTAAGAGTAGCCTGCTTACCATACATAAAGAGACATAATATTTCTTTGGTTCAAAGTACTAAATGTATACCTAATAAATGTTTCTGTGTTATTAGTAAAATGTGGTGTTCTAGTTAACTGCGCAGACTGTTGTATTTGTGTTTCCCTCTTTTGTGTTTATATAGTCATCATGCCATTTACCATTACACTGCAAAGAACCTCTAGTTAGATTTTACAATTAAGTGAAACTTAACTGAGAACCTCTAAAAGTTCTCAGAATCACTAGTGGGATTTTTCTTTGAACACAACAATTTAGTTTCTCAAACTGTGTAAAGAAGTGGTCAAAGTGACCACTTTATGGGACTGATTCCACATAAAACAAATAGATTACAAAGGAACAATCTAGAGAAGACACTAGAAACATATTTTCAACCTTTATTTCTTATTTTAAGTACTTATTATTGCCCACAACAGAGATATAGTGTGAATGGAAACCCACAATTGTTCATAATAAAAAATACAAAGTACAGTACTTAACTGAAAATCAATGATGGGCATCTGGATTTTAGATTGTACATCTTTTTATTTTGTCTGTAACAATAAGGCCTCTAGGTGTCAGTAGTGATCCAACATCATAATGTCACTTGCCAACTCGAATCTAATTTTTGTCATTGACTTTTCTGATTCATTATCTTTGTATCTTAACTCCCAAATCTTTATAAAAAGGATACATTATTGAAAAAAAAAATTTGTGCCCTTGTGTTGCCATATTATTTTATGTAAACTTTACAATTCTCTGCACAGTAAGTAGTAACATCCCCATTTTATGTGGGCAGCATGATGTAGAAGTAAAAAAACACTTGGACTTTTGAGTCTGTCAGATATATTCCACTACTTGTTAATTATTAACTAATGTCTTTATATTATACAGATAATTTTCCTCATCTGTAAAATTAAAAAATGTGTCTTTCAAGAGTCGTGCTGTACTCCACACACATATATTGCCATACAGATTAAATGAAATGCTCTATGTATTAAGGTGCCTACCTTAAGAAATCACTCAAAAAATGTTCAGTTTATCCTAACTTCTCTGTTTAACAGAAGAGGAAACTTAGTATGCAGATTTATAACTATATCAGTTTGGTTTTGAGTAGGAGATCCTTTGTTCATAATTTCTATAATATAGTAAATAGCTTATATTTTTGATGCTCCTGTCTTTGGATTTGAAAACAGGTAAAAACCTACTTTGCAAAATAAGTAGCAAATTTAGGAGACTAGTCTGTGCCTCTACTTGTTAACTTACTATCAAGAAGTTTTTCTGTAAATCTTTGAAAGATGTTCTGAACTTACATCTCTTCATTTTCCTTGCAAAATTCTGAAATTTCCTAACATCATAAACAAGAAGGCTCTGGTTCATTTTGGACCAACTTAATTTTATTAAGTTTAAGGTTGAAAAACTGAGGATTAAGTATTAAATAACACATTTCATGCCATGATTCTATTCTCTTTTGGAGGGATTGTCAATTACAGCCCCAAAACAAGAATCCATAAATAGACTATTAAGTATTTTTTAAAACCACCAGAGGATATATAGAAGCTATCGCAGAAGTATAAGTTGTTTTCTAGCTCTGAAACTTAAATATTTGTGAAAAGACAAAACATCGTTCCACATGACTCATGAAACTTATTCACTGAGTCACTTTATCTTATGGGAAAAGTTTATAATGCTTCTAGTTTTTATATAAGAATTTTATAAGCTATGTATAGGGATATTCCATTGAAAAACAAAGGGTTGGACACACACTTAGTTTCATCCCCTCTTCAAATCTCACTAAGAGTGAAGAGACTGAGGGCAAAAAGAATGGGAGTGACAAAAATGGTAACCAAATTTTGAAGCCAAATATGTGATGAATGTTGAATCACTTAACAGACTTGAGAGAGTGGAATTCTAAGCTAGCACTGGAGAAAGCTGGAAACCATCCTAGTTGACATTGCAGATCTCTCCAAAGGCTCAGGAATTGATGGAAATTAGAAATAAGGACGAGGTGAGACTGAAAGGCAATGCACAGGTATACATCCGTGCCCCAGCAGAAGATTGAAGGTTCGTTCTTCTCAGAGAGTCACATAGTATCTCTGGAGTGGAGAACGCTGAGCACAACTGTGTTGGAATGCTAAACTGAAAAGGAGGAGTAAATGGGAGTTTCATACTGAAGATTATAACCATCTTCTGCTTTCTCCTGTTTCTCCTAGCAGACAGTGGCAATAGGTAGAAGATAGAAAGCCAGCTTTGAGGAGTCAGGTCAGCTAAGAGAAAAGATCCAAAGGTGTTAACATTAGAAATTCTCAAGGAAATGGCCTAGCTATACACTAGGATGAAGATTACTTTTGATAACGAAATTCCAGTCAACTTTATAGTGTTCACTTACACATATGAGAAGATAGCAAAGGATTGCCAAGTATTTGAAGACAAAACATTCGGAATTACGGAGCAAAAGAAAAAGTATAGAAAAAGACTATTTAGGGAGAATTTTTCAAAACACTATTCAAGTAGCCTCAAAGAGATAAAAGAATGTATTACTTTCATGAATATGACAAGAATACTAATTGAAAAAGAACAAAAATATGAGTTCTTGAAAATAAGAATAGTAGAAATGGTTGGATGGCATCACTGACTCGATGGACATGAGTTTGAGCAAGCTCCAGGAGATGGTGAAGGACAGGGAAACCTGGCATGGTACAGCCCATGGGGTCGCAAAAAGTCAGACACAACTGAGTGACTGAACAACAACAAGTAGAAATGGAAAACTCAATCAAAAGAAGATAAAATAGAGATATTCTCTAAGAAAGTACAAAAAAGACAATGGGGGGAGAAAAGATAAAGTAAGGAGTCATTTATGAGGCCCAAAATGCTAGTAAGAATTTCTGAAAGAGAACAGAGAAAATAGAGGAAAGTCATCAAATCATAAAACAGTATTTTCCAGAACTGAAAGATGAGTTTTTAGTTATAAGACCCCTTTAGAGCCCAAGGCGGTGGATGAAAATATTCCCACACCAAGTTGCATCATTAAAATCAACACTGAAGATGGTGGAAAAATTCACCATATTTCATGAGAAGAAAATAAGAGATTTCATCCAAAGATTTCCTTAGATAAGGAAACAAAGTAGCATCAGACCTCTCACCAGCAACACTTGGAAGCAGTGCCTGGAAAAATCTTAAGGAGAAAATAATATCTCAGGCAGTATCAGTGTATTGTAACTGTAGAGAATTAAGACGTCTTCAGCCATGTCAAGTCTCAAGAGTTCACTTTCTATACAGTTTATTAATACTAAAGTAGCCACAGAGGTATACTTGTCAAAAACAAAGGAATAAAGCAAAAAGAAAAAATAAGGTACCATGAAATAGGGAAATCTGCACAAGAAAGTTAGGAAGGACCCCCTAGGATGATAATAGAGATCCTAGAATGATAATGAAAGATCTCATATGAAAATACCTGCACAAGCACGGAGAACAGCTGGGTCAGATTAAAGAGTCTGCACAAGACTATAAGGGAGAGTTCTTCAAGAAACTGAAAATGATCGACCAGTTTTATGGCTCATACTAGTAAAGCCTGAAACTGTGTGAGAGTAGTGGATTGAATTATAATGTTAGTTATATTAAAAAACAAAACTAAGGCAGGGTTGGGAATGAAGAGCAATTATTCACTGCAGGGAAAACAAAATATAGTAGAAGAAAGGAAAAGTAACTGAAGTTTATCCCTTGTCCCAGCTGTGAGTAGCATTCACATAAACATTACTGTTTTAGGAAAATGGGAGTATTGGAAGCATCATGAGGGTGGCAGAAGATGGTGTACAAATGTGTGAGAACTGAAGCCCTATGTTACATTGAATTCAAGAAGTAATGATAAAAGCATATTATTTAGAGATAGAAGTAATCACTTAAAAAGGAGTTGGAAGTAGTTGCCTGTGAAAGAAAGAAGGAATGAGGCAAGGGACTGATTTTTTAACAGAAGTTTCGTGGAACTAGTTGACTCTAATTGGGTGCATGTACAGTGACAAAAAGAAAAACTATAATATGAATTATGCTTTAAAAAAAAGCAGTTGTATGCATGGGTTTCTACCTGTTGTTATAGATTTGTCTTAGATTACTTTAGAAAGTAGATTTTGCCCTGTAGAGACTAATAACTTTTTGTTTGGTTTTTGTTATCAGATCAGATCCAGGCTGTGAAGACATGAAAAAATAGTATTTGGAAACCTCAACAGTTTTCAGTTCAAGAAATATATATTAAGGCAAACTGAATACTTTACATTTTTAAAGGTGTCTTTACATCTAAGAATACTTTATAATCTTCTACCTGCATTTATGGACTCTTAACGAGGTTTTTAAGAAGATAGGACTTCAGGTATGCTAATCTGGCCATTAATTATATCAAAACTAAATCTTTCCTCCAAAGAGCTCCCTCCCTAGATTTATCAACTTCTTGGTAGAGGTCTACATTTGACTGTAATTAGAATGTTTATAAAGTCAGAGTTATCTCAGTACCCCATCATGATTAATGATATCTTTAAGGCATTTTATTTTTTAATTGTCATCCAAAAATATAGTTTATGATTTGACTTTGTAGTATGATGTGCTTGTGAAAAAGAACTTTAAGTATTTATAAAGGTCCTTGGGTAAATTACTATATATTAAAGCTTTACTATATGTCACCATCAACATAACATAAAATGTAATGTACCAACTAGTGTGCTTTGTATGCTGAAAAGAATAACACTGTGTTAATATGGCATTTGGTGTTTTACTGTCAAACATTTGCAAATTATCTGAGACCAAGTTAAACAGAATTCATTTATTCAGTGAATACATATGAAACATCTCTGTATCTGTACTAGTTTGGCATTGTTGTAGGCAATGGTGATATAAGGTAAATAAAACATGTTCCTTATCCTCAGAGAACTTAAAAGATAATGAGGGAAAATTTGAGAATCTTTTCTTACGTAGGGTCTAATTTATTTCATTGGCTGAATGAAAATACTGCATTTTAAGATTAATTATTACAGTTGATTTTTTCTTTCTTCCTTTAAATTGTGTCCAGTTTATTGTGGTACTTTGTTAAAATAGACTGTGACTCATCAACTGTGATTTTCCTGTGCATGAACTGCTGCAAAAATGTTCTTTAGAATTTTAAACATACTTCTGCCATCTACTGTTTGCAAATTGTGTTGCCTCTCACAACTTAGAGACTACTTGAAATTGTAAACACTAAATAGAAGCATTCGTTTTTAATCAATCACTGGGGAACTGTGGATAGAGCAGTGGTGTAAATCCTAAAAAATAATCCATATAAAGGAAAACTGTAATATACAGTATGTAGCATCTTAAATATCCTTAGCTGTGAAAATGAAAGAAACAGAAGGCAAAAGGTAAGTGAGTAATAAAGGTGTATTACAGTGACTACAGTAGTGGCATGTTTCACAGAGATTTGAATATAATAATTTTAAAACCATAGTAAAAATTCTATAATCCAGTTTCTCTTAGTCCGGAAATCCCAGTGATTTGGAATTTGGCAAATTGAAAATTACCCAGACTATTCCAGTGATCCAGCATTTTAGCTAGGTTGCCAACTTCTCATAAATGGTTTTGATGAGGATACAAGGTGAGTCTCGTTAGTCTAGAGTTGCTTCAAATATAAAAAAGATGTGAAGATGAAAACACTGTAATTCAACAAAAAAACCGATATGCTATAACAATTTTAGGAGGATGGAGGAAGTGGTGATGTAAGAGAATTCAAATCCTTACCTACCATAAGATAACAATAATAATAGCTATAATTGTATTTTGAGCAAAATATTACATGTGTGGTATTTTGCATCTATAATCCTGACAATAACCGTATGTAGTAGGTTCTGGTATTTGTTTTATAGACAAGGATAGGGCTTAAAAATGGTATTTGTTTAAGGTCACAGAGCTAGTAAATGGTGGTTCTGGAATTCAGAACAAAACAATCTGTTTAAAATAGATCATTCAAGAGCTAAGAGTAATACTGATTTTAGAAATATAGAGATATCTGCCATAAGAATAGCTAAAAGGATAGAAAAGTCTTCACTGGGGTGGGAGACTAGGATGGGTGTGGAGGAGGTCATGAACAAGGGACTACTGTTTTATTTATTTATTTTTGTTTTTTGTTTGTTTTAAGTCTGTTAACACTTCAAATTTCAAACTGGGCAGAAATGACTATGTTAAGAATAATTCTTAAAACCATGTTGATACTGAGCTAATTAATATTCGAAGTTCATACCTATGTAAATACATAGAAGAGGGTACAGACTGTTTCCTTTGTTTCCATAATCTCCAAATCTAGTTTATAAACATCAATTTGTTCTCTGTTTTCATTTAAAGATTATGTAGAAGCAAGTTGGGCTTTAGTGGTCACAGCATGCCATATAAGTGTATATACACTGAGGGTATTGCATTTGTATTTAACATATTATGCAATTAAAATGTATTAAGGCTAAAGCAAGGAGTTTTTTTATGTTTAGACATCATTGTTACAAAACATTCATTATGCTCTATATTTCAATATGACACCTCGTAAAATGTTTAAAAGTTAGCCTATTGTATATTTTGCATTTAAATGTGGCCCTATTCAGCCTGTGCCTTACAAATCACAAAAGAGCTGAGTTGTGTATATTTTTCATTTATAGCTTGTCTGATAAAAATTATGAACTGTCTTCTGATTATTTATTTTTTTCCTTTGAAATTTTCAGCCCACCATGTTGTGATTTCTATAAATATATACAGTTACCCTTAAGAAAACTTAAGGCAAACACTCCTGCATGTAACTCGGTACATTAAAATATTGTGCATTTTAACTGACCTGGTGCATATTTTCTGCTTTGTGATTATTCCTTCTTTGTTGATGTTCGCTAAGTGGTACCTGACTCTTTGCAACCCCATGGACTGCAGCATGCCAGGCTTCCCTGTCATCCTTCACTGTCTCCTGGAATTTGCTCAAACTCATGTCCATTGAGTCGGAAATGCCATCTAATTGTCTCATCCTCTGCCGCCCCTTTCTTTTCTTGCCCTCAGTCTTTCCTAGCATCAGGTTCTTTTCTAATGAGTCAGCTCCTTGCATCAGGTGGTCAAAGTATTGGAGCTTCATATCTTCAGCATCAGTCCTTCCATTGAATATTCAGAGTTGATTTCCTTTAGGATTGACTGGTTTGATCTTGCTGTCCAAGGGACTCTCCAGGAGTCTTCTCCAGCACCACAGTTCAAAAGCAGCGATTCTTCAGCACTTAGCCTTCTTTATGGTCCAGCTCTCACATCCATACAGGACTATGGGGAAAACCATAACTTTGACTATACAGACCTTTGTCAGCAAAGTAGTCTCTGCTTTTTAATATGTTGTCTAGGTTTATCACCGTTTTTCTTCCAACGAACAAGTGTCTTTTAATTTCATTCTTTCTCTTAGTTAAAAATGAACCCAATATTAAATGTTCACTTAAGTGAATGTTCAGATAGATTTGTTCATTTCTATGACTGGCAGGTGGAGAAGGCAATGGCACCCCACTCCAGTACTCTTGCCTGGAAGATCCCATGGATGGAGGAGCCTGGTAGGCTGCAGTCCATGGGGTCGCTAAGAGTCGGACACGACTCAGCGACTTCACTTTCACTTTTCCCTTTCATGCATTGGAGAAGGAAATGGCAACCCACTTCAGTGTTCTTGCCTGGAGAATCCCAGGGACGGGTGAGCCTGGTGGGCTGCAGTCTATGGGGTCGCACAGAGTCGGACACAACTGAAGTGACTTAGCAGCAGCAGCAGCAGCATGACTGGCAGGAAATACTTTGAGAAATGATTATTGTGTTTGATTAAATGTTTCAAGTAACTTAGTTATTACATTGTATGGTAAATCTTTCTCATTAAGGATGTTTTTTCTGGGTTTTCAAGGAATTGCCTCAGGACCATTATTAACTCTTCCCTTTGATCATTTGATTTTAATGCCACACTTGGCTGCTTCATGGACACATAGTGTTAAGCTTTTTTTATGGTGATTTGGAATAAACCAAAAAGGACAAATTAAAATTCTTCTCCAAATTTCAATTCAACATGTGATGCTAGAAGTCATAGAGAAACAGTAGGTACTTTGAAAATAAAATTCGGTTAGAAATATAGTAATAATAATAAACATTTTTATAGTTTTTACTGTGTGCCAGGCACTAAGCACTTTACATATACATATTAATTCATTTAATCCTCAGTAACAACTCTGTAAGGTAAATGCGTTTCCTTCTATTATGTAGATCACAGATGAACAAACTACTGTTCTATTTTTGTATGGCCCTTGAGCTAATAATGGTTTTACATATTTTTTAAATGTAAATTTTACACTTAACATTTTTAAAGAGTTATTTTTTTATTTAAGGAGCAACGTATATCGTATGTGACCCACAAAGCATAAAATTATTTATTGGCTGGGGCTTTGCAAAAAATCTTTGCCGACCCCTATTGTAGATGATGAAGGTGAGGCAGAGGAAGTTAAGTAACTTGCCTATGGTCCCACTGCAAATAAACAGAAGACTCCAGATTTTGAGTTTAGACTAAACTGTCCCCATAATTTGTGTTCTTAATCTCTGCAAGGCTTCTCAAAAAGCTAAAAATCATTCTAAAATGAAATGAAGCAACTTAAAATTACTTCTTTTTTAAAAGAATTATTTTTGGCTGTGCTGGGTGCTGCTCTTGGGCTTTCTCTAGTTGTGGTATGTGGGTTTCTCACTACAGTGGCTTCACTTGTTGCAGAGCATGGGCTGTAGAGCTTGCCAGCTTCAGTGATTGTGAGGCTTGTGCTTAGATGCCCCATGCATTCTCTGCCTTGACAGGCATATTCTCAACCACTGGACCACCAGGGAAGTCCTACTTCTTTCTTAAATAATTATACTAAAGGTGAACAATTAGATGCAAATGGCTGAAAAGTAATGCCCTTTTTAAATTAAGTTAATTATTTGTTATTTATTAGCAGGCAGATTCTTTATCACTGGACCACCAGAGAAGTCCTGAAAGTGATGCTCTTTGAAAGCCCTCTGTGGCCCTTCCACCCGTTATATTGATGTCCTAACCCTCTGAAGTCTTTTTTCCTTCCTTTGCTTTAAATGGGTGGCAACAGATGGGGCAAATTCTGAAATATCAGGCATGTTAAAGTTGCAAAGTTTAATCACACAGATTATCCCCAAGCATCTGATTTGGACTTCCAGATTTCTCAAGTTTACCAATATTTTGAGGTAAATGATAACTAGTGGAACCTGGCAAGTTACAGTCCGTTGGGTCACAGAGTTGGACACTACTGAGCAACTTTCACTTTATGTAGTAAAATATTACTGAGATAGATTTATGTCTCCAATTAAGGATAATCATTAGTGTTGGAGTTAAAGCCAATTTCACATTTAAGCTCTATTTTCTTAGGCTCAGTGTAGTGTGTGTGCATGTGTATGTATCAGAATGCATATCCTAAGGTCATAGGAAGCTCTCAGTTCACTCACAGTAGTGATCATTAACTTTTTCCCCAAGGCTTTCTTGGGCAAGTTTAATATCTTACAGATAGTGTTTTTTTGTTGTTGTTTTTTGATACTGTTAAATGTGATACATCAGCTCTTGCCATTTCTGGAAACTTTTACTGCATTTTTTTAGTTACTAGATTGTAAATGTCTTAAATACAGTCCACTCATTGAGTGAGTTTAAATTCTAGATTTACAGAATATCACTGGTTATCCCTTTTTACATTGTTAAACCCTCATACTGTAAATAATTTTCTTTCATTTATGCATAGGAGGACAAGATTTTTAGAGAATAAATAAAATAGTTTCCAAGACCCTGTATCAACATGGTGTCTTGTTAATGTTAAAATCCATTTTTCTAATTTGAAATACATCTTAGCACAGAATTATTTTTTTTAAATATCAGTGCTATGTTTGTTGACTAAAACCCTGTGTTTGTCTCTATAAAGGTAAGAGGCAGTATTTTTCTAGACTTTCAAATATAACAAGCAGAGATATCAGTAGTTATCACAAAATTTGTCTGTGTGGGAAGTGGGTATAAACTTAAGAAATAGACTGCAGTTCTTTCTTAAAAGAAATCAGTACAGTTCTGAGGCATCCCCTCCATAGCAATTAGGCACTAAGTCTTTTTTGTGAATAGGGTTTGCTCTACAGTAGAAGAGGATTCAAGGAACAACTATGTCTAAGAAGTCTACAATTGTATTTTTTAAGTTATTTTTATTCATTAATTTATTTATTGGCTGTGCTAGGTCTTCATCGTTGCATGCAGGCTCTCTCTAGTTGCAGCAAGCTGGGGCTACTCTGGTTACAGTGCTCGGGCTTCACATTGGGGTGGCTTCTCTTGTGGAGCATGGACTCTAGAGGGCGTGGGCTTCAGTAGTTGTGATGCATGGTTTTAGTTGCCCTGCGACACATGGAATCTTCCTGGACCAGGGATTAAACCCATGTCCCCTGCATTTCAGGAAGATTCTTAGCACTGGACTACAAGGGAAATCCTGTATTTCCTTTTAATGTAAGAGAATTACTAGCACCACAAAGAACACTTTATTTACATTTAAACATTTTATAGTACTCTGCATTTAACTTAATAGATCCATTAGATTTATTTAAATATCTTTCTTACATATCCTACCTTCCAGAAGAAAACTGAGGAAGAGTATCTACATCCTAAGGTCACTTCATAAGAAAATGAAAAACCATAATGCTAAGAGTGTCTTTTTCTAAGGAAACCTTGAAATTATGCAGTTAACTCAAGGTTTTTTTCATCTTTTTTCCTTTAGCTTTGCTTCAAGTTGTTCTTCAGAAGGCATAAGTTAATATTGATATATGTGCATTTATTAAGATAATCCTCTAATCAACTGCAATCAGAAAAAAAATAGTGTAACTGCAAGTGTAAACTCTCTAATTATAAAGGAAGAATCTAAATTCATACCTTCTCTTCCTCCTTACAGAAAATATTGTATAATGTGGGAGGTGGCAGTGGTGCCCTGGTTAAAACTCAGAACTGGGCTAACTCTCAGGAAAATCATGATTTCAGATTGCTTCCAAGTCCTTGTAGCTATCATGGAATAGATAGGTCTCTAATAGTACATTTGCTTATTTCAGTAAACCAGGGTCACGGTCTGGAAGCCTGAATGTGAACACATTAGGGATTGACATGGCTCTGCCTAATAATGTAAATCAGACTACATTATGTTTAGAAAAATTGTTTCATTTTCCTCAAAATTATTCTAGAATTTGACTCAGTACTTATTTTAGAAATGTGTGTATGAGCTTGTTTTCAAAGGCAACAATTGTGTTTGAATATTTGAGTCTTTATACTGTAATCCTTTATTGAGGAAGCTGATGCATTTCATCTTCCCTTTTTTACACTTCCTAGTCACTCTTGTTTTGACTATCTACACATTATCTAAGACCCTTTTCTCTACTGTTTCCTATCTTAAGTGTTTTCTAAGCAAGTATAGAAGTTTCTAGGGTTCTCTATGGAAAGTCTTAACATATTCTATTTAATTGAACTATATGGCATTGCCATTTTGTCGGCCCAAACCAGCTGAATGAAAGCTTAGCCTTAACCGAAGGTCACCTGGAAACTTCTAAGTGGCTTAATTCTTTACTAAGTGTCAAAGCAGACGCAACCTAGCCTGGCCCAAAAGGGACCTATGGTTAAAAATATGGCCACAGTACTTCATAGTTAAGTGCCTCAAACCAAGCCAGTAATCAGAGATGTCTTTTAAGATATATTATTTCAGACACATTTTATGAGCCATTTCAGATTCTCTCAGACTCACCATCTCATTTTAGCTGCCACTGCTTGTAGGCTCTAACCAACTATATGTAGGTGCAGAGGGCCCTATTTTTGTTCCCATGCCCCCACCACTACCATTCTAAAACATATATAGCCCAGTAGGAGAACTATTGACAAGTGGGAGACAGAACTAGTGAATAAATTCTTCCCTTTTTCTGTTTTTCCCATTAATTGTGGACTGTCTTGAGACTCACTATATATAGCTTCTGGGATGAATCCTCTGACTCTAACAATTAGTCATATTTAACAGCATCCAGCTCAGTAATATCTCTTTGTATTGCCACTCTCCTAACCGGCTTAATCCTCCTTTCCCATAACTTTACTTCCTAATAAAGTAATGCAAAATCTTTTTACTTGAGGAGTGCCTTCTGAGGAACCCAGGCTATATCCAATGATATTCTCAAATTTTCATCAGTCACCTATGGTAAAATACATGCTAAAGCTTGAGAAGTATTCCTCTAGGACTATTCCTTTTTCTTTTTTAATTTTTTTTATTTTATACTGGAAGAGAATTGATTAATAATGTGTTAGTGTCAGGTGTAAAGCAAAGTGATGCAGTTATGCAAGTATCTATTCTTTTTCAAATTCTTTCCCCTTTAGGTTATTACAGAATATTGAGCAGAGTTGCCTGTGTAATGGTAGGTCCTTGTTGGTTGTCTATTTTAAATATAGCGGTGTATACATGTCAATCCAAAACTCACAATCTATCCCTCCCCCGCTCCCTTCCCCCATGGTAACCAGAAGTGTGTTCTTTAAATCTGTGAGTCTGTTTCTGTTTTGTAAATAAGTTCATTTGTATCATTTTTTTTAGATTCTGCATATAACCAATATCATATGATACTCATTTTTCTCTGACTTACTTCACTTAGTATGACAATCTCCATGGAGTTCCATCCATGTTGCTGCAAACGGCATTATTTCATTCTTTTTAATGGCTGAGTAATATCCCATTATATATATGGACCGCATCTTTTTTTCTCACTCTCTCTTTTCAGTCTTTTTTACTTTCACATTAAACATGGTTCTTGTACATGGTAGAGGAAACGATTTACAAGCCTTCCAATCCTTTTTTGTCGTGTGTTCTTTAGGATATATATGAAATATTATGAGTTTCCTTCTCCCCAACCCTCCCTGCTAACAATCAGTTGCTGTTCTGCATTCACCCTAATATACCATTTGAAAGGAGATGGGCCTAGTTTTGACATCTTTCCAGCCTTCCACAAGTTTTATCTCCAGATTTCACCCAAATATTATCTGTCTTCCTTTATTTTTAACTTGATTACTTCTGTTGCTTTCATTTTAAATTAGACTACATCTTTATCCAGTCATCTCTCAATGTACATGTAGGTTGTTTTCAAAGTCTTGGCTATTGTAAACAGCACTGCAGTTTAATATTGGGGTGCATATATCCTTTCAAACCATGTTTTTCTCCAGATATATGCCCAGGAGTGGAATTGCTGAGCCACATGATAGCTCTATTTTTAGTTTTTTAAGAGACCTCCATTCTATTCTCATAGTGCTTATACCAATTTACATTCCCACCAACAGGATAAGAGAATTCTCTTTTCTCCATACTTTCTCCAATATTTATTGTTTGTAGACTTTTTGATACAGAAATTATTTCTGCCCTCATGAAGTTTTTTTTATTTATTTTTATTGGAGTATAATTGCTTTACAATGATGTGTTAGTTGCTACTGTACAGCAAAGTGAATTAGGTATATGTATACCTATATCCCTCTTTTTTGGATTCTTCCCATTTAGGTTACTACAGAGCATTGAGTAGAATTCCCTGTGCTATACAGTTCTCATTCAGTTCAGTTCAGTTCAGCCGCTCAGTCGTGTCTGACTCTTTGCGACCCCATGAACCGCAGCACGCCAGGCCTCCCTGTCCATCATCAAGTCTACCCAAACCCATGTCCATTGAATCGGTGATGCCATCCAACCATCTCATCCTGTGTCATCCCTTTCTCCTCCTGCCCTCAATCTTTCCCAGCATCAGGGTCTCTTCAAATGAGTCAGCTGTTCACATCAGGTAGCCAAAGTATTGGAGTTTCAGCTTCAACATCAGTCCTTCCAACGAACACCCTGGACTGATCTCCTTTAGGATGGACTGGTTGGATCTTGCAGTCCAAGGGACTCTCAAGAGTCTTCTCCAACACCACATTAGTTATCTGTTTTATACATAGTAGCGTATATATGTCATCCCATTCTCCCAATTCATCTCACCCACCCCCACACCCCTGTATCGTGCATACATTCTCTACATCTATATCTCTATTGCTTCTTTGCAGGGAAGTTCATTGGTATCATTTTTTCAAGATTCCACATATAAGCAATATTATATGATATTTGTTGTTCTCTTTCTTGTTCACTGCACTCTGTATGACAGTCTCTAGGTCCATTCACATCTCTACAAATGAGTGCAGGGAATTTATTTGCACCCTGCATTCCAAACTGCATGATATATATTGTGTCCACATTTGTTGAATGGATAAATATGTAAGCCAATGTGCTGTGTTCAGTCACTTAGTTGTATCTGACTCTTTGCAACCCCATGAACTGTTGCCTGCCAGACTTCTCTGTCCATGGAATTTTCTAGGCAAGAATACTGGAATAGGTTGCCATGCCCTCCTCCAGGGGATCTTCCTGACCCAAGGATCGAACTTGCGTCTCCTGCATTGGCAGATGGATACTTTACCTCTGTGCCACCTGGGAAGCCCCATGTAAGCCAACATTATATGTAATTTTTGCCTTGGTCCACAGATTTGGGGGGCATATTAAATTCAGAATGTTAATGAATGTTAATTTTGATTATGTTAATCTAAATAAAATATTATTCAGTGATTAATTATTTTTATATGTTCATGTGGGCTTCCCAGGTGGTATGTGAGCACACATACCTAAGTTCGTTCAACTTCTATTCCTAAAGATATTATTAAGCTTCTAACAATGAGGTCCTGGGCCAGCAGTAAGTGATCTTTTAGGTTCCTAATAGACCACCTTCCTACAGTTAACTATAAATTCTGGCCAACACCAAAAACTCCAACTACCTGCAAGTTATATAGAGAATGAACAGAAGCAGGCATGTTTCAGAGGGGAGTTGAAACTTAGAAGAAGGCACTAGCATGGGGTCAGTTTCACTTTTTGAGCCTTTTAGCCTAAGGACAAGCCACAGTCATAGCGTGGGGTGGCTAAACAGACAAAACTGGCCATGTTTTTGGCCTGAGGGAGAGTGTACAGGCCATGAGACAACTGAAGCCACTGCAAAATGAAGGGAGGAGCATTCAGTAAAGGAGCGATCCAGACAATGGGGGTCTAAAATTCTGAGCATAAACTTTCCTAAGTCTCCAGCTAAGCCTCAGCACATGAACAAATGGCAAATTCAAAGCAGCTTTCAGTTCAATTCAATTCAATCACTCAGTCCTGTCCAACTCTGCAACCCCATGGACTGCAGCATGCCAGGCTTCCCTGTCCATCACCAAATCCCAGAGTTTTCAGCTAAGGCTAAAATAATCAACTGAGATTTGATCTGGTGTCTTCAATGAGCAAAATCAAGTTTGAAGTTTGAGTTTAACCAATTTAATGTTTCTACAAAATGAAAATTGCAACACTTTTTGGAATTATTTAGTAGAATCCACAATCTCCACAACATATAACATTCAAAATATCTAAGAGACCATCTAAAATTACTTGAGGTTTTTTTATTAATTTTTATTGAAGGAGTTGAAATGCAACGTTGTATTGATGACTGAAAGTGAAAGTTAGTCGCACAGTCGTGTCCGACTCTGCGATCCTGTGGACTGTAGCCTGCCAGGCTCCTCTGTCCATGGAATTCTCTAGGCAAGAGTACTGGAGTGGGTTGCCATTTCCTTCTCCAGGGGACTTTCCCAACCCAGGGATCAAACCCAGGTCTCCTGCATTGCAGGCAGATTCTTTACCAACTGAGCTACTAGGGAAGCCCATATTAACTATTGCTATACAGCAAAGTGACTCAGTAATACATATATATACATTTTTTCATGTTGTTTTCATTATGGTTTATCACAGGGTATTGAATATAGTTCCCTGTGTTATAGTGTAGAACCTTGTTTATCCTTTATATATGAAATTTGTAGATATAATATTAGATAATACAGCACTACCGCCATATTTAGGGATGAAAATCACTTAAATCACTAATCATAAACATGGACTAGGCGACTTCTTAGATTTCACAATAGAAATAATATCAACCTTGTAAGTTAGAGTGAATTCAAGGTAATCGCCATGAGAAAGGTAGTTTATACAAGATGCCAAACAAATGTCAAACTGTTTGATTCTTGTATACCCTGTATTTTGGTCCTAAATTAGATATCTGGGTAGTAGTCAGACTTCCCCTGCCTGATTTACTGGTCTAATCTGTCTCAGTCAATAATTGCCAGATGTAAACTCAGATTATGTAATTCGAGTTAGTATCAGTGCAGCAGTTTCTCTACTTGCATGTTTCTTATACTTTATCATTGTCATCTACTTTTTAATTTTGTGATTATTTTAAAGGATAAAGCCAATAATTCACTTAAATGTACTTTCATATTTGCATAGCAAAGCCCTTGAATACCTATGTTACACACAATATTTGTACATTCACAATGTAGTTGTACCCACTGACTGTAGTATCTCCTCACCAGATCAGATGCCAAATATCAGTTATATGTCTATTGATGGCCCAATGTTGCGCTCCTACTGAGCTCCGATATGGCTTTCTGACACGTGTGACATTTGTAATATAAATATGTTTCAACAGGTGTTTTAACTGGTTATGAGTTCAGAACTTTCTGATCCATGTTTCTGGAGCTTGATTCGTGAAATCTGTCCCTGACCTCATTATGGTCTGCCCAAGTGATACAGTTAGGCACTTTCTTCTTCCTTTTTCTCATGTATGTCCCACTTTTCATGTTAATCACAGTGTCCTGTAGTTTGTAACTGTCACTTCTCTTTCTTTGAGACTGAGTTTCTTGAGGGTGGATCACATTGTGTATTCTAATCACTAAACATAGGACCTGGAAGTATTCAATAAATGTTGATTGAGCAGGTAGAAGGCCATAAAATACTTCTGTAGATGGGATATTGTTTGGGGCTTAAAAAAATTTTTTTTTTAAATATATATTCCTCCCACCAACTTTCCTAATCCAGTTTGAGGCAGCTAGTACCAGAAGAATGACTACTAGGTCAGTGATCTTGATTTAGACTCTATCTATATCTTTATTTCAGAATTTTCTATTTTCTTGTCTTTTGTTTTTCTGAAATGAAGACTGATTAATAAACTTTTCAGTAAATACATAGTTTAAAAGTTTCTGACTACCTTCCCCACCTACTAAGGAAGAGTTTTTCCAGTAGCTACTTCTTAAATTTTATTAGAAGATTTTACCAAATTTTACTAAAAATTTTCTTTCTAAGTTAGATTGTGTTTTATTTAAGCCACAGAGACCAAGTATACCTATGCCTGCATGCTCAGTAGCTTCAGTCGTGTCCGACTTTGTGACTCTATGGACTACAGTCCACATAAGTGATAGGCAAAATCAGAGTGAAAGTAACAGAATTTAAAATGAATAAGTTAATTTCCTTTCCCCTCAGACTGCATATGGTTGATAATTTTATAAAGTTATATACTGTGGTATGGTTAGCTATTTCATTTGATGATATACATTGTTGATCTTTTGAGGTAGAGTTCCTATTAAACCAGGTGGAAGGAGAATCATCATTTTTGGAGTTACTTAAAACCAGCTGTGAAGTTGATAAAAACAAGGTTCATTTAATTGTCTTCCAGACTTGATAACTGAAAGTTGCATGTCAATACATTCACCTGTAGGAGAAGTAAACCAAATGACTTATGATGGAAACTGACTTCCCAAAGTACTTATTTGGGGAGCTGAAAGAAAAATAAAATAGAAGATAGAATGTAGAAGTGAATGACATTTAAGAATGGTTGTTAATATGAAATCAATTATGAGAATTATCTTTTTACTTCAGTATTAGAGTCAAATATTCCTATTGTAACTTCTTGTCTTCTGTATTACCTTTTTTCATAGGTAACTACTTTTACTATTTACCAATGAAAAGCTGATTGGCAGAGGTGAGGAAGGAATTTAGTTGCTAACATATACTGATGGAAATAATTGATGTAGGCTGCTTTCGTTCATTATTTGCAAAACCAATTAAGTTACTGTTTGATGAATTTTTACAAATTTTTCAAAATAAAAGTGGGGTCATTGAGAAATGTATTTATTATATTTATAAAAAATCAAAATTATATATTTTACTTTTATAAGCTCCACATGGATTTTTTAGAACACACTGGTCATAGCAAACACCTTCTTCCAACAACACAAGAGAAGACTCTACACATAGATATCACCAGATGGTAAACACCAAAATCAGATTGATTATATTCTTTGCAGCCAAAGATAGAGAAGCTCTATACAGTCAGCAAAAACAAGACTGGGAGTGGATTGTGGCTCAGATCATGAACTCCTTATTGCCAAATTCAGACTGAAATTGAAGAAAGTAGGGAAAACCACTAAACCATTCAGGTATGACCTAAATCAAATACCTTATGATTATACAGTGGAAGTGACAAATAGATTTAAGGGATTAGATCTGATAGACAGAGTGCCTGATGAACTATGGACAGAGGTTCATGACATCGTACAGGAGACAGGAATCAAGACCATCCCCAAGAAAAAGAAATGCAAAAAGCAAAATGGCTGTCTGAGGAGGCCTTACAAATATCTGTGAAAAGAAGAGACTTGAAAAGCAAAGGAGAAAAGGAAAGATATACCCATTTGAATGCAGAGTTCCAAAGAATAGCAAGGAGAGAGAAGAAAGGCTTTCTCAGTGATCATTGCAAAGAAATAGAGGAAAACAAAAGAATGGGAAAGACTAGAGATCTCTTCAAGAAAATTAGAGATACCAAGGGAACATTTCATGCAAAGATGGGCTCAATAAAGGACAGAAATGGTATGGACCTGACAGAAGCAAAAGATATTAAGAAGAGGTGGAAAGAGTACACAGAAGAAATGTACAAAAATGACCCAGTTAATCACAATGGTGTGATCACTCACCTAGAGCCAGACGTCCTGGAATGTGAAGTCAAGTGGGCCTTAGGAAGCATCACTACAAACAAAGCTAGTGGAGGTGATGGAATCACAGTTGAGCTATTTCAAATCCTAAAAGATGATGCTGTGAAAGTGCTGCATTCATTATGCCAGCAAATTTGGAAAACTCAGCAGTGGCCACAGGACTGGAAAAGGTCAGTTTTCATTCCAATCCCAAAGAAAGGAAATGTCAACGACTGCTCAAACTACCACACTATTGCTCTCATCTCACATGCTAGTAAAGTAATGCTCAAAATTCTCCAAGCTAGGCTTCAGCAATGCGTGAACCATGAACTTCCAGATGTTCAAGCTGGTTTTTGAAAAGGCAGAGAAACCAAAGATCAAATTGCCAACATCTGCTGGATCATTGAAAAAGCAAGAGAGTTCCAGAAAAACATCTATTTCTGCTTTATTGACTATGCCAAAGCCTTTGACTGTGTGGATCACAATAAACTGAGGATAATTCTGAAAGAGATGGGAATACCAGACCACCTGACTTGCCTCTTGAGAAACCTGTATGCAGGTCAGGAGGCAACAGTTAGAACTGGACATGGAACCACAGACTGGTTCCAAATAGGAAAAGGAGTTCGGCAAGGCTGTATATTGTCACCCTGCTTATTTAACTTATATGCAGAGTGCATCATGAGAAACGCTGGGCTGGAAGAAGCACAAGCTGGAATCGAGATTTCTGGGAGAAATATCAGTAACCTCAGATATGCAGATGACACCACCCTTAAGGCAGAAAGTGAAGAAGAACTAAAGAGCCTCTTAATGAAAGTGAACGAGGAGAGTGAAAAAGTTGGCTTAAAACTCAACATTCAGAAAACTAAGATCATGGCATCTGGTCCCATCACTTCATGGCAAATAGATGGGGAAACAGTGGAAACAGTGGTTGACTTTATTTTTTTGGGCTCCAAAATCACTGCAAATGGTGATTGCAGCCATGAAATTAAAAGACACTTACTCCTTGGAAGGAAAGTTATGATCAACCTAGACAACATATTTAAAAGCAGAGACATTACTTTGCCAACAAAGGTCCGTCTAGTCAAGGCTATGGTTTTCCCAGTAGTCATATATGGATGTGAGAGTTGGACTATAAAGAAATCTGAGCACCAAAGAATTGATGCTTTTGAACTGTGGTATTGGAGAAGACTCTTGAGAGTCCCTTGGACTGCAAGGAGATCCAACCAGTCCATCCTAAAGGAGATCAGTCCTGGGTGTTCATTGGAAGGACTGATGTTGAAGCTGAAACTCCAATACTTTGGCCACCTGGTGCGAAGAACTGACTCATTTGAAATGACCCTGATGCTGGGAAAGACTGAAGGCTGGAGGAGAAGGGGACCACAGAGGATGAGATGGTTGGATGGTATCACCGACTCAATTGACATGAGTTTGAGTAAATTCCCGGGTTTTGGTGATGGACAGGGAGGCCTGGCATGGTACAGTTCATTGGGTCTCAGAGAGTCAGACATGACTGAGTGATTGAACTGAACTGATGGATTTATTTTGGGGGGGGTAGCTTCCCTCATAGCTCAGTCGGTAAAGAATCTGCCTACAGTGCAGGAGACCTGGGTTGGATACCTGGGTTGGAAAGATCCCCTGGAGAAGGAAATGGCAACCCACTCCAGTATTCTTGCCTAGAGAATCCCATGGGTAGAGGAGCCTGGCTGGCTACAGTCCATGGGGTCACAAGAGTCGGACATGACTTACCGACTAAAACACCACCACCATGGATATTTTGGTGCTGCTGCTGCTGCTAAGTCGCTTCAGTCATGTCTGGCTCTGTGCGACCCCATAGACGGCAGCTCACCAGGCTCCGCCGTCCCTAGGATTCTCCAGGCAGGAATACTGGAGTGGGTTGCCATTTCCTTCTCCGGTACATGAAAGGGAAAAGTGAAAGTGAAGTTGCTCAGTCATGTCCGACTCTTAACGACCCCATTGGCTGTAGCCTACCAGGCTCCTCTGTCCATGGGATTTTCCAGGCAAGAGTACTGGAGTGGGGTGCCACTGCCTTCTCCATTTTGGTACTACATTTAGCAATATTTTGTAAGGAAATTTTATGAAAGCTTGTTAATGATATTATTCTTTTGTAAGAGACTGTGGAAGATTTCTACAGATAAGAATCAGCACTTTATCACTCCAGAATATAAACAAAGGGGATAGATGTCACCTCCATTCTATACAACGAAAATTCCCATGAAGGAAATAATGCTAATCTCAATTTTAGATTAGGTAGAGTTCCCATGTGAAAACTGTGGTTCATCTTATATGACAGCATGTATCATATCCAGCTGCTTTCTCTCTCTAATCAAAACATTTGCTTGCAATAACAGCTGCCTCTGTGCCTTGTTTTTAAACTATCTGCAGCAAATCAAACTGGGAGCAATGTGTCCACAGTAAGAGAACTCAGGATTCTGGGACATGTCTTTTCTAAAACTTCAAAATAAGAAAAAAGAAATGCCAATTCACAAACCAGTTGTCTTTTTCCTCTAAAGCTTTGTTTCATGAGCCCTAAGAAGCAAAATTTACAACCAATACTAGCATACTGAAGTCCAGAGATTTGTAAACAATTGTTCTTTTCAAAATTTGTTGTTGTTGTTCAGTCGCTAAGTCATGTCCAATTCTTTGGAGCCCCATGGACTGCAGCACCCCAGGCTCCTCTGTCCTTCACCCTGAGTTTGCTCAAATTCATGTCCATTGAGTCGGTGATGCTATCTAACCATCTCATCCTCTGATGTCCCCTTTTCCTTTTGCTTTCAATCTTTCCCAGCATCAGGGTGTTTTCAAATGAGTCAGTTCTTCACATCAGGTGGCCAAAGTATTGGAGCTTCTTTGACAACAGTCCTTCCAATGAATATTCAGGGTTGATTTCCTTTAGGATTGACTGGTTTGATATCCTTGCAGTCCAAGGGGCTCTCAAGAGTGTTCTCCAGGACAATTCAAAAGCATTTAAAATTGTGTATCAGATATTTGCAATACAGTGCATAACTTCTGTACTCATCAAGTATTTTGGAAAAACAGAATATAGGGACTGAGTTTTTCATATAATGGTAAATTATTCTTCTGAGCCATTATCTGTGTCATGTTTATGAAACTGCATTACTAAAAGTTAATACGACTACTACATATGACTATATTATAGGTAGCATTTGACTCAAACACAAAACACATCAAACTGAATTAATATGAATAACTATTTTGGAATACGTTTTATAATCAATGGTTTGGTATAAGCAAATTTTGCACTGTTTTCGAAGAAAATATTTGATAATGTCATAATTTAGTAAAGCATTCATTTCTTTTATAAGTATCATCAGCATATCAAGGGAAGAAAAGAGGATATGTAATTTAGGTCAGACCAACACATCTTAAGCATTAAAAGATGTGTGTTTGAAAGATGTCAATCTCCACATGTTTTGGAAATAAAAATCAGACAAACAATACAATAGAACTTCATGCATCCCATAGAAGTCTGAATAACCAATCACTTAAAATTTCACCATCTGCTGTTACTGAAGCAGCAAGATTGAGAGTTTTCGTACAAACCATGATAATCAGAATGTAACAGAATGAGAAACACTAACAGGATTCCCCCCCACACACCCTTTCTTATTTACTGTTGTGGTTCTTAATGAAAACCTGGGCTATACAAAGAAAAGGGGAGGATGTCCCCCGCCCCATCTTCTAATTGAGTGCTTATACCCAGTAATAGCTTTTCGCTGCCCTGGGCAGCATGACATTGCCTCATTTGGCCTCGCACAGCTATTATTCCAGGAGGCAGCTAGTGAAGTGCCCCAATCCATCTGCTTGCTTTTCATGGGCTGGTGCTTTCCTTGATGTTGACAGCTGTCTTAATATTCCTGGGCCACCTGCCACATAGTAAATACTGTGCCGTAACGCATACACAGAAATGTATCCCTCTGGTGGACTTTTTAGAACAAAAAGCATTTCTAAACCATGCTTGCATCCTTGTTGAAAGGCTTCAGGGTCAGCACTTTGTTCTCATACTTTTGAGGAGTAATGTGCTTATGCTTTGGGAATGGTAGTTCAGTTACAGTGTGATGAACTTGAGATTTTCTCACATATCAAATAAGCTATTGAATTGTACTCTTTTTGTGGAAGTCATGGTGGTCACAGGAGGCAGAGGAAGAGAACAAACTGACAGTTATCTCCTCTAATGAGCCTTCATGGAAATTTCTAGACTAAGTTGGCATGTGTGTGTGCTAAGTTGCCTCAGTTGTGTCTGACTCTATGACACCCCCTCTACTATAGCCCACCAGGCTCCACTGTCCATGGAATTCCCCAGGCAAGAATACCGGTGTGAGTTGCCATTTCCTCCTCCAGGAGATCTTCCCAACCCAGGGATCGAACCCATGTCTCATATGTCTCCTGCATTGGAAACTAAGTTGAGGTCCATCCTATGTATGCTCATGGAAAGACCTCTTTTCCTATCTGCTTTACTCATCTGTTCACCCCATCAGACTTGCGTCTTGAGGGAAAGCTCTTGGTCTTATCACTGTATCTCTAAGAATGAGTGTGTTTCTGAACCATAGTCAGCACTCAAGGACAAATCCAGGTTTTAAGGTACCTGAAGATTTTTGCAATTTCTCTTTAAACAAAAATATTTAAAATTAAAAATAAAAATTATATATAAAAATGAATGAAAAAATAAATCATACAAATGACCAATTTTAAATGATTGATTAATATTACAAATGTCAGTCTAGAAAAACAGCATTTTTTCCATTATCTGCCTATAATACTTCTATAATATTTTTTCTTATATTTTTGTAGTGTATTCTTTCATATGACATTTTCTAATATTTTCTATACATATAGTGGAAAGATAACAAAGTCTTTCCTTAAATTTGGATGAGCATACTTATTGAGAGAAAGGCTAGGTAAGCATACAACATTCAGTTCAGTTCAGTTCAGTCATTCAGTCGTGTCCGACTCTTTGGGACCCCATGAATCGCAGCACGCCAGGCCTCCCTGTCCATCACCAACTCCCGGAGTTTACCCAAACCCATGTCCATCGAGTCGGTGATGCCATCCAACCATCTCATCCTCTGTCGTCCCCTTCTCCTCCTGCCCCCAATCCTTCCCAGCATTAGGGTCTTTTCCAATGAGTCAACTCTTCGCATGAGGTGGCTAAAGTATTGGAGTTTCAGCTTCAACATCAGTCCTTCCAATGAACACCCAGGACTGATCTCCTTTAGGATGGACTGGTTGGATCTCCTTGCAGTCCAAGGGACTCTCAAGAGTCTTCTCCAACACCACAGTTCAAAAGTATCAATTCTGCGGCGCTCAGCTTTCTTCACCGTCCAACTCTCACATCCATACATGACCACTGGAAAAACCATAGCCTTGACTAGACGGACCTTTGTTGGCAAAGTAATGTCTCTGCTTTAAAATGTGCTATCTAGGTTGGTCATAACCTTCCTTCCAAAGAGTAAGCGTCTTTTAATTTCATGGCTGCAATCACCATCAGCAGTGATTTTGGAGTCCCCAAAAATAAAGTCTGACACTGTTTCCACTGTTTCCCCATCTATTTGCCATGAAGTGATGGAACCAGATGCCATGATCTTAGTTTTCTGAATGTTGAGCTTTAAGCCAACTTTTTCACTCTCCTCGTTCACTTTCATCAGGAGGCTCTTTAGTTCTTTTTCACTCTCTGCCTTAAGGGTGGTGTCATCTGCATATCTGAGGTTATTGATATTTCTCCCGGCAATCTTGATTCCAGCTTGTTTCTTCTAGCCCAGCGTTTCTCATGATGCACTCTGCATATAAGTTAAATAAGCAGGGTGACAATATACAGCCTTGACATACTCCTTTTCCTATTTGGAACCAGTCTGTTGTCCCATGTCCAGTTCTAACTGTTGCTTCCTGACCTGCATACAGGTTTCTCAAGAGACAGGTCAGGTGGTCTGGTATGCCCATCTCTTTCAAAATTATCCTCAGTTTATTGTGATCCACACAGTCAAAGGCTTTGGTATAGTCAATAAAGCAGAAATAGATGTTTTTCTGGAACTCTCTTGCTTTTTTGATGATCCAGCGGATGTTGGCAATTTGATTTCTGATTCCTCTGCCTTTTCAAAAACCAGCTTGAACATCTGGAAGTTCACGGTTCATGTATTGCTGAAGCCTGGCTTGGAGAATTTTGAGCATTACTTTACTAGCATGTGAGATGAGTGCAATGGTGAGGTAGTTTGTGCATTCTTTGGCATTGCCTTTCTTTGGGATTGGAATGAAAACTGACCTTTTCCAGTCCTGTGGCCACTGCTGGGTGTTCCAAATTTGCTGGCATATCGAGTGCAGCACTTTCACAGCATCATCTTTGAGGATTTGAAATACAACATTATATACCCACGATACTCACTCATTGTAGTATTGCTATAGGTTTGTGCCCTACAAACAAATATTATCATAAGTTCTCTTTTACATGATTTTCATTTAAAAATTTGCTGCATTTACAATTATAAAACTTGTATGCACTACATTATTTAACATACAACTGCTTTGAGAGAAATTGCATCAATTAGAAGTGATTCTTTTAAGTTTTGTCTTCTGTTGCCTGAAATAGTTTTCCACAAATCACCTTTTGCTATTGTACATTTTGAATCTTGTTTCACCTCTACTACTCACACATTTTCAGTGTTAGAGGGCTTAGGATATGTTTATGTCGCGATAGTGCCTCTGGTCCTGTATCTTAGGTGTGGTGCTTGGTGAGTTGTCCAATGAACAAACTGAAATTAAAGCAGTAACAGCTATTCTTTGGAGAAACTGACAACCACATAAATACATCCCACTAAATCCAAACCAAAATCTACACCACACATTTCCCGGCATGTCCTGAAGGGCCTCCAGTAACTGCAATACCAACTGACTCTAGGAGTAAGGTGATGGAGGGAAAATCCAAGTGGAAAGAGACTGTGGACTTAATTGTGCAGTTTAAACATTTGCTTTTGTAAATTTCATTAACACCACCAAGTGATCACATTCCTGAACTCACCTTGGAAGAGACCGTGCCAATGAGGTGCCTTGAAGGTTCGGCTTCATCAGCCTCACAGTAAATATGCTTCTAACGTACTCGTTAAATGAGAAACTGATCAGTTCTTGTAAATAAATGAAAATTCAGGCATCATTGATTTATGGCTTTAAGCTAATTTTTCACAGAGTTTGCAAAGCATTTGAATGAATGCAAGTGTACCTGGTGCCCTGCCTCCATTAAGGCAAACTTTGTCTATGAAAAGTTAGCTTAAAGCCATAAATCAGTGACCCCTGAATTTTCATTTATTTACTTTTCAAGTACTGATCCATTCCTAGATGTCATCTGCTCTTACATTCCGAACTCATAATAATGAATTTCTGAATACTGAGTTCTAAGATTGTATTAGGAAGCCTGTAAAAAGGTTGAATTTTAGAGTTGTAAGGATCTTAAAGATTCTAATTTAGCACAGTCATCTTCATTTGTTCATTCAGTTTTTCTTGAAGACATTTGAAGAGTATCTATGGCAGAAGTGTATTTACTGTGAAGCTGATGAAGCCAAAGCTTCAAGGCATCTCATTGGCATAGTCATTTCCAATGTGAATTCAGGAATGTGATCACTTGGTATATGGGGCTTCTCTAGTGGCTCAGATGGTAAGGAGTCTGCCTGCAGTACAGGAGACACAGGTTTGATCCCTGGCTTGGGAAGATCCCCTAGAGAAGGGAATGGCTACCCACCTCAGTATTCTTGTCTGGAGAATTCCATGGACAGAGGAGCCTGGTGGGCTATAGTCCATAGGGTCACAAAGAGTCTGACCCCACTGAGCGACTAACACTTTTTTTTCATATGAATATCTATCTATCTATCTATCTATCTATCTATCTATGTATAATGAGTTTGTATTGGCCCAACTGTTTATTTTAGGGGTCTCTAATAACATTTATATTATCTTATACCTTTGCAAGCTGTTTATTAATAGAGGGATTCTAGCTGGATGAACATTCTACTACCTCAACTATCACCACCAATACTATAGATAAATAGTTTCTAGATAAGTGAAGGACTTTACCTGACATGATTCTGATGCTTTCTCCCACTGAGGATAGTGATTATTGAAAAAATATGACTAGCCCAGCTTTCCCCTTGAGAGCTATTTTTTTAGAGAAATTATTTTCTTAAAGAAATAGCATTATTAGATAAACCCATAAGTCAGTGATAAACTGTACTGGCCCCAATAAGATTTTATCCCCAGAGAAACATCCTGAACAGTCCACCCTCTGGGTAGGCTGTAGGGTGTAGGACCTGCTTTGGTCATAGTACAAGGGCTGGACACATCTGGTAGCCATCTAGCATTCCTTTAGGGAGATTAATTCTCCAGGCCTTCTAGCTGGAGGGAACAACTGGCTTCCTACTCTCTTTGCTTTCATATTCTCTGGGCTTTCTGGCAAGCAGGCCTTTAATGGAGATTCCTCCCCAAAACAGTAAGACTCATTTGGGAACTTGTCTTATTCTAGTTTATTGTTCTAGCTTTTTCCTCACAGGAGAAGGTTTTCAAAAGAGAAAGTGCTGGTCACTCTTGAGGGAGAGTCTGGGGTGAACCCAGCAGAAGGAATCTGTACTGATTTAACTTTGGTAGGTTAAACTGAGCCAGAACAAATTAAGGTGAGCGGCCTTGGTCTCTGCTGCAGTTGGTAGGGATTAGAGTGCTTCTAGGAGGCAGCTGCCTTGTGGCAGGAAAGTTCAACAGCCCTCAGCTGATGCTGAAATGGGGATCATGGACATTCTGTCTACTCATAAGCAACCTTCTCCTCCAGGACTCCAGTCAGAGCAGGCCAACCTCAGGGTACCTTCCTTCCCCTCCCCCCAAGTCAGAACTGCCTTGGACATTTCATTTTATCTCATTTACTTGTATAGAATTTTTAGTGAACAGGTATAAGATAATCACTTTTACAACTTCTACACCCTCTCAGGGGCAGCTTGGCTTTAAAACAAACCACCTGGAGTGAATAGGCCCGTTGATGTTTTCTCTACTAGCCACCAGGATATACAAAACTAAAAAAACAAAAATCTATGCTACTTATTAGTGAAATAAGTCAGAAACAGAAGGACAAATACTATATTTGGATTCACTTACACTGATGAATCTAAAACAGTCAAATCCATAAGAAGCAGTGTGGAAAGGGAGTTGCCAGGGGTTGGGGGAGGGGAAACAGGGCATTATTAATAAACAAGGTATTATTCAAAGGGAAAGGTGAAGTTGTCCAAGATGAGTAAGTCTTTGAGTTCCACTTACAGCACGGTGCCTGTAGTTCACAGTACTGTATTATATACTTAAAACTTTGCTAAGAGGGCAGATCTTACGTCATAATTGTTTGAGTGAGAGGAAAGTTCTGGAAGTCATGGATGGTTTTATAGCATAGATTGTGATGACAGTTTCATGGTGTATATTTATCTTCAGTCTCATTGAGTTGCATACATAAATTATTACAGCTTTTTGTATGTATAAAAAAATAATACTAAGAAAAGTCAAACGACTGTATTTAGACATAATTCAAAGTAAATCTTAAGGACCTTTTGGTTTCCAGATTTCAGTGATGTCTGTGTAATGACTACAAAATATTTGTTTCAGCATAGTTTGAATTATACTTGTTTTTGATCAGTGTCGTTTTTGCAGGAGGGTTCACCGGGGAGCAGTATGTATTAATAACACGGAGTAGGAGAAATATCAAAGCACATCTGCGTTAGGGTCAGTTACCCCACAGATAGTAAGCCAGCCAAACCAGAAAAGAGTTGTTGACAGACCTGAACAGGCACCTACGGCGCCCTCCACTTCTGAGACTAGGCCACCGGGTAGCCGCAACTTTTTCAGCCCTGGGAAACTGTTTAAGGAATTACTGTTCGTTAGCTGAAAGGCAGCCTAGGGCATTCTGGTACCCCGGTTTAGTTCATGAGCTTCTTTCAAACTTTAATTCATGAACTTGTTTCAAAAGTCTGAAAACCGTTCCGTGCACTGACTGGACGATAAAAAAACAAATCAGTAATAGAAAAAATTGAGCGAAAAGACAAATGGGTTGGTAGGCTGAGCTCTTTTGGGCGGGAAGCCCGGAGCCCGGCATTGCAGGGTGGCGCGAGCCCCCCCGGATCTCAGGCCCACGCCGAGAACGGGGACCGGCCAGCGGCGGCGGCCGGGCCCGGTTCGGGGCGGAGCCGCGGCCTCTGGCTCCTCCCGAGGGCGGGCGGCCCGGGGGTGGAGGGAGGAGCCGCCTCTGAGCACGAGAAGAAGTAGTGCTGGCAGCCAGTCGCGCCCGCGCTTCTACAGCCCGGGATGGACTGAGCCGCGCCGGCTGCCCGCGCCGAGTCGCTCCTGCCCTCGCCGGGTCCCACGGCCCCGGGCAGGGCTCCGGACACCGCCTCACGCGTTCCCCGCGGACGGCCTCGGACCGGCTGCCGCGCCGGGGAGATGTCCGGCGGCCGGAGGAGGGGCGGCGCCCCCTGGCACAGCTTTTCCCGATTCTTTGCTCCCCGAAGCCCTTCCCGGGACAAGGAAGAGGAAGAGGTGGAGAGGCCGGGGACAAGCCAGCTGCCCGCGCCGGGCCGGGACGCTGCCAGGTGGGAGCCGCAGGGGTCGTCGGGGGCTCCGCGCCGACTCACGGGACGGGGGATTCCTGGCCCCGGTGCCCGCAGCCAGCCGCTGTCGGCCAGGCTGCGCTCCCCACTTTCTGTTCTCCTTCCTCCATTGCTCAAGTTTTTTCCTTCTCTCTCAGTTCTCGCGCCGCATCACTTGGGTCTGTAAATCCGGGTGAAGTCCGTGGCCAGCGGCCGGCCAGCCCGCGTGGCGCTCAGCCCCCCATCTCCCGTCCCTGGACGGGGTTCGGTTCCTGTCCCACACTCGCGTCTGCTCTAAGTTCTCCGGCAGAAGCGAGTCCCCCGGCGTCCTGCCGGCGGTAATGCGAAAGAGTAGTGAGACCAGCCGTCCGCCAGGGCGAGGAGGGCGCGATCCGAAAACCACTCCGATGGGAAAGGTAACGCTTTGGAGCGCCACCCGCTCGGCTGGGATTTTGCCGTCTTAATCGGAGTTTCTCGAAATAATTTTTTTCTTTTTTAAAGAATGATGATGCTGAGTTCCCAAGACCCCATCAAAATATCGAACCGTCGCTAGGCTTATTTACCATTGCTTGACATTTAAATGATGCCACCTTTCTTTCCCAAATCTCCTCGGAAAAAAACATTTGCCTCAAGATCCCAGACGGATTCCAGAAACCTGGACTCGAGCTGTCTTGGTTTCTGTAATAATGAAAACGTGCCCCTCTTTTTGCAATCTTTTCTCCTTCTTCCACCTGCTGCTGTAAAATCGAGCTTTTTGAAAAATTCATAACTAATAAAAATACATGTTCCGGAGCCTTTTCATCTGTCCTGAGGGAGGAAGAGGGGTTAAGTGACTGATATACAACTCGCTGTTTAAAACTTTTGATGGCCAGAGAGGCTTACTGCTGCCTCTTCCCCCACATTGCACCAGTAGATCTTTCGTGATTGGAAGGACGCTCTCCTGAAAGCTGTGTTTACTTCAGTCGTTAAAGGCTTCCTGGAGAGCTTCAAAGAAAACTGGATAGGAAACAGAACTGTAACTGACTGAGCTGCTTCCATCAGTATTCATTCCTGTCTTGTGATTGGATCCTGGTCGTTTGTGTGTTCCTCAGTTTCTCTGCTTGTGAAGAATTTGCATTATGACCCTCTTAACAAAACTGCCACATCTTTCCAAGAAGGTTCCTATTACAACTGAAAGACTTCTGTGAGGCTTCAGCTATTATTGCCCTGTTAAGAGAGAATTTAAAATTCAGACTTACATAGTAGTTAAAAATAGTTTTGAAGTCTGACAGGGCTCAACCAGAATGTCAGAATGCTGGTGTAGGCAGACAGCCCTTGGTGCCTGCCATCATTGTAACAGCACTGACAATCTTGGATGATAATACGGAAGCAGTATTTAAGAGAAACCCGAAGTAGACTGGGAACTAGCCTTGAGTCAGGATTAGAAGGGAGCAGGCAGGCCAATTTCAGGTTCCTATCAGAATTGTCCTGAAAGCTTGCCTGCTTCCCTGCCCTATTTTGGCTTTTTGGCCACTTCTCAAATCTAATCTCTTTTTCTCTCTGGTGCTTGCCACTCCCTCAGCTTGTCTCTTGTCTGCTTACCACTTCTCCATTCTCCTTACCTCCAGAGAGGCACAGACTGCTGCTTTTTGACAATCATAATTTTAATTGTGCTTATATGAACACTAATTTTGTCCTTCATCCGTTTTAGAACTTGCCAGATGTTAAGGGGATAGCGGATAATCCTTTGGGTGTTTTACCTTTTAAATGAGCTTAAATGTTTTCAAGGACATAAACACAAAGCCTTTAATGAAACTTTAATGAAACAAATGGAAACGCTTAGTAGTACCGACTGTCCTAGTAACACAACACCCTGGTGTTAACAAAATTGGAAACAGAATTGTGATTTGTCACTGTGATCTTATTTCAAAATGTAAGAGTATTTTGGTTGTTTCTTTTAGAGGCAGTAAAAACTCCTGGTTTTAGTGGGAGCCTGGTTTACCTTTTGTACCGGTGATTTTAGATGCAGGGGAGTCTGTTCAGACGTGGGGCTGGGTGTGATAGGAATGTAAAGATGACTGAGAAAGGGGCCGTTTCAAGGAACTGGGAGAAGCTGAGGAGACCACTTGAAAACAGCCGTCCTAGTACCTATGGCGTATCTTGTTTAGTTGCTAAGTCGTGTCCAACCCCTGGCAACTCCATGTAGCCTGCCAGGCTCCTCTGTCCATGGGATTTCCCAGGCAGGAATACTGGAGTGGGTCGCCATGGTGTGTCTGGCACATTACAATTAACAGAATACTTTTAATAATACTACACCTGAGGTTGGACAGACCTGTACGATCAGTATTCTAGTTTTAGTGTAAAAAACAGCTAAAGAAACGTGCCCGGAGTCACACAGCTACTTTTCAGTTATTGAACAAGTTTTAAGTCTTGTGCAGTGCCTGCAACTCTGAGGCCACTTAACATTTATTAAGGATTAATGTCTGCATCCTGACTTTTTCTTGTACTCAAAGTGCATTCTCAAACTTGAGTTGTACAGTCTTGTTTTTTGCACTCCCAGTGTTGACTTACATGAGTTTCGTGATGTAACTTGTGTAGGTACAAATACAAATGGGACATAAATTCCTTAAGAACAGAATTCCTTAACAATTCCTTAAGAACAGAATTGAAAATTAAACACAGACGTAACCACAAGACCCATAAAAGTAAAATTTACAGCATTATCCTGACAGCTGTTTTTTGGCTACTCACAAAATGCATATGGTACCAACTAGAAAAAAAAGTTTTTGAGGAGTTGCCATGACTGTACCACTGTGTACTATGCCATGATTCAGGTTTTCCAATATTTCCCCACTTGAATCACAGGAAAACTTTTTGCTTTTACAGTGTGCTGTAAGATATTTGGACATCATTTGCTGTGAACACGTCATTTATATACTGTGTTCGCTGATGCTCTCATTAACCTGCAGCAGTTAGAAGTCTGTTTACATCAACACTGTTACATATGTGAATTCAGGTGTTGGCAGTTGAATTGCTTGTTAACACTCTTTATCTTCGGTGGTTGACCACATCCAGAAAGTGCTTATATTAATTTGTTTTAAATTATATAGAAATGAAAACTGCAGTTGAATTCAATTCACAGCTGTAGTGTTTAGCCCGGTTTATGAGTGTGCAATGAATGGGCTCAGCAAAAGTGATAGGGGAGAGCCAGGAGGGCTTCATGGGGGAGGTGGTTTTATCTGGGCCTTCAAGGTACTGGTGGTGTTTTCCACAGGTAGAGAACTTAGCCAGGAAGATAGAAATAGAGGATGGGTCTTCTAGGCTGAGCAAAGGCCTGGGGTTATGATCTCTTGAGGGCTGTGTACATCAGTGCAGGCAGAGTGAAAGAGGCGTTAAGAAAATTAGATTTAACACTGGGTCATAAAGAGTGTTTGGCTCTCAATTTAGAGAATTTTTGTGAAGCCCTGTTCAACAGATACTGCTAAACTGTGAAATTCAGAGGATACCTTCCTTCTAATTTTCCTTGCTTTGAGAAAACGATCGCTCAATTTTGTTTCTTTGCTGTATCACACATGATAGTAAGGCAAGAACAGCGTTTATCAAAAACCAACTGTGCACTCCTTTGGGCTGGGTACTTTTACTTGTATCGTCTTTTTAAACGTCACCCTCGGCCTGGAATGTTGGTATGCTTATCACTATTCTGACAACTGAGGAAACTGAGGGTAAGAGAATTCCCAGAGGTGGACACTGTCGGCATCTTGGAAAGAACAATTCTTTGCTGAACTGGACTCTCCTGTCCTTTGCAGGACATTTGGAGTCTGTGGCCCTGCCCACTAATTGCAAGTAGCATCCTGCAGTCATTGGGAGAACCCAGAACACCTCCCCCAAGGTGGGTGGGAGGGAGAGCACTCCCAGGGGAGAACAATTTATCCCAAATCATAACTGGGGTAAGTTTCAGGGGTGAGGTTTGAGATTGGGTCTCTCTGACTCAAAAACTCTGATTCTTTTTCCACACCATCTTGCCCACCACCCTTCTGAACTGTACTCCTTCAAAATAAATCTGAATATGTAATTCAGTTGGACCTTTCCTTCCTTTGTTCCAGAATGGGTAACAGTGTGGCCTATTTCACGTATACTCTTTTTGACTGTTCCTTTGAGTGTCCCAATATAGTGCCATTGGTAGAAGGTAAGACAGAATCATTAGACTCAAGGAGCAGGGGCTGTGTCTCATTTATCTTGTTGTCCTCTGTACCTAGCTCAGGTGACGGAGTGAATCTCTGTTGATGGATCATTAAAACACTTATTAGTGGCTTTTGACTAGGGGTAATACACTCCTGCCCTTAAAGTGGACATTTTTGAGACATGGTAGGGGGTGGGTACCATAAAGTTCTCTAGAGAGTGTTTGGCTCTTGATTTAAAGTTCAGAGAGTATTTGCTTTTCACCATGGCTGAGTGTGGTTGATAAATGGGTGGAGCCAGGATACTAATGAGCTGAAATGTAGGAGATAGTTTCATCAAATGTTAATAGTACCTCTGATACCAGCTGTTAAGTTAAATGTTGACCACAGCACATTTATGTAAGAAAAAGGAGTTTTGTGCTCTGAATTTTCATGGTGATTACATTTCAAATAGTGATTTGAAAGCACTGTATAAAATAATCAGTAATAGTTTGGTGGAATAAGATACCTGTGTGGTGTTGAAGGGCAACATCTGAGGCTCATGCCTGCAGCAATAAAGATGACTGGAAAATTCCAGAAGTCCTCAGCTGTGTGTATTTTGTGAGAATCTTGAGCTTCCAGGTTAATGGAAAACACAGAACCTACTTTTGGCAGTGAAGTAGAAATATAGACTGTTTTAGGGTATTGAAAACATACTTTTTTTCAAGTGAGAATCTGTCTTTGGGGTTTAACAGGGTGTCTGCCAGATATCTAACTTGACGATTCTGTTTCTTGCTGAGGACATTTCCTTGAAAACTCACTCAATTGTACACTTTAAATGTGTGTTGAGTTTCAAGTGTACCTCAAATTGACCTGCAATAAATTTAATCACAACTTCTAACTTTATTGAAGCAAACATTTCATCTCAATGGAGAATATGTAAAAAAGAGTAATAGTGAATTTTATAAAGAAGAAACAATTTTCCCTCAAAGTATTACCAGAGTTCTGATGAACTACACTCATGTTCAGATGTACCAAAAATGCCAGTGCGGCTATGATAACTAGAAAACAGATTGACGTACATTCAAACTCAGGAAGGTAATCCAGACTGTCTACTGAAAAGAAAGGATCAGCATGAAATAAAAGTTCAAGAAGTTATGTTTATCTTGAGTCTGTCCATTCCAGAAATTTGACTGCTGTGTGTTGAGTATATTGCTAAGGTGTGGGATACAAAGATGAATAAAAGACCGAAACCACCCTCAAATAGTTCTTAAATTAGTGGAGGAGATAAACCTGCACGTCTCTGTTTTCCAGATGAACTCGTTATAAGCCAAACGTGCATTTGGTATGTGTGACTTGTTGTTGTTTTAATTAACAAGAGATGACGATTAAAATGAAGTCTTATCAATAGTGGACTAATCGATAGATCACAGTGTATGCATGTAGTGGAGTATCATGTGGCTGTCAAAAAGAATGATAAAGTTTTTTGTATACTGATAAGAAAAATACATTAAGTAAAAAATTTTTAAAGCAAGATACAAACCGTTGTGTATAGTATACTCCCATTTGCATTTGAAAATGGAGGAGTATGAAAAAAGTCTGTGACTACTGTTGTGCCAACTCTTTGGGAAGGATGAGAGACTGGGTGAAGGAATGAGGAATAGGAGGGAGGCTTCTTCATTTTAGACCTTTTTATACTTAAAAAATTATGTGAATTACCTATTTCAGAAAATTGGTTATGACCTAGTGAATATCTTTGTATAAAAGAGGATAAAAGAGAGAATTTATGATCCTGTGTTGGCAAAAATTCTCCAAAGGAAGAATGAACTCCATTCAGTTGTTCAAGTGAGAAAAGTTATGATCGAGGCTACAAATAAATGGAATATTTATAATGCAGAATAATTGGATATTTAGCTACTTTCTGTAGGTATGAGGGAGGCATATGTATTTTTAATCTGCAACGTGAAACCGGGTAGAGTTAACAGAGCCTCAAAAATACCAACTCATTTTTGTGAGATCACCTAAATCATCCACTTTGAGTAGCCATGTGAGTCTGAGCCGAAATATTTGTTCTCTCAGTCTTTGATTATAAAGGAAAGGAGATGGCCCTCATAGCTAAGGTCTCTTCCGGCTTTAGAATGCCAGCCAAAACTCTGTAGGGTAACAGGTGTATGCAGTATAGGTTAGGAAGACTTGTTTTATTGGAAAGATCACATATGAAAACACTTTGGGTATTTCTCTGTGTGTTCCTAACATTTTCATTGTTTGATTTGAAAAGGTCACCAATGTTTTTAACAAGAATCTCTTTGGTACCACTCATGCCAGGTGCTGTGCTAACCTCTGGGAATCCAGTGCATCATGGCATTGGTTTAAATCACTCCTGCAGTTTTTGTGGGGAAGGCAGACATAGCACAAATCTTCCTTCCCTTCTTAAAATAAGTACCAGCGTGTCTCACGGGCTGTGGAGTATTTGACAGGGGTGGGCCCACTCTTAGAGAAAACGGTTTTAATCATCTTCAGTCTGTTCCTTCTGGTCTTTCTGTACACGTGTCTATTTACTATTCTTGATTTGTAAACTTTAGACAATTTATATTGGTTTCTGGTGATGGTAGATGAGGATTGAGCTATTTTATATCTCTTTCCACTTCTCTTTATTCATTCAGCGAAAATAAGTGTTATAATTTAGGGATTAAATCAAAAGTCAACTTTTCCATGTACATAAAATACAGCTCTGTTTAGAATAGTACAACATGCTTTTTAAGGAGCACATTTCTTATATGTCCTTTATGATAAGTAGCACAAATGACAGAAATGACATGAAAATGGTATTTAAATGCTCCCATGAATACTAATTTTATGTGATAGTTACATGATATGTTAGAAATTTCTGCTTTACTCTTTATGTTAAAATTTATACAAAATATAGATATTACCTTTGCAGGTCATAATTTTTTTTTTCTGTAACTGCTGTGCTTATAACAAGGAATGAAATTCTTTGAATTTTATATGTTGATAACTGGAAACAGGTACCATGAGATGTAAACTCAGCCTTTTATTGTCTTTGTTATCAAAGTGCTAAAGAGCATATCCTGGCTGGACAGGTGGCATTGTGCTATATTAATCAAAGCTGAAAATGTGTATGGTAATCAATTTAATTGTTCCATTGTTCTATTATAGGTAGGCAGATAGGATCTTATTTGGCAATGTTATATTTATTATGATACAAAGAAATTGCTATTATGTACTATTTGTACTATTAGTATTTAGCTGTTTGTCTTCTCTAGGTTCATTGCTTGCATTTTTTTCACTGACTTGTTTTTATTTGCTTTTTAGAATCAACTACAATACTTTGGTATTTTTTTGTTTGTTTTGCTTGGCTGTGAATAGTAATATGTGCTCTTCTAAAACAGGTATGAAATTAAAGAAAAATCAAAAAGGAAAAAAAGCACAACTCATACATAACCCTATCCACCCAGTTCAGTTTAGTTCATTTACTCAGTCGTGTCTGACTCTTTGCGACCCCATGAACTGCAGCATGCCAGGCCTCCCTGTCCATCACCAAGTCCCAGAGTCCACCCAAACCCATGTCCATTGAGTCGGTGATGCCATCCAACCATCTCATCCTCTGTCGTCCCCTTCTCCTCCTGTCCTCTTTTCTTTTCCAATGAGTCAGCTCTTTGCATCAGGTGGCCAAAGTATTGGAGTTTCAGCTTCAATATCACTCCTTCCAATGAACACCCAGGACTGATCTCCTTTAGGATGGACTGGTTGGATCTCCTTGCAGTCCAAGGGACTCTCAAGAGTCTTCTCCAACACCACACTTCAAAAGCATCAATTCTTCGGTGCTCAGCTTTCTTTATCGTCCAACTCTCACATCCATATATGATCACTGGACAAACCATAGCCTTGACTAGGTGGACCTTTGTTGACAAAGTGATGTCTCTGCTTTTTAATATGCTGTCTAGGTTGGTCATAACCTTCCTTCCAAGGACTAAGCTTCTTTTAATTCCATGGCTGCAATCACCATCTGCAGTGATTTTGGAGCCCCGCAAAATAAAGTCAACTACTGTTTCCTCATCTATTTGTGATGAAGTGATGGGACCGGATGCCATGATCTTAGTTTTCTGAATGTTGAGCTTTAAGCCAACTTTTTCACTCTCCTCTTTCACTTTCATCAAGAGGCCCATTAGTTCTTCACTTTCTGCCATAAGGGTGGTGTCATCTGCATATCTGAGGTTATTGATATTTCTCCCGGCAGTCTTGACTACAGCTTGTGCTTCATCCAGCCCAGCGTTTCTCATGATGTACTCTGTATATAAGTTAAATAAGAAGGGTGACAATATACAGCCTTGACGTACTCCTTTTCCTATTTGGAACCAGTCTGTTGTTCCATGTCCAGTTCTAACTGTTGCTTCCTGACCTGCATACAGGTTTCTCAAGAGACAGGTCAGATGATCTGGTATTCCCATCTCTTTCAGAGTTTTCCACAGTTTATTGTGATCCACACAGTCAAAGGCTTTGGCATAGTCACTAAAGCAGAAATAGATGTTTTTCTGGAACTCTCTTGCTTTTTCGATGATCCAGTGAATGTTGGCAATTTGATCTCTGGTTCCTCTGCCTTTTCGAAAACAAGCTTGAACATCTGGAAGTTCATGGTTCACGTATTGCTGAAGCCTGACTTGGAGAATTTTGAGCATTACTTTACTAGCGTGTGAGATGAGTGCAATTGTGCGACAGTTTGAGCATTCTTTGACATTGCCTTTCTTTGGGATTGGAAGGAAAACTGACCTTTTCCAGTCCTGTGGCCACTGCTGAGTTTTTCAAATTTGCTGACATATTGAGTGCAGCACTTTCGCAGCATCATCTTTCAGGATTTGAAATAGCTCAACTGAAATTCCATCGCCTCCACTAGCTTTGTTCGTAGTGATCCTTCCTAAAGCCCACCTGACTTCACATTCCAGGATGTCTGGCTCTAGGTGAATGATCACACCATCATGATTATCTAGGTCATGAAGATCTTTTTTGTACAGTTCTTTTGTGTATTCTTGCCACCTCTTCTTAATATCTTCTGCTTCTGTTAGGTCCATACAATTTCTGTCCTTTATTGAGCCCATCTTTGCATGAAATGTTCCCTTGGTATCTCTGATTTTCTTGTAGAGATCTCTAGTCTTTCCCATTCTTTTTTTTTCTTCCATTTCTTTGCAATGATCACTGAGGAAGGCTTTCTTATCTCTCCTTGCTATTCTTTGGAACTCTGCATTCAAATGGGTATATCTTTCCTTTTCTCCTTTGCTTTTCAAGTCTCTTCTTTTCCCAGCTATTTGTAAGGCCTCCTCAGACGGCCATTTTGCTTTTTTGCATTTCTTTTTCTTGGGGATGGTCTTGATTCCTGTCTCCTGTACATGTCACGAACCTCCATCCATAGTTCATCAGGCACTCTGTCTATCAGGCCTAGTCCCTTAAATCTGTTTCTCACTTCCACTGTATAGTCATAAGGGATTTGATTTAGGTCATACCTGAATGGTCTAGTGGTTTTCCCCACTTTCTTCAATTTCAGTCTAAATTTGGCAATAAGGAGTTGATGATCTGAGCCACAGTCAGCCCAAAGACAAGTGCTCTTCTGCTAGATCACTTCTAATATGCATGTCTACATGTATACATATTTTTAGAAAAAGTAAAAGTCTTCAGGATTTTGAAGCTTGATTTTTTTCCCCCACTTAACATTGGTGCTTTATCGTTTTATACAATAGTACATATACCCTAGGAAATAATGAAAATAATTTAATCTTTTGAAAGATCTTAAATGGGTCATCACTTTTCATAATCCAGTGTGAATGTCTAAATGTGTCTCTGTTTACAGAGCGTTTGTATTCTGATGGGATAGTTATATAGGTTTATATATAACGTGCTGTGTAGTAAAATAACGCCAGATGAGGGAAGAGAACATGACAGAAGTAGTGAGTGTGGAGTAAGGTATAGAGAGGATGCTCGTGAGGCCTGTCTGCTGGGTGACACCTGACCCAAGACCTACGTGATACTTGAATTACTGTGAATGAATGTTAATCGCTTGGTGATGTCCAACTTTATGTGACCCCATGGACTGTAGCCCACCAGGTTCTTCTGTCCACGGGATTTCCCAGGCAAGAGTATTAGAGTGGGTTGCCATTTCCTTCTCCAGGAAATCTTCTTGAACCAGGGATCAGGAAATGAGCAAATCAGAGCAAAGGACTTTCCAGGCAGAGGGAAAAGCCTGTTTCAAGATCCTGGGGCAGGCTTATGTTGGCACAGGTGTCAGAATAGGCAGAGACAACAGAATGGAAAGGAGCCAGGTGCCAGATGAGGTCAGCCTTGGTCATGAGTTGAGATGATAAGATTACTTTTTAAGGAAAGTATCACTTGAGCATGAGTTTGTATGTGCATATATATTTGTATCCTCTTAAATAGTTTATCAGCTTGTTGGTCTCGGAAGACTTGACAGAGGAGGAAGAGGCTGAGTTGGAGGTGAGGTCAACCTTGGTCACGCCCTGGGAAGGTCCAGGCTCACCTGTTCTGGGGTCTCCAGAGCTCCTCCCTCAGGCGGTGTGTCAAGTGGTACACGAATGAATGTCCCATTCTAGACGTCAGCTAGAGTACTGCTTTGAGTTCAGTACAGTTCAGTCGCTCAGTTGTGTCCGACTCTTTGCGACCCCATGAATTGCAGCACACCAGGCCTCTCTGTCCATCACCAACTCCCGGAGTCTACCCAAACCCATGTCCATCGAGTCGGTGATGCCATCCAACCATCTCATCCTCTGTCGTCCCCTTCTCTTCCCGCCCCCAATCCTACCCAGCATTAGGGTCTTTTCCAATGAGTCAACCCTTCGCATGAGGTGGCCAAAGTATTGGAGTTTCAGCTTCAACATCAGACCTTCCAATGAACACCCAGGATTGATCTCTTTTAGGATGGACTGGTTGGATCTCCTTGCAGTCCGAGGGACTCTCAAGAGTCTTCTCCAACACCACAGTTCAAAAGCATCAATTCTTTGGCACTCAGCTTTCTTCACCGTCCAACTCTCACATCCATACATGACTACTGGAAAAACCATAGCCTTGACTAGACGTACTTTTGTTGGCAAAGTAATGTCTCTGCTTTTAAATATGCTATCTAGGTTGGCCATAACCTTCCTTCCAAGGAGTAAGCGTCTTTTAATTTCATGGCTGCAATCACCATCAGCAGTGATTTTGGAGCCCCCAAAAATAAAGTCTGATACTGTTTCCACTGTTTCCCCATCTATTTCCCATGAAGTGATGGGACCAGATGCCATGATCTTAGTTTTCTGAACGTTGAGCTTTAAGCCAACTTTTTCACTCTCCTCTTTCACCTTCATCAAGAGGCTCTTTAGTTCTTCTTCACTTTCTGCCATAAGGGTGGTGTCATCTGCATATCTGAGGTTATTGATATTTCTCCCGGCAATCTTGATTCCAGCTTGTGTTTCTTCCAGCCCAGCGTTTCTCATGATGTACTCTGCATATAAGTTGAGTTCATGTCACAGCAAAAGATCAAGGTATTGATCCTTGTGAGGTTGGTCATAAATGTTTGAAATCTGAGGGGTTTGAGGAAGAGGACTTTGGGAGAATACAGCAGTTGCTGATGTCACGTGTAGATGGACAGCTCAGGTCACCTCAAACAGCTTGAGATTCTCACTCTGTAGCCTGTGATTAAACTGTAATTATGGGTCTCATTTTGGGAGCATGTGATAGGAACAGGAAGTAAATCAGCTTCCAGGTAGATAGCAAAATTACAGCAGAGGGTTGACATTATGGGGAAAGAACTGTCAGAAGCTCTAAGACTGCAAAGCCATGGAGCTTCATGATCATATCTATTACTCTCCTCCTTGCTCCTAGTTTCTCTCCAAAGAAGTCTGACATCGAGACACCAGATGTTTGGGCTAAAATGCATGCTATTTGATTGTCTTAAAAGTGCAGCTTTTACTTACCTTTTAATTTGAAACCCAGAAATAGCCATAACCACCTGTTTTATATTCTGCTAATGGTCATTAAGAAAAAATACAAGTACTATTCTACTGCTGGCAGTCACTGTTTATGAATGGACAGTTTTCCAGATGGTTGTTTGGAAATTGTCAGTGTGGAACTCTGTTTTTTATCCCTGCAGAAGGAGGGTTGGAGATTCTGGGTGGGGCTCCAGGCCAGTAGATAAAAGTCAGTTTTATCTGTAATGTACTGTACCTTCAGTTGGGCTTCCCTGGTGGCTCAGACAGTGAAGAATCTGCCTGCAGTGCGAGAGATCTGGGTTCAGTCCTGAGGTTGGGAAGATCCCCTGGAGGAGGGCATGGCAGCCCACTCCAGAATTCTTGCCTGGAGAATCCCCGTGGACAGAGGATCCTAACAGGCTATAATCTGTGGGGTCGCAAAGAGTCGGACACAACTGAGCAACTAACCACAGCCACACAGTACCTTCAGTACAACAATGAGCAAAGAGAACTCTAGAGCTTGTCTAGTGAAGATGTGTTTCTAAGAAAAGATCCCCAAGGTAGTGTAGGTGCCACATGGCATGAGCAGGTCCTTTGGAGGGTATGGGGTAAAGTTCATACTATATTTCAGCACTTGAGTGACAATGAGAGGGAGAAATCCAAGGGAATAGAGGACAGGCTCAGTGGTGGCCTCAGTCACTTTGAAGTCAGGGACAGTAGAAGCTCTGTCTCCTTGTTGTCATGCCCTAATATTTTAACTGAATTGGCTTGTTGATCACAGTCTTTCTCTTTCTTTACCACAAAAGCCTCAAGATTCATCTGCCTTTTCCTCTTTCTACTCACTCTGCTTATTGGAGGGTCATGTGTGATTTTAGATCTGGCAGAGGGCTGGTCTGATCCTTTCAATGTATGTATTTGAAAAAAGAAGATCCAGAAAGGGGCATTTTGACTGAAGAGCCTTTTGTCCATAAGATGCCATCCCTGAAACAGACCTCTGTCCATTTTGAGTTTTTGCAGAGCTTTTCGCTTCTGGTAACAGCAAGAAAGGGAGTGGATAGGGAAGAGATCCCCTCCTTGTTCCATAGTCTTTTTCATTTAGTCCTCCAAGGCTTTACTGAAGTGGTGTGGACCAGGCTTCCAGAACTAGCAGGGTTTTATGTTAGTGAGGGAAGAGAGAAACGGATTTACCTGTATTCTCATTCCGTCTTCAGCTGTATTGCTGGTACTGTAGACTGTCCCTTCTAGGATGGAAGTGAAAACCTAGAGTGCAGACCCCTAGGAATGGTGGCAAGTTCCTGGGGGCAGTGGGTTGGGGGTCCTGCTTAGAGATAAGGCCACGCCCAAACCAGGCCTGCGAGCTCCATCGCTCAGTCATGTCCAACTCTCTGCAGGCACATGGACTGTAGCCCACCAGGCTCCTCTGTCCTTGGGATTTCCCAGGCAAGAATGTTGAAGTGGATTGCTGGTTCCTTCTCCAGGGGAATTGTCCTTACCCAGGGATCAAACCTGCGTTTCCTGCACTGCAGGAGGATTCTTTACCTGCTGAGCCACTGAGGAAGCCCCAAACAAGGCACCACCTTTTATGAAGTCACCTTGAGTTTGAGAATGCTCAGAATTATAGCCATGATGCTACCAGTACCAGAGATTGCCTCCTTTCTGGAAATAGCAAGAAATCACAGACTCGGGAATCCACTGAAAAGTGGGCCGGCCTTTGGAAGACAATTATGGGAGCTGTATTCAGTTCTTCAGTGTTTCCAGATTTTTCTGATGCAGCCACCATAACAGTGTGTGAGAGAAACGGCAGAGTAAGAGGTGGTACTCAGCTGCCTTGTTGCAGGAGGGGGAGGAGTGAAGAACTTTGTCTTCCTCACCCTGCCTCCACCCACATCCGCTCCTGCGTGACTATCCAGTGACCGTCTAGGAAGTGGCTTCTTACCACTTGAGGGACTGACTCTGGAAGAGGCCAAGCAGCGTCCCTTAGGTTTCAGTCTGTGGTAAACACTCAAAGAGGGGAGTTTTTTCCCTCGTTGGTCCCATTGGACTTCACATACCCTGCATGCTCATTCAGGCAACAGCTCTTCACTAGGACCATCTCTGTGGAACATCAGGGTTGGAAAAAGGGTGCTATTTCACAGGAGTGAGCTTTCAAAATAATTGATATCTATCCTTTAATTATCACCATATAACACATTTAAATAACGTTAATGGATGTCCCTCCAACCAGATCATTCTCTTCTCTGTGCAACTCTCAGTTGCTGGTTTCAGCTCAGTGAAGAGGCTCTCACACTGTTGTTTATCAAGGACGTGATCAGAGGACAGCATGCATCTGAACAACGCAGGGAAGGGGGAGCCGATTGTAGAAAATGTGGATTCCTGGGCCCCACTCCAGCTGGAATCCTTGACTGTCAGGCCCCCACACCTGTTTAATAAACAACTGTGCAGGTGATTATGGTGCCCCTAGGGAGGGATTCTCAGGGAAAGAGGGCCAGGGTATTGTCTGGTGTGTTCACTGCTCATTTCCTAGTATGTACCGAGAACAGCGTCTGGCACCTGTAAAGTGCAAGAACATGTCTGGTGACTGAGTTCTTGGACCTAGTTTTCTCCTCTTTACTTTCTGTGAGTTGGGGAATCTTGTTAGAATTCGATTAATAGTGTAAGATATTTTAAGTGACAGGATAGGGACTCTCGGTGTAAATTATTTGAGCTTTAGAATGTAAATGTGCCTCCTTTTTTTATGGCCCAGGAGGTTTGTTTTATTTTATGTCTGGCATAAAATAAGTGGATTCTTAATGGCTGTACGTTGGATTCCTGGTTTTCAGCTATAGTCTAAATAAGGCTGCATCAAAAATGAGAAGCTTCTGTGTCACTTTGATCTTGACGTTTATCTGGATTTAATTTCCCGAGTTGTGTTAGCTAAGTTAGATGGGATGTTAAAATTCAAGGTGGTCTTATTTGTGCCCGCATGTGATTATGATGCCTGCCCCTTCACCCCCTGCCTTGAGCAGAATGTGTGCTTTCTAAAAATACTGCTATTGAATTACTCCCAGGTCCCAAAGGGGATTAAATTGTGAGAGAACAATAGGAAAGCCTTGTCGTCTTTCTGAAGGTTTGAGATCATCTGAATTTGAAAAGTTTTTCTTTCTCTTGTATTTTATTTTTGAGTCTGAAAGTACCAGTTCAAGCCTTTTGAGACTTTTCTGTTAATATTTCTTCTTCTTTTCCTTTTCTTTTTTTTTTTTTTATCTAGGCTGACATCTAAATATCCAGTGTTTTGAGTATCTTTATGAATCCTGTCCTAATTTTCGTGTGTTTTGTTTGTAAGTCAGTTGAAAATACCCTTGTTCCTAGTGAGTAATCTTCTCCCAGCCCGACTTCTCTCTTTTATATCTTTTGAGAAAGTTGTTGTTGGATGAGAGTGGATGGTACATTCTTTCAAGAGACTTACATACTAGTGTGTCATTAAGGAAAAAGGACTACTGTGTATTATTATATTGTTCTTAGTGGCACAGTGTTTTCTGATTAAGCACACACAGACAGAATGTTTGATAGCAGTTATTTTTACAGTCCATTGACAAGCAATACTTGAGTGCCTTCACAGTGCCAAGCACGATGCTAGGCTTTGGGATACAGCCATGAATGATATTGTCCCTGGGTTTTATGAGTTCAAATCTAGTTAGACAAAAGGACAACCAGCCAGCCATTATGGTAATTACTAGCAGAGATGTATGAGGGGTATCACTGTGCGGTGGGGGCACAAAAATTACAGGTTAACATGGAAATTAATTGGGAAGGATTAGGAGTTGGACAGGGTGGGGAAGGGTGTTGCAGGCAGGAGGACAAAGTAGTGTGCTGGTAAGTGAGTTTGGTGTGTTCTGAGAATGGGTTCTAGGTGACAGGTGTGTCTGCAACCAGGTCATGAAGAACTTTCTATAGTTACACTATAAGGACTCTTCATTTCATTCATCAGCTGATGGAGAATCACTGAAGGAGTTTTTGAGCAGAAGAGTATCATGGTCAGATTAATGATCACTGTGTCTAAGAAGAATGGATTGAACCAGAGCCATCTGGAGGATGTCAGAGACGAATGGAGAAGGGACTCCAGACATTCAGGAAGGACGTGGGGAAAGCTTTAACTGAAGCAGTGATTTTTCTACTTAATCCAGAATTTTAAAATGTTGTTTGTTTTAAAACTTGACACATTTTAAAATTTTGGTTTAGCGATAATATTCGTGAAAGGTAAACCTTAAGATATAAATTTCAACAAGTTTTACAAAGTATTACTGCTCTTGGTGATTTCAGCTTTAAATTCTTCAGTTGTTTGTGCAATGCAGAATACTTATGTTCTGACTTAAAACTTTTTTTTTTTTTGGCATTTTGTGTGTGTTTACAGTGTGGAAATAATTATAGCTACTTGAAAATCCTAACTTCTGCCTTAAATCTCATGGACCCTGAGCTGCATTTTCTGCAGAGCTTTTGTATTGGGAAAGACACTTTTTACTGTTTTCATATACAATTTCGGTAAGGCAGTAAGCTTATAGTGTTAGTCGTTCAGTCATGTCCAACTCTCTGTGACCCCATGGAATGAAGCTTGCCAGGCTCCTCTGTCCACGGAATTCTCCAGGCATGAATACTGAAGTGAGTTGCCATTGCATTCTCCAAGCTTATAGAATAACCTGTGAACACTCTAAATAAGTATACTTTCAGAAATCTTGAACTAGGATACTAAATCGTCTATTGTCTATTTAGATAGATTATATTTAGAAATTAACTAGATTCAAAATAGACTGTAGTTAGAAAATACACTTATCGAATCACCAAGGTCAGTAGTATTCATGGTTATACCCCAAATGTTTATATCATGCTCTTTTTAATGTGTATTTTGCCAGTCTCTTTGATTTGAGCTTAGATAGACAAGTACTGATATTTAATTTTTAAAAAAACTGAATTATAAATAACCTTGTGGCAAAAGATAAGCCTAGTAAAACAGAAAAAAAAAAAAATAACCCACTCACATTTAAAATGTTAGCCATTTGAGACATTATTTTATAGACACGTCCATGTATATAGGTTACAATTCTGACTTGTACTTTTTTTTCTACTTTTGTCCCTATTTTTCCCTGTGGAGTTTTCATATGTTAAACACATAGCTTATGTATTTATTTACATGCTTAATTTTTCTTACTGGCATTTGAGCGTGGCTGTATCTTTTCCGTCCTTGTATTCCTGCATAGAGTCTCAGACTGAATGAAATTTGAATCCGTTGTATTTTCCAGGTGTTCATGATCTGTTTTTTCCTTCTTTTTTTTAATCATTGTCATTTGTTGCCTGGATAGTCTGCTCAATTGTACTGGATTGTATGGATAGAAAATCTTAAGTAGCACAAATGGTGTCCTTGCTTAGTATCCTAATGGGAGCTGTGGAACCCCCGTTTCCATTCCCTTTCCTGCCAGTCACCACGATTCCATCCATGTGTTTTTTCCCCACCCAGTCATTCTGCTGCCCGAAGGCTTCCCAGTGCTAGCAGAACAAAGGTCACATTCTGTGATGGGTCAGACAGGTTCTTCTTGGTCTGGCATCCACTAACCTCTGTTCTCATTCTCATCTCTCTAGCAGGATTATCTCTGCCTGTCACAAGATTCTGTGCCTCAGTCTTATCTTAAAAACAAACAAACAGAACATGATGGTGGTGGTGGTTTAGTCACTAAGTCATGTCCAACTCTTGCGACCCCATGGACTGCGTGCAGTCTGCCAGGCTCCTCTGTCCATGGGATTCTCCAGGCAAGAATACTGGAGTGGGTTGCCGTTTCCTTCTCCAGAGGATCTTCCCAATCCAGGAATCGAACCCAAGTCTCCTGCATTGCAGGCAGATTCTTTATCAACTGAGCTAACCCCCAAATACTGTATCATTATCAACCCTGCTTTTGCACCTCCTACATGGGCACTTGACTGAGCGGGCAGAGTCTCTGCCTCTTGCTTCCTCTGTGCTCCGTGGCACTTCATTCATTCAGCAGTTATAACTTGTACCAGACTGTATTATTAGTTTGTTTATCAGTCTCCCCTACTAGACCTTGTTTTACGAAGATCCTGACCTACTTGTTCTTAAATCTGCAAGGCCATGCACGATTCCCAGTATATGGTAGAGTGCCACAATAATCTTTAGAGTGGAGCTACTCAATTTGTCTCAGATTATGAAAGTATGAAAACAAAATAATGTGTCGACGTAAAGAGTTAATTATTTAGATCTAAAATGTGTATGTACCTAATAGGCAAAATAGGTTACTATGACATCTTATAAGACATCTGTGAAGGTATTCCAGATAAGATAGTTAAAAGTGACTATCTGGAAAATCAGATTTTTAAGGCACCATCTGGGACACACTTGTGTGTACTTAGTCGTTCAGTCATGTCTGACTCTTTTCGACTCAATGGATAATACAGCCTGCCAGGTGTCCATGAGGATTCTCCAGGCAAGAATACTGGAGTGGGTTACCCTGCCCTCCTCCAGGGGATCTTCCCAACCCAGGAATCAAACCCAGCTCTCCCACATTGCAGGCAGATTCTTTACTGTCTGAGCCACAAGGGACCCAAAGACATACTTGGGATTAGATAAACCTACATCTCTCTCTCTCTTTCTCTTTTTTTTTTTTTTGCATCTCTTTTAAGTATTCCTAGAAATCTCTCGATGACCCTGTATGTTTATAAAAATTTGTTGAGTAGAAATATATTTCAAATAACTCCTAGCATAGGATCAAAAAAAGACTGAGGTGTGGAGAACCTTAATATAAACAGAGTCAGAGTGCCAGCACTTTCCAAGATTATGATAGTTGTACAGTGGTGCTCCTTTGTTCAGGTGCATCGTTGGTGTGATGCTGGTCATAAAACAGAATGGACTCACCAAAATGTCTGGAGCCTGATGAGCATTTTTGAATGTGTGTTTCAAGTGTAGACACTCAAATAAATAGCTTCTTAGTGTAACAGTTTGTATGTGAATCTTTTGGGCATTACAGATAAAAAGGACCTTTCAGTTTTTGCATTAAACACAGAAACTGTATGATTTTAGTAATTCTCTTTTAATTTAAAAAAAACTTTTGGTTTTTTTTTTCCAGTGTTGAAAATGAGCCCATGAGCACAAGTCAGAAAAAGGAAAATGTACATTCGTCAGAAGCAGTAAAGGTATAGTTTTAAATTAATATTATTTTATATCAAGCAAATAATTTTTTCTTAATTTCTGCTTGCTCTTCTTTCCGATTCTGTCATCTCATTTCACATTTCAAAAAGAGCATAAAGTCTTATTCCTTATTGGAAACTATAGCCCAGTTCTGCTGGATATTTGCATCTTGCAGTGGGGTTGGGGGTAAATCATTGAAGAAAGGCTTGAGACAGTGGTACTCTTACCCCAGCCGAGCCACTAACAAGCTGTGAGGTCTCCCACTGAGACATTTAACTTCTCTGTGCCTTGGTTTTCTAATCTGTAAATTGGGTCATCTAACCTCCACTGTCCCTTTCCCCTAGGAAGTTCCTCAGTTTATGTTGTGTTTACTCAAATGCTCCTGACAACTAAGAGTGCTTCTGAGGGCATAGAAGTTAATGACCTAGTTGTACATGTCATTAGTATGTGATATGTTTGTTTAGCTCATAGGTGAACTGGCTTTCTCTGCACCTACAGGACAACCATGAAATCATATATGCTACACTTCTACGCAGATGGTTATTGATAAGTGAGGTTAAAAATCTCTGAAAACTGCTAAACCTTATAATACTTCTTTTTCATCATAAGTGATTTTCTAGAAATTGGATATTTGTGTTGGTTGGGAGTGTGAGGCTAGGATCAAATTCTGATAGCTGTTCCACCGTCATGGAGTTTGGGCCCAGTTACTTTCTTTTGAAATGACTTGTGACAGTCAGTTAAGGAGAAAGCTTGTCAGGGATTCCTGGGTACATTAGCCTCGTCAGTGGAAGGACCAGAAGGTCAACCAAATCCTTCGTTACTGATAATTCTTCATTACTCTTATTAAACATTACATGAGGTCCAGAGGCCTTAAAGATTGTAAAGGTAAAGCTGTTTTCAATTTTTATTCCCACCTTGTCCACCATAGTTAACAATATAAATATTTTTGAAAGAAAAAAAATCAGAATCTGATTCTTCTTTTTTATTTTTAAACTTTATTGAAAGAAAAAAATCAGAATCGCCTTGCTTCCCTTTCCTTTGTGAGTCTGTCTGGCTACTAAATCCTGCCCCCCAGGTTTTATAGCACTTCCTGCCTGTTCTTTTGCAGCCAGTCATTAGTCAACTCACTGGTTTACCACTGCATGGACCCTGTAGCTTTCTCTGTCTTATTCAGTTTTTACATGTCCTGAGTTGCCCACTTCAAGATTTTTACTTCTCATTTTATGTGCAACTTGGCTCTTGAGTTGTCTCACAGGAAGCATGTGTGTTATTTCTGAAATCTCCAACTAAGAGCTTTCTTTATCAATCAGTTCCTGTCATTCCCTATCTTAGTCCTTCATTGCCTCTGAGCCCACCTTTCAGCTTCAGCAAACCTTCATGCTTTCCCTGCTCTTTTCTCTTCTCCAGGTCACTACTTGTTTGCCTACTCAACCTGGAATTGATAGGTATCACTTCAGCTGTTAATCTCACTGAAAAAAAATGTTAGTCTTCAAACCTGGCCCTCAGACTTTAGTTTCCAGTAGAACTGCTTTCTGTCTGCAGAGATTTACTCCAGAAATTATTCTGGCCTCAATAAGTCTATATGGTGGGCAGTATAGTGGCTAGGCCTCCATGGTTACCATCTTCTCTATCCATTTTTAATATATTGGTTTGAATGTCCAGGATACTTTCAGTTTCGGATTTGGGCCCCCAAGTAAATAGAGCTTATAGTCACGAAAGTTTTTCTCTTATGATTTGAGGCCTATAGGATTACTTATATCAATACATGGGCAGTGTGGTTAGCCTGTAATAGAACAGGCACCGTGGCACTCTCACTGGTGTAGTGGAAGCATTTTGGGCTATGTAAGCTTGTTTGTTTGCTATACTTTCTGGAAACTACTGGTAGGCTTGCTCATCTTTGCTGCACAGACCCAGTTGTGGTGGGACCTACTATTGCCAGGCATATGTATTTTGCAGATTATATTCCACTGTACGTTATTACATGATATTGGTATAATTCCCTGTGTTCTACAGTGAATCCCTGTTGCTTCAGTTAAAGAAAAGAAAAAAAGTACATATTTTGATAATATCAATAGTTAGGCCCATACTTTGGGGGACTAAAAAGGTTAGCAACAATATTTAAGTTCAGTTCAGTTGAGTCGCTCAGTCGTGTCCGACTCTTGGCGACCCCATGAATCGCAGCACACCAGGCCTCCCTGTCCATCACCAACTCCCGGAGTTTACCAAAACCCATGTCCATTGAGTCGGTGATGCTATCCAACCATCTCATCCTCTGTCGACTCTTTCTCCTCCTGCCCCCAATCCTTTCCAGCGTCAGGGTCTTTTCCAGTGAGACAACTCTTTGCATGAGGTGGCCAAAGTATTGGAGTTTCAGTTTCAACATCAGTCCTTCCAATGAACACCCAGGACTGATCTCCTTTAGGATGGACTGGTTGGATCTCCTTGCAGTCCAAGAGACTCTCAAGAGTCTACTCCAACACCACAGTTCAAAAGTATCAATTCTGCGGCGCTCAGCTTTCTTCACCATCCAACTCTCACATCCATACATGACCACTGGAAAAACCATAACCTTGACTAGATGGACCTTTGTTGGCAAAGTAATGTCTCTGCTTTTAAATATGCTATCTAGGTTGGCCATAACCTTCTTTCCAAGGGGTAAGCGTCTTTTAATTTCATGGCTGCAATCACCATCAGCAGTGATTTTGGAGCCCCCAAAAATAAAGTCTGACACTGTTTCCACTGTTTCCCCATCTGTTTCCCATGAAGTGATGGGACCAGATGCCATGATCTTAGTTTGCTGAACGTTGAGCTTTAAGCCAACTTTTTCACTCTCCTCTTTCACTTTCATCAAGAGGCTCTTTAGTTCTTCTTCGCTTTCTGCCATAAGGGTGGTGTCATCTGCATATCTGAGGTTATTGATATTTCTCCTGGCAATCTTTATTCCAGCTTGTGTTTCTTCCAGCCCAGCATTTCTCATGATGTACTCTGCATATAAGTTAAATAAGCAGGGTGACAATATACAGCCTTGACATACTCCTTTTCCTATTTGGAACCAGTCTGTTGTTCCATGTCCAGTTCTAACTGTTGCTTCCTGACCTGCATACAGGTTTCTCAAGAGACAGGTCAGATGGTCTGGTATTTCCATCTCTTTCAGAATTTTCCACAGTTTATTGTGATCCACACAGTCAAAGGCTTTGGCATAGTCAATAAAGCAGAAATAGATGTTTTTCTGGAACTCTTTTCCTTTTTCGATGATCCAGCGGATGTTGACAGTTTGATCTCTGGTCCCTCTGCCTTTTCGAAAACCAGCTTGAACATCTGGAAGTTCACGCTTTGTGTATTGCTGAAGCCTGACTTGGAGAATTTTGAGCATTACTTTACTAGCGTGTGAGATGAGTGCAATTGTGTAGTAGTTTGAGCATTCCTTGGCATTGCCTTTCTTTGGGATTGGAATGAAAACTGACCTTTTCCAGTCCTGTGGCCACTGCTGAGTTTTCCAGATTTGCTGGCATATCAAGTGCAACACTTTCACAGCATCATCTTTTAGGATTTGAAATAGCTCAACTAGAATTCCGTCACCTCCACTAGCTTTGTTTGTAGTGATGCTTTCTAAGGCCCGCTTGACTTCACATTCCAGGATGTCTGGCTCTAGGTGAGTGATCACACCATTGTGGTTATCTCGGTCGTGAAGATCTTTTTTCTATAGTTTTCCTGTGTATTCTTGCCACCTCTCCTTAATATCTTCAGCTTCTGTTAGGTCCATACCATTTCTGTCCTTTACTGTGCCCATCTTTGCATGAAATGTTCCCTTGGTATCTAATGTTCTTGAAGAGATCTCTAGTCTTTCCCATTCTATTGTTTTCCTCTATTTCTTTGCATTGATCACTGAGGAAAGCTTTCTTATCTTTCCTTGCTATGCTTTGGAACTCTGCGTTCAAATGGGTGTATCTTTCCTTTTCTCCTTTGCATTTAGCTTCTCTTCTTTTCTCAGCTATTTGTAAGGCCTCATCAGATAACCATTCTGCCTTTTTGCCTTTCTTTTTCATAGTTGTTAAATGAGTAATTCCATGAAACCTGACCTCTTGCTACCCATCCCATCAGTAGCTTGTTCTCAGTTCTTACTGTATATAACCAGTTGAGACACTTGATTTTCCAAGTTGTCTTCTTTCTAGAAGTTGTATGTTTTTATATTTGCTCTTATGACCTTGTACATTCTAGTTTCTGTTCCTGCCTCTGGCCGTTCCCTTCAGTTTCCTTCACTGATTCTTTTTAGGGGGAGTGAAATAGAAAAGAATAGCTTTATTGCTTCACCTGGCAAAGGGAGCCACAGCAGACTAATGCCCTCAAAATTGTGTGTTGGCATAAGAGGAGATAATGAGATTTATAGTAATGGTTCAAAGAGGAGGGTGTGATCAGCTCATAGCCATTCTTTTATTGGTTGGTGGTGAGATAATTGGGAGTCAGCATCATCAAACTCCTGGTACAACCAATCTGGGGTCTATATGCTTGTGGGAAGCACATGGTTAACTTGTTTTGGTAGAGGTTTCAGTATCTGCAAAATAGCTTAAATATATTGTCATGTATATTCATTTAGGGGGGGTACCAGGACCCTGCTTCAAGGTTGTTCTATTGTTTCCTTTTTTTTTTTTTTATTGAAGGATAATGGCTTTACAGAATTTTGTTGTTTTCTGTCAAACCTCAGCATAAAATAGCCATAGGTATACATATATCCAGACATCCTGGAATGTGAAGTCAAGTGGGCCTTAGAAAGCATCACTACGAACAAAGCTAGTGGAGGTGATGAAATTCCAGTTGAGCTATTTCAAATCCTCAAAGATGATGCTGTGAAAGTGCTGCACTCGATATGCCAGCAAATCTGGAAAACTCAGCAGTGGCCACAGGACTGGAAAAGGTCAGTTTTCATTCCAATCCCAAAGAAAGGCAATGCCAAGGAATGCTCAAACTACTGCACAATTGCACTCATCTCACACGCTAGTAAAGTAATGCTCAAAATTCTCCAAGTCAGGCTTCAGCAATACATGAAGCGTGAACTTCCAGATGTTCAAGCTGGTTTTCGAAAAGGCAGAGGGACCAGAGATCAAATTGTCAACATCTGCTGGATCATCGAAAAAGGAAAAGAGTTCCAGAAAAACATCTATTTCTGCTTTATTGACTATGCCAAAGCCTTTGACTGTGTGGATCACAACAAACTCTGAAAAATTCTGAAAGAGATGGAAATACCAGACCATCTGACCTGCCTCCTGAGAAACCTGTATGCAGGTCAGGAAGCAACAGTTAGAACTGGACATGGAACAACAGACTGGTTCCATATCAGGAAAGGAGTATGTCAAGGCTGTATATTGTTACCCTGCTTATTTAACTTGTATCCAGAGTACATCATGAGAAATGCTGGGCTGGGTGAAGCACAAGCTGGAATCAGGATTTCTGGGAGAAATATCAATAACCTCAAATATGCAGATGACACCACCCTTATGGCAGAAAGTGAAGAAGAACTAAAGAGCGTCTCGATTAAAGTGAAAGAGGAGAGTGAAAAAGTTGGCTTAAAGCTCAACATTCAGAAAACTAAGGTCATGGTATCCGGTCCCATCACTTCATGGCAAATAGATGGGGAAATAATGGAAGTGGCAGATTTTATTCTGGGGGCTCCAAAATCACTGCAGATGGTGACTGCAGTTGTGAAATTAAAAGACTCTTGCTCCTTGGAAGGAAAGTTATGCCCAACCTAGACAGCATATTTAAAGCAGAGACATTACTTTGCCAACACGACTGAGCAACTGAACTGAACTGAGTCAAAGCTATGGTTTTTCCAGTAGTCATATATGGATGTGAGAATTGGACTATAAAGAAAGCTGAGCACCAAAGAATTGATGCTTTTGAACTGTGGTGTTGGGGAAGACTCTTGAGAGTCCCTTGGACTGCAAGGAGATCCAACCAGTCCATCCTAAAGGAGATCAGTCCTGGGTGTTCATTGGAAGGACTGATGTTGACGCTGAAACTCCAATAGTATGTCCACCTGATGTGAAGAACTGACTCATTTGAAATGACCCTGATTCTGCAAAAGATTGAAGGCAGGAGGAGAAGGGGACGACAGAGGATAGATGGTTGGATGGCATCACCAACTCATTGGACATGAGTTGAGTAAATTCCGGGAGTTTGTTGATGGACAGGGAATCCTGGCGTGCTGCAGTCCATGGGGTCGCAAAGAGTCGGACCCGACTGAACAACTGAACTGAACTAAAGAATCTGTCCATTTGTTCCAGGTTTTCCATTTTGTTGCAATATAGTTGTTCATAATAGTCTCTTATAATCCTTTTTATTTCTTCATTGTCTGTTGTAAGGTCTTCTTTTACATTTCTTATTTTGTTGATTTGATTCTTCTCTCTTTTTTTCTTGATGAGTCTGGCTAAGGTCTTGTCAATTTTGTTTATCTTCTCAATGAATCAGATTTTAGTTTTATTAATATTAATATTTACTATTGTTTCTATCATTTATATTTCATTTATTTCTGCTTGGATCTTTATTATTTCTTTCCTTCTACTAATTTTGGGGTTTTTTTGTTCTTTGGTAAAAAAGTTGTTTTAGGTGTAAAATTAGGTTGTCTATTCGATGTTTTTCTTGTTTCTTGAGCTAGAATTGTATTGCTATAAACTTCCCTCTTAGAACTGCTTTTGCTGCATTCCATAGGTTTTGAGTTGTCATATGTTCATTGTCATTTGTTTCCAGAAATTGTTTGATTTCCCTTTTGATTTCTTCAGTAACATGTTGGGTATTGAGAAATGTGTTGTTCAATCTCCATGTGTTTGTGTTTCTTACAGTTTGGTAATTGATATCTAGTCTCATAGCGTTGTGATTGGAGAAGATACTTGATGATTTCAATTTTCTTAAATTTACTGAGGTTTGATTTGTGACCCACAATGTTATCTGTCCTGGAGAATGTTCAGTGTGACTTGAGAAGAAGATGTATTCTTCTGCATTTGGATGGAATGTCCTGAAAATATCAATGAGATCCACCTCATCTAATGTGTCATTTAGGACTTGTGTTTCCTTACTAATTTTCTGTTTTCATGATCTGTCCATTGGTGTGAGTGGGGTGTTAATGTCTCCTACTATTATTGTGTTACTCTCAATTTCTCCTTTTATGTCTGTTAGTGCTTGTCTTATGTATTGAAATGCTCCTATGATGGGCAGATAGATATTTAGAATTGTTATGTCTTCCTCTTGGATTGATCCCTTGATTATTATGGCGTGTTCTTCCTTATCTCTTGTAATCTTCTTTATTTTAAGGTCTATTTTGTCTGATATGAGGATTGCTACTCCAACTTTCTTTTGCTTCTCATGTGCATGGAATTTATTTTTCCATCCTCTCACTTTCGGTCTGTATGTGTCTTTAGATTTGAAGTGGGTTTCTTGTAGACAGCATATATATGGGTGTTGTTTTTGTATCCATTCAGCCAGTCTGTGTCTTTTGGTTGGAGCATTTAATCCATTTACATTTAAAGTAATTATTGATATATATGTTCCTATTGCCATTTTCTTAATTGTTTGGGGTTGATTTTATAGATCTTTTTTTTTCACTTGTATTTCTTGACTATATAAGTCCCTTTAATATTTGTTGTAAAGCTGATTTGGTGGTACCGAATTCTCTTAACTTTTGCTTGTCTGAAAAGCTTTTTATTTCTCCATCAATTTTGAATGAGATCCTTGCTGGGTACAGTAATCTTGATTGTGTATTTTTCCCTTTCAGTGCTTTAATATATCCTGCTATTCCCTTCTGGCCTGTAGAGTTTCTGCTGAAAGATCAGCTGCTAAACATATGGGGTTTCCCTTGTATATTACTTGTTGCTTCTCCCTTGCTGCTTTTAATCTTCTTTCTTTGTGTTTAGTTTTTGTTAGTTTGATTAGTATGTGTCTTGGTGTGTTTTTCCTTGGGTTTATTCTCTATGGGACTCTTTGTGCCTCTTGGACTTGATTGACTCTTTCCTTTTCCATGTTGGGGAAAATTTCAACTACAATCTCTTCAAAAATTTTCTCATACCTTTTCTTTTTCTCTTCTTCTTCTGGGACCCCTGTATTTCCAATGTTGATGTGTTTAATACTGTCCCAGAGGTCTCTGAGACTATCCTCAGTTCTTTTCATTCTTTTTATTTTTTTCTGCTCTTCAGAAGTTATTTCCACCATTTTATCTTCGAACTCACTGGTAGGTTCTTCTGCTTCACATATTCTGCTATTGATTCCTTCTAGAGTATTTTTAATTTCAGTAATTGTGTTTTGTCTCTGAATGTTTATTCTTTAATTTTTGGTCTTTGTTAATTGATTCTTGCATTTTTTCCATTTTGTTTTCAAGGTTTTTGGTCATCTTTACTATCATTATTCTGAATTCTTTTTCAGGTAATTTTCCTATTTCCTCATCATTTATTTGGACGTCTGTGTTTCTTGTTTGTTCCTTCATCTGTGTACTATTTCTCTGCCTTTTCATTTTTTTTTTCAACTTATTGTGTTTGATGTCTCCTCTTCCCAGGCTTAAAGGTTGAATTCTTTTTTCCTTTTGGTTTCTGCCCTGCTAAGCTTGGTCCAGTGGTTTGTGTAAGCTTAGTATAGGGTGAGATTTGTGCTGAGTTTTTGTTTGTTTGTTTTTCCTCTGATGGGCAAGGCTGAGTGAGGTAATAATCCTGTCTACTGATGATTTAGTTTGTATTTTTGTTTTGTTTATTGTTTAGATGAGGCATCCTGCACAGGGTGCTACTGGTGGTTGGGTGATGCTGGGTCTTGTATTACAGTCGTTCCTTTGTGTGAGTTCTCACTATTTGATACCCCCTAGGGTTAGTTCTCTGGTAGTCTAGGGTCTTGGAGTCAGTTCTTCCACTCCAAAGCCTCAGGGCTTGATATCTAGTTTTGCATCGTTCTATATATTCTTTTCCTCTGGTTAGGTACTCCTGTCTGCTCTCAGCTGGTGTTCTGCATGCACTTCTGTGTATGAAGATGTATTCCTGATGTATCTGTGCAGAGAGTTGTACTTCACGTCCACCTACTCCTCCACCATCTTGTGCTCCTTCCTTCACTGATTCTTTTCTGGCTAAATTTCTTTTTGTGTGGATGTTTCTCAAAGTCCTCAACCCTCAACATCAGTCTTTCAAAGTGATATCTTCCCATCTCATTACTTCACTTCATCTTTCGGCTCTCACATCTCTACCCAACATCCCTCTTGAGCTCTAGACTTGATTGTCAGAGTTCCAAACATTTCTACATACTGCAAATTCAGTCTGCCCCAAAGCCTCAGTATTTTCAGAGGTGTTCTCTCTATATATATGTTGATATATTTGTTTGAGAGGAGGTAGAGAATATCATGTAACTGCCTGGGATGGGAGAAGAGCCTGGAGCGACATTTGAATATTTGGAGATATTCAACCAAACTCTTCTTTTGATCCCACGTCTCATATTGTCCTAAGTGGTACCAAGGGCCTTCCGATCCTGAGCTTTTTGGGTGGTCTGTTGACAGTGTGTCTATAGATTATTTCCCCCTGTGATCAAAGTTCCCTGTTGCTGACACTTGGGTGGAAGCTTCCTCTGGTCAGTTATCATGCTTTCATCTGCTTTTGCCATCTAAGCCTTTTCTGAAATCTCTTATCTGCTAATATCTATGCTCTCCCTCTCTTTGTACTTATAAATTAAAAAAAAAAAAAAAAAACCCTACTGTCATTTCAGAGTGTTTTGCAAAAGAGAAGAAATCAGTGTTTGTGGTTTGTCTCCAGTGTTAATCAGAATTTTTATCTGTTAGTAGTCAAAAATGTGGAGAGATTGTCACTCAACAAACTCACACTGTTATAGAGAGGAGGCAGGAGAATTCAGATGCAGTTCTACACCATAATGCTTCCCATTTGTGAACTTAATTTATAACTTACAGACTTAATTTACTAAAAAGAAATCCCATTAAAAATTAAAGGAGCTATGGCAATAAGTCTGTTTTCAGAGTGAGTCACGAGCTAAATAAAATATATTAAATCTAGATCATAGATTATAGAATCTCCAAACCAGGCCTAAATAAATTGATGACTTTTAGGCTTGTTCTCAGTAGCTTAGCATCTGCTTTATGTAAAGTTTGACACTCACCTTATTTTAGAATTGTTACTCATAACCAATCATACAACATAGGTGAAGGCCCTGGCATCTTTTAAAAGGTAGTGATTGATGCATGCCTGTGATGTTTGTAGGGGTTACTACGGAGTATCAATATTGTGCCTATTACTGTTAGTTGTTAATAATTCATAGACCTTATTTTTAATGTCATCATGAGTAAATTACTGAAAAAGACTATGCTTTTTAAATTGTTGCCACTGTTTACTGATACATAAAAGTAGAAATGTGACTCAATAATAACTCACTGAAGAAAAATAGTCACAAATTATTCTTAATGTCAATACCTATATTGAGGGTACAGTACCGTTTTAGTAAGATGAATATGTTAAATTATGCATTTGTTCATATTTTGATTTCTGTAGTGCTTCTTTCCTTATTGGTCTTTTTCAGCACTTTTTTGGCCAGAGGGGAAATGGTAGTCAAATTTAAACATACTGGATGTTTTCATAGTTAGGAGAAATTTAATTACTGAAGAAATTTTTAGAATAAATTATGGACTAAATACATGCTTGCTACCTTTATTCTCACCAATGCAAATAGCCATATGACAGCAATTTAATATCAAAATTAAAAGTGTTTCTTTTTCAAGCACAAGAACTCTTTTTAAAAATTTTAACTGTAATTGGACTTGGAACCCCACATATAAACAGGTTATAGCAAAGCTCCCCCGTTGGTGATGGGAATGAGTAGCCTGGAGCCTCAGAGTCAGCCACTACTCCCTGCCTCTGCCATCCATGGCACCCCCTTGGAACAAGTTTTTAAATTACGAGCAGTGATGGAAAGAACAGTCTTTGGAATCAGACGTATCTGGGCTTAAATCCTAGGTCTCCACGTGATAGCTTTCTAACCTTGGAAAATTTACTCAGCCTCTCTGAATTTTGCTTGTTCTCTTTAGTCAGGGCAGGTGGGGAGAGGGGCAAAGGGTGTTTTACTCTTATTTTATAGAAATGTTTTAGAATGAACTGAGATAACATGTGCTGCACTGTACAATACCTGACACAGAGGAGGTCCTCGGGAAAAGAGCTGCCTTCTTGTCATGTGAAGTCTAACTCCAACCTAGAATCTAACTCTTTGTTTAAGAATGGTGCTGACTTTTTCTGTGTGAATAGTATGGAAGTCAACTATTAGAAGCATTGATTTTTCTGTCACCCTTGAAGGCACATATGAACATATGTATACACACTGAATTTTAGCTAGAAGTTGAAGTGTCTCACCCCTCGATTGCTTCTGTAAAGGCTAAGTGCCGTCAAGGTGCCTGAAGTGGAGATGACAATGGGTGTTACTGTTCACGTGACCAAACTGCCAGAGCTGAAGCCTGTCAGTGCGGCTGGCACTCGTGTGGGGCCTTGATATCCCAGCGTTCTTGGATGTTGAATGTATTGCATGGTATCTGTTGTGATTAGCTACCACTCCAACCTCTCCTAGACCTCGCTTAGTCCTACTCTGGGGTGTGATGGGGTACTTTGTCAGAGTGGAAACTGGGATGAAGGGTCATGTACCTACTCCAAATTTTTGTGAGTAAATATGCCTTCAGAGGTGCCAGATACTGATTTGAGAACATCAGAAGGAACTCAAGAAAGCTCTCCTAGAATTAAAAACATTTATTATTGTGGCCCAGTGTTTTCACTGGAGAAGTCTTTATACCGTAACAGGAGGGAATGGCTTTTCTTCTGTTACGTCGTCAACTTCTTTTCTTACCTTACACACCTGCCCTTGTTGATTTCACTTTTACCTACATTTTAGCCTGGAAGCTGTCCTTCTCCTTTACCTGGAAGCTGTCCTTCCAGCCCAGTATGTTGTTCTGAGCTTTAGGGTGATGGAGCTGGTTCCTTGATGGGCCTTTCCTATGGATGTCACTAAGTATGAGATTTGACTCAAAGTTGAATTCAGTGTATTTTATCCTAATTTCCTTCTGTTCGCATATTCCCTGTCCTGCCAAAAAAAGTGAAAGTCATGTTCAACTCTTTGCGACCCCATGGACTGTGGCCTGCCAGGCACCTCTGTCCATGGAGTTCTCCAGGCCAGAATACTGGAGTGGATAGCCACTCCCTCCTCCAAGGGATCTTCCTAACCCAGGGATCCAACCCAGGTCTCCCATATTGCAGGCAGATTCTTTACCATCTGAGCTACCAGGGATGCAAAAATCCTGCCAAAAGGTGCCACCAATTACTCAGTCTTGACATCAGAGAACGATTCTGCCAAGCAGTGTGTTGTGGCCAGATATCTTAGGAGAAAACTAACTAGAATTCTCTAGTAGGCAGCTGGGTTTAGTTTATAAATGCCCAATTTTGGTAACCATTAGTAATCTAGGTAATAGTCCTACTTGTGATGAAAGCACAAAGTTGTTTGCCTTCACCTTGTGGTGATTTTGTTTATTGGAAGAACACACACATACACACATGCTCATGTATATGTTGTATGTGGGCAGTTTCCATTCTGAAAAACTTGAGTTGTAGTAATTTCCCAGGCAAAGAGGGCAAGGGATAAATGGTGTCACCAGTGACAGTGATAATAATGATAGTTATCAGCAGTGATAATAGTGTTGTGCAAAGACATACCTGTAGTAAGAGGAAGCAAGAGGGGAGGGGAGTAGAAAATAGGTCTTGAGAATATCTGAGAACACATATGGTAACATCAGGCCCTGTACACATTACAAGTGACAAGAGATGGAATCAAAGAGGCACATGGGAGCTCGATCCACCAGGACCTTGAATGCCATGCTGGGAGGTCTGGATTTTATCCTGACAAGGGTGCACAGGCATGGGAGGCCTTTAGGGATGATAAGATTTGAAATCTGATACATTGCTGTGGCTTTTGTCTGGAGAGCAGACTGGGGAACTTTAGAAATGGAAGCAGGGACACAGGTTAAGTCACTCATTGCCAGCAGCATTCTTGGGGCGAGGTCATGGTGTCCTGGCGTTTCACTGACTGTTCAACAAGTGGGAATGTTACAGTTTACAGGAAATGGGCGAGAATGGAGACACAGCATGGTCAAGTTCAGTTTGGATGTACTCAGTTGGAGGTTCCAGTGAAGCGTTCAGGTGGCTAGCTGATCACTGGATATACAGTCTGAGTTGAGAATACACATCTGGGAATCATCAGATCGATCGGTAAGAAATGAGAACTCTTAAGAAGATCATGAAGGTAAAGCAGCCTTGGGCTGGAAGCTGGAAAAACGTGATATGTAAAGAAAGGATGGCTAGAAGGATATGAACTAGAAGGAGGCGGAGAGAATGTTGAGAGAAGAAGGAAAACCTCACGGTGATGTCATGGGAGCCAAAGGGAGGTTGGTTTTCAGGATCAGATCCAGTCTCACCTCCTGTAGACATACCACATTAGATCAGAGCAGAAAAAGTACATTGAATTAACAAGTATGAAAGTGTCTCTGAAGCCAGATTGCAGGGGCTGAAGAGTCAGTGAGAGGAAAGGAAGAGAAGATGGTGACAGTTGGTGACTTCTATCAGTGAGGTTGATAGTGAAGAGAGAAGAAATCTTTCCCTGGACTTATTTGAATGGTGGACTTATGGACAGGGGCAGATGAGGAAGTGAGGGGGCTGTTTAGGAGACATCAAGCACTATGAAGTGGTGTCCTGGTGGATCCTTGGAGGAGGAGTCATCCTCCCTGCATTGTGAGGGCGAATGAAGGAAGTGAGACTGATGCTGCCTCTCTGATGCAGATAGAGGAGGGGTGGGGGCAGGACTATGAGAGAGCATCTCTATGAAGTGGAAGGTAGGGTCCTCTGCTCGGTGAGGGATGAGATGGTGGAGGGGGCATGACTTAAGGGATGTGGTAAAGGTTTGAAATAGCTTCCATGGGAAATGGGGAGGTTGCAGACTGATTTCCAGGAGAAACTGTAAATTGTGACTTGTTGGCCGACTACATCCACTTAGCTGTGTGTATCCCCATGGATTTTTAAAGCAACACATAGTTACTTTGTGGAAAAGATAAAACTGGAATTTTCAGGGGTGGGGATGACCAAAGAACAAACAAAAGGAGCTTTGAGTGTGTTAGCCATATTTGATGACTGGATAGAAAAGATATGAAAGTTTGTGGGAACTGAGACAGAACAAGAGAGGCCAGAAGCTGTGATGACGCAGAAGGACTGATGCACCTGGCACAGTGGGGTAAGAGCTGAAAAGATGAGAGGGTGTGAACACTTCAGGAATGCTGCAGATTGAGATTCACAGGCTAGGTGCTTATGGGTAAAGACAAGGGTCAGGGTTAGCCAAACAGTAAGGCCCAGCAGAAGTGGAGGTCATCGGAGTTGAGGGTGCTAAGGAACTAGGGCTCAAGGTGTTGTAAGAATCATGCCTGCTATGCACGATGAAGGCAGAGCCTGAGGGAGAAGGGATGACCAACCCATGTGCCGGAGACAGTAAAGGAGGAGTCATGTGGCTCTTCACTGTTTTTCACTCAACAGGCGCTTTGCTGGCACTCCCTATCCCTTGACCGTCTTGACCTCGTTCCCTGTGCCAGTCATCATGTTGGGACAGCACCTGCCACTTGTTAGAGACTATCGAAGGAGGTGACATAGTCATGCCCATTAGACCTGAAAACAAGTTCTTACATCACTGGAACATACACTCTATGAAAGCAGGACTGTCGGGTTTTGTTTTGTTTTGTTTTTCACTGTTGCATCAAAGCACAGGGCAGTATCTTGCCATTCATCACTTAGAGAAGATGAATACCTTGACATTGACATTGGCCCTCACTGCTCCTTGGTACACCTGGTCACAGCCCCTGGCTGCATTCCCCCAAATGTTCTTCCAAGTCCTCTCTATTTGGGGAGCTCAGCTCTGCATCCCTCTGCATTCCTCCTTCAGCTAAGCATCTCTCCTCTTACTTCTGAGGTCAGAGCCACGTGTTAGACCTTGCTCATCATCTTCTCCCCCTTACAGAATTGCTCAGGCTTTAGCTGCTTTCTTATCACTGTGGTTGGAAGAGGAAGTATTCCTACTATGCTCCAAGGCTCATGCTTCCCCTTTTTTAGACATGTTAGGGGCTGTACTCTTCATCTCATCACCTTCTGCTTTTCTTTCTTGAACCTGTCATCCTTATCTTGTTCAGCAGTTACTCCCTCCCCACCAGATATACAGCTGATCCATAAAACAGGAAAGAGAAGCCATTTCTTCTATCTTGGTCCTTAAACTGTCACCTTTCCCCTCCTTTTTCTAGTTAAAAAAAAAAAAAATCTCTCAAAAGTGTTGCCCTCTATTTACCAAGTGTTCCTGTTTCCTTGCTATGTGTCCACTGTTTAACACCTTGAGTTTAGGGCTGTACCCATGACTTCCTGAGCTGTTTTGACTATTTCCCCTGCATTCCTAGGGATTCCCTATGGTCTTCAGTTCCTTTGTTTATTAATCCAGCAAGTATTTAAGCACCTCTTATTGTCAGGCACATATCAAGATGCTAAACATAACAGCAATGAATAAAACAAATAACCCTGCCCTTGTGGCTTTTACTTTCTAGAGAAAGAAACAATCAAATAATGTGTATGTGTGAAATGTGTATTTGATACTAGCAAGTACATAGGAGAAAAATAAGGCAGAGAAGAGATGCAAGCATCTCTTCATTTCAGAGTGGAGGAGTTTACTGTTTTAGACTGAGTGACTGGGGAAACTTACAATGAAGGGATGACAGTTCAGTAAAGGTCTGAGGGCGGTGAGGGGGTGTGAGTCGATAGCTCTGTGAGAGAAGAAAATGCTAGCAGAGAGAAGAGTGAATGCACAATTCCTGAGGTATGAGTGGGCCTCATGTCTCTGAAGAACAGTGAGAAGCACCGTCCTCATCTTCCTTGACCTCCCAGTGGCATTGGCCATTTGCTTCCTTTTGCTTTTGGAAATGTCTGCTGGGATGACTGTTCTGGTTTTGGCCCTCCCCATCTCTTTCACTGATGGTTTCCTTCTTTGTGCCTGCCTTTTAATCTTTTTTTTTCCCCAATGCTTTTTTGTTAGTCCTGCTTTCCCCTGCACATGCTGTGTACCACCAAATCACATTCTTAACTGGGCTCTGACTGCTTCACCTGGGACCACAGATTCAATATGTCTGACATCTACTTTGTTGCCTCACCTCCCCCAACCCCCACAAAGGCTCTTGCCTTCTGTTTCCCTTGTCCATTTTTGGCTTAACTACTTAGTCTCCCCATTTAGAAAACTTAGTTATCTGTGACTTTGTTGGTCATCATATCGACCACTTCTAGTTGGTCATCTTATCGACCTCATTCTCCCTCCTCTGTGCCCAAGTCGTCTTCAGTGACACCCTTGCCATAATAAACTTACTTCACACTCCATGTGTTTGATGCATGCTCCACCTTATCTCAAATGCTCTTCTCGCCCTTCAGGAGCAAGCGCAAATGTTGTCTCCTCTCTGCAGTGGATTCTCCCATATGTCCAACTCTTTGGAGCCCCATGGACTATAGCCCACCAGGTTCCTCTGTCCATGGAATTCTCCAGCCAGGAATACTGGCCTGGATAGCCATTCCCTTCTCCAGGGGATCTTAAGTGCCAACATCTGTTGGATCATTGAAAAAGCAAGAGAGTTCCAGAAAAAAACATCTACTTCTGCTTTATTAAGTACACCAAAGCCTTTGACTGTGTGGATCACAACAAACTGTGGAAAATTCTTCAAGAGATGGGAATACCAGACCACCTTACCTGCCTCCTGAGAAATCTATATGCAGGTCAAGAAACAACAGTTAGAATAGGACATGGAACGACAGACTGGTTCCAAATAGGGAAAGGAGTACATCAAGGTTGTATGACTTATATGCAGAGTATATCATGCGAAATGCCAGGATGGATGAAGCATAAGCTGGAATCAAGATTGCTGGGAGAAATGTCAATAACTTCAAATATGCAGATGACACCATCCTTACGGCAGAAAGTGAAGAAGAATTAAATAGCCTCTTGAAGAAAGTTAAAGACGAGAGCGAAACAGTTTGCTTGAAACTCAACATTCAGAAAACTAAGATCATAGCATCTGGTCCCATCACTTCATGGCAAATAGATGGGGAGACAGTGAAAACAATGAGAGCCTTTATTTTTTTGGCTCCAAGATCACTGCAGATGGTGACTGCAGCCATGAAATTAAAAGACACTTGCTCCTTGGAAGAAAAGCTATAACCAACCTACACAGCACATTAAAAAGCAGAGACATTATTTTGTCATCAAAGGTCTGTCTAGTCAAAGCCATGGTTTTTCTAGTAGTCATATATGGATGTGAGAGTTGGACTATAAACAAAGCTGAGTGCCAAAGAATTGATGCTTCTGAACTGTGGTGTTGGAGAAGACTCTTGAGAGTCCCTTGGACTGCAAGGAGATCCAACCAGTCAATCCTAAAGGTAATCAGTCCTGAATATTCTTTGGAAGGACTGGTGTTGAAGCTATCCACCTGATGCAAAGAACTGACTCATTGGAAAAGACCCTGATGCTAGGAAAGATTGAAGACAGGAGGAGAAGGGGATGACAGAGGATGAGATGGTTGAATGGCATCATAGACTCGATGGACTTGAGTTTGAGGAAGCTCCAAGAGTTGGTGATGGACAGGGAATCTTGGTGTGCTTCAGTCCTTGGGGTCGCAAACAGTCGGACATGACTGACCAACCCATTGTGTACATAGCTCTCCTGTGTTCCACACGGTGATGTAATGATGAGTATCTTGCTAGACTGTCAGCTCCTTGAATCCACAACTAAGTCTTATTAATCATTGTACCTAATGGTTTCCCGTGTTTCCCTGTTTTAGGCACATAGCAAAGAGGATAGACAGACAGACAGATGAATTTGGACCTAAGCACACTGCATTACAACATGTTGAGTATGTAGGGGAAAAAATTAAATTCCCAAAAATGCATATGCCTTCATAAGTAGCCTTTATATGTTATATGCAGAATACCAGCATCTTTGAGGACAACTGGAATCAATGTTTTATTAGTGTTTGCCTGAATCCTGAGTGTTTTCATTCTGTTTCTCACTTGTTGAATCAGTGGCAGACTGTCCAGTTGGCAGGTGACATTGGTCCTGGCTTGTGGCAGGCTGAACTTCATTGCTGTCTAGGCTGAGGGCTTAAGAGCAGTTATTTTATATCAGACTTTTAGTATGTAGTTATATAAATACACGGTTTGTCGTGTTAATAACAGTGCCCTTTCCTGCTAATTTTGGTCTCTAAATACTTTTCTTGTTGTTGTTTTTGAAGGTATTTTAATTATTGACACAAATTTCTCATAGGATTATTAGGCAAAAATTAAGCAACTAATAAATTTAAGGAAACTGAGAAAATGTTCTTAGTACATTTAAGATACAGGGATTCTGGGGTAGCAAAGAAGTGATTATTGAAAGGAAAGAGAATTAAGTGGTTTTTAAAAAAATTATATATATCACTCTAAAAAGGTTAAATGTGAAGGCATTCACTAGTTTAGCAAAATGTATTTTCCTTGCTTAGGAAACAGTCCTTTATATATTTTTTTAATTGATTGATGATTGTTTTACAATATTGGTTTGATTTCTGTCATACAGCAACATGAATTAACCATAGGTGTACATTAGTCCCCTCCCTCTAAAATCTCCCTCCCACCTCCTGCCCATCCCCACCCCTCTAGGGTATTACAAAGCCCCAGTTTGAGTTCCCTGAGTCATAAACAGCAGATTCCCATTGGCTATCTATTTACATATGTTAGTGTATATGAATCCATGCTACTGTATCCATTCATCTCACCATCTCCCTCTTCTCCCTGTCCCTTGTCCATAAGTCTATTCTCTATGTCTGTGTTGTACATTAACACACATATATGGCATCTAGGAGGATGATACTGATGAGGTTCAGTACCATCCTTCTAGATGCCATATATATGCATTAATATACGATTATTTGTTTTTCTCTTTCTGACTTACTTCACTCTGTATAATAGGCTCTAGGTTCATCCACCTCATTAGAACTGACTCAGATGTGTTCTTTTTTATGGCTGAGTAGTATTCCATTGTATATATGTACCACAACTTCTTTATCCATTCATCTGTCATAAGACATCTAGGTTGCTTCCATGTCTTGGCTATTGTAAATAGTGCTGCAGTGAACATTGGGGTACATATATTTTTTTCAGTTTTATTCAGTGTATATGCCTAGAAGTGGGATTTCTGGGTCATATGGTGGTTTTATTCCTAGTTTTTTAAGGAATCCCCATAATGTCTTCCATTGTGGCTCTATCAATTTACATTCCCACCAGCTGTGAAGGAGGGTTCCCTTTTCTCCACACCCTCTCCAGCACTTGTTGTTTGTGGATTTTTATTATGGCTATTCTCACTGGTGCAAGGTGATATCTCATTGTAGGTTTGATTTGCATTTGTCTAATAATGAGTGATGTTAAGCATCTCTTCATGTGTTTATTAGCCTTCCGTATGTCTTCTTTGGAGAATTGTCTGTTTAGGTCTTTTGCCCACTTTTTGATCAAGTTGCTTGTTTTTCTGGTATTGAGTTGTATGAGTTGCTTATATATTTTGGAAATTAATCCTTTGTCAGTTGTTTCATTTGGTATTATTTTCTCCCTTCTGAGGGTGTCTTTTCACCTTGTTTATAGTTTATTTTGCTGTGCAAAAGCTTGTAAGTTTAATTAGGTCCCACTTATTTATTTTTGTTTTTATTCCCATTATTCCAGGAGGTGGGTCATAAAGGATATTGCTATGATTTATGTCATACAGTGTTCTGCCTATGTTTTCTTCTACAAGTTTTATAGTTTCTGGTCTTACATTTATGTCTTTAATCCATTTTGAGTTTATCTTTGTGTATGGTGTTAGGAAGTGTTCTCATTTCATTCTTTTACGTGTAGCTGTCCAGTTCTTCCAGCACCGCTTATTGAAGAGAGATTATCTTTTCCCATTGTGTACTCTTGCCTCCTTTGTGAAAGATAAGGTGCCCATATGTGCGTGGGTTATCTTTGGGCTTTCTGTCTTGTTCCATTGGTCTATACTTCTGCTTTTGTGCCAGTACCATACTGTTGGAAGCAGTCCATTATATTTTGAAAGGAATTGTCAAGTAAGTAAAAATAATTGAGGCAGTGAGATAAATAGTATTTTTTATTTTATAGAAGTTTGTCTTGATTTTGTTGATGTTAAAAATATAATCATTATATTCTGTTTTCCTTTAAAAAAAAATCAAACAAACACTGCCCCAATTTTATAAAGCCCCCTTGTGAATCTGTATGCATTTTAAGAATATTGGTGTTATTTTGGTGAGTAGCCTACAGTTCACTTAAGCATCGTGGCTGGCCATTACAACAAAGTAAATGGGGTAAAGGACAAAAAAAACATAACACATGATCACTTTCAAAATGTCAGCTAGCATATTTTCTGCTATCATATTGAGAGGCTGTTTAAGCTGTTGACACGAGGAGAAAGCGCAGTTAATTTATAGAGCAGGCTCCCATAAAGAGCAGAAGGCTGGGTGGATGAGGTGGAGATGTGTGGGATTGAGTTGCAGTTGAAAACAGTAAAAGGTGAGACTTTGACTCTAGAAGGCTGGTGGTATTCTAAATGTAAAAGACTCACAAGTTATATTAAGGACCTAACACATAGAAAAATGCTAATGTGTTTATTCAAAAATAGTCCTGACTCCTAAGGTTGGAACAGACCTTGAAATATGGTTCACTTGAAATTAATTTCCTAGGCTAATGGGTTCTAAACATTTCACAACCATTCATATGCCAAGTATTATTAGTGGTTAGTGGAACACCCCTTTAAGCTGTTTTGAATTTGGATTAAAACAAGGAAGGGGATGAACAAATGACATTTGGATGTTCTTGCCTTCTTGAAGAACAGCTTCTTACAAAACTTCATCCTATGAACCTGCAGTGGCCTAAGGTGGTTTCCCCTTGGCATGCTGATATTTTTCTGACTCACACTTGAGCTTTCCTTTTATAAGGACCAGTGAGTGTGACATCTGACAGATACTATCAGACGGCATTCCTTGTACAAGTAGGTGAGTGAGCATGTTGGGAAGGCAGGCTGAGTTGGCCCCTTTGCCTGAAGCTAAGGATGCTTTAGGCAAGAGAGAGCGTGGACTGCCAGCACGACCACATGGTGTACACATGAATGGGAGTGTGCTTCACTGCTGCTGCTAAGTCGCTTCAGTCGTGTCTGACTCTGTGTGACCCCATAGATGGCAGCCCACCAGGCTCCTCTGTCCCTGGGATTCTCCAGGCAAGAATACTGGAGTGGGTTGCCATTTTCTCCTCCAATGCATGGATGCACGCATGCTAAGTCACTTCAGTTGTGTCCGACTCTGTGCGACCCTATGGACAGCAGCCCACCAGGCTCCTCTGTCCATGGGATTCTCTAGGCAGGAATACTGGAGTGGGTTGCCATTTCCTTCTCCAGTGCTTCACTAGTACGTTAATTATGAGCAGGTAAAACACACCCCTGAAAATGTTCAGCATCTGCAAGAATTCCTGGTGCTGCCCACCATCTGCATTAACGCATATATCAGGGCTTTGTGTTTTACCAAGTTTTTTTTTTTTTAATTTGGAGTATAATTGTTTTATAAGCTCGTGTTTCTGCTGTACAACGGAGTGAATCAGCTCCAAGTATTAACATACATATATCCCCTTCCTCTTGTCCTTCCTCCCCCGCCCCATCCCACCCATCTAGGTCATCACAGAGCATCCAGCTGAGCTCCCCGAGCTGTACAGCAGGTTCCCGGGGCAGGAATAGAGATGTATACACAGGGAGGGCAAGGGGAGGGTGCTGTGAATTGGGAGAGTAGGTTTGACATAAATACACTACCATGCATACCATGGAGAGTTTATAGTGGGCTTTCCCTCTCAGTTGATACACCATGCTGCTGTCTTTCCTCATCTTCTTGAGAAACAGTTTTCTACCATGTGGTAGCTTCAGGGTTAACACAATGCAGAAATGATGAAGTCTGTTTAGATGTTGTCTCTATGGAGCACATGAGAATACTATCTATTAGTTCTGTAATGCTATGCTATGCTATGCTAAGTCGCTTCAGTCGTGTCCGACTCTGTGCGACCCCATAGACGGCAGCCCACCAGGCTCCGCCGTCCCTGGGATTCTCCAGGCAAGAACACTGGAGTGGGTTGCCATTTCCTTCTCCAGTGCATGAAAGGGAAAAGTGAAAGTGAAGTTGCTCAGTCATGTCCGACTCTTAGCGACCCCATGGACTGCAGCCTACCAGGCTCCTCCATCCATGGGATTTTCTAGGCAAGAGTACTGGAGTGGGGTGCCATTGCCTTCTCCGAGTTCTGTAATAATAAAGGCTAAATTTAGATGCATAGAAGGTTTGCTATGATATGTTCCTTTACTTATCTCTCCATACTTAATCTTTCACTCTTCTCATTTCACAATATTACCTCCAATCATTTTAAATTAGAAGCTGACTCCTCACTGGACGTGGAGAGAAGATGGATGTGTGGGTGGGGGAAGGTAGTGGGGTGGGGAGGAAGCAGAGAGAGAGGGGGATGCACAGGCATCCCACTGGCTCTGTCTACGTCTCCTTCCGAGGGCATATCCCCCCGCCAGGTTACCTCCTGTGCCCTCACCGCCCCCAAACCTAGACTAGTTACCCCTGGGCTCCCACATGGACCGTACTTCTCCCTTTGTGACGTTTACCATATCATGTTGTTAACGCTGTGCTGACTGTGCCCTTTAGTAGGTTGTAAACTACTAGGGAGCGGAAGCCATCCATCTCATTCACAGAAATATCCCTTGCCTTTACCAAAGAGAGTGTCACGTAATAGGTTATCAGTCAGCCCGTGTCATTTTTTAAAGTGTGGATGCTTAATATTCTCTGTTTTGTTTTCCAAGATTCCCCGAAGTGAGGACAAAAGGAGCCAGGCCCAGCAGCTGATCACTCTTCCAACACGGGAAGATTCCAAAAAGCCCAACGACGTTTCCAGTTCCACTTCAGAGGCCAAAATAGGAGAAAGCGATAAACAGCCAAAAGAAAGCTTCTTCCAGTTTCTAGGTAACTTATTCAATATCTCAGGAAAATCATCTCTCGGTGAAGCCAAGCAGTCTTCTTTCAAAGATGAACATGACAAACCTGAGAAAGACTTACGAAATCCCAGTCGTCATGAGGATGGAGGCCAAAGGGAAAGTGCTGGTGGCTCTCTGAGAACCCAGGCGCTTCCAGCAGAGGAACGGGAGTCCAGCTCAACCGAACTCTCAGATGCCTTTTCTTTGGATACAACACAAGACAGTGAACAGGAAACCAGTGACTTGCTGAAGTAAGTTTAAAATTCGCTTAGCTGAAAAATTGGACCTAGCCTTAGTTCTACTACTATTGATTAAGGGGATTTGAAAAAATATAGTTATGTCCCTGCTACTAGGTGAAAAATTACGTGATTCTGTGTACCATATCTAGGGTCTTTTGAGCTATTTTAGTGGGTGGTACTAATATCTTTTAGGTGCTAAGTTTGTCATAGTATAAGATTTACTTCCTTTTTTAAACATAATTTTATTTACTTACTAATTTTTGCCTGTGCTGGGTCTTGGTTGCTGCACGCAGGCTTTCTCTAGCTGCAGTGCGTGGGCTTCTCATTGCGGTGGCTTCTCTTGTTGTGGAGCATGGGCTACAGAGCACAGTCTCAGTAGTTGTGGCGTGTGGGCTTAGCTGCCACACAGCATGTGTTCCCTCCTGGACCGGGGATCAAACCAATGTCTCCTGCATTGGCGGGCGGGTTCTTTACCACGGAGACACCAAGGAAGCCCACAAGATTTATTTCTGATTTAAGACTTCTTTAAATGGGAATGTTTTCTGTTGTCTGAATTCTTCTGTAGTCAGACAGGCAGTGTGTTCAGTATCTGCGTTTTGGGAACAAAAATAGTCCTATGATTTGTGTTCACATTCTATCAATATCGTTTCTTTGTGGAATCCAATTAAAGGGATTAAGAGAAGAAATTGACTGTATTTATAAAAGTAGCCTTTTAAACCTTTCTCACAGCTCCAAGAAAGAAATCTTGCACAAATTTAAGGAGCACTTCATCACCCCTTTTTTCTTTCTTTGATTAACAAATGGGAACTAACTTGTTATTCTTTTATTCAAATGAGTTAGAAGGAATGTTTTCTATCCAGAAAATGTTTATAACAATGTTGAGTGCATTAGACATTTTGTCTAACATATAAGTATTCATTCATAGCTAGTAAGGATCTGGTTCATTGATTTTAATTTACCCTCTACTTGAGAATTATTTTTATTATTTAAAGAGATCATCAATACTGTAGGCAGATATAGATGACAACTTAGAATTGTGTGATCCTTTGTAGTTTCAAAGTGTCCTCAGGCGTGTGCTTTCAGTCAGTTCCTCATAGTAAGCTTTTAAGGTAGGTGTAGGTACAGACCCATTTTATGGTTGTGAGAACTGAGACCCCAAGTGGATTCAGGTTTGCCCATCAGGAATGCTGAGGTGGGGCTTGCCCTGCCAGATCTTAAAATGTGCCCATCAAGCTACATTAATTGAAATGATGCCATAATACTGGTGTAATATTTGCTAGATGCTTAAATGGAACAGAATAGACAGTCTAGAAATAGACCCTGGTATATTTTGAGATTTGAGCCTTCAAATGTGACAGCATTATGTATTCATATAGAAAGGAAAACTTGAGGAAATTGGGTAACAATTGGGAAAAAAAATAAAAATGGATACTCATGTCATTTTATATTAAAATTAGAGTAGAATAAAAATGATTAAGAAACATACAAAACTAAAAGCATCTAAGTGTAAATTATTTTGGTGAGAAGCAGTTTTCTAAGCATGATAGCAACGGAAAGTATCTGGAAAGAGAAAGTCAGTAGACAAAATTGCTTCCAATTTTCAAACTCTCTTATGTCAAAAACCATGAGTAAATTGGTTAATGAATAAATACCGTAAATTGGCAAATGAGAATGCTTTAACTGACAAGCATTTTAGTTAGCTGACCAATAGAATAAATGGGCAAACAATGAAAACAAGTCATTCAGATAAGTGAGGAAGAGATTTATTCTCACTAGCAATCAAGGAAATGCAAACTAAAGTGAGAACTTTTCTCCTACTAAACTGATAACAGTAATAAGCAATAATACTCTGTGGGAATTGGAGTTGACTTGGCTAATGCTCATATACAGTGCTGTGAGTGGAGGGCTGCATGTATCAGGAACCTTGAGAAGCTTGTAGATTATTACTAATGATATACAAAGGTGTTTATTGAAACATATGTAGGAATACATCATTGGTAACAAATGTCCAATAGCAGACAAATGGTTAAATTTGGGTACATCATAATAAAGGACTGTCCAAAGCAGTGCTGTTCAAAGTTCAGTCCTTGGATCAGCATCACCTGGGAAGCATTAGAAATGCAAGTTATCTGACTCAGACCGACTGAATCAGAGTTTCTAGGAGTGGGGCCCACCAACCATCTAACAATCTCTCCGAGTGACTTTTTGTCTCTAAAGCAGTTTAAAATGATGTATATTTTGAGGTTACATGGGAATTGGGTAGAATTAAAGGTTTGTGGTTTTTCTTTTTTCTCTTTTGGGTTTGATTAGTAGGTCAGGTATATTTCCTTTGATATTAGAAAACAGAAAATGGAAGAGGATACTGTGCCTCTTCTTTTTAGTAAAGCCCTCCTTGATGATAGAATAATTGCTTAAGGCAGTTCACCAAAACCACCTCAGCAAAGAACAGTGATTCTTAGAGGAAAGAGAAAGACCACTGGGCCCCCATTTTGACTCAGACACAGGCTTTCTCCAGTCCAGCTTCAGAATCATACAGGTTATCAGGGTAAGAATTATTTATAGTGTTAGTAATGTTCTGTTAAAAACTGTCAATTTGTTTAGGAATTATTATATTAAAGTCAAATACTGTTTTGGTTAATAGTGCATCTTGACAGTATAATTACAGTCTGCTTATACCTGATTTTAGACATTATTTCAATAATATATCTGGAGAAGATATTTACTAATAATTTTGAGAACCTGTATTTTAAAGGTTAAAGTTTTATTTCTGTGATATGAATTTGCTAAAAGCATGGACATTTCATTTTTATTAAGAATATATTGTTGTTCAGTTGCCAAATCGTGTCCAGCTCTTTGCAACCCTGTCCAACTCTTTGCAACCCTGCAGACTGCAGCACACCAGGCTCCTCTGTCCTCCACTATCTCCTAGAGTTTGCTCAAATTCATGTTCATTGAGTCAGTTATGAGTATGTTTCAAATATAAAACTTTATTTAAAATTGAATCTATACTTTTGAAATTACTAGAGATCCCTAGGTTGGGAAGATCCCCTGGAAAAGAGAAAGGCTACCCACTCCAGTGATCTGGCCTGGAGAATTCCATGGACTATATATATATAGTCCATGGGATTGCATAGGGTCAGACACGGCTAAATGACTTTCATATCACATCACTTTAATCACTGTTAACACAATTTTCAAATTTTAGACAAGTTATTAGCTATAATTTGAAGTGTGTTTGTAAAAAATCCTCATCAAAAAGCATTGTAAATGATTTCATCTTCACTTAATTAAAAATAATAAACAGCTTTGTAATTGTTTTTATGTATAGTTGACTAGACTTCATTTTTAATATCCTTAAAGCCTTTAAGTAAACCTGTTTGATAACATTTTTTAGATTGTTTTCCATACTTTAACTCATCCTTCTGGTGTAATTTGTATAGGAAGCTACTTTGCTATTGGGTTGAGATTCTTGAAAATGTTCTATAATTCTTCCATTTTCAGCAGATTCCTATCATCATGAGAAACTCTTCTGTCAAAACTGTATTGTGATTTTTTTAAAACATTGCTGGTTTTACAGCTTTTCTTTACATAGAAAATTTAAAAATCTTCCCTATTGTGAGAGAAGATATTCTTAACTATATAATTTGAAAGAAAATAAATCTTAATGCTAACAAAGTAGCTTAATCATACTTGCTAAAAGTGAATTAGGTAGATGTTTGCTCTAACGCTATTATTTTCAGGCAGCCTTTATAGAATTTTCTTTGAAGAATGATGCATGTCTTTGGTTGACCTTTGTAGGATCAGCTGTATCAGATTTATCCAGGATAGAGCACAGCCATGTGTAGTGCCCGGAGGCTTAAAAGCCTTCACAAGATAGGTAGATATGTTTGGGCTGAAATGCATAAAAACCTTTTCACATTTTCAATCTGTACATCTATTCCCTTAAATATTTGAGTGTGTTAGATATTTTACTCTTCTATTAGTATTATTCAGATTACATACTTCTACTTTTATAGGAAAAGCTACATATCCCATGCACAGTTACATAACACATGACAATACATTCTTTATTTTGTGAAAAACCTTTTTAATTTTCCATATTTAACTTATTTGTAAAGTTATATATTTTTGATATTTCCATTTTGTTCCTATTTCTTAATTAGGGAAAAACTTAACAAAAGGACAGTTTTACATTCTTAATACTATTCAATTGTGAAGACTCAGCTACAACCTGTGAAAGAACGCTGTAGAAAATAGACTATCTTGGCATGACTAACCCTTTATATAGAGTGTGAGTGTGGCTCATTAGTACCTGCAGGGACTAATTATAATACATGAAGCTAAGCTTGCATTTGATGTTCAGTGCTTTAAATGTAGCAGTGTAGTTGTTTAGTATAAAGAGTGCATATTTTAGTTACAAGCATGTAACGTTTCCATACAGGGTGCTGCAGGAGATTATCTCGTAAGAAATTTAAACTAGTTCATATAAATCAATTTAATCATTTCTGTTGAAAGTACCCAGAAAACTCCCCAAATGGAAAACAATTATTCCCCCAACCCCCCCTACAAAAGACTCCAAAATTACCAAAAGGCATTCTTACGGTGAACTGAAATTTTCCTGCAGTGGATTTTTCTCTGTGGTTTATTTTAATAGAAGTTATTTTAGATCAAGAGTTGCATTACTGGATTGATATAGAATAAAATGGTTAGGATGGTGTTGGTAGTAAGGAAACCTAAGTTTTACTACACATGAAGAATAAACTTTGGATCCTTCTCTCTCATGGACTGTTTCTTTGGACATCATGTACATTTTGGAGATCTTTGGGGTGGAGGGGAAACATTGCAGTCTTGAAAGTAGTTTTTAATTATAAAATGTAAAAACTTTTAAAGAAAAATCAAACAAAACTTGTCTTTTTTCATACTTCTGGATCTTGATGTATTGTTTTGAAAAGCTCTTATACTTTCTGAATATTTTATGCATTTTAAAGTAGGATTTTACCAATGACATAAATTTACCTATATGTGTGTTTCTCTTAGACAGGTTGTCTTATCCAGCATTTTAACTTTGTTTCATAACTGTCTTTGGTCTAGCCTGAAACTCCTGCAGCAGCTAAAATCACTTCTCCAAGGCAAAGCTTTTCTGTACACATCTCCTATACCTGTTTTAAAATGGACAGTAAAAATAAATGAATGTAACCAATACAAATTTTGTACAGTAGTGGTGCAGTAGGATTTTAGAGGACAGCAGTTATATAGGTTGAAATAGTTTCAGCTAAAATTAAAGAACTTTGTAAGGGGCCAGGTGATGAAGATTTTACATCTCAGAAGTTTACTTTGTGTGTTATCATGCAGACAAATCTATCATTCTTCATGGTGTTGCTTTAAAGTTGGGGAGAAAAAAAACATCATTTTTAGTTATTGGAATAACTGGATTTCCTAGTTATTCGTATGAGTTCTATAATGTTTTGTTAATTATATGTTTAACCTGAAAACGTTAGAATATACATCAGGTTTTTCTGCCATACATTTTTGTAGTTGAGACACTAAAATGTTAACTAGAACGCAGAATTGAAAGCACTTTTGTATCAGCTTTTTTTGGATCCGATTAAGAAAGTCGAAAACAAATCGCTTAGCATTTAGTGTCATTGCTTTACTTAAGCCATTCATTAATTCACACAAAGTTATTAAGCATACACCATTTGTCAGATCTTTTGTAGGGCACTTAAAAATACAAAGATGATGAAAATACAGTGTCAGTCTTCAAACAGTCACTAGGTTAGTGGGGAAATAAATTGGTGTATAGATCTATTTATGGCAAGTCTGTGCTCAGGGCCATTTGTACCCACAGATCAGAGGCTAACTGCCCATTCTAGTAACAGTAAACAGGTCCTGGTGTGGGTTTGCATTAGAAATAACTTGGGAGCTGAGTCTCGGAGGGTATGAGTTTCTGTCTGGGGCTGGCAGCATAGCATAACATCAGAGCTCCCAGAGATAGATTCTCCAGAAGAATGGATGCTGAGAATATCAGGAACTATAGTCTAGGGCTGAGAAAAACTTGGGAATTGGTGCTAGAAATCTTTTTTGATTTCTGCATTTGCCCAGCCAGTTTAATACTCACTGTGCTAACCTGGTGGCTCAGATGGTAAAGAATCTGCCTGCAATGCAGGAAACTTGAGTTGAGAAGATCCCCTGGAGGAGCATGGCAACCCACTCCAGCATTCTTGCCTGGAGAATCCCCATGGACAGTGGAGCCTGGCAGGCTACAGTCCATGGAGTTGCAAAGGGTCGGACACAGCTGAGTGACTAAACACAGCACATGCTAATTGAATCTCTGAAGAGCTTAACAAGAGAGAGGATTTTTAAGGCGGTTCTGTCATTTATTGGCTTAAATACATGCTGAATGCTTACTGCAGGCTAGATATCTTGCCAGGTGTTTTCTTTACAACTTCTCTGCCTCTGTGCTGTTCCAAATTCACATCTAAGTAAAAGAAGAGAAACTTGCTATGATACTCTGATATGGTGCAGAAATCAGTGATGTATCCATGAGATCCCAATATGAGGCATGAAGGGAATGTGGTTCCTTCCAGTCAAGCACTCATTGGAGGTTTGTCAGCCCATGTTCTCTCCATTAATCACCATGGGAGAGACAGACATAATCAAGTGAAAGGGACAGTTCTGAGGAGCTCAAACATTCAGGCTGGCTTGACATTCCTGTGCTGCTGGTCAAATCTGTATTATGCTTAATACAGACAGCCTGAACTAAAACATTCAAGAATTTCCTTCCCAAGTTTAGACATATTAAGAATAGGAGCATTTGAAAGATACACTTCATCATGATTTCTGGAATTGCTGTTAAGTGTCACTAATTACCTTTCCTGATACTCTCATGCTGTTCTTTTTGCAGACAAATGGATGGTAAATCAGAGAGGCCTTTAGTAACATATGCAACCTACCGAGGCCACAGACAAATGAAGAAGTATTTGAAGCAACAGACAGCGTCGGAAACCATGAATCCCTTATACAGAGAAAATGCAAGTTCTGACTCTAGTACAAACACACATCATGGCCCTGGAAGTGAGATGGAGGCTGGAATGGTGTTATTACTGTCATCAGCTAGCACAGGCATACCTGTGAAAGGACAAGTGCCTGAAGGCCGGTTAGAAGACTCTGATTATGACAAAAGAGATCTCAACACAGAAAGCCATTCAACAAACAACCAAGAACTGGCCAACATGGCTTCTTCTAGGGGTGTTTTAAATAAAGCCAATCCTGAGGGACCCGAGACAAGTAGGTCATCCCGTTCTGTGACTAGCTCCAGCTCCACCACTGGGGATTCTGACTCACAGCACCATTTGAGTTGTGCACCAGGTTCTCAGACTGACAGAAATTTGGGATGTTCAGCATTGTTTACAGAAAGTAACAGCAGCAAAATTCCTCACAGTCCAGACTTGCAGAGGACAGCAACACCAGGAACTATGGTAAAACGAACCAGCCCGGTGATGAGTGATGGGATACCAGTGCAGGCGGAGCCTGAGAACCCTGCTATTTCTGACTTCTCTTGTAGTAAATCTGATGGGAGTGACCCTACCACACATGGAAGTGCAGATTTGCCAAGTCCAAATAAATCAGTTAGGCGTGAAGCTCTGCAGTTGCCAGAGAGTAAGTGTTCTGACAAGCAAGCGGTAGAGAACTCATCAAAGCAGGCTGCCAATCATACCAGCCCCATGGCTTTCCAGAAACAAGCTGTAACAGACACAGAACTTGTAAATGCTGGAAACAGGTCATCTGCCCAAGACACACAGAAAAATTTGGCTCCTGCAGAAATCAAGCAAGAAACAGAAAACACATCAGTTGAGGAACCCACTACTACAAGTCATGTAAAAGCTCCAGAAGATAGAATTGAGTCATTACACAAAGATACTGACCCACTATTACTAACAGAGGTCAAAAATCTTGTTAGGCCACATGGCAAATTGCTTCCCTTTAGGATGAATCAAAAGGAAGCTGCCTCTGTAAAACACACCAGTGAATCAGAAGATGTAACATGCTTAGAAAATAAAATAGCCACTGAACTAAATCTTGAACTTAATAGAAATCACATTTCAGAATCCCTTCTTGACTTTGACAGTCCTCAGCAAGCCAAAGCGTCAGCTGATGCCAGGACATTTCCCAGCCTTGGCCATAAAAAGTCAGATTTCAGTGCTTCATGCCCTACCTTTGTTTCCAGAGTCGGCATGCTAAGCCAGGTGGATATCCCTGTTTTGAAGAATGAAGGTTCTTCTGTGCTTGTTGAAACTGGAGATGTCAACATTGTTGGCATCTCCAGTCAGTCTCGTCAATGTCAACAAGAACATGTGGCAAATGATGTGGAGGCCACAGACAGGAAGAGTCTCCCTGCACGCCTTCACTCTGAGCATGCACCTGCAACTCTTGAATCCAAGATAGTTCTTCCTGATAGGGAGAAGTGCCAGTTTCCACTAGAGCTCGAAGCCAGTGACACTGACATACCTGCAGTGGACTTGAGCTTTGAGCCTGCAAGCCTCTCCAGGGGACACAGTTCCACTTCATCTCAAGACCCTGAGAAAGCAGAGTCAGTGCTATCAAGCACCACAGCAAGTGAGAGCACTGCAGACAAGCTTGATTCTTCTTTCTCCTTGGAAACCAAAACTGATAGCATTGCAGAAATGTTACCAGAAGCTGACGTTGGTGGTCAGAACAATGTTCCTGTTGAGTCACATTCTGGAAGAGGAAAAACTCGAAGTCTCTCCAAGATACCTGTTTCCCGAACAGAGCCCAGAGACATTTCTCAGGATGAAATTTATTCTCCACTTGAAATCACAGGTGTGCCAGCAAATCCTGCTTTATCAGAATTGACTTCCCTAGAAGTTGAACAGGACAAAATTTTTCAGTTAATGGATCATGGGGAGATTAAAGAGAAATATTTAGATGCCAGCCTTAAAGAGAGTTGCCAAACTGAGGTTTCCCCTTCTGCCTCCAAATATCAGGGTGTACAGGGAACAGAGGTGGGAGCCTTCAGTGCTCTACCTGCTCATCTCCAGAGTAATAGACCTGAGACTTCACCTCCTGTTCATGATGAGAAAGTTACTAGGCAAATGGCACAGAATTGTGCAACCAGGGCTTCTGTGATCCATCCACCTTCAGTTCCTTGTGGGAGCAAAAAGATTTCTGATTTTTCAGAACTCAGCTTAGCTAACACTTCCCCCAAATTCCAAGAAACCGACAGCACAAAAGCCAAGTCACCTTTTCTGGATTCTGGTATCAGTTTGGGAAAAGATGCTTTTGCATCTGAGGATTCAAGTTTCCTTCCTAATTCTTCTGTGCTGAGATCAGAAAAGAGAGCCTCATCTCTCAGAAAGAAAGAGGATGTTCATTCCCTAGGATGTGGTACTCTCAGCCTGCCTTCCTCCTCCAGTAACTCTGAAGTTAGCATGGTTAGAAGTTCACGTAACCCCACAAATAATGTTAGTTCTGTAAAAGTTCCCATAGATGTCCCACATGAAGGTGCCTCCTTAACTAACCTGTTGGACCCTAGCAGCTCTTATTTGGAATCTAAAACATCTGTCCTCACAGGGGCAGAAGTCACCCCACTTCAGGACCATTTGGGGGATCATACTGGAATGGTATCTCTTGATTTCCCAACTGCTGCCCAATTTGACAATCCCTTGGAAGCAGCGACTGGAGCAGTTGCTGGGACCCCAGCGTCAGTTAACAGCTCAAGCCAGCAGTGTTCTGAGGCCTCTGCTGAGCACATAGAAGCGAGGAGGGGAACACATGCCCAACTTTTGGACCTCGAGAGTGATTTTTGTAAAAAGGGTGTTACATTGATTGGGGAAGCCTTTAATTCTGTCAGGGAAGAGCTAAAATCCAAACACTCAGTCGGTACCTGCCAGGAACATAGAGCCATAGACGGCATAATGAATCCAGGTACCCTGGAAGAAGACATCCCTGAGAAAAACCCATCAGAAGTGACACTGACAGAGATCCAGCCCGCAGAGCATTTGGAAGAGCAGGCTGTGGAAAACATACCTGAAGTCCAAGGGGAAGAAAAGGCCTGTGTTTCACCTGTGGTTGGTGAGAACAGTCTCCTTTTTGGTTCTGATAAAATGAATGTATGTTGGTTGTTAGAGAACCGAGCTAGGGAATTAGTCAATCAGATTATTTATTCAGCCCAAGAAACTGTAGCAAATGATGCTCAGGGTACCTCAGATTCTGAACTTCAGGCTAATACTTCAAAAATTCTGAATAGTGATAGTGTTAAGCCATGTGATATGGTAAGGGAGTTCTTGGTGTCAGAACAGGCAATAAATCAAAACGCATGTGAAATGAGTGGGAAAGTATTAGGTAGATTCTTTGCTGTAAGTAACTTAGATAGTGACACAGAGTCAATAAGAGGAAGAGAAATTGTTCTCTACCAAAAATCCCCCTTTTCAGGAACTAGAGACAGGCAGTCTGATAGTATAAATTTGCAGGAATCCGATACTGTTTTACTAGCTGAAAACATACCCCTTACAGGATTAGATGATAAGGCAAAAACACACTCGTTTCGCAAGGGGGACTCTAAAGAGAAGATGGGAACAGAGTGTGTTGATAATCACAAACCTGAGACAGACAATACAAGAACTCTTGTATTAAATTTCAAATGGCCTCCATTTGTGAATGATGACATTCATGTACCTGGGACATCTAAAAGCAGCTTGTCTGATACTTCTGTATGTTTATCTGAAAAAAGCTTGCCAGGACACGGTAACAAAAGCATACCCCTTGCAATGTCAGAAGGGAAAATACACAAGGACACTGAAGTAAATATCGGAAAAATTGAGCTTATACCTTCCATGTTAGAAATGGGAAAACCAAATAAGAAGGATGCTGAGTTGAATATTATGAAATATGAGGCAGTCCCCCCAATGTCAGAAATGGGAAGGGCACGTAAAAAGGATGCCGAATTGAGTACCTCAGAAACTGAGCCAACAGCTGAAATTCTTAAAATGCAAGAAGCATACCAAATGGATGCTGAGACGTATATTGAAAAAACTGAGGGATTGCCTGCCACTTTAGAAATGGAAAATATTTGCCAAAAGGATGCTGAAGGGGATATTGCAAAGACTGAGGTGACACCTGTTACATTAGAAATGGAAAATATTTACCAAAAGCATGCCGAGGGGGATGTTGGTAAGACGGGAATGACATTGGTTGTGTCAGAAATGGACAGTATCTACCAAAAAGTTATTGAGGGCACTGTTGAAAAGGCTGAGTCAATACCTGCCACACTAGAAATGGAAGGTATTTACCAAAAAGATGCTGAAGGAAAAGTGGACAAAACTGGGGTGATGTCCCTTACATTAGAAGTGGTAAATGTCTACCGAAAAGATGGTGAGGGGATCACTGCAAAGACTGAAGGACCTTTATTAGACTTGGAAAACACTTACCAAAATGATGCTGAAGGGGTTATTAGGAAAACTGAAATGATGCTTCCTGTAGAAATGAAAGAAGCACCCCAGAAGGCAGTACCTGCTTCCTTCGAAATATGTAAGGGAGATGTGAAGGAGACAAGTGGGGGAACTTTGTCCACACCCTCTAAGAGAGAAATGGAAGGCACATTCCCAGACGATTCTGATGGGACCATCAGGAAACACAGAGTGTTGTCCACAGCGGTCAGCTCTGAGAAAATACATGGAACAGGTCTGGAGTTGCCCGTTACACAGGCAGAGGCCACATCTCCCATATCTGAGGCTGAAAAGACATACCAAGAGGATGCTGACAGGAGTGGTAGAGAAGTGGAGAAAGAGCCTACTGAAACGAAGACAGGCTTGATAGCGTGTGACACTAGACTCGCCTCGTACTTCAGGGGTTATGAATCACCTACCTTAAGCAAGGATTATGAAGGCTCCCCAGCCTTAGCAGTGCCGGACTTTCAACCCGAGGGTACCATGGGAAGGCTGGACAGAACATCTGTTACTGCAGTACACAAGAAAGCAAGAGACCTCGAGTATGGAGATGAAAAGGAAGAACCTAACTTAGCCTTCGTTTCTCAGGAGGAGCAAGAAAATTCTTCTTTTACTATATTGTATGAAGAGCCCCTCCAAGATGAGGACAAGTACGCTACCACTGAGGTAAGAGGAACACATTCCCTCCTAATTCCTCACATAGCTCCTGACAGCATGCCTGTCTTTGCCTGTGAAAGGTCTGAGAGTAGAACTGATCTCGTCCATCATTTTGAAAAGGAAGCCAAGTTAGGTGAGGCGTTCGATAGTGACAGTTCAGAAACATTCTTATCGGTAGAGGCCAAAAGGTACAAGATCTATCCCTTGGCTTTGTCTCCCATTTATGAGGACGACAGCTCTCAGGAGGACATTCTGTCCAGTGAGGTCTCACCTGGTCGTCACGGCACCTCGAAATCAAGAGAGAATGCAAACCAGCCCTCTTCTGTATTATCGCTTCTCCAGTCAGTATCAGAGCGTTTAAAGATGAATTTTGATGAAGATGACAGACAGGAGGGCGGAGAAGAGGAAGATGAGGAAGAGCCACTGCATAAAGGAAGTCTGAGAGCTCGAAGGCAGGAAACTGTTACCTTCAAGCGGCCAGATTCTTCTCTTCCATTTTGCTCTGATGATGACCAGGAAAGTACTGGAGTCTCTAAGAATTCTTATATGATGTCAGACGAGCCTACTACCTCTAATCTGCAGATTGGTCTGTGGCCAGAAAAGGCCTCATTTCTACAAAAATCTGACCTTACTTCCAAACTACATTCTTCTCTAAAGAGTGCTTATCATCAGTATTTGCAGACCTCTAAAACCCATTCCTCAGAAAAAGGAGCCAGATTCGGTGGAATTTTTCAGGAACCAATGTCAAAGTATTTCCGCGCTCAAGACACCCCTGGCCGATTAAGCCCATTCACAGAGGTAAGTTATTATGATTATTAATTAGTGAAGTAGTGGATCATGAAATGACCTAAAAGCTTATTAGGAAAATCAATGTTTTGAGGTTGTGTAAAGATTGTTTAAAAAAAATACCAGAGGTTACTTTGTTCTTTAGTTGAAGTATATCATACCTCATGTATTTTAGTTGGACTGTTACATTTGAGAAAACAAAATTGCTTCATCAGAATTTAAAAGGCATAAGAGAGAAGCAAATTATAATCTCAGTTCTTTGCTGATTTCTAGTCTTCAAACTAAATCGTGACAACATTTTGAATTTCTCAAGGTATTGAACGTAGAAAGATTGTCACTTTCCATTGAACTTATGTGTCTCATGAAAAGATTTTGAAATATTTAAAAATATTTTAAATATTTAAAATATTTTAAGTGTTTGCCTGACAACAGTCTCACTGTACTTGGTCTTGTTTTTGTTCATACTTAGCAGGGCAATGAGCAGACTAATTTGAGGAAAAGGAGATGAAAACATTATAGCTGGAAAATGTCTTGAAATTCAGTTACACTTTTATTCAACTTAGAAATATTTGAGTGTTTACTACAGAATATTCACTGAACCTGAGACATTCCTTTCTGACATTCCCAAGATCATGGAACTTCCTTTAGGATTCCCAAGGGCTGTATCTTTACTTTGAATACCCTTAGTAGCAAGTGCTAATACTTGAATACCAGCCAGTTGCTTGTAAGGCAAGATCCTTTTAAAAGAAAGGCTGGGCTTTGCAAAAATGTTTCTTTAATGATTCCCTGTTGCCTATTGAGTCAAGTGCAACCTCTTCACTCTGTGTTGCAAGGTCCCCAGGTTTTGTTTGTTCAGCCTCGTCTCTTTGTGCTCTGGTTACACACCCTCTAAGATGTCTGTACTTTGTCTCAAGATGTTCTCTTCCTGGAATTTTTTTTCTTTACTACTCCTGCACCAGCCTGCCACATATTTTCACTTACTGAAATCCTATTTTTCAAGGTCTTCTCCATACCACTTCCTCACACAAACCTCCTGACATTTTGATTGTTTTGTACCTGAGGGTTTAACCTAATCTCTCACCAGAAGAATCATGGAAATGTGATCATCTTTTTTCCTTTCCAAACTGTAAGCTTCTTGAAGACAGAGACACAGCTTTATTTTCCTTTGTAGTTACTTTTTTATCCCTTGTAATACCTAGAAGTTCACCTTGTGGTGATGGTCACTAAACAAATACGTACTAAATTGGATTTGTGACTGCTAAGAAAGTGAACTATCTTTCTATTTATGTTTCTTATGGCTCACTTCTTCCACTTTTATTATTTCAGAATGTTGACAAACAAACTCTGAAATGTAATCCAAGACCTGGGAAGGTAAGCATAAGTTTCTTAGATAGGCTAAAATAAAAGAAGTAAGATTATGTTTAGGTTTGGGGAGTTTAAGGTAGAAACTTTTAACTGACTTAGTAAATGGTTATTTCATTCAGGAATTCAGCATCTAAAATGGTATTTACTTTTATGTATTTAGGATATTTTATTTTCTGCATTTTAGGACATTTTAGAATTTTAAATGCATTCTTTAAATTAGTTATTGTGCCTGCTTACTATATGTTGCAGATGGTTATCTATGATCTCCATGGAAGAAAATATAAACAAGAGATCTACTGTAATATCCCTGATGCTACATCTTGGTCTTATCCGAATGGGGTACTGATAAAAGTTGTAAGGGGCTGGTAAGAGAACTCTTAAAATTTTATAATATTTTCCCCCTAAGTTGTTTTTTTGCTGCTTATGCTGTATGTTTTTCTTGTATTAAGGTTGCATCCGTATCTCTGCAGAATAATTTTTTGAAACATCATTAGAGTTTTATAACTTAATTATTCTATTTATTGTGGCAGAAAATATAGGTTTTTTTAGTATTTACAGCCTGCAGTAAAACAGTACTATTTCGAACTGCATGATTAACAGAATAGATTTCACAAGTTGAATGCTTCAGTTGAATGAAACATAGCTTTGAAAATGAGTTCAAAATTTGTGGGATGTTAAGGAATGTGAAGGCCACATGCTTAAAGTCATTTGTATCACTGACATAAGCAACAAGTGAAGGATTCTTTGTATGGCATAAAAATTCTGGAAAACCTCGTTTGTTATTATGGACCATGTCCAATGGATATACGGGGACCAGAATTTCTTTGTCCAGTGTTTGGGTTACCTGCTGGTCAGTATTCATGTTATAAGCAGTGTGATGTAGTGTGTCTTCAAATAATAAAATGAGACACATGTGCTTTATTATCCAGCAACAGGAAAATTAGAGTAGAAGTGGAATTCGTAATTGTTAAGCTATTGTTTTTAATGAAATGTGTATATAACATCTATAAAATGTATGTATACGTAAATATAGGCACAAGCATAGATTGTGGTGCTGTGTTTAGGAAGCATTCTAAGTTGTGTGCACTTATATTCTTTCTTAGACTCTTTGTTCAGCATACATCATTGTTTCAAAATAGGTTTATACGCTAGTAGTAGAAAATAGCCCAGATTTTTAAATTTGAATAGACAGTGTAGTCTGTGACTTACAACTCTCATATTTGTTTGATGCCTCATTTCTTAGAAGATTAATTATAACTGATCATGCTTTTTTATATTTGTTCAGCTGGATTTTATATGAGAAACCACAATTCCAAGGTCAGAAATGTGTTCTGGAAGAAGGAGAAAAGGTGTTAAATCGTGACTGGCTTCTTCAGAACAGAAAACATCCACAAAGGAACTTTGTGTTGGGGTCTATCAAACGTGTCTTAAAGGTAACAGAACAGTTGATTTTTATTTTCCTTGTTTTTTAAATTTTGTGTCATTTGTCATGTAGTAAGGCTGTTCTTTAGCCCAGCATTGCTTAGAAATAGTTGCTATTAATCATGATTGTGGTAATTTTGTTAATTTTCATTACCATATTGATAATTTTTTGACTAGATATGTATAAAGTATTAAGTTAATGAAAATTTTAAATGTCACATGTAATATGGCACATAAAATGTTTCATGTTGTAATATATATATTTTTAATAGTAGTTGGAGTATACCATCCAGACATCTTTAGGATATTTCCAAATATGTTTTTCTAGTGGAGGTCTGTGGGTGTGCATATGTGGGTGTCTGTGGTGTTTATAAGAGAAGGGGAGATAGATGAGCATTAGAAGAAATTTATAGAAGGTAGGTTGGGGAAAGGAAGGGGAAAATGTTGCTTTTTAGTTTTCTGTTTATTAATACTAAGATGAGGAAGACCTTGTCTTCCTTATATAATAAAACATACTGTGGGAAGTGCCTTGATGGTTTAGAGAAGTGAGTTAGCGATAAGGACAGAACTGTCCTGTGTATCTTAAGGGTTCCTTCAGCAGTAATGTAGTACAATGATTTAGTGCAGTCACTCCTGTGACAGTCATGGACATAAATATTTTTCAAATTACGGAAATTCTATTTATATGCTAAAAATGTCTACTTTGAAGTGGACCCTATCATGATTTGGATCAATGTTGTTAAAACCCTTGATAGTTGCAGACAGCATACAGAAAAACTCATTATCATAAAGGGGTGTCTGCATGATTTGATACTTTCTGCAAAACTGTTAAGCCTGTGTCTAACAAATATTTGTGTCTGCTCTTGCACCGAATGCTGTCATAGGCACTGGGAATAGAAACACAAGTTCCATATGGTGTCTTCCTGCAGATTGCTCAGAGTCCAGGACAGGGACAGCTGAATCACATGCCTGTATGATGTGAGACGTGCAGTGCAGGGCCCCACACATGCACGAAGAAGACGCACCTCTCCTGGAGCAGGCAGCACCTGATTGGCGTCTTGAGAGAGCAGACAGGAGCTAGGCAGTACGGGAGGTGTGAGGGAGTCCCTAGCAGAGCCACTTGTGTCACTGAGGTGGACATTGGTGGCTTGTTGGTAGCACAGGGAGATTGATGGCTATAGGATAGAGGGCAGTGTGTGTTTTCATGGAAAAATTTAATCACAAACATTTGAGCTCATCAAGCAGCATTTGAGTGCTCACTTCATTAGCTAACTCACTCACAAGAAATTCCTTGAAGCAGGTAATCACTTTGTAGTTGGAATCTTCTAAAATTTAATAGCATGTGGTTTTGTGTCTGCTTGTGAATATCAGGCACCATGCCAGGCCTAGTGAGGAGGAAAAAAAAAAAGATGAATAAGGTATTGTAAGCAGCAAACTTCACACCCTCATCCCAAATCAAACAATAAAATCAAACAAAAAATTCAATCTGTTGATCATGGGTATTTAAATGGGTATTTGCACATCCGCCATTTGCTTTGGATGCATTATAAGAAAGAATAAGTCATGCTTACATTTTTTCCTCCTTCCATTGTTTGTTCATAGAGTCTTTTTTTTTTGAATTGCAGTGTTAGTGCCCACTTGACTTGGACTTGCTAGCAACTTGAAGTGAGGAAGGAAAATAAAACTATTGAGCGTTGAATGGAAAAGGCATTAGCATTGTTCTAAATATTTTACAAAGTAAGAATCAGGCATCAAAATGCTTCCTTTTTATAAACTTGTCACATTTCTGCCTGTTGATAGCTTCATTTTCATGGCGGCCATTCCAAATTCACCTTAGGCCCATGCCAGCTTTATCTTGTTTCACCATCTTTTAGTGGCTCTAATCAAAGCTTTAAAGACTGTTCTTTAAAGATACTACTTTCATGATATCTTCACTTTGCTGTAAATGGAGCAAGTAACAGAAGATACCGTCAGTCATCTGCAGTTGTTGATTCTGCCCAAGGGTCATCTCTGCCCCTGGTCTAATTAATTGGAGATGGAGTAACAGTGCAGAGAGACTTGAGTCAAGTGCTTTTTATCCTCAAACAGAAAAAGTGAATCCTGCACATTTCTCTGTTTACTATACATATATATATATATACACATGTATATATATAATTTTTTTTTTTTTTTTTTTTTAAGGAGTGATATTTCCTTCCTTCAGGAGTTAATTAGGTTTGCCCTCATTAATGAGCTGAGGAGCAAGAGAGCTGTTGTTAGATCGGGGACTGAAGGTATTTCATGTAAGGCAGAAGCAAGTAGTTTCTTGGGTTTTTGGTTTTTCGAGGTTTGTTTTGTTTTGTTTTTTACTATTTATGTGGTTCATTCCTACCTTGTTTCCCTCCCATGGCTTTGTCTCCATTCTTACTGGTTGCTTTAATAGTCTGAGCTTATAGATTTCACCAAGATGTATTTATAAAATATATCATGACTAGAAAAGTCTGGGAGGAAACTGTATAAACTTTTCTTTACTAAGAGTACAAACTGTTTATTGTTGCTAGGTTCCTGTAAGGCTAGTTGTTTACTCCTTTTGTCCATCAAGAATTACACAAATCTTGCAAAAGATATTTTCAGCCAACTAGAGAAAAAAAATCAGTCCTCTAGTACAATAGTTGAGAATGTAAGCGATCTTGTTTATATTTTCAATTTTTTAGCCATCGTTACCTCTTTTCCATTATGCTGTTTCCTTCTGTGTGATGTAGACTCAAATGCCTCTTAGCTTTTTCCCTTTTAAAATACACCACCCAAACATTGTTTGTATAACACAATGCAGAGGAAACTTATTTGTGTGAGACACTTAGTTATGTATTCTGTTACTGTGCCTCAGATCCCTGGGGGAACATTTTAAATAATGTTACTAGAACTCTATTTTTAATAGCAAACAAAAGAGACTTGAAGATTGACAGGTGACTCTTCTAGACATTTCTGGTCATTTTTTTAAATGAAACTTTAGACAGAAATAAACTTTTTATACTTTAAAGGATATTTTAGGTTATACTTTCTTACTGTATTGCATTTTAGAACTTTCTGAAAACAAGATCTATCAGTTTGCTTGCTTTTACCCACTAATCAGAATGGTTGATAATGATAAATAATAGAACTCAGTTTGGAAAAAAGATTAAAAAATTAGAAAATTGCCATTTTGAAATTGCAAAATAGATTATAATAAAAAATATAATTGTTCAGTCTAATAAATGTCACTTCTAATAGTTTATTGCATTTACCTATTTCATGGATACCAGTATGACTGAAGAGTTGTAGGGAGTTAGTGTAGTCGTGGATTATTGTGAGTTAGTTAGTTGTGGGTTGTTGCTGTATTTTAAAAGGAAGACCAAAATATGAATATGAATTGCTTGGGTCTCCAGTCAAGGAGTATGATGAGGGATGTGGTGTTCCCACATGCCCAGCTGCATAAAGAGTAAGCTTACTGAATCAGTGGTCTAGGCCCGTAATCAAAGCCTTGGCCTTGATAAAAGACCTTGCCAGTGGCAATTTTAAAGAAAAGTTTGACAGGACATGGTGACAGTGGATGTGTGATGAAGTATAGGATCAAATTTCATAATGTCTTTCTTCTTCAAACCAACTCATACTATAGAAAATAAATACCACAAGTAAGAAAACAGATTTCCTTTACCCTCACCTCTAATTCCTACTTCTTTTGTCAATGTAATTTAGATAATCCGCTATGAGAGTAGTGCCTCTCTGTTATTTATCTTTTATGTTCCCCATGAGATCAGCTTTTATTTAACTCCCTTCCTGCCTATGGCTTTGTTATGCTTCTGAGAAGGAAGGCTTACAAACTCTTGGCATTCATATAGTTTGGTAACTTTGAACATTGCTTAATGGAGCAGGACTTTTAAAAACAAAGCAGAAAGAATCAGGGTAATATTTTTCAATCAGTAATATTTATATAATTTTCATGTTGTCAATGTAACTTCTTAGAAAAATTTACTTTAACAGACTGGTAAGAAGAAACACTGTTTCCTTTATGCTGTTATTGGTTAAAAATTCAGCTGAACACTGAGAATAATTGTAACTGCATATCCAGGGTATTGAGGATACTGCAGCGTGCAACTTTTTTTTTTTCTTTCCAGAATTGCAGTATTCCAGAGATAGAGCTTTGCCCACAGTCTGACCCGGCATGTTGCCCTGTCTACATCCAGCGAGCAGTCCCCAATTTGGAGGAGCTGAATATCCCAAAATCTGTGTCCCTCACTGTGAAGTCAGGCGTGTACGTATCTGCTTCTCTTTACTACAGTGATTGATGGCTACCAAAGTTAACCTTGTCTCATATTTCAGTTGGTGACCTACACATTTCTGAAGTGTTAATTTTGCTGTGTATACTTTTGGATACCTAAGAAAGGCGTTTTCATATTTTAAAACAGATTCCGTCTTTTTTTCAGACCCAGTTAAGTTTTTGATAGATGACTCACAGAAGCAAATACAGGTTCTCAGACACCATTCTTGACAGATGAATCCATTGTCTTTTCACCCACCAGATTGTGGGACTGAGAAATAAATACATATCCCTGACCTAAAACTCTGGAGCCTGAGCTATTTGCAGAGTGTCTGTCTCAGTGCTGGTGGTTACTGAGGGCCTTTATAGTACCAGTGTTTATTACTCTTCTATTCCTGGAAGACAGGTAGAGCTACTCTCCTGTCACAAATGAAAAAATTATGTGGCTTGTGCTGAGCTGCCAGCTGGTAAGCATGGATTTGATACTAGGCCTTTCTGATTCCAAAGGTATCTTCAGGACTGTGGGTCTGAGTTCAGCATTAATTCAGTCCCAGATTGACTTGAGTCTTAGGTTTTGTGATTTCTGGTTCAATGTGGATCCTTCTTCCCTCTTCCTCCAGTTTCATCTGCTCTGATGATGGCTGGTGTTGAATTTAGGGGTCACTGTTGGACATCTCCCTTCATCTTTCCCACATGTTAGAACTGTTGGGCAGACCCAATAATTAGCACAGTCCTGAGAACTGTCTGTAATTATCAAGTTTAGCTGGTTTCTGGATGGTTCTTTTAGGAATCTTATTTCAAATACTCTTCCCTAGGGAAACCGAGAACTGATACTGATTCTGAAACTATGGGTCAAAGGTGTAAAATGCATAGTGGAATCCCTACCTCTGATTGCCCAAGTTTAAAACAGAAATATAGTGGAATGATTTTTATTTTTATTTTTCAATTATAGCCTAATTGCATTAAAGGTTGTTCACAACTTTTAAATATTGGAAAACATATAATAGGAAAGTAATGCCAGTGCTTGGAAAACATATAATAAACTTAGAATAATGTCTGAATGTAAGTAGTTAATAACATGTTAATTCATTGTTATATGTTGTCTAGCAGTGTCACTTTGAATGTATTTTACTAGTGTAATTCTGTGACAGAGATTTCTTCTTCTTTTTGTAGCTTTTTTTTTTTAAGCTTTTAACTCTTACAGAACCAGATTAAAGCATTCCTATTATATTTTAACCAACCATTCATTTCTTATTTAGTTGGCTTGCCTACCCGGATATTAATTTCAAGGGGCAAGCTATAGTTTTGGAGGAAGACCATGGACTCTTTGAGATTTCTGCAGCAGAGATGAAATCATTGCATCCACTTCAAATGGTAAGCAGATATAAAATGAAACATTTTCCCAAGTATCCATGAATTCCAAAAATAAAATATTTGGATATCCATGAATATCCAAAAAGAAGATAGCCCTGATGATTGATCATGCATCTCAGTCTTGAGACATGTATATGTCTACTACTAAATGGGCAAACTATTCATACATTGTTGTTTTGTTTCTTTCAGTCTTTGTAAAAATATTTTAATATTTTCTAGAAACATTTCCATTTTAATGTTTTTCTAGATGTCTGAATTTACTTTGTACTATATCACAATTCATGCAGTTTCCTTATAAGGTAATATTCTGTGAACATTTTGCATACTTTAAAAAATTCTAAATTTGTTTTTTTGATGCTTATTAGAAAACTGCTTGTTGTATATTATGCTCTTACATGGCAATAATGAATGATAAGTTCATCATTAATAATAAATGAGTAGGCCTGTGAATGGTTACTTTCTTAAAAGTAATAAGTGTTTGTATTAATGATTTATTTTGTTGCAAATATTTTTATTTGAGGGGAAAACTGTTCAATTAAATAGCGGCTATGTGACAAACCAGTTTTGGGCTGTGCCTTAAAAAAATACTAAAACCCAGGAAAAACAGAAATTTTAAGGAGTATCACAATGTGGAGTAGCACTGGAAACAAGGAAATTATACACTAGAGCTTTTTTGAGGAGTGGGTTACCTTTTATGCTCCATCTCCATGTGGTCACAAAGACAGCAAGTGTGATAGGACTTGGAAGATGAAATGCTCTAACACAGAGAGCCCAAGCCTTTGTAGACAAGAAATTGAGTATTAAGTGGTTTAGAAATCTACCCTGCCAAATCAAAGTTTTCAGTCTACTAACAGCTCCGCTCTTCTTTTTGAGGCACTCTGCTGTGGGATTAAATCTTTAATTGGTCACATGTACTTTAAGCACTAAAGCTTGGTTTCCTTCCTTGTAGTGTTTGTACTCTGGCAAGTATCTTTCCAAGATTTCTTACCCCATCTACATTGATATAGAGTAGTCTGACTTGATTTTGACTACCGTAGAGTTCTAAACTTAAAATTTTTAAATACCACAACTTAAATTTGGTATGTAATCTTCACCAATCAAGTTTTTATATAACTGACATACATGATTTAGTTACTTGAGGACATTTTAAATATGAATATATCTAATATTAACATTTTTTGTCATCTTAAGGGTGGACTGAAAGTGGAAATGCCTATGAACTTAAAGGTGAGTCTTGAACAGACTTTGGTAGCAGGCTAAAAAGTTTGAGAATTAAATCTTTAACTATTTGTGTGTGTGTTAAGTCGCTTCAGTCGTGTCTGACTCGTTGCAATCCCATGCATTGTAGCCCATGAAGCTCCTCTGTCCACGGGATTTTCCAGGCAAGAATACTGGAATGGGTTGTCATTTCCTTCTCCAGGGGATCTTCCTGACCCAGGGATTGAACCCACATCTCTTGTATCTCCTGCATTGGCAGGAGAGTTCTTTATCACTAGCACTACCTGGGAAGCCCCTTAACTATTTTGGACTATTACAATAAAAATGTGATTACTTGAATGTATGCTGGCAATAGCTAGGTAATGTATCTTGGGTTGGTGGGCAGTGACTGCACACAGGGGTTGCTGAGGGCCCATGCTCGAATGGGGAGGGGCTCAGTACAGAAACGTGGAGGTCTGTTCTGACAACCCAGTCAGACCCAGTAAGCACCTACAGGCTGGAAAGATGATAGGTATGATATTTGTTTTATCGGGGGCAGAGGGTTGAGGTGATAGCTATACTTTCAAGTGGAAATACCCGGCAGGCATTTGGGAGTGGTGCAAGTCCATAGGTGCTCAGGATGGAGGTCAAGGATGATCAGGAGGAGATGCAAGCAGCTTCTAATCAGGTGATGTCAGTTTGAAAGTATGAGTACCTGAAGGAAACAGTAGAGGCACCGAAAACTGGGGTGGTAGTAATGCCAGAATCAAGTACATTTTGGGAAAGAAAAAGAAATGGAATTGTAGAATGCCTGTAAAGAGAGATAGGAAGAAAATCAGCGTAGTGATGAAAGATGCAAACAGTTCAGTTCAGTCGCTCAGTCGTGTCCGACTCTTTGCGACCCCATGAATTGCAGCACGCCAGGCCTCTCTGTCCATCACCAACTCCCGGAGTCCACCCAAACCCATGTTCATCGAGTCGGTTATGCCATCCAACCATCTCATCCTCTGTCGTCCCCTTCTCCTCCCGCCCCCAATCCTACCCAGCATTAGGGTCTTTTCCAATGAGTCAACCCTTCTCATGAGGTGGCAAAGTATTGGAGTTTCAGCTTCAACATCAGACCTTCCAGTGAACACCCAGGATTGATCTCTTTTAGGATGGATTGATTGGATCTCCTTGCAGTCCAAGAGACTCTCAAGAGTCTTCTCCAACACCACAGTTCAAAAGCATCAATTCTTCAGCGCTCAGCTTTCTTCACCGTCCAACTCTCACTTCCATACATGACCACTGGAAAAACCATAGCCTTGACTAGACAGACTTTTGTTGGCAAAGTAATGTCTCTGCTTTTAAATATGCTATCTAGGTTGGCCATAACACAATGACCACTGGAAAAACCATAGCCTTGACTAGACAGACTTTTGTTGGCAAAGTAATGTCTCTGCTTTTAAATATGCTATCTAGGTTGGCCATAACCTTCCTTCCAAGGAGTAAGCGTCTTTTAATTTCATGGCTGCAATCACCATCAGCAGTGATTCTGGAGCCCAAAGAAATAAAGTCTGACACTGTTTCCACTGTTTCCCCATCTATTTCCCATGAAGTGATGGGACCAGATGCCATGATCTTAGTTTTCTGAACGTTGAGCTTTAAGCCAACTTTTTCACTCTCCTCTTTCACCTTCATCAAGAGGCTCTTTAGTTCTTCTTCACTTTCTGCCTAATTAAACAGACCTCTGTTTAATTAGGGTACAGCACTTCCACAGGCAGGCAGGGACACAGGGATCCATCCATCCTCCTCTCCAAACCAAGGCACAATTCCCCCAGCTTTCCCATTTCTGGGCTCCCTAATTTGTGGAATTGACTACCATTCTCCCAATCACATAGATGTAGTTTTTTGTAAAACTTAGTATCTGAGTGAATCTAATGCAACTTAGCTTTATGTTGGACTCATACATTTGTGAGTTCTAAAAAAATGCTTATGCCTGGGTTCCATTGGAAAAGATACTTATTTGACCTGGGGTGTGGTTAAAATTTTTCAGAGCTCCCTAGGTGACTCTTGACATGCAGCCAAGGTTTCGAACTAGTGACCTAATAAGTGCAGAATTGGTTGTGACACTCCCTGAGTGACTTGTCTCAGTCTCTTTGTCTGCTGGCTTTTCTGTGGACAGTTGCAGTCTGAGGCATGTGAATGGAATGGTTATCCTAGACAGTCACAATTTTTAAGTTGTTAGATGTTGGCTTGTGACTTACTCATCAAAGAATTATTGCTTCTTACTTAGTTTGAATGTGTTCAACATATGTAGCATGTATTAAACTCAAATAATACTTCATCACTTCCAGTACAGCACTCTGAAAATTTAATACGTAGAAAACAGCAGGAGCAGTACTAAATTATTTTTTTTCAGTCTGTGTAATGTTCTCAGTGTTTTTGTTTTTTTTTTTTTCTTTTTAAATAAAGAAGCTATAACTTGCTGGTGCAGTGTGTCTAAGCATGCGATTTTATTCACCAATTGTATACAAATTATGCCATCAGCCATAAATAGGACCGGGTGATAAAGTGTGGGCAGATGAGCGCTATTACTGTCATCACTTCCCTGAACCCCAAGGGCAGCTTATGCTTGGGAAATAAAATCAAAAAAATAGAAGGGAAGTACTTGTACCAATCCAAGTTTGAAGTAAACGAAATGCTAAGAAATCTGTGTCCTACTATATTCCCTCCTCCATTTGAACCAAATATCCAATAAGAAAACCAAATTTTTTTCAATCATTTCTAACTTTTAGGAAGTTTTTTATTTAAATGCAAGAATTTGCATGTCTAATTCTTCTCAGTGATTAGTAGTGACCATACAAGCAATATTGTAAGAAATAGCAAGTTTCCTCAAACTCAAGAGAGTTTTGGTTTCTTAATAGAGGAAATTCAGTAAATATAAGGTGAGTCTGTATCAAATATTGAACAGAGAGAAAAACATAGATAGTTCAAGACAGTTCACTCTTTGCAATGGTCTTAGGATTTGGGTAAATAGAATATGTTATTATATTTGAGTATGTTGATATAAGAGAAACATATTATCAAGATATTTTACCTTTATAATGGATAAAGACTCACATATTCCTTGTGACTGTCAGACAGTATGCTATATTTTGAGTATAAAGGAAGAAAATGAACAGTGGTCCTTCATTCAGGTTGTGGCCTTCAGTGTCATATAAATCAGTATGTATCTATTCTAAAATATGAGCATGCTAAGTGATTTTTTTCATATTTTTCAGGTTATTATTTATGAAAAACCTCACTTCCATGGACAGGCCAAAGAGTTTAGTGAACACATAGATTCTATCCCTAATTTTTTAAAAAATGATGTAGACTTTCATGGAATTGGATCAATCCGTGTCATTGGTGGAGTGTGAGTATTGTATATTTTCCATATATGATTCCCTTGTCTAGTTTTGAAGATCAGCACAAAGAATGCTCTGAGCAGAGCAAAAACAACCTACCTTAATCTAAAAATATACATCGCTTCTAAAATGTGGGAAATAGAACCTATTACTGACAGCTTTCTGTGAACTCTTGTTAGTATTAGAGATTTTGAGATAGATTAAATGAAGGGAACAGTTTCTAAAACTTAAGCACTTAGTATTTGTAAACACAATACAGAAGATAAGAATTGCAAGACAAGATTATTTCTCGACAGATTATGCACATGCGTGACAGCCCCAATTTTCACTCTGTTCTACCTCAGTTGACTTTTGGTGCTGAGGGTCTTGGCAGTGAGTCCTCCCTAATTAAAGAGGTAGCCTGGGTTGTGTGTTTACAAAATCAAGGGTTTTGACATTGGTTACCTTCTGGCCCTGCACTGTTTTTAAGAAAGCTCCCTAAGAACAAATCCAAGTGTAACCTTTGCACCTCTACCCCACTCTCAATCAGCAGTTACTGGACTGGGATGAAACTTTGTATTTGTATCCTGGCAAGTAAAACCATAGAGAAGAAGCTTTCCTCATAACTTAATTGCTGTGGTTAACTCAGGGCTAGAATTCCTTCAGACACGTGTTAATCTCTCTGTTGATAGGTTGAATTATTAATGTTTGAAATGTTGGTTTATTTTAATTTAAGCATCAATAGCTCTTATTTGCAGTTAACATCATATAACTTCTTCATTGTATTCTAGCAAAAGATGCTGTTCAAATATTTCATTCAAAGAAGTTAAATAACTTGTTTAAGATTATTCAAGGGTCTATATTTAGAGACTTAGCCTATGCAGTTTCTGACACTAGATCAAGTAATGGATACACTAGCCAAGATGGAAACGTACGATGCAATGCATTGGATATGTAGGTCATGTCCGTAACTGGTCTTGTTGCTGACCAAGGTTCTTGACCTCCTTAATCAATAGGAATTGATCAGAGACCAGACTGGAAATTCAGGCAAAGCTTTATTAGGGCTCCTGTTGCAGCAGAGGGGACCAAGAACAAACAACAGGATTTCCCTGCTTGCTTGTTCCCTGAGGTGGAGGTGAGCTTGTTCCTTATATGGAGTGAGGGTAGGGATTGTCCAGGAATTGATGGCTTAGTGGTTTGCCGACCCCTTAGGTGGTATCGTCTGCAGAGGGCATGCGCAGTTCTCTTTTGCCCCTGACCCCCTGCTATTTCTTTCTTTTTTTGGTCTCTTTGTGTCTTTCGTCCAGAATTTGCCCCAACTGTACATGAACACAGTGAGTTTTAGTCCCATAGTTTCTTTGTATTTTGTTTCTCCAGGAGAGGTTTATTCACGTGTAAGCATTGCAACACTGCAGCAAAGGGTCCCAGATCCCAGCCTGTCTCAATCTAACATATTAGTTATTTATCCAGTTCCTCACCTTTGAATTTAAAAAATTTATCAGAGGCTTGGAAAACAAATCTGGATAAACAAATTTGGATAAATGTTTATTGTGTTGTATGTAGTCGTAGTGTTCTCTGATCTGTGGACATGTGTGCTTCTTGTTAGTCCTGCAATAAAATATTTTTCTTTTCTTTCCTTTACGATCTGAGTGATTTTTACCACTAACTAGATTTTGATTTGCATTATTTTCTAAGTGTATTTGTGATTTATTTTATAAAAATCTCAAAATATTATGGCTGGTAAAATATTATACACACTTTCATTTTTTATATGACACCTGCAGGAGAAAAATGTGATGTCCAATTTAAAGATAAACAGTGACTTTTATTTTTTTCACTAATTCTACTATTTTTTTTTTTTTTTACTGCTTCACTATTTCATTATTTTTCACTTTTAACTCTTGAACTTTATCTGTAAATAATAGAAATTCTTCCTCACCTCTGTCCTGAATTGAATCTTATTAAAACTTAATCTACTGAGAAAGGCTGTGCAGATTTTTGAACTGTCATTATGTAATACTTTACTGATTTCTTCTTTAATATTAGGTTTTCTGTATCTTACTTTTCGCATTCAGGTATATTAAAAGCATGTTTTGAATAGTCCCATTTATATAAACTTAGAATTTGAAAGTTCTCTTGTAAAATTTATTTTCACATAGTAGTTTAAGAATACAATAATAGTAGTTTCTTTATATAGTACAAATACGCTAATATATATAAAATTTTTATTCTAACTCACATGGACCCTTACCCTTTTCCCTACCATATGCACACCTACAGAAATTAGATATGGGTTCAGGAGTACTGAGTGGCTACTGTTACTTTGTACCCTGTGAAAACAGTTCTTAGGAATACTTTTTGTATCTTCCCAAAAGAATGTAGTTAGCCCTACCGGGCTTCATTTTGACAAGCTCTAGAATTCAGACGTCCCCAACCTAGGAGCCCACAGTAGTCACTCTTGGAATCTGCCCCATTGGAGCGGGTCCCACTCTAGTGACACAGTGCCAGCTAAGGGCAGATTTAAGCAAGGCAGCATGTGTTTTATCTATGCCCATGCTTCATTAGCTACTGTGGGTTATGCAGATTAAGGTAAGTTTCCTGAAGAACTAATGAGTAATGGTGTTTATCAGTGTTCTGTACTGATAATTTTAAATTAGAAATCAAGGAACCTCTGTCCCTGGAAAGTCTGCCATGGTGCTTCCTGTTTCCATTATCACCACTGATAAAATTGTGGGAGCAACATTTCCTACCTGTAAATATTTACAGAAGTCTTTGTATATATTTAGACCACCAGGGCTAATACCAGCTCAGTCACATTTCCCACTTTCTCCTTGCTAAACCCTCCTGTAATGTGTTTCAGATCCAAAGCTGGTGACAGGTTCCTTTGAGTTAAACCCTAAATACATGTTTAATATAGTGATCATTCTGTGATTCCAGCAGGGCTTCATCATAAAAATAAGACTGATTGTCTTTGAATCTCATTATGGATTTGCAGTATTTCTCATTGTCTGTTTGTGCTTTCCATTATTTTTTCCTTGGCAGGCTATTCTCCTACCACACTGTGATGTAGTATAGGGTCATGCCACAAACATTTAATGTGTTCCTGTGTTGCAATCCTATAACAGCTAACCTTTTGTTGGGAAAAGCCTCCAAACTATAAAAATTATTGATCCATGAAGTTTACACCATTCATTTGTCTCTGTAAATGCTAGCAAAATAAGTGTATTGCTTGTTTAAAAGATGGTGATGTGCAACTGGGTGCTTTATCATCATTTTCTCTCTTTCTTGACTGCGGTTTTATTAATAACTCAGTTGTATGTCCTCTATTTGTAGATGGGTTGCCTATGAAAAAGAACATTTTAAAGGCCAGCAGTTCTTGCTTGAAGAAGGAGATTTTGAAGACAGTAATGCCTTTGGGGCATTAAGTGGTTCCATCTTGTCTTTCCGGTACTTACAAGCTGTGAGTTAACTTCCTTATTCTTAATTTTCTTTTTCGTTTCTTTTTTTAGCTTTCCATGAAAATTGGACATGACCTCTGGTAGAATATAAAATGATAAAATGTTTGTTTTATAAAATGATAAATGTTTCTACTACCTGAGACCATTAAACTGAATGGCTTATATGACTTGCCTTTCTTAACTGCCATGATTATTACAGAATATTTGTGTGTATTTTTCATCCATTGATTCTGTAATCATTTTTGAACACCTGCTGTTAGATAGATTGTGTCAGGTGCTGGAGATATGATGGCTAGACATTCACTCCCTATGTGGTAGGGTTGATAGTACCTATGTAAATGTTTGGTGTTGTTTGACTGTGATTGGCTTCAACACAAAGTATTTAGGATACCCAGAGAAAATCAAATACTTCCCTTTTGAAGTAGACAGGAAAAGAGGGCAGCTGAGTTGAAATTTCAAGTTTGAGAGTTAGCTAAGTGAAATTTGGGAACAGGGTGAAGAAGAAAGATGGGTGTTTTAGCAAGAGGTTAACATTTTAAAAAGCAAGGATGGGAGCCAGTGTTGGGGATGAGCTCACGCAGGGGGCATCTGGCAGTGTCTGGAGACATTTTGGATTGTTATGACTTTGGGAGGGTTAGGGGTTGTCAGGCTACAGACATCTAATGGGTAGAGGCCAGGGAGGCTGTTCAACCCCTACAATTCACTGGACAGCCCCCACAGCAAGGAATCAGCAGCCTAAAATGTTACTGGTACTGAAGTTGAGAAACCCTCATATAAGTGAAACTGATATGTTTTGGAAATGCAATAAAATCAGGATATTAGAGCTCAGGAAGATGAATCCAGAGCCAGAAAATGAAGGGCCTTATATGTCATGTTGAGGAGTTCACACTTTTTTTCTTGTCTTGACCAGAAAGAATGAATTTTAGGCCTAGTGAGCGTGATTACATTAGCATTTTAGAAAGGTTTTTATTTTTTTGGTGAATGTACCAAGAAATAGCATGAGGTGAAGGAGGTAAGCCTGGAGGCAGGAGATCTAGAGTGTTCCAGGACTGAAAAACACAGGGAAGAGGAGATAGAAGGATGCTAGAGAGTTCTACAGGATATCAGGGCTTGCTTATCTGATGTTGCTCACTTTTCTCACCAGCTCTGGAGACTTCTGTAGTGTGTTCAGAGGGCCATGTTTTCTCATAATTAAGAAGTTATACCACTGCAGTATATTTCCAAAATAATCTTTACCCATATAAACTCTAAACTATCTGGCATGGCCTCCAAAACCACCTTTTGGAAGAATTGATGGTGCGGTGAAGGGTGATGATTGGGTCCAGGTGGGCTCTGTATGCAATGTCCCCTGTTTCTATCTGCCAGGGTCAGAAGCCCCACTGTTGCAACCCCTCACTTGGTCAGGCGGCAGGAGCCAGAATGGGAGAGAAGAATCATAGGGAATAAGGGAGCTTTTGTTTGGTCCACAGTGATCCTTGTTAGTAAAAAAGTGAGTTGAAAACCAGTTCTACCTAAAAGAAGTGTAGCAGAGCCAACTGAAGATTGGGTACTAAGTTGTCTGAGCAGTAGACAGGTAGCTTTTGAGATATTTAGTCCACAATTCGGAGAAGGCAATGGCACCCCACTCCAGTACTCTTGCCTGGGAAACCCCATGGATGGAGGAGCCTGGTAGGCTGCAGCCCATGGGGTCGTGAAGAGTCATACACGACTGAGCGACTTCACTTCCACTTTTCACTTTCACGCATTGGAGAAGGAAATGGCAACCCACTCCAGTGTTCTTGCCTGGAGAATCCCAGAGACGGGGGAGCCTGGTGGGCTGCCATCTATGGGGTCACACAGAGTCGGACACGACTGACACGCCTTAGCAGCAGCAGCAGCAGTCCACAATTCTAATGTACAAGGGCCACAGGTTTTCTCTAGCCACTTCTTCCTTGAGCACTAAAAGGCACTCCAGACAAAACATGATAAAGCCTGCATCTTTTTCTCTTTGAGTTCATGACAACCACATACACTGAGGAAGTTAAGCATCATGATTCAGAGCATCTCTCACCTAGTATTGAATGATTTTAAGAATTTCCCTCCTGATTTAAAAAAAAAAGTGGAGCCGAAGTTTGCTCCTAGAAATGTTCAGCAGAGAATGTGATAGTATCTTCCAAGGTGACTATGACTAAAACAGGCAAAACTCCAAGATTTCACTAGTTGAATTCTTCAAATAGTAGAAAATGTGAAAAGAAAAAAGCACTATAGCTAAAAAGTCAGGAGATACTTGATATAGACAGTCTATGAGAAAATACATTGGAAAAATTGGCAGAAATTGACAGGTTAAACTACTAATGCAAATAGAAGTTTTGGGTATTTATGAAAATGATAGCACATAGTTTTTAATACACATAATTTCCTTCAAAGAAAATCTATTCTCTTTAAATTAGGTTTAAAAAAATTGAAGACTAGCTTGTAAAGATACTATCATCATCCTCATGATATTCCTAACATATTCAGGTGCTTACCAATGGCTTTATATGCATATTTGTACTTAATCTTCACAAAAATGATGAGAAAGAGACTTTTATGACTCTCATATTACAGATACAGAAACTGAGGACCTCAGAGCTTAGGTACTGTGCCCAGGTGCAGAGCTGCAATTTGGTGGGTGACTCTGTCTTACTCTAGAGCCCATGTCATGTTTCCCATTCTCCTTGTCACAGAATGATTAGATTAAAAGCACTTCAGGAGTGCGAAGCTGGACTCTCATTCAGCCAATAGCTTACTAACATTTCATTTGTAGCTGTAAATATATAGTTACTCTGCAGACTAATACACGTGTATAGTAGATTATTTACATAAATTTAAATTATAAACAGTCTGAAAATTATGTTCACACAATGTTTTCAGATGAAATATTTTCTTCAGACACAGCATGGAATTGGGTAGAGGTTCTCTTTTTAAAAGCCACTTTATTGAAGTATGATTGACATGTAGAAGGCTGTACGTATTTATTGTATACAATTGAGGCATTTGGGAATAAGTATATACCCATCAGACCATCATGGCCCTGGACATGCTTGTCTCCTCTCAGTTTCCTCATGTCCTCTTTATAATTGTTAATTTTTTTGTGATAAGACACAACATAAGATCTACCCTCTTTGAAAATTTTAAGTATATGATACAGTTATTGTTAGACATAGAGTGAACAGCTCTTGGGCTTGTCATAGTCAGTGGGATTAACAGGCAGAGCTGACGTGAGACATATAGACTCTCAAAGGTCTCTAACCTGGAAAAGAGTAAAGCACTGCTTTTGAGATCTAAGTTGAAATAATATCAAATAAACAGATGAAAGGTAGAAAAGTTGCATAACATAATACAGTCTTCTAATGTCCTGGCTCTAGTATATGGAACACTCTGGATCTACAAAGGTCAGATCTTGGACATGTCCGCTAGGGATAATGTGGTCTGTGTCATGGAGTGCTTTGGAGAGGATGACCAGAAATGTGTTTCTAATTCCAAATGAGTCAGGCAGATATAGTGACTTGGAGTTGATTATTTTATAAAGAGAAAAGGACCAGGAGGAAGGAATATAGCAGTAATTTAGACTCCAGGGATTAAAGAAGGAATTTTTATTCTTGGCTCTCTCTATAAGTTTCTTGGTATGCTTGTTTTCTCTCAGTTTCACACTCGCCTAAGTTTTGGATTTGCTTTTGTTTTGATTTTCAGACTCAGAGCCTCTTTTCAGATCTGTAAAACTAGGTGGTATGCTGCAGACACCATTGTGTCCCCTAAATTAATGGACACATCAGATCTCCCCTGGTGTCTTGGTGTCGTGTTTTATGCTGCCCATCCAGGGGAGTTGTCGTGCAGGAGTTCCAGAACCTTATGAGCTGAGGGAGTTCATGGAATTTAAAAATAATCAAATTATTGATCCTTAAGACTTATTTTTGGTCCTGAAGCAACTGCTCATTAGCTCATTCTAACAGTGGGGAGTACCGTACCTGAGACTACGTTAGACTCTCCAGATTTTTCGTTCTGTTTAAGTGCCTTAAAATGGAGTGCAGATTTGAGGTGCCATCATTATTCATTATTCATCTTTCTGGAGCAACAGAGCTCCACTTGATTCTGTGTGACTTTGAAAATTATTTAATAACTTTAAGTTATTTAATTGTGCTTATAGTTGGAATGATGGTAACCTGGTAACCTCACAGGACTGGCGTCCTATTACAGTCACCTCATGAACAAGGCAGTTAGAAGGTTTGGTTTTTTGTTTTTGTGTTTTCTTGCATCTTTTATTTATTTTACTTTGGACATGTGACCCTGGAGATTTAGCCCCAGATGATTGGATTTGGCCTAGAGTTAGAGCTCCCCACAGCAGGAACACCATATTGATGGCAGCTAGTCAACTGGATCGGATATTGTGTATTTGGTAGGTTTGGGTGTAACGAGCAGAGAGGGTCAAAGCCAGGAGACAGACTCAGAAACATTTTTAGAAAAAGATGGAAGGCAGAAGCTACAAAGCAAGAAAAGCTATGAATAAACAAAAGCAGGAGGTTAAATAAAAGAGCAGTGTCTCTGTTAGGAGACCCCTGTGCCCTTGGCCACATCTCTGGGCATGGGAGCCAGAGCAGGAAGGACAGAGTCTCCAGCCATGTGAGTATATTTATTTGTGAACCCATGGACTGCCAGCACTTGTACTTGGCACCGGGTCTTGTGACAGTAAACTCCTCCTTGTCTACTCAGCCCCAGGCTGCACCATGGCCCAGTGGCCTGTGCCTCTGGCCTGTTTCCCAGCTAACCCTCCTCACGGCTGCCAGTCTTCCACAACCCATGCCATAGGATTCATCAAATCAGTGCTCAAGTAAACATCACACCATAACACAAGTGATTTCTCAATGAAAAGGCACAATCACAGCACATGTTCCCATTTTATTCCAGCATGATGCAGTGGCTCACAGAATACATCAGTTTATTTCTGCTCCCCTATAACCTTAACAGGAAGTAGCGAGCAGTGGTAGGGGCAGACAAGGTAAAAGCAGAGGTGGGTCATCGCAGAGTTGCGAGAGTAGGGGAGGAGAGGTCTATGTGTGAGAGCTGCTGAAGACATGCCCATTGTGGTTGGGCCTGACTTGGTTGGCAGCTGTTGATATCAGTTCCTGACTAGGACCCAGATGGCCACCTTCAGTTGTCACCACCACGTTGTATCCTCACAGCCACCTGGAGCTGGGTATGCGCTTTCAGGTTGTAAGAAACAGAGGCAAGTTCATGTTCCTGGGGTGACGGAAGTTTATTTTGTCAATATAAGCAAGTTTGTTGATATGGCACCCAGGCTGTAAAATTTCAGTGGGGAGGCTTGTCCTGGGCAAGCAAATCTCTGTTGTTGTTTAGTCGCAAAGTTGTGTGCAAATCTTTGTGACCCCATGGACTGTAGCCCACCAAACTCTTCTGTCCATGGGATTTCCCAGGCAAGAATACTGGAGTGGGTTACCATTTCCTTCTCCAGGGGATCTTCCCAACCCAGGGATCAAGCCCATGTCTCCTGCATTGACAGGTGGATTCTCTACCACTGAGCCACCAGGGAACCCAAGAAATCTCTAATAGGATGTTAGAGCCTTGATTTAATATATGTATATTCTAGATTTATATTTGGAAAATGCCAGATCTATGTCTATAATGAGATACAGAAATATCAATATGTGTATATGTGTGTATATACATGCATACATATATACACATATATATGTAAAATCAGTATTTAAGGAAGCTCAAAAAGATAACAAGTGCATATGTTTGAAAAGTATTCTATTAATAAGATGAGGGACAGATAGTGGGAGTTATGAAGAATAAATCCACCTAGCTTCCACATTTTTAAGAAAGATATAAAAGTAATGAAGGTGACAGGTGTTCTCAGGTTCCACATGTTTATTCTCAAGGAGGAATTGAAAACCCAAATATGGCTTAGAAAATATAATAAAAATTTCTGGTAAAAAGCCTTTATCTTTTTTCCTGAAGTTGCAAATGAAATTTGACCCAGCTGTATCAGCAGTTTTTAAAATCCTTGAAAGTTGACATGTAAGTTGTAAGTGCAAGAGAATTTTTTTCAAATGTATTATCTTTCTCCTCATAGATGCTTTGTTTTTATTGGATACTGTTTTGCTTATTCATGTAAAATGAATGTTTGTCCTGGAAATCTTAGATTGTAATAATAATAATCATAATGAGAAATTTGATAGTGTTTGAGATGTATAAAAGCTGATAACATTTTTCTGTAGGTCTAAAACTTGAGCTACAAACAATGAAATAATAGGCATAAATAAAGAGTTTTTATTTTTTTAATGCAGTCTGTATTTTCAAGTTAAAAATACACCTCTTTGAAATTTTGAAAAAATATAGGGTAAAAATTTTCAACTTCTGGACCCAAAGGTAACCACTCTTGTTTTTTCTTTTTTTTTCTTCTATACTTTTTTAAATGAAAACTTGAGGGTTTTGTGAGAACTTATAATCTTACCAAGCTTTTAAGTTTTAGTTTTTGTCCTACTCTTTTATCCTTACATTTATATCTGACAGTGATAAAGAGTTTAGAGTAGACAAACAGATTTACACTCAGATTCAGTCTCTGCCCCTCAATAGCTGTGATGTATCAGGGAATTGACTCAATTTTGTCAGCTGTAAAATAGGAGTGATAGTAAAATAATCATATCAGAAATAAGGCATGTGAAGCTCTTGGCAGAAGTGAGTATGTGATATATTTTTAACTGTTAACTTGTTAAAAAAACTCTCCTTAATTGTATTTATTCCATCAAGCAGTGGATGCTTAAAGGTTTGTGTTTGTAAATCTTTTGGACATTTATACTACTTACAGCTTTTCACAATGATAAATAATTCATCTTTGCATATAAATTGACTGTCATTTAGTTTTAGGAAAGTTAAGAAAAAAGGAATATCACACTCAAAGAATAAACAATTTCAGTCTTTTAAATATATGTCCAAGTTGTTTCCTAAAATAGCTGCAGAACATATATTTCCACCAGGGACGTTCCCTGATAAAACTGGGTTTTTAGATATTTCTTGACTTAAAAAGTGAAACTGTATCTGTTTTAATTTGAATTTCTTTATCCTTGTAGTGAAATTAGACATTTGTTTGTTTTTAACATTAATCTTTTTTGTGAATAATGTTTATTTTGTGAATTAAGTGTCAAGTTGGGTCTTATAATTTTTCTGTTATTTTTAAGTATTCTGTCTGACTACATGGAGATGTTGTCCTCTGATTTTAATTTTTATAAAGCAATTTTTTTCAAGAAAATTTCATTTATTCTGTTATATTTAAGCTCATAAAATCCTCTCCCACGATGCCCACAGCACATTGTATGTTGACTTTCTGTTTCAGGTGGCTTTTGCTCTTTAGGCACAAGTTAGACTTGAGTTTCCTTTACAATTACTGTTATATATGATAGTCTGTAAGTCCCAGCAATTTACTGTGAACTAATTTCTAGTTTCATAAAATTGTATTTCCCTGCCTACAGTAAATTCAGACTTATGTTTTCTTTAAACTGTTTAGGAGTAATGCCTATTAAAATTGTCTTCAGTGCCATTTAAAATTCTTCCTGAAGTTGTGTGAAAACTATCCCACAAGCATGTAAAAATTGCTAAGATACAGCAATCCATAAAACAAAATGCCTGTGTTCCCTAAACTTTCTTCTTCTTCCTTTTAGAATTTCATAGAATCTTCAATCACACTGTTTGAATCTGATCTAGAAAGTGGGAAGTTTATTGACATTACAAATCAGGAAATTTCTGACTTAGAAGAAATTGGCTTTGGTAGTGAAACAAGGTCCATTCACGTTAAAAGTGGCGTGTAAGTTGTCTCATAAGAATTATGAGCTTCTTTGGTGTTTAAATTGTTGGTTGCTCAATTCTGTGTCACTTCTGTTCTTTTTCTTTTTTATCCTGCTTAGATGGGTTGCCTACCAACAGAAGTTCTTCTGTGGAGAACAGTACATTTTAGAGAAAGGGAAATACAAGTGCTTTTTTGACTGGGGAGGATCAAATAATACAATCATGTCAATACGTCCCATCCGGTTGGTGAGTTAAATATGAACATAGCCAGTGCCTGTGGCATGTAATGGCATGGATTATGTTGTATGTATCTACAGAGAAAATGAAACAGCATATGAATTTCTGTAGACTCCATAGAGAGCTAGTAAATAGTATTAGCACCTCCATGATTAGGAACTCTGTCATTTGATCAGTTCATTCATCCAGTAGCATGTATTTAGTGCCTTTGACATGTCAGGACCGATGACTGGAGATTAAAGATGAATAAGCCTGCCCCGATGGGTCTCTGTGTCTCTTAGAAGAGACAGACAATTATGCACTACTACTTACAGTATGACTAGTGAGAAAATGAAGTGTGTAGGCAGGTGTAAGCAGTGCTGAGGGACCGGGAGAAGGGAGCATGGAGAGCCTGGGGCTTTGGCGACCATGCCAGACTTCAAGAAGAGATGCATTGAGTGATATCTTAGAGGATAAAAGCAATTTTTCCAGAAAAGGAAGTGGGGCGGAAAAGGCAGTTCACAAAGAAGGAATCATCTCTACGTGTGCAAAGTTACAAAGTTATGAAAGAGTGTGGCCAGTGTGGATAATAACAAGCACTGCAGAACAGTGAGAGTACCCGTGAGATAGTGATGGGAGAGAAGGGGTGGGAAGTTCAGGGTCTGTCTGTCTAATGGACACTGGGGCACAATTTTTTTTTAGCTCAAAATGAGTATTACTCAAAATGAATTAGTAATAAATATTAAAGTTATTATAAATTAATTTAGTAGATTGTTTGAGGGTCCTTACCAGTTAAAAGAATCTAGTAAATTGGTCAGATCATATACTTTTTTGTTTTCCAAAGGATATTTTCAGCACTTTCAAAGACAACTAAGAATATATGATTATAATTCTTAAAATGTTTTTATATATGTTTCAGGAACCACTTGGGATAAATGAGCCTCCACATTTGGTATGTTTAAAAATATTCTTAACTTATAATTGTTAAAAATTGCTTACTAAATATGTATGCCCTTTCTCTGAAGTCTGTCTCTTTCCCTCAGATAACTTTTATGTGTCTGCATGGCAGGGCAGTTTATATTGTACTAGGAACCTGTGGGCACCAGTGTGCTCATCCTTGTTACTGATCACATTGGCCTGGGTTTGTCACCATCCTTTGTCTTTCTCTTATTAGAGCTTCAGCACTGACCACTTTGGGTTCGTCTCAAACCTCTGCCACTCTTTCTTTCCTGTTGCCCATCCATTCTTCAACATCACATTCTTACTCAGCATAGTATGTTACGCTGTCCTGTGGAGGAGCAAACTTACCATGGAGAGATGGCATGCTTATCATGTAAATGTATTTCTAAAACCTAAGTCACAAATTTCTAAAAAGCACTGGTAAAACTGCAGCCCTGCTTCTTTATTTCTAGTATGTTAATAGTTTGAAGGATAGGTTAATACTCTGGAGCCTAATGTTTGTTTATTATCCATTGAGAGCTAGAAATTGTGCTTACTTAGTGCTTCTAATAACTCGGTGAGGTCAGGATTTATCTCATTTATTCATGAGAAAAACTAAGATTTAGAATTCAAGTGAGCATCATTTCACACAGCTCGAGGTCACAAAAGAGGCACTTTTTATATCTAATTCCAAGATTTTACATCAGAGAAAGACATATCGTGGTACAAGCAGTAAAACCATATAAGAAAAGGGGTAAAATACAGTCTGTCTCATTTAAAATGACAAATTTAGAAAAATTTCTTCAAAAAGCCAAAAAGAATGATTGGTTCTAAGTATTTGACATTTGTTGCTGCTGCTGCTGCTAGGTCACTTCAGTCATGTCCAACTCTGTGCGACCCCATAGACAGCAGCCCACCAGGCTTCCCCGTCCCTAGGATTCTCCAGGCAAGAACACTGGAGTGGGTTGCCATTTCCTTCGCCAAGGATGAAAGTGAAAAGTGAAAGTGAAGTCACTCAGTCGTGTCCGACTCTTTGCGACCCCATGGACTGCAGCCCACCAGGCTCCTCTGTCCATGGGATTTTCCAGGCAAGAGAACTGGAGTGGGGTGCCATTGCCTTTTCCGTGACATTTGCTAGTTTTACATAATGTTGAATCTTTTTCTCTGTGTACATTTTGCACGTTCCTGTCAGTGTTTATATATCTCAAATCAGTTTAGTTTAAACCATGTTTCTGTTCACAATGTTTTCAGGTTTTATTATTTTCTGATTAGCTCAGGCCTCTTGGGAACATTTCCTCTCTGAATATAACTCAGTTTCTGGAGACACTTCCTGCCAGATCTTTATTTTGAATCTTAGAAAACTCCAACCGTGGACTTTCAAAGCACTTTTTTTTCCACATGAATCAATGTAACATGAGTAGATAAAAGAGATAAAACTGGGATAATTCCAAGCTGCACATTCTCTGAGTTTTAAGTGCAGATAAAAAAATCACATTCTTTTAAGCTCTGTTTCTCCCCTTCCTCTATTCCTTTTTTTTTTTTTTTAATGAACTTCCTTGTTTGGGACAGATTGCTCAGAGGATTTTCTTTATAGTATTTCCAGTCCAACTTGAAGAAAAAGGAAGCAGTCGCAAACACCCAGCAAAATTGGCCCCGTTTATTTTCTGAATATGGCTCAACCACTGCCTTGTGAAATAAAGGTCCTGACAAGTGTATGACAGCTGGACATTTGGTAACAAGCAGACAAAGCCGCCTTATTTACCCAGTATCAAAGCTCTTATTATTTCCATTGGACCAGATTTTCAGAAAGTTTAGCTTGTTTTCAGTTACCCAAATGAAAACAAGCAGATCTTGGCTGATAGTCTGGTTCCTTTCAGTAACTAAAAAGTTATTTTCTCCTTCACAAGTAGTTGTGTTAGTCAGGTTGACTACAAAGTTACATCTCCAGTTCAAGTAACAGAGGGAATTCTTAACATGCTGGTGATTTGAAGGTAAACCTCAAGTCACCTGAGAAGGGAAAAGCCAAAAAGTACATGTGTAGAGATACATGCTAGTAAAAATACTGTTGCCGATGTGGAAGCATATAATGATGATATGTCTTATTTGAGACACAGAATACCTCCTTTTATTGAGAAGATTGTTTTTTACCTGTGACTGAAGGTCGATTCACCAGGTCTGATTGCCAGCTCACAATATATGATACAAGAACAGGATCAGTATAGAGTTCTTCATAGTTAGCAAATGGCATTTTATCTTTATTTTTCCCAGACCAAACAAAAATAGAATGTGAATTATGTTCATGATGTCCTTGTCTCTCTCTTTTCGCAAGTCCTGAATATCTGCACTCTCACTAGATTAACTCTTATAAAAGTGAGTTTTGTTTCCAGTGAGATTGTATTCCAGGCCTCCATTCTCTAGAAATTCTGTTTTCTCCCCTATGACCCAACTAAGGACCTTTCTTTCCTGGGATCTTTTTCAAGTCCATTTGCAGTATAGTTAAAAGTTTGAATTTCTTTAAATATTGAGCCTCTGTTCCATTTTATACATGATTCTAGCTCAGAAAAAGCAACATGAGTATTTTCTTGTATTGGATAATTCAGCCAGATTGAATTCTCAAGAGATCACAGGACCTTTAACAGTGGTGGTTACTGTTCCCATGTATGGAAGATAAGAAAACAACAATTCTAATCAAGTCAAATATTAGTAAGATTCAAGAGCAGTATAGGAAAACATTTGTGGGGGGGGAGTGCTAAGACCAGATAGTTTTATTTATTCCAATGCTAAAATAATTTCCCTGAGAATACTCTGTCTTGTCTAAATGAGACGTTCTGCAGTCCATGGTGTTGCAGAGAGTTAGACATGACTGGTGACTGAACAACAACAATAAGAACAACATGACCAGATCCTTTTTATAGACTCCAGAGGCCAGAAATACTCAGGAAGTAGTACTTATCTAAGTAAAGAAAGATTCTCTGAGTAAACAGGGAAGTAAAATCACTATAGAATATGCAGTTGATATGAGAAGTACATAGCATTGCGATATGAGACAATGTGATGTATGGAAGAGTAGAAACAAAGACTTTTCACTGTTTAACGTCCAGTACATTTACTTGCAGGAAGTCCAAGGGCTGCAAAACATCTCATTTAGATAGGATAGAGTGTTCTCAGTTGAATTATTTTAGCATTGGAATAAATAAAACTACACTCAAAAATTATTCTGATATTATGAAATAAATTAAGAAAGCACAACTTCCTTTATTCAGTAATTTAAGTTCTTGAGGTTTTAGTTTGTCATATTGAAGAACTATTACATTTATTTATGTGTATTATAAATGAAAAATACATAGTAAAAAAGAAAAGAAAAATTTTCATCATAAAGGAGTGATAATATCTGCTTCAAAGCGTAGTTCTAAAGAAGACACGAGATAGTATATGTGAAAAGGCACCTTGGAATCCACTGATATACTGCTGCTTTTTTCCTCCATACACTTCCATTTGGGGCTGGCAGGCATGGAACTGTGCTTACATGACAGGGAAGGATGGGTGTAGTTAGAAACAACTCATTTCTTGTTCATCTGACTATTCATCTGTGTTCTATGCCACATATCCGAGTTGTTTTGTCTATTTATTCTCGATTAACCTGAAAAGGAAACCAAAATAGTGACTCATCCAGCTAGCTCTTCACAGGACCTATTTTTCACCAGGACACTGCGACTTAATTTCACCCAGTATGTGCTTAGTCACTCAGTTGTGTCCGACTCTTTGCAACCCCATGAACGGTAGCCCACCAGGGTCCTCTGTTCATGGGATGCGCCAGGCAAGAATACTGGAGTGGGTTGCCATTTCCTTCTCCAACCCAGTGTAAAAACCACGGATTAATTATTATAATTAGAACGCCCTGAGTTGGTTTCTGTGCATCCATCCTCAGAACATTATTATGATGAGAATTATTCTATTCTGATGCATTTGTAAGGTAGTTAAAATGAGGTGTTACTTTTCTGGGGTTGGACACATCTTAAGTGAACCATATCTCATTTAGGGGATAAAAATCAAATCAATATTAAGTCCCTTTTTTTTTTTTTTTTGGTTTGCATAAAGAGTATTTTAACTATTTGAATCAAAACAATACTTTATGACAGACTCTGTGTGAGAAAGAGAAAATTTTAGTGCTTCTGGGTGTGAAGACTAAGACTAAAAAGTAGAAGCATTTATAACATATACTGTCTGAAATATGATTAACGTGCATCATCAGTTGTCCAGGATTTGACATTTCATGGCTTCATGGTAAAATATTGAAGTATAAATCTTAAACTCAACAATATGAATATAATTAATTCAACAAACTGGGAATACATGCAGTGAATCAGACAGCCGTGATCACTATTCTCATGTGCCTTTTCTGATTGTTATTGTGAATAAACATAATATTTGCCTGTAGGAGAAATCACTCCACATTTTGAGGAGTTAAACATGATTTACTTTTTAGCTTCACGTTTAACAAACCTTTAAGTTAAAAAGCATCGTCTGAAAAACCACCAACTGAAATCCTTATCAAGGAATCCAGGGCAGTTTGCCTGGACATGTAGAACTGTGCATATACAGGGAAGCATTCCAGAGGTCTGTATTGTCTTGGACTTGCTTTTGCCTTTTCCTACCAAAGGCCCATGGTAGGAACTTGACGGATCATGCCTCCCTAAGGCTGGGAGTCCCTTGGTGTTTTAACACTCCAAATACAGCCTCATTTCACGTTAGGAAATCATATTGTATAAGGGGGAGTGGGTTCTCAGCTTTCTGGCTTGGACTTGGCTTTGATATCAGACCAAGCAAGGTCAGAGCAGAATGAGATAGCCAAGAAACAGTTCCTCAGGGTTCAGAGACCATGCGTCTCTAAGAGGACCCTTGGGAAGATGAAAGAGGCGAACATCCGCTGCTCAAAGAAGCCTTGTTCTGGATGAAGCAGTGGCAGGAGAGAGGGTGGTGCTGCAGCTGCTTATTATGATGCATTCTCAGCCACAACGCAGGCCAGTCAGCGCTGGGTGGATCTGTGGGCCGTGTTACTTCAAGGCTCCAGTGTATTATAAAATTTTTATAGGCCTCATTAATTTTTTCTTACCTATTAGAGATCCAAGGCCACTGGCGTTGCAGATTATTATATCTCTGGTCTAAAGGGAATTATAGTTGAGATTTCATGAATTTTCCTTGACATAAAGAACTAAAGCAGAAGTGTAGTTAATAGTTATATAAGGCTGTAAGCTGTGCATTTAAGGTATTCTATCAGTAGACTGAAGCCTGTAAGCTGAAATACATGGCACAACCATCTTTCTTTCTTCACTATAAATCTTCCACTAATCCCATCATTATTATCTTCTCTGCCATCTGCTCCTGTGGCCTCACAGGCATCCTCATGCTCATTTATGGGCACACACTCGTGCTTTCTCCTTCTCCCTTTTATTAACTGTGAATCAAGAAGGCTTGGGGAGAGAAAAGCCATAGCCACCCCGCATACCAATCCAAACTGCCTTCGTGTTTAGCACTAAATTGCTTCTTTTTTTTTAACACATGTTTTCTCATCACAGGGCATAATGATCACTTGATGCAATGGACAGGGACCAAATTTAGCAGAGGAGGGATTCTGATTTACTTCTACAGGTAGAATTGTTTTCTGGGCCTCTGTGCCCAGAATCTGGTGGTTGGAAATGATAAATAAATTGTGACATTTCTGACAAACACATAAGGAAAAAAAAATGAGTTTAAAGAGAATGTCTTCCTTCACATGGATTCCTTGTTAATAAATAAAACATGAGTCTAGTATTTTGCTGAATTTTTATAAGTACATGAGACTAAAATGTTTTCATTTGCTTCTGTGATGATATCAAACAGCTGTTCTCTGTTTGTTGTGTTGCTCTTGTAGCTCAAAGCATTCAGTAAACCAGGGTTCCAGGGTGAATGTATCGATTTCACAAAAGAAGTTTCGGACTTGTCTTCATCATTCATGCCATGTTCTTTTAAAGTTCTTCGGGGTTGGTAAGTATGCCTATCAGCTGATCTCTGCTGTTGTTTAAATAAGTGAATTTGTTTTAAATTCATAGAAATTTGACTTTCTCTTTTGAGTACTCAGTGGAAGAAAACATTTTAATCATTAGTCAACTGCTAATTAGCCTGTGCCAACTTTGCCCAGCTTGTGTTATGAGCCATTGTGAAAGAGAATGCTAAATAGCCAACTCTGAGACCATTTTGCTGAATTGTTTTCCTCATTGTTATCTTATTCCCTAACTATTTTGCATGTTTATATTGTGTGTTTACTGAGTAGTATAATAGAAAGCTATAAAAAAAAAAATAGCATTTTTGTCCAGATAAGACATATTACTCCTAAATTTTAAAAAAACCTTTGTATTTAAAGTATCCATTGTCCCCATTTCACATTTGAAAATCCCTGATTCAGAGTTAGTTTCCCAAGGTCACACATCACATCAGGGATTGCTTTGGCTGTGTTTTTGTTGTTCTTGTTTTAATTCTATGTCTTTCCAACTGTGGTAGCATACCGGACCTTTCTCACATGTATATGAGACTATATATGATTCTCAATTTATATTCTACATATATTCTCTATGTATCATTTTTTTATTGTGGTACACTATATATAACATGAAATTTACCACTTTAGCCATTTTGAAGTATATATGTCTTTACAGTAGCATCTCTATCAGACATCTACCTAATAACTCATCAAAGTCTCTTCTTCTTTCAAGATATCTTGGACTCATCAGTTCTCCTTTTCTCTTGAACCAGTAGAGACAAGAGTCCTGTTTCCTATTTGAGGAATTTCAGTCTCCTAATGAGCCACACTCCAGTGTCGTCTTATTTCCAGTGTTTACCACGAACCAATCAAAGCCCAATTATTTGTCCCAAAGTCCAGGTTAATATTTTTACTGCTCTTCTTTAAATCCCACAGTCGTTCTCTGATACCAGTCAGATCAAGATCAGGATTGATCTGAACCTTTCCAGGATTTACCATAAAAAAAAAAAAAGTGTCACTTTCCAGATCCAAGCTCCATTCTATCCACATACTATCCCCCTTTCCTCCCGTCTCTGGGCATTTATTCAACTATGTGTTTTCCTCCTTATGCCTCTATACCAGGGGTCAGTAAGCTTTTTCTGCAGAGGACTAGGTAGTAGATAATTTCAGCCTTGTGGGCCATAGAGGCTCTGTCCCAGCTACTGAGCACTGTAGCACAGAAGCAGGCACCAGCAATACATAAACAAATAGGCTGTGTTCCAGTGAGACTCTGTTCATGGATGTTGAGTTTTGAATTGTATATAATATTCACATGTCACAAAATCTTTATTTTTTTTTTTAAAGCCATTTAAAAATGCAAAAACCAGTCTAAGCTTGTGAGCTGTTGGAAAACTGGCGGTGGAGTGGATTTGGCCCACATGCTATACTTTACAGCTCTGCATCAAAGTGTCAAGTCAGTTTACTTCTCTCCCTTGGTTCTTGTGTGGCTGCAACAAAAATTTGGAAAAAGGGACTAAAGGGTTTAAAACAGCAGACAAATTGCAGCTCATTTCAGCTCAAGGAGACAGATCTTTTATTAGACAGACATTCCCAAGACGTGGAAGCAGGCCCACACCAAAGAAATCGTCCTCCTGATTCCTCTTGGCTTCCCGCTTTGTATACTTCTGTCTTCTCCTTTTGGTTGTGCTCTGTGCAAAAGAGGGCTTGTACTCACCACCAATCAATGAAAGGGAATGCAAATGAGCAAACACTCAAGGCTAGTTGACAGTTGCAACTTATATAACAGCAGGCTCTGTTGTGTATGTCTTCCCATAATTCAGTCTGTTGTAGTCAGTTGTATATACGTCTAGAATATTTATGAACCGTTAATGGGCTCCTCTTGTGTTGTTGGAAGAGGGTGTTTGCTATGACCAGTGTGTTCTCTTGGCAAAACTTTATTAGCCTTTGCCCTGCTTCATTCTGTACGCCAAGGCTAAATTTGCCTGTTACTCCAGGTGTTTCTTGACTTCCTACTTTTGCATTCCAGTCCCCTGTGATGAAAAGGACATCGTTTTGGGGTGTTAGTTCTAAAAGGTCTTGTAGGTCTTCAAGAACCATTCAACTTCAGCCTCTTCAGCATTACTGGTGGGGCATAGGATTGGATTACTGTGATATTGAATGGTTTGCCTTGGAAACAAACAGAGATCATTCTGTTGTTTTTGAGATTGCATCCAAGTACTGCATTTCGGACTCTTTTGTTGACCATGATGGCAACTCCATTTCTTCTAAGGGATTCCTGCCCACGGTAGTAGATATAATGGTCATCTGAGTTAAATTCACCCATTCCAGTCCATCTTAGTTCGCCGATTCCTAGAATGTCGACGTTCACTCTTGCCATCTCCTGTTTGACCACTTCCAATTTGCCTTGATTCATGGACCTAACATTCCAGGTTCCTATTCAATATTGCTCTTTACAGCATCGGACCTTGCTTCTATCAGTCACATCCACAGCTTGGTATTGTTTTTGCTTTGGCTCCATCCCTTCATTCTTTCTGGAGTTATTTCTCCATTGATCTCCAGTAGCAAATTGGGCACCTACTGACCTGGGGAGTTCCTCTTTCAGTATCCTACATTTTGCCTTTTCATACTGTTCATGGGGTTCTCAAGGCAAGAATACTGAAGTGGTTTTCCATTCCCTTCTCCAGTGGACTACATTCTGTCAGACCTCTCCACCATGACCCATCTGTCTTGGGTGGCCCCACATGGCATGGCTTAGTTTCATTGAGTTAGACAAGGCTGTGGTCCATGTGATCTGATTGGCTAGTTTTCTGTGGTTATGGTTTCAGTGTGTCTGGCCTCTGATGCCTTCTTGCAACACCTACCGTCTTACTTGGGTTACTCTTACCTTGGACGTGGGGTATCTTCACGACCCAGATAATCATAACGGTGTGATCACTCTCCTAGAGCCAGACATCCTGAAATGTGAAGTTAAGTGGGCCTTAGGAAGCATCACTACGAACAAAGCTAGTGGAAGTGATGGAATTCCAGTTGAGCTATTTCAAATCCTCAAAGATGATGCTGTGAAAGTGCTGCACTCAATATGTCAGCAAATCTGGAAAACTCAGCAGTGGCCACAGGACTGGAAAAGGTCAGTTTTCCTTCCAATCCCAAAGAAAGGAAATGCCAAAGAATGCTCAAACTATCACACAATAGTTCTCATCTCACACGCTAGTAAAGTAATGCTCAAAATTCTCCAAGCCAGGCTTCAGCAATACGTGAACCGTGAACTTCCAGATGTTTGAGCTGGTTTTAGAAAAGGCAGAGGAACCAGAGATCAAATTGCCAACATCCGCTGGATCATCGAAAAAGCAAGCGAGTTCCACAAAAACATCTATTTCTGCTTTATTGACTATGCCAAAGCCTTTGACTGTGTGGATCACAACAAACTGTGGAAAGTTCTTCAAGAGATGGGAATACCAGACCACCTGACCTGCCTCTTGAGAAACCTGTATGCAGGTCAGGAAGCAACAGTTAGAACTGGACATGGAACAACAGACTGGTTCCAAATCGGGAAAAGAGTACGTCAAGGCTGTATATTGTCACCCTACTTATTTAACTTATATGCAGAATACATCATGAGAAATGGTGGGCTGGAGGAAGCACAAGCTGGAATCAAGATTGCCGGGAGAAATATCAATAACCTCAGATATGCAGGTGACACCACCCTTATGGCAGAAAGTGAAGAGGAACTAAAAAGCCTCTTGATGAAAGTGAAAGAGGAGGGTGAAAAAATTGGCTTAAAGCTCAACATTCAGAAAACTAAGATCATGGCATCTGGTCCCATCACTTCATGGCAAATAGATTGGCAAACAGTGGAAATCACTGCAGATGGTGATTTCAGCCATGAAACTTCCCTCATAGCTCAGTTGGTAAAGAATCTGCTGCAATTCAGGAGACCCGGTTCGATTCCTGGGTTGGGAAGATCCCCTGGAGGAGGAAATGGCAACCCACTCCAGTATTCTTGCCTGGAGAATCCCATGGACAGAGGAGCCTGGCAGGCTGGGGTCACAATGAGTTGGACATGACTTAGCGACTAAACCAACACTACCTACTCCTTGGAAGGAAAGTTATGACCAACCTAGACAGCATATTAAAAAGCAGAGACATTACTTTGCCAACAAAGATCCGTCTAGTCAAGGCTATGGTTTTTCCAGTAGTCATGTGAGAGTTGGACTATAAAGAAAGCTGAGCACCAAAGAATTGATGCTTTTGAACTGTGGTGTTGGAGAAGACTCTTGAGAGTCCCTTGGACTGCAAGGAGATCCAACCAGTCCATCCTAAAGGAGATCAGTCCTGGGTGTTCATTGGAAGGACTGATATTGAAGCTGAAACTCCAATACTTTGGCCACCTCATGCGAAGAGTTGACTCATTTGAAAAGACCCTGATGCTGGGAAGGATTGGGGGCAGGAGGAGAAGCGTACGACAGAGGACGAGATGGCTGGATGGCATCACCAACTCAGTGGACATGAGTTTGTGTAAAGTCCGGGAGTTGGTGATGAACAGGAAGGCCTGCCGTGCTGTGATTCATGGTGTCGCAAAGAGTCAGACACAACTGAGCAACTGAACTGAACTGAACTGAATGGGCTCCTGGCTGCCTGAGGGTACTAGGGGAAGCCCCTGTGGTTAGTTTGTATCCACTGTGTGCCCTGGACACATGTGCAAGAGTTGGAAAAATCTCTCTGGTTATTTGGTAGCATATCTGTGAACTCTTCTGGCTTGTCTGGGATGCTGTTTAGAGATCAGTTTGGCTAGGCCCACCCCTCTTTGCTCATACCTAACTTCCTACCTAACAAAAGTGTGTAGGTTTCAAGTGGTTCTTGTCAGTGGATATTACTTGGTTGGCCTACATGCTATGTTTAAAAAGTTTTTTTGTATCATTACTAAGATTTAGGATATTTTCCAGAAGAAACTATTTTTCACCTTCTGTTAAAAAATCAGATTTGGAAAATGGGGGCACATTCACCTTTGTTGATAATTATTAATAGCTGGCAATGAGTAGAGGTGTGTGTGTTCCCCAATGTACCATAGGATGTATTGCCAGTGTTGTTTTCACCTGGTACACTGCTCATGTATATTTACCTACCTGGCCTCCTGCAGGTATGTAAGTTCATGAACCTTGCTTAGTACTAATCTGCATGTATATTTTTAAGATTCAGTCCATCTTCATTCCCTCTGTTAACCTTCTCGACTAACCCTAAGTTAGGCTGTCTTTTCCCATTCTGATTTCCAGTGATTCTCACTACTTTGAACCTCTTTGGATGTTATTGTGTTTATACTTACTTCCAAGAAGGATGTGAAAGTTTTTACAATATGAAAACACATGAAGTAGGACACAGTTGAACAGATTAGCTGCAGCTCTTTAGTGCGAAATCTATACCAAGGGCCTGAAATAATTTTGTTCCTAGTATTTGATTCTGAGTTTCTAAGATAAATGAAAGTATTTTGCAAGGTAAGTTTTAATTTTCTGGTAAAGCACTGAAGTTTTGGATTTTTTTTTTCCCTTTGAGGCAAATATATTTTCCTGACACTGAAGTCTAGGATAGATTAGTCATGTGTATCGCTTCATGTTGGAAATATGTTACTTACTTACAAACAAATATATATATATATATATATAGTGTGTGTGTATGTATATAATTTATGTATACATTTGTCCCTTGGTATCTGTGAGGAACTGGTTTCAGAAACCCCCACATATACCAAAATCCATGGATGCTCAAGTGCCTTATGTAAAGTAGCTTAGTATAGTCAGGCCTTTGTATCTGTAGGTAGGAAACCAATAGATATAGAGGGCTATCTACATACAAAATGTACATTTTACTTATGTATTTTATTTTTATTTATGTGTGATTTATTAAACAATAGTTCTAATAAGAGGATACAGGAACTGTGGTGATTGCTTATGATTGCAAGTGCTTTAGAGATCTGGCTTTGAGCCCAGTTCACCACTTCCTAGCTATGTAATCTTAAACAAATGGGACCATTTCTCTGAACCTCAGTTTCTTCCTCTGTGTGTTAGTCACTCAGTGGTGTCCAACTCTTTGTGACCCCATGGATTGTAGCCCAGCAAGCTCCTCTGTCCATAGAATCCTCCTCTGTAACTGGGATAATAACAGTACCTACTCTATTTATAAGAACTAAATAAAGCATGTAAGGGCCTAGCTGCATGCCTAACACACTGAAATTTTTTCATAAATATTGGCTATAAAATGCTAATTACAGAGACCTCCCTTGCATTCCAGTGGTTAAGTCTTCACCTTCTAATACAGGGGTATGAGTTTGATCCCTGGTCAGGAAGCTAAGATCCCACTTGTCTCACTGCCGAAAAACCAAAACGTGAAACAGAAGCAATATTGTACCAAAGTGAATAATTTTACAAAGTGGACCACATCAAAAAAAAATCTTAAAAAATAAATTGCTTATCACATAGGAGACGTGGCAGTAAATTGTGTTACGGAGCATCTCTGTGGTTATCTGACATTCACCTTGTCTAGCTATAGTACAGTTCTGGTGATCTTAAAATATAGGGCTAGAAGTTAAACTCACCAAAGCTAAAGTAGTAACAGCTAATATAATTTCTCCCTTGGGCTCCTTGCCAAAATGGCATGTTTTAATGAAAATTTTGATGAGTGCCCTACTGAAGAGAATTTGCCGTGGAAGATTCTAAAGGATCCATTTCCTTTTAAAAATCTCTTCTAGCTATCAGCTGTGTAGATGACAGGTTTTAAATATTTGTGTGTGATTTTAGGAGTCTAGCTTCTAACTCAGCCTAGACTGAAAGCAAGCTCACTATTAAATAAGGGTAAAAAATTTTATTCTCTCAAAAAGCACTGCTGATCTGTTGAAGCACTTAATAACTACTGTAATTTAATCCTAGGTTCTTATACTTGAAAGCATCAAATTAAGCTAATGTTTTTAGCTTACAGCACATATCTTACTTCAAATCTCAGCTGTCATTTAATAATTAGGGGAATCTTGGGCAAATCACCTAACTTTTTTAATCCTTAGTTGTGCTGTCTATAAAAGTAAGGACATGTTTCTCCCTCATAAATTAATGAGTACACAGTAAAGGAACACATGTGGAGTATCCCGTGTGGCACACGGTAAGCAGTCAATAAGTGATAGTGGTAGCTTTTTTTTTTTTTTTAATCGACTCGGAATATTTGCTGCTGATCAGCACCAGGACTTTTATATCCTACTCCTAGCCTGTTTCCCTCTGCATGATAATGAGTCCAACTGCCAACTGATGCAGTTTTACTCAAAGTTTCCCTGCTTGTTTTTTCAGCTGGCTCCTGTATTACCAAGAGGGTGTTTCCACTAATCAATGTGTGTTAGAAGAAGGCCTCTATGCCGACCTTGCTTCCTGCGGCTGCCCAACATCTAGAGTCAAATCCCTGAAGCCCATTGATTACGTAAGTACTTTGCTGAATGCATGTTTATAAGATGTTTTCTTGTCCTGTTTAATTACTATGAATGAGAATGTGAAGCTGGAAGACATGCTACAAGGGAAAATATAAAAATTTAAGTAACTTGCTTATAGATTATAAGATTGAGATTTACTCATGAAATCCAACTAATGTAAGTTTGATACTTTTCTTCCTTTTTCTTTTTTTTTTTTTTGAGTAGAATGCAAAACTTAGAAAGCTGACTAATATAGCCTTGAGCTTAAATGAATACTTTAACCACTTTGGGTGACATTGACAAAGTTACTTCGTTTCGTCATCTATAAAAGATAATAGTATCAAGTTGGCCAAAATGTTTGTTTGGGTTTTTCTGAAAGATGTTATGGGAAAAACCGTAACGAACTTTTTGGCCAACCGCATACTATATATGGCCCCTGGGATATTAAATGTAATGGTGCTTGTAAAATGCCTACCACTTGGTAAGCACTCAATAGGTGTTAGCTATTAGTATCATGATTATAACTTTTAAAGCTAATAACCTGATCATTTCATCATTCTGTTAAATAAGTCACATGACAGCTTGTTGGCTACTTAAGTTTACAGTGTTACTTTTAAGGCATGGACCTCCATTGGTATTGATTTCAAACCTTGTTTGGGGGAACTAGGGCTTTCCTGCCTAGTGTGTGTAGAATTACCTGGGCCATCTTTGAGGGCTACATTTATAGAGTAAGTGGTTTCTCTTTTCTGTCATATTTACTCAGAATTTTAAGTGTGAGAAAAACAGGATGACTACTCTGGGACATTCATTCTGTGTTCCTGGTTAGTGGTGTCTTTGCAGAGGAAGTGGTAAAGATCTGGAATGTTTTCAAAGTGTCCAGCTAGGATGATTCCCTGAGAGCATTTGGTCAAAGCTGAGATTCATGCAGTGATGACTAGAAACCCTCCATGGTGATGGCAGTGACTCAGACCTTTAATCAGAGCTAACTCCAGGAATGATGATCCTACTCAGGATCCTGATCCCAGCCTCAACAGCATCATCTTCTTTCACAGGGCATTCATGGAGAGAATATTTGTGGTATCAGGCTAAGAATAGAGTCTTGGCAGAAGTACAGGAATAAAAATAGAGTCCTGATCTCTCTCAGTGGCCCTCAGACACCAACTCAGAAAGACTAAGTAACTACTGATGCTTCTTGTTAATTGCAGGAGAACTGGTTTAAAAAAAAAAAAAAAGAATGTGTTTTGGTGAGTCTAAGTATTGATAAGGCTGAAAAAAGCTTTCGAAAGTAGTCTGCATTTACTGGGAAAGGAACTTTATTAGCATATTTTGGTCATCAAACTAGCAGACAGATGCTTAGATGCCTCAAATGAATGGAATTACTATTTTTCTTTGAGGAGTTACATTTCTTATTTCTCATTTCCACATTCATAAAGTCAAAAATGAAAAAATTAGGAGCAAAAACATAGAGAATGTCTCTGTGTAAATTGAAATGTGCCATTGTATGTCCCTGGTTTGGACCTGTGGTATACAGGCAGTGTTGGTGAAGGTACCCCTTGGAGAGGACTTGTGAGCTCTAGCCCTTTCACTCCAAGAACTGATTAAACAGTATATTCAGTTCATGTAAAGAGAGCATTAAACTTTCTTAATGCCTTTACCAGATATGTTTTGAATCTTTGAAAACTCTTACTTATTTGTTTTTTTTGGTCCGCATTTTTGAATCGTGTGTACTGTATTTTTTAATTAATTAATTTTTGGCTTTTTGGGTCTTCATTGCCGTGCAGCTTTCTCTAGGTGAGATAAGCAGAGGCTAGTCTCTAGTTGCAGTGCTCAGGCTTCTCATTGCAGCGGCTTGATTGTTGTGAAGCACAGGTTCTAGGGCATGCAGGTTTCTGTAGTTGTGGCTCGTGTGGGCTCTAGAGCACTGGCTCAGTAGTTGTGGTCAATGAGCTTAGCTGCCCCTCGACATACAGAATCTCCCCAGACAGGGATCAAACCCTCGTCCCCTGTATTGGCAGGCATGTTTCTAACCACTGGACCACCAGGGAAGTCCTGAAAGGGCTTTGTTCAAGACATGTTTAGACAGTAGGTTTAGTGGCGAAATAGAAGGAATATGAAGTGAGGTTGGGCATTCCAGCAAAGACTTGCAAATTGACCAGGAGTCAGCCTCAACAGGTAACATTTCCTTGATGACGTCAACGATGCTTCACCCTGGTAGCCCTGAAACCCTAAGTTTCAGACCTAGGAGACTGACAGGTAAACCAGAAGGCCAACCTGGTGATTTGTAGTTGTTGTTCAGTCACTCAGTTGTGTCCAACTCTTTGCGATCTCATAGACTGCAGCACATCAGTCTTCCCTGTCTTTCACCATCCCCCAGAACTTGCTCAAACTCATGTCCATTGAGTCGGTGATGCCATCCAACCATCTCATCCTCTGTCGTCCCCTTCTCCTCCTGCCTTCAATCTTTCCAGCATCGGGGTCTTTTCCAATGGGTCAGTTCTTTGCATCAGGAGGCTAAAGTACTAGAGCTTCAGCTTCAGCATCAGTCCTTCCAATGAATATTCAGGACTGATTTCCTTTAGGATTGACTGAGTTGATCTCCTTGCTGTCGAAGGGACTCTTAAGAATCTCCAGCACCACAGTTCAAAACCATCAATTCTTTGGCACTCAGCTTTCTTTCTAGTCGAACTCTCACATCCATAGACTACTGGAAAAACCATAGCTTTGACTCGATGGACCTTTGTCGGCAAACCAATGTCTCTGCTTTTTAATATGCTGTCTTGGTTGGTCATAGCTTTAGGTAGATTTTAATGACTGAAATACTTGGGAATTCTGTCCTGAGCATTTTTCTGCTTTTTTTGGAAGGACCCAGGAAATGGAATTAGTCATCAGAAGATTTAAGATTTGGGTAAAATGAGGTAAATGTCTTTAAGAGTAGTTTACCTGAGCTAGCTAACATGACCCACAGAAGAGACTCCTCTCCTAGTTGTTTGCATTCTCCAGACTCTGTGTATCCTTCCCTTGGAAAATTTTAGATGCACTTTATCTATCCTGCTTTTCTGATTACTTTCACAGCCCCTCTCCCCCTGCTATGTTCCTACTTAGGTATTGATATGCCTTTTCGTATTGATTGGTTAATATTGCTGCCTATGCCACAATCAGCGTGATTCTGGATTCATTTGGGGAAATGTTACATTCAGTTGAGTTGACTTTAGGATTGACTGATTTGATCTCCTTGCAGTCCAAAACATATATATGAGCTCATGTTTTGATTTTGCTTTTATTAGTTAAAACTGCAGAGTTTTATGAGGATGTTGCTTGTAGTTGGCATTCCCAGACATGCTGTGACTTAGTGCTCAAGTGTCATAATAGTATGATATTGAAGAATCCTAATACTTCATATAAGATCAGTATGTCTTGCAAATGACAGTTTGCTTCAGGCTGAATTCTATCTGTGCAGACATATGTTACCTTCTAGAGGCCTATGAATGCATAATTTTCAGTCATTTTACAGTGAAAGAAGCTGCCTGCATAGAGTTCTGCTTTTCACTAGTGTGACCTTGTACAAATCACTTACTTTGACCTCAGTTAACTCACCTTAAAGAAGCTGTTAGAACAGGTATTTTTTAAGTCTTTGACAGCCTCCAGTTCAACAGAATAAATATCCAAGGCATATTTCTAACTGGACACTAAAAACATTGTGTCCATCCTTAGGATTCACATGGTCTGAGGGAATAAGATGGTATGTTAGTTTTCAATAAAGCTATGCCATATAACTTGGTTGGGAAGATGCCCTGGAGTAGGAAATGGCAACCCACTCCAGTATTCTTGCCTGGAAAATTCCATGGACAGGGGAGCCTGGGAGGCTACAGTCCAAGGGGTCACAAAGAGTCAGACATGACTGAGGATACACAGTAGCAAAAACAATGCCAGGTAACAGTCCCCAAAACAGTTGAAGAGGAGCTAAGAGGTGGATGGGGAACTTAAGTAAACCGTTTTAATTACTGGTCTAGTAGTGTGTGAGCTAACCTGCTCTTGTTTTGTTTCCATGGGAGCAGCAGTCTTCTCATTACTACTTCTTTAGTGTCTCCATGGTGGCCTGGCATGGAAGTTGGCCTCCTTTGAAGTATAATCCAATCCTGGCAGCTATAAGCAGGCAAAGCAAAAGAAACACTGCAACACAAGGTTGTAGAAAAAGTTTAAATGAAATTTATGACTGTGATGACATAAATGATCTTAAAAGGTAGAATAAGAATTGGCAAGGCAGTAATTCATTCTGTGTGAGTAATGAATAAGGGGTACAGCTATAAATAGAAGAAGACTGTAAATCCAGCCACAGATTACAGGAAGCAATGACTTTGTAAAGTGTAAAAGAGTCTGGTTACTATAAAATTTTCAGATGAACTCGTGTATAGTCAATAGCAGTAACAACTGTGTGCATTTTGAAAATGAAGGCCAACAGAAGCCTACAGTAAACATCATACTTCCAAGTGAGATACCTGAAGCATTTCCTTTTAAATTCAGGAGGAAGACAGTGGTCTCTACTATCACCACTTCGATTCAACATCATTTTGCAATCTTAGATACTTTAATAAGATTAAAACCAAAAAAGATGAAGGAAGAAACAAAATTGTCAAGAATATCCACAGATAAGCTATTAGGGTTAATATGAAATCTTTAAAAGTAGCTGGATACAAGATAAATAGCAATTAAAATATAGGATACTTGGGAATAAATCTAACATAATGCAAGTAAATCCTTTATGAGGAAAATGGTAAAAACTTTCTTGAAGAATGTAAAAGATGGAGAGAGATTCTTTAGATGAAAATACTCAATATTGTAAATATTTTGGTCTTCCCCAAATTAGTAAAATTTTGAGCAAAACGCTTACAGAATCTTTGGTCTTTTGCGAGGAGGAGGGTGAAAGTAAAACATGACAGACTCATTCTAAAATTAATTTGGAAAAGATAGGAGTTCAAAATAGTCAAGATTAATTTTAAGAACAATAGACAGTATCATTTATTTGTCCTACCAAATATATATATATATTGCATTATTCATCAGTAATAGTTAAGATAGTATAGGTGCAAGGAGAGGCCAATTAAAGAGTGAAATAGGAAAGCATAGAAACTGACTTGCATGAATAATGGAATTTGGTAGGTGACAGAAATAGCATTTCAATGGGGCTATTATGAAAGACAGTTGGCCCTTTATATGGAAAAAAATACAGTTTGAATCTTGCTCTATTCCAAACAGCAAAAATAAGTTCCAGATGGATTAATGGCGAGCTAAATGTGAAAACAAACCTGAATGAAATGTACAATGCAGGGAATATAGTCAGCAATTAGGTAGTACCTTTGTATGGTGACAGTTGACAACTTGACCTTATGGTGATAGTTTTGAAATGTATAGAAATATTGAACCACTATATTGTGCACCAGGAGCTAACATAGTGTTGTAGATCAATTATACTTCAAACAAGCTCATAGGAAAAGAGATCAGATTTGTGGTTACCAGAGGATTGTGTGTGTGTGTGTTCAGTTGCTCAGTCATGTCCAACTTTTTGTGACTCTATGGACTGTAGCCTTCCAGGCTCCTCTGCCCCTGGGATTTTCCAGGCAGGAATACTGGAGTGGGTTGCCGTTTCCTCCTCCAGGGATCTTCCTGATCCAGGGATTGAACCCAGGTCTCCTGTGTCCCCTGCATTGGCAGGAGGATTCTTTGCTACTAAGCCACTTCAGAACCCCCTATCAGAGGAAAGGGGAGGAGTAATGGATGGAAGGAAGAGGCACAAGCTGGAATTAAGATTGCCGGGAGGAATATCAATAACCTCAGATATGCAGATGATACCACCCTTATGGCAGAAAGTGAAGAACTAAAGAGCCTCTTAATGAAAGTGAAAGAGGAGAGTGAAAAAGTTGGCTTAAAACTCAACATTCAGAAAACAAAGATCATGGCATCTGGTCCCACTTCATGCCAAATAGATGGGGAAACAGAGGAAACAGTGGCTGACTTTATTTTGGGGGGCTCAAGAATCACTGCAGATGGTGATTGCAGCCATGAAATTAAAAGACGCTTACTCCTTGGAAGGAAAGTTATGACCAACCTAGATAGCATATTAAAACGCAGAGACATTACTTTGTCAACAAAGGTCTGTCTAGTCAAGGCTATGGTTTTTCCAGTAGTCATGTATGGATGTGAGAGTTGGACTATAAAGAAAGCTGAGCACCGCAGAATTGATGCTTTTGAAGTGTGGTGTTGGAGAAGACTCTTGAGAGTCCCTTGGACTGCAAGGAGATCCAACCAGTCCATCCTAAAGGAGATCAGTCCTGGGTGTTCATTGGAAGGACTGATGTTGAAGCTGAAACTCCAATACTTTGGCCACCTGATGCAAAGAGCTGACTCATTTGAAAAGACTCTGATGCTGGGAAAGATTGAAGGCTGGAGGAGAAGGGGACGACAGAGGATGAGATGGTTGGATGGCATCACCGACTCAATGGACATGAGTTTGGGTAAACTCTGGGAGTTGGTGATGGACAGGGAGGCCTGGCGTGCTGCGGTTCATGGGGTCGCAAAAAGAGTTGAACACAATGAGCGACTGAACTGAACTGAGCCAAAAGATACAAACTTTAGTTCTAAGATAGATAAATACAATGTAATGCATAATATGACAAATATAATAAGCAGTGCTATATGTTATACATGAAAAGTTGTTAAGGAAGTAAATCCTAACAGTTCTCCTCACGAGGAAGAACATTTTTTTTCCTGTTTTATATCTATATAAGATGATGAGTAGTCATCTAAACTTATTGTAATCGTTTCACAGTGTATGTAGGTCAAATCATTTTGCTGTACACCTTAAAACTATATAGTGCTCTGCTGTGCTTAGTCGTGTCCAACTCTTTGCGACCCCATGGACTGTAGCCTGCCAGGCTCCTCTGTCCATTGGGATTCTCCAGGCCAGAATACTGGAATGGGTTGGTTGCCATCCCCTCCTCCAGGGATCTTCCCACCCCAGGGAACAAACCCCGGTCTCCCACATTGCAGGCGGATTCTTCACAGTCTGAGCCACCAGGGAAGCAATACAGTGCTATGTGTCAATTACAGCTCAATAACATTGGAAGAAAAAAAAATTAGAAAATATAGGAGACTATGCTGACGATATTGGAGCAAGATAGATTTAAATGCAAAACATACAAGTCAATAATAGAAGGGGTAAAAGGCGAGTGTATCGGTTTCCTGTTGTTCCCACAGATTTAGTGGCTTAAAGCAGCAGAAATGATCTAACAGTTTTGGAGGTCAGAAATCTAAAATGGGCCTTTCTGGGGTAAAATTAGGGGTCAGTAGGATTGCATTCCTTCTGGAGACACTAAGGTGGATGCTATTTCATTACCTTTTCCAGCTTCTAGAGGCCCAGCATTCCTTGGCCCTCTTTCATCTTCAGAGTGCATTACTTCACCCTCTGCTGTCTATCCTGTCTCTGACCCTCCTGCCTCCTTCTTCTAAGGACCCGTATGATTATATTAGGCCTATCTGGATAATCCAGACACCTATCCCCACCTCTAGATTCTTAACACTTCATCACACCTGCAAAGTCCCTTTGTGCTGCATCAGATAACATATTCATTGGTCCCAGGCTTTAGGGTGTAGACGTTTTTTTGGATGGAGGTGGGGGGACAATTTGGGCTTCCCAGCTGGCGCTGATGGTAAAGAACCCACCTGCCAATGCAGGTTAGATGTAAGACATGCTGGTTCTATCCCTGGGTCAGGAAGATCCCCTGGATAAGGAAATGGTAATCTGCTGCAGTATTCTTGCCTGGAGAATCCCATGGACAAAGGAGCCTGGCAAGCTACAGCCAATAGGGTCGCACAGTCAGACACTGAAGTGACTTAGCACAGCACAGGAGGACAATTCTTAAGACTACCACAGCAAGCCACAGACTAGGAAAATATATTATAAGCTGCAAAGGTTTAATGTATAGGATATAAAAAGGACTCTTTCAAAATAATTGGGGACAAAAAGGAAACCTTATTTAAAAAATCAGCACAGAATATGAGTAGGCACTTCATAGACATGAGAAACATGGCTTAGGACATAAAAAGCATATTAAACCTCACTAGTGAGCAAGTAAATGCAAATTAAAACAGTAATTAGGTAGCATTTATTACCTTACTTCAGATACAAATATTGGAAGATCTGACAACAGCAGAGTTTAGTCAGTGGCAGAGAAGTGGGATTATTTACACAAAACTACTGGAAGAAAAATCAGTTGGGATGAGGGAAAAATAAGGATGTTTGTTGTAGCATTGATGGATGAAACAAACTAAGGCAAAAACATATAAGGAAATACAATATAGTAGGTGAGGTTCATGTGTTACTATGGATGTTACAGTAAGATGCATTTATATAAAATTTAAAAACAACGGATGTATAAGAGCTAGAAAGATTCACAACTTCAGCATAGTTGTTGCCTCTAGGGAGCGGGGAGATTAATATTCAGCTCTGCATGTTTTTCTTGTTTACACAGTTTGATATAAATATAATAAAATGTATTATTTCTCAGTGCTAGATACATGGTCATCTAAATATTCTTTTTGAAATGTAGTACTTTTTTTTTTTTTTTAAGGAAGAAGACCAGTTAGGAAGGTAGGCTTGTGATGAAACTGATTTTCTAAGCCAAATGAAATGAAAGAGGCTTTGATGAGGTGGATTATGGTCCACTGGAGAAGAGTTTGGTTTGGGAGTCTGACAGACCATTGCTTGTTAGCCGAGTGACCCTGGGCGTGTTTCTGACCATCCTGAGCCTCAACTTTCTTGTCTAATAAAATGAGGATTAAAGGAGCTAGTGCATGTGAAGCCTTTAGCACATGAAAGCACTCAATAGTACTATAATAGCTCATAGACGAGAATTAATATTTGTTGTGCAACATCAAAATTTGATAGACTGAGATATTTATATGATTTTGTTTTACATAGACCAAACTTAGATTTTGGATTAGAGTCTAATTAGAGACTTAGGAGTCTTCTATTGAATTTTCATCACTGCAGATGATGGAAAATGCCTTATCCCAGCACACTGTTTGGTATTTCTCTGGATTGGAATGATATTTGAGGTGTACATTATATGTATAGTCAGACACATACCATACACAGTGACACAGCACAGTGTATTATGGTTACTGTCCTTGAATTCAGTCCAGTTGTTCTTAGTTTTTTAGACACGGTCCATTTGGCAAAGATCAGGGTGAAGTGATATTGTTGGGTAGATATTTTTAAAATAAAACGTTATATTTAGAGTCTAGCCAATTAACATAATCCTGAGGTAATAGCAACACCTTTCCCATACAAGCAGTGATTTGAAACTCAGCTCTACAGTGCCCGTGTACAAGGCTGGATGGGTTTTTTGTTTTGACAGGGTTTTTTGGTATGTAAATAAGTGAGCATGTTTATTGTCCAAAGGAAAAGAGCAGGATAAAGTGAAAGGTGGAAATGTCAGAGAGGGGAAGATAATCGATAGGGAGAAACAGATAATGGGACAGAAGAATTCCACTGGACTTGGCAACTGAAGATACCTGTAAGAGGGAAGATCTGTTTAAGGCAGATAAAGATGTGAGATGCCAAAACTCAGTAGAGATGATGCTAACTGTGATTCTGGCAGACGAGGCTGCAGAGATCTCTGGAGATGAGAATGTGAAGGGCTTTGTAGCCCGTGAAAGGAAGTTCTGGACACTTCCTGCTGGGGATCAGAGCTCAAGCGCTTCCTTCCAGCTCAGAGACTGAACTTGTTGAAGTATCCCAGGCACTTGGCAAATTATCTGGCATGCAACAGGAGTTCAGAAATGTTTGCTAAATTGAATAATGTCTTCTTCCTTCTAAACAATGAGAAATAAGACAAGATTTTATCAGGTGCTTTGTTTTTAGTATTAACAAGTCCATAAATTGTCCAAGTAATTTTCTTTTCTTTTTTTTTTTTAAATTGGAATAAGGCACTTTTATTTAGTCTTTAAGACACTAAGTCAGACTTTCACAAGATATTTTTTGAGTAGCTGTCATGTACCGGCCCCTAATAAAAAATGGGAATGGTGAACAAAATAGACAAGTTCCATGTTCTCACTCCCGGGATGACCTCTTTGTCCAGTAAATGTGATCTTTGAACAGGACATTCCCTTTTGTCATGTTTTTGTCAGAGATTTCTCTCTCTCTCTCTGCCCCTTCTCCTACCTGTGCCCCCTACCCCCCCCCCATAGTCTTACACAGGCTCTAACTAGAGATATTCTGTGTAATTACACAAACCATACTCCTAACCCCCACATATGCTCATTTCAAAAAATATTTTAATTATGTGCTTTCAAGTTACAGTTTATACGCTCTCTGGAGTGAAAGATTACAGCCTTGGCTCCATATTGACACTGAGCTAACCAATACAATTTAACATTTGCTTTGTCTTTAAAGTTAGGAAAAGACCATTTGACAGACTTCATTCTACCTCAAAGACTTTCTATATGGATAAAAAGTGAATGAAAAAATATATAAAGTACATACGTTCCCTTTACCATCTTGAAAACTGTGTAACTGATGACTAGGGAAATTAATTCATCCCCATTGTTTGTTTGAGCTCATATTCAAGTCTGTATAGTTTTGAAAAATATCAAAGCTTAGTAGTTAGATTTAAACATTTTATACAATATATATAGAAGTTGTGTTGATGTAAATGCAATCGTTCGAGCAGAGTACTTGTACACAAGGTCTCCAAGCTTCACATTTATTTATTTACTATTTATGTATGTATTTGGCTACCATAGGTCATGGACATGAGCTCTTCCTTGCATCATGCGGGATCTTTCATTGTGGCACATGGACTCTCTAGTTGTGATGTGGGCTCAGTGGTCGAGGTGCATCAGTTCCAGAGCGCACAGGCTTCAGTAGTTGTGGCTCACAGGCTCCCTAGTGGTGGCACACGAGCTCAGGAGCTCAAGGGCTCAATAGATGGGGTGTGAGGGCTTAGTTGCTCCCCAGAGTGTGGGATCTTAGTTCCCTGACCAGGGATTGAACCCGCATCCCCTGGATTGTCAGGTAGATTCTTAACCACTGGACCACCAGGGAAGTCCCAAGTGGTAGACACACCTGTTAAATTGCTGTGATAGGTAAGAATGGGTGTCATAGACATTGCCCAGCTGAGCAAGATGAAGTCATCTGCTTCAGATAGTATCACACCTGCCAATCAAAAATAATCTACATGATGAAATTACTTAGAACATTTTAGAACTGTAGTGAAGGGGTTAAGAACACAGCCTCTGAAGCCATTCTGTCTGGTTTCTAGTTCTTTTACTTCCTGTGTGTGACCTGTGCCTTAATTCTTCATCTGCAAAGCACGGCTAATAATGGTACCCATGTCAAAGGAAAGTTGCATGGATTAAAGGAGTGAATATGGTTTTGCAGTTCCTAACATGAATGTATTTTGGGATTTGGAATTTTTCACATTTTAAACAATAATATGATTCATTGGTTCATAGATAGCATGTATCCCCAGAAATATTCTGGGCAGTACCCCATAATTAAACACATTTCTCTTTCTGTAGCAAAATATAATCATAGCTACGCAAATTGGATAAATATTATAAATAGTCCTCTTATTCAGGTCAGATTTTGTTGCCAAATAAATAGGTTAAAAAAAACTTAGAAAATATATATATACACCTCTCCATCCATCATTTACAAACATTTATCTGTAGTTCATGTGTGTGTGTGTCTGTATGTGTGTATGATGCCTAGTACATACTGTCACATGTTAATTATTACTATTATCATTTAAAATGTTTAGTTGATAGACTGATGAGTTTTTTTTTCATGCAGTTTAAATACTCGTTTTCTTTCTTATCCACATTCCTCCTTTTAGAAACTGTATCCTCACTGCATGACTTACACTTGACCCAGCAGGAATGCCCTGTTCTGTTCCTGCTGACACCTAAGAAGAGTGTTTGGCCCCAAATGGTTGGCTGTCTTCTAAGTTAGCATGGACTGAAGCCAAGAGATTTGTAGAGATCAAATTGTAGTTAAATTCTGGTGGTTTCCTTGGAAAGGTCAGATTGCTCTGTCATCATCAGTTTTAAAGACTATTAGGTAGTATATATATATATATATATATGTATATATGTGTATATATATATATATATATTCTTCCTATTTTCATCCTTGGAAAATGTATCAGAAAAATAAGATTTTTAAATAGTTCTTTCTAGTTCTTTCAGTGCTTTCTACTTCTGAATAGTTGCCTTCCTAATCTCCCTAACCTTTAAGTACATTTTTAAATTTAAGTACAGTTGACCCTTGAACAATGCAGGGGGTTAGAGAGACCCATCTCCCTCACCCCACCCCCCTGTAAGCCATGGAAAATCTGCATTTGGCTATTTCTGCCTCAAAACAAAGGACTTGATAAATGTTTCATCCAAGGGCAGGAAGATGAAACAATTTGGGTAGAATCAGGACTCAAACCCACTTCTTCCAATTCCATACATCATGACCTCTAATGAACACAAACTATCCCCCACACTTGAGTTAATTTAAAAAACTGTAAAATGAAAATATTTACTGAAAAAAAATCCACATACAAGGGAATCTGCACGATTCAAACGTATATTGTTCAAAGATCAACTGTGTATGTATAAATTAAGACCAATATAAATAAAAATAGTTTAAAGAGTGATTTGGACTTGGGCTTCCCAGGTGGCACTAGTGGTAAAGAACCCACCTGGCAATGCAGGAGACATAAGTAACACGGGTTCGATCCCTGGGTTGGGAAGATCCGCTGGAGGAGGAAATGGCAACCCACTCCAGTATTCTTGCGTGGAGAATTCCATGGACAGAGGAGCCTTGTGGGTTTCAGTCCATAGGGTGGCAAAGAGTCGGACACGACCAAAGCGACTTAACACACAACACAGAGAGTAAATATATATCAGACCTCTAAAGAGGGCATGACTTTAAACTTAGAAACAGTAGATGTTCTCAAAGGGAAAGTTTGATAAATGGGACCACATGATGATATCCTATTGTTGTTAATGGAAAAGAGGGACATTTGTCCATGTTGGTTAGTCATGTTTCATCCTTGGCTAATGCTGTTGGTTTGTGTTCTTCACCAATTTATGTATTGGGTCTCTTAGAGGATCCTTACTGAGTTAAGTAAACTGATACAACTACCCTCCTCTGTCATTTTCTGCAATTATTTTCCCAATCTTCCTGATTCATCATTTTTAAAACAATTTTTGAGATTCCCCTCCATCAAATTTTCCATTGTTTGTTGTTGTTGTTCAGTTGCTAAGTTGTGTCTGACTCTTTGCAGCCTCATGGACAGCAGCATGCCAAGGTCGCCTGTCCTTCACTATCTCCCAGAGTTTGCTCAGATTCATATCCAGAGTCAGTGATGCTATCTAACCATCTCTTCCTCTGTTGCCCCCTTCTCCTTTTGCCTTCAATCTTTCCCAGCATCAGGGTCATTTCCAGTGAGTCTGCTCTTGGCATCATCGCACTGTTATCTTAAGGCAAATTTCTAGGTATAGAATTCCTAGATTGCCTTTGAACTAGAGAGTGAATTTGATGCAGTTTGAATGATAATGACAGCCTTTTAAAAATGTTTTTGTGGACATTCCCCAAAAGGAAGACAACAAATGTAAAAATGCAGGACCTATTTTCTTAAACTATCACTTTTAGCGTTTAAATTATATCCTCACATAAGCTTTTCATTTTTTCCTGTGGAATATAAAACAGTTACATCATTAGATGCTTCTAATGTAAGGGTCTGTTGCTCTCGCCACAGCAAACTCTTTACTTAGGGAGAGTGTTGCTGGTGGTGGACCATGAGTCCACCAAGCTCCTTGCCTGTCTGCCCTTCCGTACTGATTAGCAACTCAACAAGTAGAGGTCAGTGGAAATGCTTTTCTATGAGCTTGAGGGTGAAGATGTTGGGAAAAGTCCAGCAATGAAGTCAGGGTCTTATCTGTGGATTTTGATTGTCCATTCGATTTTGGTCACCAGTTTTAGTGACTAACTTAGCGCCTGCTATTGGCTGCATTTCTAACCTGCTATTCTGGACTCTCCTGTAAGGACATTTTTTCTATAAATTGTTGAGATGCTTTCAGTTTTTATTTTGCAGATAGCAGAGGAGAAGCCTGATCATGTGTGCAGTCACTCAGGAACTCAGTGGCTTGAGATGAATATCCATTCCTGACCCAGTTTATGTTGTTTACTGAAGGAAAATCAGTGCTTCCCGGGCAGCTTTTTCACACTTAGCTTACTGTCTCACAGCATACTGTGATGCTTGCCTTCTTTTCCAGCATATTCAAACCCCTACATCTGTACTGTCCAATACCATAGTAGTAATCACATGTAGTTTTTTAGTTAAATAAAACAAATTCAGTCCTTTGGTCACAGGAGCCACATTTCAGATGCCCAATGGCCATAGGTGGCTGGTAGCTACCATACTGAAGAGGCAAGTATGCCGCATGGCTGTCTCTACAGGAAGCTCTGTTGAACAATGTTCCACACCTTCCGTGATCCTCAGGCCACCTTTGCCACATAACATAAAGAAAACATTATTTACATCTTTGTGCTTGTGTTTAGTCATTCAGTCTTTACCAATTTTAAAAACCTGGAAATTTCTCAGTGTCCTTTATCATTCCTTATATTTGAGAGGAAGCATAGTTAATCCTTTTTAAAGTGATCCTTTCCCCCATAGGGTGATTCCAGTCCAAGGGTCTGAACTTGGGATCGGACCTCACCTCCTTCCCTGGAACCCACCCCTCTAACCTTGCCTTATTCAGATTCTTCCTATTGACGCTGCCGCCTTCCACCATACCTGCAGGTGTTCACAGAGGCCACAGCCCCTTTCCCTCCTTCCCTTTCTAAATATAGCCTGTATGCCTCATCTCCAGTCTCCCCTACTTATTCTTCAGCCCCGACAGCCTAGATCCCACCCCTCATCTCTGGTGGATGGCTCCCTAAGCTCCCGCATTGGTTATCAACTGCCCCAATTGCTGAACCCAATCTGCCTTGTCACAGTCACCCTCTTCCTCCACATCAGGGAAGAATTTGATACCGAGGCCAGCTCTTCCTTTTGATTTTCTTTCCCCTTTATTTCTGTGAGGCCTCCTCTCCTGGCTCCTCTCCGGGTTCCTTATTCTGCCGCCTCCACAGGCCCGCCTTTCGTCACCACTCGCGGGCTTTGTGTGTCAGCACGGCTCTGTTCTCCCTCTGTTTCCATGCCCTTTCCTGTAACTGAATCCAGTTATTACTCAGATTCTGGGAGCTCCCAAATGATCACCCCTACATTCGATCCTCTCCCTGAACTCCAGATCAAAGGGCACAATGTTCACTGGCCACTTCTGTTAGGGCTATCCTGCCTCTGTCTCAACAATAAAACCTCTGGTTCTCATTAAAAGTTCTTAGCTGCTGGGTGTGTTTGCTCTCCAGAGTTTCTCACATATGACAAATTGCAGTTGACTTTTTAAAAAAATTTACTTATCTTGGTTGCACTGGGAACTTCATTGCTGCACACAGGCTTTCTCTAGTTGCGGTGCACAGGATTCTCATTGCAGTGGCTTCTCTTGTTGCAGAGTTCAGATTCTAGAGTGCAGACTCAGTAGTCGTGGCACACAGGCTTGGTTACTCCACAGCAGGTGGAATCTTCCTGGATCCAGGATTGAATCCATGTCCCCTACATTGGCAGGCAGATTCTTATCCACTATACCACCAGGGATGTCCAGGAGTTGACTCCTGAACGATACAGGGGTTAAGGGTGCTGACTCTCCACACAGTTGAAAGTTGGCATATGACTTTACTGTTGGCCCTCCATCTCTGTGGTTCCACATCCAAGGATTCAGCCAACCTCAGATCATGTAGTACATATTTATTGCAAAAAATCCTTGTATAAGTGGACCCGTGCAGTCCCAGCCCTCATCGTTCAAGGGTTGACCGTGCACCCAGCCACATTCTCACATGTTTTTCTCTCTCATTCATCTGTTTCTTACTTGGGTCCTTTTATCACTGTGGTAGTTTTTCTGGCCACCCCTTCCTCACCAATCCTGACCTTCCACACCCCCCTCCTGTTTTAGGTCAGGCTCTTTTTCTTTGTTCTAGAAGATTCTTCCTATGTCCTGATACTTCCACTCTATTTTCTTCACTCATTCTGTTGCCAGATAAGTTTCCTGAAGTCCATTTAAAGAAAAACACACATAAACTACATTTCTATGCAAACATATGCATAATAATTACCAATTTAAATTTTGAATAAGTATTTCTATAGTTCAAAAATCAAAAAGGACCAAAGGCCTGCAGTGAATAACTTTGCTCCCTCTTCTCCCTTTATCTTCTTAGCCCCTAGTTTCCTGACACACTAGCCGTGGAGGTGCTTTATACTTGATTTTTTTAAGAAAAATTTTCATGTGTATAAAGCACATATTATACATGTGTGTACGTAAATTTTCCCTTCTGTACACAAACTGTAGCATAAAAAGTCTGCTCTTCTGCATTACTCTTCACTTTGTATTTGCTGCTAATGAACATATCTCAGAGACCTTGAGTAACGATCTCCTCACTCTTTTGTACAGTTGGATAGAATTCCTTCATGAATGCACCAGACATAACCCATGCCCTCATGATGGACTTTTAAGTCATTCTCCATCTTTGCTATTCCTAAAATGGCTGCCAGGAATAACACTTTTCGTAAGTCATTTCGGTCTTATGCAGGTATAGTGAGAGTCTGTTGCTGGACTCTTCATTTACTGTTGTCCGAACATCCAGTTCCTGCCTATTGTATTACTTCTCATGTACCAGGTTACAGTTGGCTCAGCCCATTCCTCCTCCTCTGCCCAAATGCCTCCCAGGACCCCCAGCTGGCAGTAAATCAGTCTGCTCTGTCAGGGTCAAGGAGAAGCAGGCAGCTCAATACACAGTAGCAAACAGTGGATGCACTTGGCACAGACTCTGTCTTTTGGCTACATTGGCTTACTTGCTGTGTCCCTAACATAGCTTATGCATTTCTGTTCCCTTCTTTGCACAGAGCACCTTCCCTCCATTCTCCTTAGGCCTCTGCAGGTCACTGGCATCTTTTGAGACTGAACTCACACACCACCATGTTTGTGAAGCCTCCTTGATTCCTACAGCCTTCTGCTAAAAAGAATTTGGGCTTCCATTGGGTATTTTCATAGGGTGTATCTTTTTCTACCCTGGATTACTTTACAATGTCTGTGCAGTTCTCCTAGTGTAGCTACTAGTTAGTAATGCCTCAGACATAAGGATGTTGACTTGTTTTGATTTCTCATCCCACAAGTCTCCTAGCATGACTATCTTGTATACACAAATGAATGAAAAAGAGCAAAATTGATTCTGTTCTTGTCTGACATGAGGGCTTGGGGGAATAAGTACTTTTTATGTCAAAATCACTCCCACCCCTGTGCACTCTTGGCTTTTTGTTGTTATTATTGTTAAATTAAAAATACCTTCTCCTCCCTCCTAGGAATACCTTTAAAAGCCTAGAGCCATGAAGTCTTATATCCTCAGTGATTACTCCTGTGACCTCCTGGGAAGTGGGGGTGCTGTTCCATTCTGTGTTTATTCTGTGACCAGCTAAAAGTACTGGCAGGACCAAAAACATGGTCTGTTTTATAGCACAATCAGACCTTAATATGTGACTGGAACATGTCTCTATTTTTATTGTGAGATTGACTGCTTTTCTAAAATTTCAATTTTAATTTACAAAAAAATTGAACAAGCATTATTAATAGAATTTAGTCTCACCACTGCAGCTTTGACAATAACATCATTAGCAGGTGCAGCAATCAACTATATGCATTTGAGAAGTAGTGGATCCAGGACACCCTGCATTGTGACTGAGATGTTACCAAAGTATGGCCACCCTCTGGTGATGCTTTCTCTTTTCTCTGCTTTTAGGTTTTTGAAGAACCCTCCCTTAGCCTTTTTGCTCTGGAACACTGTGAGGGGAGAGAGTTACATCTAGAAGAGGCTGTGAACTCTGTTCTGAACAAGGACCTACACTTCTACACCCAGTCCGTGTGGGTGAAAAGTGGGCTGTAAGTATGGGGCTAGGGCTTGGCCTGCTTCAGTCACTGTGGCAGGTCAGCATTGCACAGGTGCTTTCTATTCCCCACTGCCTCTGTTACTTGGTGTGATGGTACTCGCACTTTTCTGTCTCCATGTAATAATAGTTCAGTTCAGTTCAGTTGCTCAGTCGTGTCCAACTCTTGGCGACCCCATGAATCGCAGCACGCCAGGCCTCCCTGTCCATCACCAACTCCCAGAGTCTACCCAAACCCATGTCCATCGAGTCGGTGATGCCATCCAGCCATCTCATCCTCTCTCAAATAAGAGAAAACTGTGGACTGTGTCCATTATGTAGTAGCAGGCAGTAGTCTGGGAGAAGGACTGCCATGTGTTCAGAACATGGGTCCTAGAGTGGGTGGACCAGATGACTGTAACAATTTGAGCCCTCTTTCCTTTTGGAAGGAACCTAATTAAATCCGTGACCTTGACTAGATGAGAGACCATTACCTGCTTAAAACAAGTAACTAAAATTAATAAGGCTTTTTGGTGTTTTGATTTGATGTCTTGCTTATGCTAGAGCTGTTTTGTTCTAGGGCACTTATTTTCATGCTTGGTGTCCTGGCTGACCCAGCCTGCCTACCAGTGTCGCTGCTTATACAGGATGCTGGGCAGGGCGGGTGCAGGTCATGTGGGGCCTGCACTTTTACATTCTGGGACGACGACTCTAAGAAAAGAAATGAAAAACGATGGGTACATAAATTAGGCATGAACTTGCATATTTATTCCGGACAGAAATGGTAAGTGGCCTGAAAGTGAGGGGCCCTGAAGTTGAAGCTCTCATGCTTCCCAGAAAATCTTCATCTCAGGTCATTTCTGAGAGTGGCTGTCAGCCTAGCCTGCCCCTCCTCCTATACCTTTGGTGTTTTGGTACCAAGAGTCATCCAAAAGAACACACATTGCTCTTTATAATTAATAGAAGGATGCCGTTTGTGTGTCTTATGACTTTGAAATTGTGTGACAATCACTCTCCTTGTTAAACTGTCTGGGAATAATGAAAGAGAAAGCCGATTTGAAAATGAAGTTTAACAGTTATAATTAGTTTCTGTATCATTCACGTATGCAGCAGTTTAAATTTTCTTCTGCAAGGTATTTCACATGGTTTATTAAACATAAATTGATTTATTCTCTTTAAGCATAAAAATCCCTATTGTATTCCAGTATGTTACTGACTGGAACTCTGAGCTGAATTCTACATCCCTGTGATGTAGAACTTGCACAGCATTTTTATACGTTTCTTTTCTTTACATTTCTAAGTGAAACTGATCATTACTAGCTCACGTCTAGAAACTTCTCATGAACATTTTTCACTCTTTTGTAGAAAACTGGTGCCATTTTACTTTAACATTCTTATTTCTTCTCTTCAGTTTATTATGTACTTCCCCTATGCTTCTGGATTCTTTGTGAGAGAATCAGTGCACAGGGTAGGAAGAGTGAAGGCTGTCTGAAGGTTTTCCTAGGCTACAAATGGCTCCCCGAATACCACTTCATGCACAACCAGCTGCCCTCAGTGACAGGTTTTGTTTTGTTCTGTTTAATCCTCATATTATCCCACATCTTTGACCTGTGGTGGTAATGGGGGCAAGCTTCAATGCTTTTCAGTTGTGAAATTCATTAGATTAATATATAAGGAGGTCGAGTTTATTAGAACCTTATCTCGGTTTTATAATTGAGACTTCCCTGCCTCTCTAAAGAGTCTGCAGACCTGGAGAGGCAGCCCAGCCTCCCCATGACCATACCGTTCTGACGGTGCACCAGTCCGATGGTGGAGGCTGTGTTAGCAGGAAGGGGTGGAGGGAACATCCTCTGTCTCGCTTATCCATGCATAATTTGGCCAAGCCTGATCTCGATTGTGGGGAGCTGCGGCTTCGTCTGAACAAGAACAAGCCACCTCATCTTCATGCGTCCTTTCTGAAAGCACCCTGTGCCATGATCTGGGGTCCTGCTGAGAAGTGCAGTTTCTCTTGGCGGTCCCAGCTTATTTTGTGTCCAGCTTGATAACCACCTCAAGCTGGGCTCGGCAAATCTCTACAGTAAGGGGCCAGGTGGTCTTTTCAGTTGGTTGGCTGGCCTGCCTCTGTCACCTACTGCCATGGTGCAGAAGCAGCCAAGGCCAGTACGGAAAGGAACGGGCATGACTGTGAGTGGTGGTGTAGGTCTCCAGGCTCCAGACATACTCCACGAAGCCCTGGACACTCTGCCCAGTTGGAAGGCCCCTGGGGTCCTGAGAAGTATTTGCACAAGGAGCCAGTCTGAAGAGTTCAGATGGGATTTCTGTGGACAATTTTAAGTAGTTCTCATGGGAGACATTGTGGGAGGAGGTGTGTCTGCAGAGGTTGCTAGAGCCGCGCAGAGAGGCTGTGAAGGACGTGGGTCAGCAAGCCTAAGAGCGGGAGAGGAAGCTGGTATTTTTTAACTGGGTAATTAGGGAGGGATTATCGTCTATGTCTGAATCTTAGAATGTTAGAGGGGGAAACCTGGTATTATCCAAATAACACAGAATTCTAGAGCTGGAGGGAACCTTGTTTTGAAAGGAAGACAACCAGGTTCCTGCTGATCTTCTGAGCCACAGTCCAATGCACTTTCTCCTCATCCTCCTTGGTTTTTCCACTAAAATACACATTTGGGACTCCCCTGGTGGTCCAGTGGCCAGGACTTTGCACTCCCAGTGCAGGGGGTCCGGGTTCAATCCCTGGTCAGGGTACTGGATCCCACGTGCTGCAACTGAGAGTCACATGCCACAACTAAAGATCCCGCATGCTGCAACTAAGACCGGGTGCTGCCAAATAAAATCAGTAAGTGAAAATACACACATCTTTTCTCTTAATAACAATCTACAAACCTAGAAGTTGTAATGAATGAACCCTATATGGTACAGTAAGAGGTATTTTTGATAAGAGATTGCTTTGTTTTAAGCATCCCGTTTTTTTCTTTCCTGTTCTCCGTATAGGTGGATAGCTTATGAAGGACCCAATTTCTTAGGAAGACAAATCCTACTCGAGCCTAATGAGATCCCAAATTGGAGAGCATTCAGTGGATGGAAAACCATTGGTTCCCTCCGTCCTGTGAAGCAGGTACAGAGAAAAGAACCGTGTGATCTAATAATATAGCTCAATTTCCTAGTAGAAATGTCATAAACCACAGCATCTGAACAGTGGACCATTTAATTTAGTTTGCCATTTATGTTACAAAAGGATCCCATTAGGATGGGATCATAAAACTAAATCATAAAATTGTACCTAAGGTCAGTGTTGGCTTTTAGCTTTGAGTCTTAAGTCTGATTGACCTTGTTGTCTTTTCATGGGAAAATAAGTATCCTAAGCTCCGTAGCAAACAATGCAAACAAAAATGAACTCTGAGAGTGCACTAGTTTCACCTCCTAAGTATCTGGCTCCCCCCAACCCCGCTTATATAATACTCAGGATAGATCCTGGCAATTTAATGAACATAGTATTTATTGCACACCTACTGCCTGTCAGTCCTTTATGCAGAAACTCGCCTCTGTTCTTTGGGCTCAGTCTTATCTCCTCAGCATGGGCTGTGTGATCTGGCCCCCCCCGGCTTCTCCAGCCTCCTCTGTCTCCCCCCACACGCTGGCTCTGTGCCACACACCAGTACAGAGTGCTTCCCCACACTTAATGGCCTCTGTCTAGAAGTTTCTTCCTTCATTCTTTGCCTGGCTAGTTCTTTGTCCTCCTTTAAGTTCATCTGAAGTTTCAGGCCCTCCATGAAGTCTCTCTTACTCGCTCTCTCTGAATCTAAATTACATCCTTAAAGACCTGGTTCTGCTTCTACAAGACGCTGCCTGAGGTGTGTAATTTTGTGTTTGTTGGGTTGGGCACTTTCTAGCTCTACCACAAGCCCCATGAAGGGCTTCTCACTCTGCACTTCTGCCTGTCACAATGTTTGGTGCATTGTAGGCACTCAGGGACTATTTTTTCAGGGAAGGAATGAATGTATCAATGGATAAGCTGAATGTTTGATACTATGCAAAAAATAATTACAGAAGATATATAAGGGTAGACATGATTTAGGCCTTACCAGAGCTTACATTTTCGTTGGGTAAAACATGCCCAACTCAAAGCAGTCATATAAAATGCAAAATGGAGAGGGACCAAGGTAGCGGACTAGAGAGACCCTGAGCTCACCTCCTCTCACAGGCACACCTAAGTCACAGCTGTCTGCAGAACCACCATGGATGAAAAAGAGGGACCCACCAGAAAAGATCCTCTACCACTAAAGATATGAAAAAAGGAGCCACTAGGAGTAGGAGAGACAGATTTGCAATATAATCAGATCACATCTCCTGGGTGGGTGACCCAATAATTGGAGAATAGTTCTTCCAAAGGAGTGAGAGTCTGAGCCCCACATTGGGCACCCTAGCCTGGGACACTGCACTGGGAAGAGGATCCCCCATAGCATTTGGGCAGAAGAACTAAAGAGACATTTTTCCAAAAAGGAAATGCAGATGGCCAACAGGCACATAAAAATATGCTCAGCATCACTAGTCATCAGAGAAATACAAATTAAAACCACTATGGGATATCACCTCCCACCTGTCAGAATGCTGTTTATCAAAAAGAATGCAAAAGAGAAATGTTTTTTTGATTAACAGATGAATGGATAAAGACACACACACGTGTGTGTACACACAAGCATGCACCTATGTGCACACCATGCTCATTCCCACTACTGTAGTTCTGTTGGTTCAGATCCTAGCTCAGCCACTCAGAAACAGTGTGACTTTGAGTGAGTCACTTCACTTCTTGGCATTTCAGATTTGTCACTGGTGAAACAGTGATCCCATTGCTTACCCCTCAGTATCACCATGAGGATTAAATCATCATGAGGACTGACACAACATCTGGCTCATGTTGCTGTGGTGACACCTTTATTTTGAAAGGTTTTTATTCCCAATGTCCTTGGAGAGAACCAGAGATGCCCAGCCGAGGGATACTAAGCATCAGTGCACTTCCCTGGCACAGTGTGTGGTACAGATCTTCCTGCATTGCATCTTGCTTAATCCTCAGTCCTGTCACACAGGATGATAGGGAACCGCCCTGAAAAGCCATGGGGAAAAAGCACGGCAGAAGTGGGATTTCAGTTTAGCTTATATATTAGTAGTAACACTTAATCCCATGTTGTTCGAAACTCTGGAAGCCAAGTTGGATGCTGAGAATATTTCCCTCACTTTTGAAAGGGGGTCCCTTGCTGGGATGAATGTCCCTGGCTGTTATTCAAGATAGCTAGAACAGTAGCCTCTGATTCTACATAGAAGTTTTTTTTAATAACATTGTTACTCTCCTTGAATTGTGCATTAGGAAATTATTCCTAGTTAAACATTTAATTTCAAAATAATACTTTAATATTTTCCCTTGGTTTATTTAGGCCACAGCTTTGAAAACCAGCAGAGGAACTCTAGGTACCTATAACAGTATTATGAGTCTTCTGTCCAATCACTCACCAAGCCCGACCCTGCTTAGCTGACAAGATCAGGCGCATTCAGGGTGGTTTGGCCATAGATGGATGTATTATGGGTCATAATTCCTTTTTTTGGTAAGCCTCTTGGCACTGCTTTGGCTCATATTATTGTTTAGAAATTCAGGAATCATCAGAATGTGATCCTCTGAGGTTGGAAATTAGGACTTCAGTAAGGCACTTACAATGCATATCAGTGCTTTAATGTATAATCACATAGAAGTCATACTACAAGTGCATAATAAGGGTGATTATTACCTTACTTGAGCTAATTGATTAAAAACTGTATGTTTGGTCCTAACATAAGTAGAACTGTCCTTTGTGAAGGTCACACCTGTTTTTTTACATGTACAAGGTAAGGAAACTATTGTAAAGAATGTAGTGAAGCCTCCAGAATTAATAACTGTATGAGACTTATAGAATTATATGATTCATAGACTTACAAATTACAGGAATTTAAATACCTTACTGTTGCACTGTGAATATGGAAATAGTGGTTTGAAACAGTTAAAACACTTTGCCAAGTAAGAGATCTTTTTCATCTGCTTTACATTACTAGATTTAAAAAACTGTCCTTTTATTTGCTTATTTAAGTGACCAGAATGTTTATTTCCATAGGAAGGCTAAACATGACACCAATTTACGAAACTTCAACTGGCCTCACATTGATCCATCTTAAACTTCAAAACAGAATATTCATTGGTGGGCTTACCATAATGCCGGGTTGCACTTCCCTAGCTCTTACCTTTCTCAGCTTGAAAAGTGCTTCTTTATTCAATAACAGATCATGTGTTACTGGTATTTGACAAGGTTCTAAGTGGGATGCCAACATCTGATCCAAGGCAGGGCTATTGAGTGTCCTGTATTACTACATTTAGACTGGAGGCCTAAGGCCCGGGGCTGAGAGAATCGTTCTGTGGTGCTTCAGTCATGTGCTTTGTTCTTTTATCATCCTATTCCACTGCCAACTTTGGGATCGGTCTCTTATTCCCCATGTCTCAGAGTAACGAGTGCATCTCTGCACAGGCCTTAGAGCATCAGGGTGAATAGGGAGGGTTTTGGCACAGGCAAACCTGGTTTTTCCATATCTGTGTTACCCTTATTTGTAAGAATGCAGGTCATAATTATACTTTCTTTTCTGTTTTTCCTGTGGTGTTTTTTTTTAATTTTTGGCCATACCCTGCAACATGCAGGATCTTAGTTCCCCAACCAGGGATCAAACCTGTGCCCCCTGCAGTGGAACTGTGGAGTCTTAACCACTGGACCACCAGGGAGGTCCCTTGTATTCTCTTAAAGGCTTGTTCTGGTCATTAATGCTGATAGCATTTAGGACTAAGTCTCAATAAATAGTAACTGTTATCCTTAGAGGCAAGTCCTAGACTTAGTATCTTATTTGAAAACTACCTGTGTATTCCAGGCCCAAGAGATGAAATTCTTTGTTACCCAGTTTTTGAGTAGCTACACAGTGACCACCTATATGCAAGGTCTCTGTCCTTGAAATATCAAGGTCAATTTCAACAAAGTATAAATAGAAACAAAAAAATTACCAGAGGGCCCTCAGCCACCTGGGTTTTTCACAGCCTCCCATAGCAGCCATTTGGCACTTAATCATAGCACAAGCCAGTGTGTCTTACTATTGTACTGTGCCTGCTCAATTGTTACTCAATCCATGGGTCAGTACCTTGCCCTTATTCTTACTCCCCAGCCTTCCCCAGACCCGCAAGGACACAGTAGTTACTGCATGAACGTCATTAAGTCCCTAATTCTGCACCCACCCCTTGTCATAGTGGAATGTGAGTGAATGAAACTATTACCTTTCACCCTCCCAAGGGTGTATTTCAGAAAAGACAATAGAGACTGTACAATTTAAGGTATGTGCTCAGTGGTGTAAGGATTTTTTAATGGAAAATTTGAAACGGATATAAATAAGCTAAATTCTGTTTCCTCTCACATGTTTCCTTCAAGTTTTCCTTGGAAAGGGCTGATTTCCAGATTCAAAAGGTATTTTTCTAACTGGCTCTGCCCCTCCTGCCACAGCCCGCAGTGTACATCAGAATAAGGAACCGAGCTCGGGACGGGTACCTGACAGTCACCGGAAATGTGGCCGACACCAGGGCAACCTCTGTATGCATCTCTCCCTACAGCGGGAAGAACACTCAGATCTGGCACTACTGTCGAGGACTCTTTAAATCCAAGGTAACCAGCCCCACCGATTGTATAGCTTGCCTGTTGATCTTTGGTCTTCTGGAAACCAGAATCTTCCCAAATCAAATGGCATGATACAATTAATGCAACTTCCTATGAATAGTTTGCTGCATGATTATAAAAACATTGACATATATTACTGAAGCATTGAAGTGAAATGGACTTACAAATTAGACTTTCTATAGCAAAAAATTCTGTTTTAAAGTTTTAAAGTAAAAAGAATAATGTTTTTTTTAACTAGTGATAAAAATTATTGCACCCAAATGGATGGTGTGCTTTTCTGAGATGTTTATTATGCTCTGTGGCCCAGATCAATTTAGCTGTCTTTGTGATTCCAAACACGTTGAATTGAACCTTTCTCATCTTCAAAACGGGCTTCCCTGGTAGCTCAGCTGGTAAAGAATCTGCCTGCAATGCAGGAGACTTAGGTTCAATCCTTGGGTTGGGAAGATCCCCTGGAGGAGGGCATGGCAACCCACTCCAGTATTCTTGCCTGGAGAATCCCCATGGACAGAGGAGCCTGGCAGCTACAGTACATGGGGTTGCAAAGAGCTGGACATGACTGAGCAACTAAGCACATCTTTGAAACAGATAATGAAGGTAGAAGAAAACTGCTGCTTTTGGAGAAAGTTTAGAAAATAAAATTCAGGTTTGTTTTTCTGCACCCCTTCTATTATGTTTGATGGTGCGGGGAATAAGACACCAGTTTTATTATACCACCAGTGTATTATCGACCTTTTTCTCATGCATCATGAAAAGCACTTAAATGTAATTATTGTCTGGGTATCCAGCACATCACCCAATGTTTTTATAAGAAAAACAAGCTCAACCTTATATATTTAAGCTAACATGGACTCAACATTTAATTGTAATTGAACAAATCTTTATTTAACCATCTGTTGTCAGATCTGGATGTTCTTTTAAAAACAAATACCTCAGGCTTCCCTGGTGGCTCAATCCAGTCCACCTGCAATGCGAAAGTGAAAGTCACTCAGTCGTGTCCAACTCTTTGTGACCCCATGGACTATACATATACAGTCCAGAATACTGGAGTGGGTTCAGTTCAGTTCAGTCGCTCAGTCGTGTCTGACTCTTTGTGACCCCATGAACCCCAGCACACCAGGCCTTCCTGTCCATCACCAACTCCCTGAGTCCACCCAAACTCATGTCCATTGAGTCGGTGATGCCATCCAACCATCTCATCCTCTGTCGTCCCCTTCTCCTCCCACCTTCAATCTTTCCCAGCATCAGGGTCTTTTCAAATGAGTCAGTTCTTCACATCAGGTGGCCAAAGTATTGGAGTTTCAGCTTCAACATCAGACCTTCCAATGAACACCCAGGACTGATCTCCTTTAGGATGGACTGGTTGGATCTCCTTGCAGTCCAAGGGACTCTAAAGAGTCTTCTCCAACACCATAGTTCAAAAGCATCAATTCTTTGGTGCTCAGCTTTCTTCACCGTCCAACTCTCACATCCATACATGACTACTGGAAAAACTATAGCCTTGACTAGATGGACCTTTGTCGGCAAAGTAATGTCTCTGCTTTTTAACATGCTGTCTAGGTTGGTCATAACCTTCCTTCCAAGGAGTAAGTGTCTTTTAATTTCATGGCTGCAGTCACCATCTGCAGTGATTTTGGAGCCCTAAAAACTAAAAAAGTTTCTCACTGTTTCCACTGTTCCCTCATCTATTTGCCATGAAGTGATGGGACCGGATGCCATGATCTTAGTTTTCTGAATGTTGAGCTTTAAGCCAACTTTTTCACTCTCCTCTTTCACTTTCATCAAGAGGCTCTTTAGTTCCTCTTCACTTTCTGCCATAAGGGTGGTGTCATCTGCATATCTGAGGTTATTGATATTTCTCCCGGCAATCTTGATTCCAGCTTGTGCTTCCTCCAGCCCAGCATTTCTCATGATGTACTCTGCATACAAGTTAAACAAGCAAGGTGACAATATACAGCCTTGACGTACTCCTTGTCCTGTTTGGAACCAGTCTGTTGTTCCATGTCCAGTTCTAACTGTTGCTTCCTGACCTGCACACAGGTTTTTCAAGAGGCAGTTTAGGTGGTCTGGTATTCCCATCTCCTTCAGAATTTTCCACAGTTTATTGTGATCCATACAGTCAAAGGCTTCGGCATAGTCACTAAAGCAGAAATAGATGTTTTTCTGGAACTCTCTTGCTTTTTCGATGATCCAGCGGATGTTGGCAATTTGATCTCTGGTTCCTCTGCCTTTTCGAAAACCAGCTTGAACATCTGGAAGTTCACGGTTCACGTATTGCTGAAGCCTGGCTTGGAGAATTGTGAGCATTACTTTACTAGCGTGTAAGATGAGTGCAATTGTGTGGTAGTTTGAGCATTCTTTGGCATTGCCTTTCTTTGGGATTGGAATGAAAACTGGCCTTTTCCAGTCCTGTGGCCACTGCTGAGTTTTCCAAATTTGCTGACATATTGAGTGCAGCACTTTCACAGCATCATCTTTTAGGATTTGAAATAGCTCAGCTGGAATTCCATCACCTCCACTAGCTTTGTTTGTAGTGATGCTTCCTAAAGCCCACTTCACTTCACATTCCAGGATGTCTGGCTCTAGGTGAGTGATCACACCATCGTGATTAACTGGGTCTTGAAGATCTTTTTTGTACAGTTCTTCTGTGTATTCTTGCCACCTCTTCTTAATATCTTCTGCTTCTGTAAGGTCCATACCATTTCTGTCCTTTATTGAGCCCATCTTTGCATGAAATGTTCCCTTGGTATCTCTAGTCTTCTTCAAGAGATCTCTAGTCTTTCCCGTTCTATTGTGTTCCTCTATTTCTTTGATCACTGAGGAAGGCCTTCTTATCTCTCCTTTGCTTTTTGCTTCTCTTCTATTCACAGCTATTTGTAAGGCCTCCTCAGACAGTGGGTAGCCTTTCCCTTCTCCAGGGGATCTTCCCAACCCAGGAATCAAACCCGGGTCTCCCGCATTGCAGGTAGATTCTTCACCAGCTAAGCCACAGGGAAAGCCCAAGAATACTGCAGTGGGTAGCCTATCCCTTCTCCAGGGGATCTTGCCACCCTAGGAATCGAACCAGGGTCTCCTGCATTGCAGGCTGATACTTTACCAACTGAGCTATGAGGAAAGCAATGCAGAAGACCCACGTTCAATTCCTGGGTCAGGAAGATCCCTCGGAGAAGAAAACGGCAACCCATTCCCGTATTCTTGCCTGGGAAATCCCGCAGACAGAGGATCCTGGTGGGCTATAGACCATGGGATTGCAAGAGCTGGACAGGACTTAGTGACTGAACCACCACCACACTGAGACTTATATGATTTCTAAAATGATATGTAATTTTCTGACACTCATCTGTACCGTGGAAAATTATGATTCCTTCCAACCACAGCAGTTTGAGATTCAAGGGATCACAGAAAAAAAAAAAAAGGTACCTCTAATTCAGTAGGTTTATTTCCATACTATTGCCTTCCCTCAGCCATAACAACTTAAAAAGTTGACTGAGATTATAATTTTAGATTTAGTATTAGATCTTGTGTTCTTTTTAGATGGGCTTGTCTGATTTACTTACATGAAAGAAAACGGACTCAATCCAACTGATTTTAGCAAATGTAGTACTGCCAATGTATTTCTTGACCTTTCAGGCCAGTGACACATGTCTCGATGTCATCGGTGGTCGAGACACACCTGGAGCTAAAGTCGCCCTCTGGACTGAACATGGGCAGTTCAGGCAGAAGTGGAGACTGAACAGAAATGGAACCATCAGCTCCTACCTCAGTGATCAACTGGTCCTTGATGTTAAAGGTAGGCCTATGACAAAAGCCAGTTTGTTGTGTCCTTAGATATTCATTTTGAATTCCAAACCTCCACCTCCTCCTGGGTAAAAGAAGTCCTTATACATAAGGGAAATATTAAGTCATTTTTAATTATACTTGAAAAAGCTGATATGCCATTTTAACAAACAACAAGCAAAACAATTAGCTATAGGTGAATCAGAAGCCTAAGGACCAAGCCTATGAAGGTGTTTATCAGTACAGTTGTAAAATTTTCATTTGCTATGTGACCTTTGAGAACATTTCGAAATTTGAAGCATCACGAACCGTAACGTGTCATCTGGTCCCTAAAGAAACATCTCTGACTTTCTGTTGTGACTTGTGTGGTTCTTAAAATTTATGGTAGGTATCATTTAAGCTCATTTTTGAATTCAACAAGGTCAGGCCCAATATTATTCAGTGCTGTTGCTTTAATTGGGTTAGTCATAGCGACTCTTGGTGTAGAAACAAAAATGCAGTGTGACACTGAGCTAGAGAGTGCTCAGAGCACCTAAGAATCCCATCGTTAGGGCACATCATTTATGCATCAGTATATTATACTTCTTAGCTTTTCAATCACTCCTGTGAGGTCCGGTTTGAAGTGAATAGCTACACCTGTTTAACCTCAGTTTCCCATTTCAGACCGTCGCTTTTATAAAAGACATATTAATCTATCCCAGCAAGTGGGCTGAACGAGAGCCTTCTGACAGTTGTGAAATTATTAAGCACCTGTGTGAACAAACTAATCTTTCCTCTTGGAATTGCTATTTTAGGAGGAAATTATTATGACAAAACTCACGTAATTGTAAACCAGCCCCTGGAGGGAGAAGAAACACAGAAATGGGACATTGAAATACTGTGAGAGAGTCCACAGTGTCCCTGGGAGAGCACGGAGGGAGGAGGGCCCTCGTGCCCGGTGGAAGGGACCTACCCGTCCTAGGCTCTGGGACCACTGAACGGAATGGACTTCTCCCCCAACCATGAAGACTGCTGCTCTTCACGGAAGAGCTCAGAATATGCTTGCCAGCTATTCAGCGTTCCTGTGAAGAATGTGTTAGGATCTCTGTGGAAGGTTCTACTCCCGCTTGATCTCCAGCTTCGGTGAGCAGGTTTCTTGAAGTCTATTTTCTCTCCTTTCTACCAAACACAAATCCCATTCCCGATTGTTACAGGACACTGCTGATGCTATCACCCCCTATTAGCTATTAACAACCAAGTGTGTGGTTGAGTGCCAGGCACTGGGACGCGAAGTCCTACAGGTCAAGTCATACTTTTAAGAAGATGAATACCTTTTATGCAATATCTGAAAACATATTTAATAAATCTTACTATTAAGCTACTGTATTAGATATGCATTAAAAGTTCTCTCTTAAAGCTTTTATATGAAGTACCATAAGTATTCACACTTGTAACTCACCCCAGGGAGGGACCTCAGCAAGTGCAGGAGTGTTTTCTGTTGCTATTCTTTGCCTGATCCTTTAAACTAAAAATGCACAAATAGCCTGTGGCTGTCCTTTCTCTCTTGGATGAAACACTAACCAGGGGTCACTCCTATCCTTGTGCTGACCTCACCTGATCTACCCTCAAGTGTTTATAAGGAAGGACTGTCACCTACATATAATAAATTTTCCTTTGCCTAAAGTAAAGGGAAATTTTAAGTTAAAACCAAGTAGTATTTCAGCCTTGACTATACCATTTTCCTTTACAAAATGTGACAAGAAACTCAGTTTTTCACTTCCACTTTAAATAGCTTTCATTCAAGCAAAATCAGATAGGATATTGTCTTGGACTTAGTCTCAAGCAAGCATTACCACCATCACTATAGAATTCTCAAGCATTTTTCCCTCCTAAGTTGGTTTTAAACTTACACTGAGATAAATGTTCTCTTCATCCCCAACTTTTGCCAGTAAAGCTGAAAAATGTCTGCTCTATTTTTCTATAGAAAGATTAAATTTTCCAGTGATATTTTTAAAAATATCAATCTATATGCACTTTAGAATGTAAAGTAACAGTGAACTGTTTAAACTCAAAGACCCACTATTTTGACTATTTTTTATAGAGACTTGGTCTTTCCATGTAAATATTATTGGGGATTTTTCTTCCTTCAATCTCAGGCTCTTACGTAATCTGTCAAACAACACCTGTAAAACTCCCTTGCCCATAGATGTGAGTGCCTCGTATTAAATGTGGCAGTATTATTTAATGAAATTTGTTTTAGGGTAACTTTAATGCGGGGGGGGGGGGAGTTGTGTATACACAAAGGTATGATATGTATATTTTCACTGTAAAAAACCAAGTTAAAAAATTTTCATGTTAATTGTTTAAAATTTTTCTAGAGCCAGTGAGGCTCTTTAAAGAAGTTATTCCTTCCAAAGAACACCAGGTAATGACAGTTAAATTTAAATGATACATTTATTGGAGTTGTGCCTTTTCTACCACACTGGATTAAATAAACTTGTCGAAATATGGCTTTTGTCACTTTCTGGGACATTGAGTAATTTGCTGTTCTTCTATGTACGTCTGTTCTATGTATGTCATATGGCCAACTGATCACCTGTACGAGGTAGGTCTCATTTTATTAAATACACAGGTAAGGAAAGTTACATTCATTGTGTCCTTGGCTCAAAGCAACAGGGGTCCCTAGAACACAAATCTCTGCAGAATCAAGTGTCTAGTATTTTACATACACATATTACTATTAAAGCAGCAAAGGCACTAGACTACTTGGATTAAACATTCTGTCCAGAGAGATAATACCAGGTTTTGCTTTTCCTCATCTGTAGTCAGCTTCAGGTCCTTGACAGAAATAGCTGAATTGTTCCAAATTTGCTTCAGTGCATCCATATGTGAGAGAGGAAAGCGAAGTCCATGAGACTGAAAAAAGATAAACCAGTCATTTAAGTGCCATTTTCCATAATTCTCAATGCATCATTACTGAGTTCCTTCATAAGAATGAAACTTGTTACAGGTAAGCTATTTACAAAAACTACAAACTATAATTAGATAACTTATAAAAGTCACCGATTCCCTTGTGAAAACTCAGACTTCATGAAAGCCCTATTAGTCATTTGGGGCTTCCCTGGCAGTCCAGTGGTTAAGACTCCACCTTCCAATGCAGGGGGCACAGGTTTGATCCTTGGTCAGGGAACTAAGATACTATAGGCTGTCAGGTATGGCCCAATTTTTTTTTTTTTTTTAATTGCAGAGAAACAGCCCCTACTTGCCAAATCAAAATACATAAGAATAAAAAGTCTTAAATATTAGTCATTTGAAATGCTTCATATTTGTTACTTTACACCTCCCCTGCAAGGCCACAGGTCCCATGCTAGTACTTTTAAAGTGAGTACAGGTGTTTATATATTACAGAAATGTCTGACTTAACTATCCCTGTGAAGGGCTGTCAATTTGTGAAATGTTAAGTCCACATCGCAGTCACAGAAAACCCCATTACCCATACATCAAAGGTAATAGAGCCCTCCCACCAACCATCAAACCACAGCAAAGATGTGCATTTTGGGTTGGAACAAACCTCTGTTTCCTCATTTCCCATCATGTGTATCTCTCTCCTATTCTTTAAGGAATGATAGACGTAAACCATCTTCTCTCGAGTTTCATCCTTTAAAAAAAAAAAAAGGCTGTCAACAACAAAATGTTGACCACCGGGATGCTAGGAGGCTTTTCCAGTAATATAGGGCAATACCAAGAAAAATCTCAGTGCCTCAGTGCTTAAGTGAAATTTATTGAATACTAAAGAATCTTCCTGGCAAAAAGTTGAGATGCAAACATGTAGATACATAGATACAATGTATAATGAATGTATTTTTTTATAGTTCTCATAGATTACTATCTGTATGTAGCAAATAAGCACTTGTAAGTCATTTTTTAAAAAGGTAACAGCCCCTTCAGAAACTTTAATGAAAAAACCATTTATATTTCAACTTACCAATGAAACATTCAAGTTTCTTCATTTAACCATACCTGCTCTCTTTATGCATCAGAAACATTTAATATTCCTACATATACATAAATTTTTAATTTATGAACACCACAGAGTAAACATTAATTCTAAATACCAGCCATGTGATCTATAACAACCTTGCTTCTACTTATAGTAGGCTTCTGCTCCCTCTGTATCCACCCTACACAAGGAAGTTTACTGTCTCTTCCAGCACCTTGAGTCATTCCTTGTCACCTCTTAGATGAGCATCAAACACACTGACCTAAAATAAATGCCTCAAACTAATTGGTTATCAGAATAACTAGGTTTGTTTTTTTTTTTTAAATGAGGCTGTGGGAGTATATAATCTCAAGGTTTCCATGTATGTTGTATATTAAGTTTTCATCAGGTTTGGCCCTGATGGCTAGAAGAGTCTGGTTACGGAGACATCCAGGTGCCCTGACTCCCAACCTCGCCATTCACGGGCCCCTCCCAAGAACGCTGATCAGGAGGACCAGGGTGAAGCCACCAGGCATGGGAGAATCCCCAAGGGCTTTAGGGTTGTGCAGGGCACTTTCATAATAAAGGCAGAAGTCCCACACCAGAGGAAGACCAGAAACCTATACTGATAATTTGGCAAAGGCAACCTAGCCCTAATTAGGAGGCAGAGACCAGACATTAATCACTAACTAGGGGAAGAAGCAGAGTTCTGTGGGGCTAAGGACAAGCCCGCAAATGCCCAACAGGCAGGAAACTTCGGAACCGGAGCAGTGAGATCTGGGCATAATCTGATCTAGAGCGATGGGACTGAACTGTGAGGAGGAGGATTCCCAGAGGAGGCGGGCAGGGCCACCTGTCAGCCTGATCACCTGAGGCCTGCAATGGAAATGCCTTGAGCAGAACCCTCTTCCCTTCCGGGTACTCACGGATGGGTCTTGATCGGGTCCTACGGTGAGAACCACATGGTCTCTAAACTGCAGTCTCACTGTGCTATCCAGCCCCGGAAATTGTCCACCTAGAAAACCCAGAGAGAAAGCAGGCTCACACTTGTTTGCAGGACCAACTGTTTGGGAAAATTAGTTAATAATGTGCAGGTGAATCCAAACATGGGGCATCTGCTCCAACTCAGATATTTACAGTGATGTTAAAAATACCACTTACATCCCAATGGACCTCATTCTTATACTAAAGACAGATGTCAATCAGATAAATAACAACAGAAGTTTGTAAGTTCATTAAAAGGCTGTCACCAGTACCTAGGGAGCAAACACTATCACAGTACAGACTGGGCCACCCTGCCCTCTGCGCCGAACGCTCTCACCACTCAGTTTCTATCCTTGGGTTGCTCCACATGTGGACTCTGAAAGGACTTCCTGAGCTCAAAGCGCCCCATCCCTCCAATTACCAGTTACATGACCATGGCGAATTTTTCAGCCTAGGTAGGTCAAGCACTGTGTCATAAAGAAAAGCCACCTAATAAACTGCACAGAAATAACTCTTTCCTAGATTGGATTTAATTTAGTGAAAAAGCAGCCACTACAAACAGACCAGCCTGACAGGGTGATCTGGTTGGAGACAGAGTTGAGGGAACTTAATATTGACAGTAAGGGCTAAGACAAGGAAAACTTCAGATAAAATATCCTGGGACATAAGCTGATACTCAGAACTGAACTGTTCTGCTAAAGATTAAACTATGTGCTGGGAAAATTGCTGTTTTGAGTAGATGCATCAAAAACATTCTAAACTCCTCCCCACCTCAGACTACAATAAAAATGTACATAGAATGAATGCTAGAAGGGACCTTGTAGATTGTGTCTCACTGGTCCTCCACGGGTGATGGATAAGGCTTTTAGAAAAGTTAGTGGAAATGAGACTCTCCCTCTACTCGACCAGGAGCAGCCTGAGAGCCAGCCTGGCACTTCCAGCTGTGTCTCCCTGTCCTGCTCAACACAGGCCATTCTAAAGGACCCCAACATTAAACATGGCCACATTGTGACTATGTGAGACAGAGAAAATCGAGACCACTTCATCAACAGGCAAAAGGAAGAACACTGTCCAAACCACGAGAGTGACCACACGTGCCCCTCTCCTGGCTAGTTTGAGGGACTGCTGCTGCTTTACCAGTGGTCACTCCATTCTCACTTCACTCCTCCTGTTACCAACCGTAACAAGGATTTACAGGAGACCCAACCCGAGCATCTTATTTCCCAACAGCATCCAACCCAGAGCAAAGCCCGACTTCCTGAACCCTCTTGAAATCACCTAACTCAAACCCAAGTCCTAGAAATCCTTTCCCGCATTCCTTTTACTGAGATGTCTGCAGTCCCCAGCAGCATGCTATCTCCCATTACAAGTCAATAAACCCAGCTCTGTTCGACTACAGGAGCATAGTGTAGTCTGTGCCCCAGAACACCGGGATCACCATCCACCCAGAAGTCTATCCACATCATCTGTAACTTAAACCTGTCACAGGTAGTCACCTGGGACTTGGGGAAGGTCTGTGATGACCCTGCGAATTCTTGTAGTTCACCTGCTGATGGCAACGTTTTACCCATCCCTGAGCTAATTTCCAACAAGATTATTTCAGTGTTCAAGTTCTTGACACTTCCTGCAGATGATGAATTGCAGAGGGGCCATAAATACATATTCCTCACCCCAAACCACAGGGTTCTCATTCCCCATCAAGCAGCGTGTCCTGTCCAACCTTTACACACTAAGGACAGGCTCATGTTCATCCTGAAATGCTTCATACTTCCCATCAGCTCAAAGAAGTGCCCACCCAGGAAAGTATCAAAATATCCCACATTAGCCCCTGACCCCCTAGAAGAAACAGCAAGCTCTACCTGGTGCTGCAAGCTCTGCTCCATCTCCCGTATAGTAAGGTGGGAGTCTGTTCATAGCAAAATCCTTCTTCATGTCTGCTGAAGGCAGTTCTTTGGTGCCCTCCAGCCGGTCTGCAAGCATCCTCAGAAAGCCACTTAATCTTCTTGTTGCAACAGCTGTGGTTTCCACCTGCTGGAAACACAGAAGTGAGTCCTGGCCCAGACTCCAGCCACCTTCCCGCCCAGGCCCAGTCTCCAGAGTGGTGCAATGGGCACCACCACCCAGGACAGACACGGATCCTCACCACTGCCTTAAGGACAGCATCCCTTTATGTCCTCTTAACCACTGTTCCTCTGTAGCTGCCTACCGTTTGCAAAAAAAAGACCAATTTTTAGCATTTTACCTGGAAAGAGGGCTCCCTGGGATGCAGTCTTGGCCTTGCCTTCTGAAGAAAAAAATCACTGTCTGAAGTGATCACTTCAGACCATGAAGGCACCTTTGCTCAACTCAGCCCTAATGCAACCATCATCTCAAAACCTACCAACAGGGTAAAATCGGGATAGACAGGAAAGCCAGGGAACCCACTGAGGCCAGGCTCTCCAGTGGGTCTCTCCTAACTTGGGATCGCACATGTGCTGAGGCTATAGTTCCTGAGCCACATTAGTTATTCAACCACCTATTCAGTCAGTGCTCCCAGGGCCTGCTGCTGCCACCCTGAAACGCAGGAACGGGCCATCTGCATACCGCCACTGGTCCTTTGGGTCGCGAGTAATGTGCAGCACTCCGTTCGTTTGCAAACCACCCAGCCCAGGAGGAGACACGCTTGGCTCATGTGGGGAGAAGGGTTCTGGGGTCCTAAGCAGGGAGCCACGGCTGCCCCTCGCTCCCCACCTGCCTTTGCTCCTTACCAGGAGCAGCTGTCGGGGAATGCCGGCCCGGAGTGCCACGTCTGCCTTGGCAGTGTCAAACACAAGCCCCGAAATGGTGTCCAAAAGGAAATCTCCCCATGAACTGGAACACATGCCAAGTAAAAAAAAAAAGAAAAAACAAAACAATGAAAGCATAAGACATGTGGATAAACCACTGATTATAAAAGCCTCAAGCTACAAACTACCACACCAATCCCCCTGCCCTAACATCTTGAGTTCCAATAATTTCACATCACTCAGCATAAAAACTTGAGCATCATCAATCACAAGCTTCCCTTTCTCCCCACCTCAGACACTCACATGCAAAGTTAAAGGTGGGAAGCTAGGCTTTATTCATGATTTATCTTAAATGTAAAGATACCAGAATTAATTACAGACTGTTATAAAGTAGGAAGTTCAAAGGAACTTTTTTTTTTTTAACGTTTTCAATTATGTAACAATGCCTTGAAAGTTTTGCAGAAAAGTAACTCTCAATCATTAGAGGACCTAAAAAAATATTTGTATGTGCCAAAAATCCAAAAAGCAATATATGTAGGGTAAACAGCAAGATCCTGGACTGTGCAATTATCTGAACAGTTAAACATGACATTTTCCTTTGTTTCTTAAGAAAAAGAGAGGCACTGTTCTCAGTAAAATAATCAACAATTTCAGAACGATTTATTTTGCAACTTGTTAAACTCTAATGATGGTTTTATTGGGGTAGAAGAGAGAAGCCAGATGCCAAAAATACCATTTCAGGACAAGCATCAGTGTTCAGCTACCTCTGCTTTTTCTCCGGGGCATTCAGAATCACTCACTCCTAAATGTGTGTCAGTGTAAGGTGCACACACTGTGGAGATGCTCTCTCTGTAAACATTTCTGAGCTGTTCAAAATTTCCCTCTGTGTCACCAGCAGATTTCAAATTGCTGGCGACATGCAAAATGGAAATTCACAGTATGACTTTTTCCTCTCACTCTGTAAGCAAAATGAACACTTTTATGCTTACCTCCTGGAAGTGGCAAAGGAGGGCAAGAGCCACGTGAGAGACACTTTGCCCCAGGCATCCACTCCCACCTGGTGGCCTCACCGGTTTCTGACAAAATGCTACACCCAACCTCACACCTTTGAACGTAGACCTGGAGGACACACGCAGACCTCACAGCAGCATGAAATATTATCGTCCTTCGAAGGGTCCCAGGTACAAGTCACATCATAGCAGTAGCTCATGGAGTTTAAGTGCAGTTATTACACTGAGCTCTGTGCTCCTCTAGGAGACTGGATCTTGGGCTGCAGTTTAAACACACCTCTGGAGGGGTTCACCTTCATAAATCAGATCGACATGCCACTATCTGAGAGAGCAGGCCCTAAATGCCACCCTTGAGAAGGCTTAGGGAAAGGCTGAATCTTCACCCTGCCATAATGCCTTAAGGAGCACCAGGACCAAAGCACAGAACATCTCCGGGGAGCAACAGTCCTCATGTCACACCTGTCCTGTTCTAGCAGCGGCCCCACCGACAGGCACAGGTCGGCATCACATTGCCCATCCTCAGCCGGCAGGCATCCTCTCTAACTCAGGCGGCTCTACCAGCCCCGCCGACAGCAGCAGGGGTGGGTGGGACCAGGGAAAGCTACCAGTTCTTCACCCCTGGGATTGGGAAATAGAGAGTCATTGGGTGGTAGCAAAAGCTAACAGGGTCAAGGAGATGGAGGGAAGTCAGAGAAGTAACTGATGATGCCTCATGACATGCCAATGTTGTGAGTAAATCAGAAACTGAGGAAGGAAAATGGGGGAGTGAAAACCAAGGGAGCCAGAAAACCAGCTGACAGCAGCAAGAAAAATGAAAAAGAGGAAAAACCAGGGAAAGAGGGAGCAGCTGAGTGACAGCGACACCAGAGGACAGACGCTCACGGGGCCGAACGACGTGGCTGCCGAGGCCCAGAGCTGCTTTGGTCCAGAACGGGCTTCTGGTGCAGCCTCCCCGCGGCCCGGTTCCCACTGCCCGCTCCCTCAGTCGCCCTCAGAGACCTTCTCGCTCTGCAAGGAACCCAGCCATGGTGAAAAGGCATTTTAGAAACCTAAAACAAGCTCTGTCTTCAGGCCAGACTCCTGCTAGTTCCTCCTGTCCCTTAAACACAGTGGTTCAACTTCTCGCTGCAAAGCCAGAAGAGGAGGCAGAGGAACGCTTGCTCTCTTGTGCAAGATACAGCTCTGAAGCTAGGAGCACCCACAGTTCCTCAGGCCTGGAATGTCCTGTCCCACTCTGACCTCAGACCCATCTCCACCTACTCACCCCTCGGCTCCCTCAGTTTGGGCGTCAAGTCATTGCTGAAGCGTCCGTGATGCCCCAGCTTAGCTAACCGCACCCCTCTGTGCTCCCAGGGACTCCTCCGCAAAGCTATGACGGGACATGTCACACTGTTTGGGAACTACACACCCGTCTCCCCTCCTTCCACCGTGACCAGAGTATAAGTCCTCCCAAAGCCCCTTCAGTCCAGTGCCTACCATCCCAGCAACCACTACAAGGCCCAGGGCTCATGATGAATAAACCAGTGATGGGCACTTTTAATGGGACCTGGACTCGCCAGGCCACTGCTATCAGGAATCACGGGCAGGGCCGCTGCCCGGGTCCTGTCATGTGACAAGGCGCTCGCTGAACCGGAACGTGGTTTTAATTGGAACTGTTTTCAGCACATGTGCTTCTAGGACTCACTGTTCCAGACGTCCTTCCCGACTTTAATGAACTGTAAAAACTGGAAACCTTAAAAGAGACCCAGAGGTTTCCGTGATGCAGAGTTTCTGTTCAGGGTGATGACAATGTTTCGGAAACAGATAGTGGGGATGGTTGCACAACAGTGTGAACGCAATTAGTGTCCCTGAACTGGACACTTAAAAATGGCTAAAATAGTCTACGAATATTTTGCCACAATAAAAAAACTTTTTTAATGGACAGAGTGGGTTGGGGTGGGAAGAGACTAGAAGCGCAGCCTGGCATCACAGACACACCACCACACCCACGGCTGTGCCCATCTTCCCAATCCTGGAGCCTGTACGTGGGCAACTCCTAGTGTTCTGTATGACACGGGGTCATGACGGTCCAGGAGGAGGCCTAGACGAGAGGGTCAATGGCACCGATGTGACCCAGCAGGACTAGGAAGCCAGCAGGGATGGAGGAAGCCCTGGGGCTGGATAAGCAGAAGAGACGAGACCACCTCCCTCACACCTCCTAATCCTGGTCACCGGGGCCACAGCTCGCAGCAGAGCTGTCGGGTATGCAAGGTCAGAGGCGAGCACTTACCTGCTCTGGTAGGTGCTGATGGTCACGTGTGTGGAGTGGGCCAGCCCCTCGGGAGTGTCCGCCTGATGGATGGTCCCTCTGGGAAAGTACAGCAAGTCTCCCGGCTAGACGAGGACAAGGGGGAAGGCGTTAGTAGGGAAGGTGTCTTCTTGGTCCTCTGTAGAGGCTGTGAGTTTCAGTTCTGCGTTCTAGAAACCTCTGCATGGTGACCAGACAGTGGTCTGCAGGCTGGGCTCTGTGGGGTCCACTGGTCAAGCTCAGCTGTGGTTCTGTCACCATGAACCCAATCCTGGAGAGGCTTCCGATGCCTGAAGCCACTTTCTTTCTTTGTAAGCTGAGAACAGACACCCCTGAAACTAGCCCGGATCAAGGTGAGAGCCTGTACCCACCCTCCACACCCTTCCAAAGGGGTGGTGAGGAGGTACAGTCTGGAGCTCGCTGGCTAGGGACCCAGCATGTTACTTAACCCCCCGAGGCCTCAGTTCCTTTATGTGTAAAAGGGAAGCAATTGCCCCACATCTCACAGGATTACTAGAGTATTAAAGGAGACAGCATAGCCAAAGCTCTTGGAGCAATGCTGGGCACGTGGCTGTATTATAATTTTTATTTTACCCGCCGTGCCATACAGTCTGTGCGGTCTCCCAAGCAGGGCCCCTATCCATCCTGTATCCCAGAGCCTAACCCACCTAAGCATCTGGCACACACACGGGCTCAACGGATGTTCGGAAGAAGGGACGAAAACACTGTGGCCCTGCATCTGAGAATGAACACTAGACATAACTACAGACCAGTCACTTCCTCAGGCAGGCGAGCCTCCCCGACCCTGTCCGATTTCAAGCCGTATAAGAGAAGTATTTCCCCCAAATCACTCCTGCCCTGGAGCCACCACCTCCTGCCTGATCCCACCCAGACAGAGAACATTCTGTACAGCAGAAAGGAGAAGAGAGGGGGCCCTGGGAGTCACTCGTCTCCTCTGTGCAACCCAGGAAGTAGCTTGGCTCCCTGGCTACGACCATGGGCCCTGGAGGAAGAGCTCAGGAAACATTACAAGAGAGATTTTTTATTTTAATGCTAAGATTTGCCTTAAAGCAATAAACAATACAATTACGATGTATCATAGGAGCTATCTTGCCCTGAATAATACCAACCTGACAGGGAAACTAGTCCTTCAGGTAAATCAATGCAGCACTCATAATTACAGCTCATTTGTGAGTCTGAGTGCCTGCCCTGTGACAGAGGCCGTCACATATAATATAGCTCATCCATCTGTTTGTTTATTCATCCCACAAACACCTGACCAACCCTTCCCCACTCACCCCGCCCACACCAGACACCAAGCTAGGCGCCAGGGAGAAAGCACTGGACCAAAGAAAGCCCTGCCCTGATGGAATACATTCCAGAGAAACCGACAAGCGTTTGAGAAGGGAGAAGAGACACCAGCAATGGAGATATTCGAGTGGGGGCAAGAGGGATAAAATAAAGAAAGCTGCAAACAAACAATGTCAAGTAGTAGTGAATGCAAAGAAGACAGAGTGAGGAGAATGATGCTGATGTAAGTCAGGGTGAGTGTGTCTGGGGTAAGAGGTGCTATTTTAGCCACTCTGCTAAGGTGACACTTCAGTAGAGACTTCAGGAAAAGAGCAAGCCAGATGGTGAAGAATCTGCCTGTGATGCAAGAGACCTGGGTTCAATCCCTGGGTTGGGAAGATCCCCTGGAGGTGGGCATGGCAACCCACTCCAGAAATCTCACCTGAAGAATCCCCATGTACAGAGAAGCCTGGCAGGCAAAGAGTCAGACACGACTGAGTGACTAAGAACAGCACAGCCATGCAGCATCCTGGGGAGAAAGGCCTCCCGGGGGAGGGAAGAGCAGGTGCAAAGCTCCTGCAGCTGGAATGTACCTGGCAGGTTGAGGGGTGCCGGTGAGGCCGATGTGGCAGGAAGGCAGTGAGTGAAGGTGGGGACGATGGAAGATGAGGTGGGAAGGCAGCAGAGGAGTTGGATTACAGGGCCTTCTGGACCAGTTCAAGGACTTTGGTTTTTTTCCTGCGTTTAACAAAGTCACTAGAGGTCTGGGCAAAGGGTTCATGGGATCCCAAAAGGATCACCATGGCTGTTATGTCAGAAAAGTCTGCAAAAAGAAACACTAGAAACGAGGCTTCTGTATAGATCTGTGTCCAAGGATTTTGCCCTGAACAAGCAGAATGGGGACACATGTGCAGGGAGGAGGCTGGGGACGGGGTAGGACATGGGACTTTGGTTTGGGGAAAACTGAATTTGCCGTATCGTTTATCTTTCCAGGGGGAGACATTAAGTAGGTAGCTGAATTATGAGTCTAGAGTTTAGATGTGGGCTAGAGAGCTAATACAGCATTGAAAACACATCAGTGTGGAAGGTATTTGAAAACTTGGGAGGGAATGCTCATTGATCAAAGAAGTCCAGGAAACAAGCCCTGCACCCCAGCTTACAGAAGCGGGAAGACTGAGGATATAACAGCAAAGGAGAACGAACAAGACAGTCAGGTGGAGAGAGAACCAAGGGACAATCACATCCTGGAAGCCAGTGGAAGAGGTGGCAGTGACCCACTGAGCCAAATGCTGATGACATGCAGACCAAGGTGGGACTAGGAGTTGACTGCAGTAGCTGACAGTGTGGAGGTGGCCTTGAGAGTAGTTCCAGGGGAACAAGGGCCAAGAGAACATGCTGGAAAGGGTTCCCAAGAGTGGAAGAGAAGAGGAAATAAAGGCAGGGCATGGTGGCAGGGTCTCCAAGAATGTCTACACCCTAACCTCTGACATCTGTGAAGATTCAGGTTACATGGCCACGGTTAATTAAGGCTGCTAACAGGGGGGATTATTCTGAATTAGCCAGGCAGGCCCAATGTAATCACAAGTGGAAGAGGGTATTGGAAGAGAGGACCAGAGAGAGGGCAGCATGAGAAAGATCAGGCTCCATGTTGCATGGAAGGGGCCATGTCAAGGAAGTGGCCATGAGCTGAGGAATATGAACTACCTCCAGAGGCTGGAAAAGGCAAGGACAGAATTCTTCGCTAGAGCCCCCAGAACACAGTCCTGCTGACACCTTGATTTCAGCCAGTGAAACCCCTCAGGGACCTCTGAACCACAGAACCACAAGATAATAAAGTTTGTGGTGTTCTTTCAAGTCACTGAGTCTGTGCTAATTTGATAGGCAGCAATATACTGACATATAGCCATTGCTTCCAAGCAATTTCACTGTAAAAGAAGCATCAAAGTAGTATTTTTAAATATTTACAACCTATAAAATAAACACAGTGCTCTCCATTTTAATAAAGAAAATGACACAGAGACCAAGATCTTGCCCAAGGACATGCAGCTCATAAGTGACAGCAGCTGAATTCAAACCCAGGTTTGTCAGATCCCCAAGCCACAGAGATGTGTTTCCATTATGGGGGGTTCTTCACCCCAAGACCCCAGGTTTGGCAGAAGAAACAATCAGGCTGCCACTTGGGTAGGAAGGAAGAGGGGTGAGGCGGTCTCCAGGCCTCTCACGGTAGCACCCCCAAGCCCACCCCCACCCAGGGCGACTCTGCCCTTCAATTTCACATACCGGGCATTTACACAAGATTCCACCTGAAGACTTAGTTTCCAAGGATTAAACACTCAACAGACATGCAACTTGAGAATCTCTGCAGGACACAATGCTATCTTTCTCCTTTCAGAAGACCCAAGGCTTCTCACTGTGAGCTGTGATCCAGATGGGAGTGAATAGTGGCCACAGCTCCACCTTCAAGTCCTACGCCCTCTATGACCACCATGGAGCCCGACCGTCTCAGGCAGGGCAAGTAGCCAGATGTCAGTCTGAGTCACTCAGCCCTGGCCTCAGAGACCATGGATGGCTTAGTCTTGGCTTAAAAATAATCGGCCAAGCACAGGTTTGACAAACTCTTTCTGTGAAGGGTCAGAGAGTAAATATCTGTGGTTCGTGGGCTGCATGGTCCCTGTGGCAACTAGTTGACTCTGCCAGTAAATATGAATGCGGCCACAGACAGTACACAGGAATGGTGGTGGCTGTGTTCCCACACAGTTTATATATAAAAGCAGGTAGCAGGCTCAATTTTTGGCCCGTGGGCCATACTTTGCCAACTGCTGACCAAGAGCACAAAACAGTGAAGAAAGATACCTTTATTATTGTATTTATTCAAGTCCCCTATCAGATAACAGAAGGAACAAGACGGCGGAGCAGAAGGACATGTGCTCATCTCCTGCGAGAACACCAAAATCACAACTAGCTGCTGAACAAGCGCCAACAGAAGGAACCCACTAGAGGAAGATATCCCAGGTGCAAGGGCAAAGGAGAAGCTGCAGTAAGACGGCAGGGGAGGCGTAATCACGTTTAAAATCAAACTGTATACCTGCCAGAGACGCACGGAGGGCACAAATAAAACCTTGTGTGCACCAGGACCCAGGGGAAGGAGCAGTGACCCCATAAGAGGCTGAACCAGACCCGCCTTTGAGTGTCTGAGGGTCTCCTGCAGAGGCATGGGTCAACAGTGGCCTGCGCAGGAATAGGGATTCTGGCTGCAACAGACCTGGGAGGCACGGCGTGTGGCATAAGTCCTCTTGGATGAGGTTGCCATTAGCCCCACCACAGAGCCACCAGGTGAGCAATCCACAAACTGGAGAAAAATTATACCAAAGAACTTCTCACACTGTTGAGAAAGTTCTAGGTTCCACAAAAGATTTCCCAACGTGGGATCCAGCATAGGGACTGAGAATTCCCAGGGAATCTGACTTTGAAGGTCAGCAGGAACTGATTACAGAACTTCTACAGAACTGGGGAAACAGACTCTTGGAGGGCACAAGAAAACCTTCTGCATACCAGGACCCGGGGAAAGGAGCAGTGAACCCACAAGAGACTGAACCAGACCTGCCTTTGACGACTTGAGGGTCTCCTGCAGACGCATGGGTCAACAGTGGCCTGCACGAGGACAGAGGCACCGACAGCAGTGAGGCGCAAATTTGTTGTGGCAGAAAAGACTAGCAAGAGATAAGAAAGCCTTCCTCAGTGATTGATGCAAAGAAATAGAGGAAACTAACAGAATGGGAAAGACTAGAGATCTCTTCAAGAAAATTAGAGATACCAAGGGAACATTTCATGCAAAGATGGGCTCAATAAAGGACAGAAATGGTATGGACCTGACAGAAGCAGAAGATATTAAGAAGAGGTGGCAAGAATACATGAAAAAACTGTTCAAAAAAGGTCGTAATGACCCGGATAATCACGATGGTGTGATCACTCACCTAGAGCCAGACATTCTGGAGTGTGAAGTGAAGTGGGCCTTAGGAAACATGACTACGAACAAAGCTAGTGGAGGTGATGGAATTCCAGTTGAGCTATTTCAAGTCCTAAAAGATGATGCTATGAAAGAGCTGCACTCAATATGCCAGCAAATTTGGAAAACTCAGCAGTGGCCATGGGACTGGAAAAGGTCAGCTTTCATTTCAATCCCAAAGAAAGGCAATGCCAAAGAATGCTCAAACTACTGCACAATTGCACTCATCTCACAAGCTAGCAAGGTAATGGTCAAAATCGTTCACACCAGGCTTCAACAGTACATGAACCGAGAACTTCCAGGTGTACACGGTGGATTTAGAAAAGGCAGAGGAACCAGAGATCAAATTGCCAACATCTGCTGGATCACAGAAAAAGCAAAGGAATTCCATAAAAACATCTACTTCTACTTCATTCATTTTACTAAAGCCTTTGGCCGTGTGGATCACAACAAACTGGAAATTTCTTAAAGAGATGGGAATACCAGACATTACCTGCCTCCTAAGAAACTTGTATGCAGGTCAAGAAGCAACAATTAGAAGTGGACATGGAATAATGAACTGGTTCAAAATTGGGAAAGGAATATGTCAAGGCTATATATTGTCACTCGGCTTATTTAACTTACATGAAGAGTACATCATGCAAAATGCCATGCTGGATGAGGTTCAAGCTGGACTCAAGATTGCCGGGAGAAATATCAATAACCTCAGATATGCAGATGACACCACCCTTATGGCAGAAAGTGAAGAAGAACTAAACAGCCTCTTGATGAAGGTGAAAGAGAAGAGTGAAAAAGCTGGCATAAAACTCAACATTCAAAAAACTGAGATCATGGCATCCGATACCATCACTTCATGGCAAATAGATGGGGAAACAATGGAAACAGTGACAGACTTTATTTTCTTACGTTCCAAAATCACTGTGGATGCTGACTGCAGTCATGAAATTACATGACACCTGCTCCTTGGAAGAAAAGCTATGACCAACCTAGACAATGTATTAAAAAGGAGAGACATCACTTTGCCAACAAATGTTCGTATGTTCAAAGCTATGGTTTTTCCAGTAGTCTTGTACGGATATGCGAGTTGGATCATAAAGAAGGCTGAGCCACGAAGAATTGATGCTTTTGAACTGCGGTGTTGGAGAAGACTCTTCAGAGTCCCTTGGACTGCAAGGAGATCCAACCAGTCAATTCTAAAGGAGATCAGTCCTGAACATTCATTGGAAGTACTGATGCTGAAGCTCCAATACTTTGGCCACTTGATGTGAACATCTGACTCATTGGAAAAGACCCTGATGCTGGGAAAGATAGAAGACAGGAGAAGGGACGACAGAGCATGAGAGGATGAGATGGTTGGATGGCAACATCAACTCAATAGACATGAGTTTGAGCAAACTCAAGAGAGGACAGGGAAGCCTGGTATGCTGCAGTTCATGGAGTCGCAAAGAATCAGACAAGACTGACTGACTGAACAACAACATCATAAACAGGGAGTTTTTCCCAGTTATTGCATGCAGGCAGATATTTTAAAATCAAGAAGCCACAAGGCACTGAGTAAGAATCAGAGGGGCTTCCCTGGTGGCAAATGGTTAAGAATTTGCCTAACAATGCAGGGGACACGGTTTCAATCTGTGTCAAGGCTATGTATATTGTCACTCTGCTTATTTAACACATATGCAGAGTACATCACGCAAAATGCTGGGCTGGATGAAGCTCAAGCTGGAATCAATCCCACATTCTGCAAGGCAACTAAGGCCATGCACCACAACAACTGAACTCACGTGCTCCAGCTACTGAAGCCCGCAACCTGAAACCCAAGCTCCACAACAAGAGAAGCCATTGCAATGAGAAGCCTATGCCCTGCAACGAGAGAGTAACCCCTACTTGCTGGAACTAGACAAAGCCAGCACAAAGTGATGAAGACCCACTGCAGCCAAAAATAAATAATTTAAAAAGGAAAAACGAAAAATTAGATACCAAGTGTGGTTTCAAGATGGAAAAAATACAAAAACAATCATATGCAAGTCCATCAGTTTGGTTAAAATCTTTGGAATGATTTAAATTAACTATTATCTTATTACCACTGAAGGAAATTAAATTTTGTTGAAATTAAGTTTTGTAGGAAAAGGTGTAAAACTGAGTTACACAGCTATTCTTATCCTAGACTTTGTTCTCAACAACCTGACCTGCTGGGGACTGGCTGTGATCCCACCCAGCTGACTGCTCAAGGACACACTTTCTCAGTAGCAAGATGCCAGCGAACCAGCACATGCTCGGGCCGCCTGGTTTTCTGGGGAAGGTCCCCTCAAGAGCCTTCATGATGGCTCTTCTGACAACTACATGCAAGAGGAAGGGGGTGCAGAGGGTCTACTGCAGTCAGGAGGAAAAGGGGGCGCCCGAATTTTACCAGCAAGAAAAACTGAGGGGTCGCTGACCGTGCTCTCCTCAAGCAACCTACCACCCAGCGGTGACCACTGCCTTAGATCTGGTGAAGCTGCCCAAGGCCATGCCTTCCACTTTTACTCCAGAAAAGTCAGTGGTTACCGTATTCATAATTCACTCCTTTTGGACTCAGAGAGCATATGGAAATGTTTCCTCAGCTCACATCTGCAAGTACAAACTACCAGGTCTCCTTCCAAGGTCCCCCAGAGGGGCCACCTGGAATGGGAGCCACCTGCCCCCAAACTCCTGGACACATTCTTGGGGGACCATTTGGTTCAGTCACTCAGTCGTGTCCGACTCTTTGCAACCCCATGAACCGCAGCACGCCAGGCCTCCCTGTCCATCACCAACTCCCAGAGTTTACCCAAACTCATGTCCATTGAGTCGGTGATGCCATCCAACCATCTCATCCTCTGTCATCCCCTTCTCCTCCTGCCCTCAATCTTTCCCAACATCAGGGTCTTTTCAAATGAGTCAGCTCTTCGCATCAGGTGGCCAAAATATTGGAGCTTCGGCTTCAACACACGGGGGACCATTACACAAGCGCAAACTTCAAACCGAACTTGGCGCCCACACTGGCAGGCCCGTACCTTGAGTGTGAACTCATGTGTGGGCCTCCCGATCCTGTCCTCGGCCTCCAGGCTGTACTCCCGCGCCAGAGGCACCGTCGGCTGGTACAGGCGCCAGTGTTTCTCTCCCTCCAGCTGCAGGATGAACACCTACAGGGAGCACAGGACCCCAGGGTGTCAGAGAGCCTCCCCACTGTTCCCAAGGCTTCTAGAATGCTGGCCCTCCCAGGGCTTAAACGAATCACAATTTTGACAAAAAAATAAAATAAAAATAAAGGGTCACAGATACATCTCGCTCCACACTTAAAAGCTGCCACCACTGGCATTCACTTTTAAAAACAGGTGACTGTGAACTCTGACATTGGGAGGCTAGTCATTCTTTTCACTTCCTTAAAAGCCTCGCTGAGTTCTTTATATCCCGCTATCTATCCTCCTATTCATTCCTCTAAATCTTCCAACAGACAGTGGGAAGTCCATAATCTCTGAGGGAAAAGCCAGGCTTCAGATACTACTGAGTGTCCAAAACCCTGAAGATAATCCCTGGCTCATAGGAAAATGTCAAGTTTTTATTCTTCATTCAACCAAAGATATTGTAAAGTCCTGTTAGAAATATTAAAGGAAAAAAAAAAAACTTTTGGAAAATGTATTGATATCAAATTGCTCTCAAGAGGAAAAAAAGAGGTTTTCATTTCCTACTATCTCTGTGTTCGCAGAATGTAGCAGTACAAAAATAAAACTACAACATACCTAAGCCCAAGAGTTAACTTTTTTTGGCAGCCACATGAGAGTGAAATCAACATTCGTCAAGGCGCCAGTGCTTAAGTGAAACCATGACCTTCATTTAAGCTGCCCCAAGATTTTCACAAATGGAAAAAAGCATATATTTTTGGCAGCTACAGAAAAAGGACAAAATAAAAGCAGATGTATGGAATACTTGTGACCTCACCTTATTAAACCGTGAAATTAAAGAAAAAATATCCAATCACACTTCTCTGTAGACAATTCAATCAATACTTGTTTCGGAAGAATGTGCAGCTCTTTATATTAGTAAATAAACTATCTCTCCCCTTTCCAAAGGAGCAGGAAGCCAGTTCAGTGGGGTTAATTTTGGTCCAACATCCCGGTGAGGGAGGTCAAGCTCTCCGGAGCCCGCACAGGAAGAGTGGGCCCGGACCTGACCGACAGCTCAACCACGACAATCTCGCCTTCCTGGGCTGGCGGCCACCCCCTCCTCCCGCGGCCGGGCAGATCCCCCCTCACCTCGACATCGTCGTAGTGGGGCGGCAGGCCCTGGGCTCCCGCCGGGGTGATGTACACATTGGAGCCAACCAAGGAGCCGAAGTAGCACTCCAGCTTCTCCTGGACCCTCCAGAGTTCATCCTTAGGAAACAACAGTGGAGGGAGGAGGAGAGAAAAACACATCAGAAGTAAGCAATCTGTTCTTATTCACTCAGCAAGTCTTCACTGCACAGCTATTATGCTCTGTGCTAAGTCACTTCAGTCATGTCTGACTCTTTGCGACCCTATGGATGAGCCCGCCAGGCTCCTCTGTCCATGGGATTTTCCAGGCAAGAATACTGGAGTGGGTTGCCATACCCTCCTCCAGAGGATCTTCCTCACCCAGGGATCCAACCCTTCTCTCTTATGTCTCCTGCACTGGCAGGTGGGTTCTTTACCGCTAGCGCCAACCTGGAAGCCCAGATGCTGGGAATTCAGCGGTGACCGAACCGGCACCTCTACCCTCAGGGACCTTCTGTCCCAAGCATGGAAAGGAGGACGTGATGAACGAGACATGGACGAGGAGGTGACAGGGAGCCACGAAGGATTTCAAGCCAGACAATGACACGACCCCATTCACATTTACGAAAGGTCAGTCTGGCTACGGTGTGGAGACTGGACTGTGGGAAAGCAAGAGACAGCGGTGGGGAAGCGACAGATGCAACAGTGCAGGCGGGGATGATCAGAGTGGGGAAGAGGGCGAGGAAGAAGAGTAAAAGTCAGGATGTGCTCGGCAGGCAGCCCTGCCAGCACACCCTGATGGCAGGGGCCTGGAAGTGGGGAGGATAAGAGAGAAATACTCTGGGGGTTTTGACTGAGGCAGTTAGTTAGCTCCCAGCACCACTAAAGTGGGAAAGATCTGCTAAAGAATGAGTTTTTTGGGGAGAAAAGAAAACCTGTACATTAGAAATGTTACGTATGAGCTGCTAAGACCCCCCCTGTGCTGGCTGGCTAAATCTGAAGTTCAGGCAGGATGAAGGGTAAGGGTCTGGGAACTGCCTGATGAAAGGGTCCTTAGAGCAATGGGAGCAGAAATAACAAACTAGGAAGAGGGTCAAGCAGCGAGGGCAGGACAGGGGTCGAGGAACACTCCCCTCTCACTAGCTCTTCAGGACCTACGTTGGACTGAGGGACCTAGGGAGGAGCCACATACTCCTGCGAGAGAAGGAAACCTGATTGTCCCAAGGCAGGTGAGGGGAAGACAGGTGGAACTGGGCCTCGTGGGCATCGGCACTTTCTGTGCGCTAGGCTTCACCTACTTTAGTTACACAGCCCTCTCAGCAACCCTCTCACAGGGTGGGTACCATCACTCTGTGGGTGCCCATCCACACCGAAAAGGAAGGAGGCCTGTCAGTGATGGAAACAGGATTCACATTCATGCAGCTAAGGAGCACACCCCCATAACCACGACTCGACCGTAAAGAAAAGTCACCTACAAAGAACACCGCAGAAGCCCAGCTTTTAAGCATCCATACATGCAGTGCCCGGCACACAGAAGATACTGAAAGGATTTACTGAGTAAACCAGTGACCATGGCTTAGAAGTCAATCTTACCCACTGGAATGAAAAAAAAAACTACAGAATTAAAAATATCAAGTGGGAAAGAATTGGGTCAGCATCAAACAAGCTTTGGGAGACATTTCCATATAAGCCATTGAGCTACTCTACATATAGAGCTGAAGGTTTCTATTTAACACAAGAAGAATAATTCAGTGGCACCTGAAGAGCTCCAAAGAGTTCGCAGGTCTCCCAAGCAATCTAACGCACACCGGGGAGCGGCCAGGAGGATGTGTAATTACATCTGTACAGTAACTGTCTGTCTCTCTCTATACCTACTGCTTATGGCCTGAGGACCAGATGGGTCACTTTATGGCTCCCAACTGAAGTTTCTGGGTCTATAATTTAGAAGCACATGTCTCCTTCTTCTTAAAGGTTACAGAAAACCCTATCATTTGTACAAGTTTTTCATTTCACTTTTCGATTCTCAATCTGCCAAGTGTGGCCCACTAGAAAGAGATCTGGAGTCAAACCGTCTCAGTTCAGGTTGTAGTTACAAGCTAGATGACTGCAACTTCCTCATCCGTGAAAGGAGCACTCCCACCCTAAGACTGTGAGAAACAGCATAAACCTATCTCAAATTCTATTTCAATTGCACAACAGTGTACAAGTGTCACAGCTTCACAGCACTGACCTAGGCACAAACAAGGCTCCTGAAACCTGTCTCCTTTGACTCAGGTCCCCCAGCTGTGTCTGGAGCTGCCATGGAGGACCCCAGAACAATGGAAAAGTGAAGGGGGCGGAGGGAGGCCCTCTCCTCTGCACTGACCTTCCTTCAGGATCAGCTGAATACAATGGTCAAGACCAGAAGCCCACATTAACACCTAAAGAAAGGTGAAAACAAACATGCCAAAAGCACAACTACATTTCAGGAAGGATCTTTAGATACACAGTTCGGAAAATGTTTTAATTCTGAAGTTAGAAGTCCTTCCTTCATAGCTTTGTAAGTCACAAGTGTGAACTCATTTCTTTCATGTAAAGTGGAGACCACAGTGATCACCTCAGTTATTTCAAATTTGTGTTGGAGATTCAAAAGTGAACACGTGTAAATATCTGGTTAGCTCATCTGGACTTCTGATACACAGATTACCTGAAGCAGGTGGGGAACAGCCTACCACTCTCTGGTTACCTCCTCACTCATTTTCAGACAAGCTGTGCCCACTCTGTGACGTGACCAAGAAAGTGCTGACTCCGAGTCCTTCAACCTGGACAATGAGGAACTGTCTCTAGGCTTCTCTATCCTGGTATCAGTATGTCCATTAGTAAATACACACAACACTAAATCTGCTCACAATATAACACTCAGAACCCAGCTTCCTGTGTAGAGAGTGAACTCCAGCAGCTTATAGGTTTCTCAAGTTCTGGTGGTGGAAGGTCAGAGGGAATAAAAAAAACACAAACGGGGCTTCCCTGGTGGCTCAGTGGTAAAGAATCTGCCTGCCAATGCAGGAGACATGGGCTCCATCCCTGATCCAGGAAGGTTCCATGTGCTGCAGAGCAACTAAGCTTGTGCCCCACAACTACTAAAGCCTATGTGCTCTGGAACCCATGTTCTGCAACAAGAGAAGCCACCACAATGAGAAGCCCTTGCACTGCAACAAAGAGAAGCCACCACTCACTGCAACTAGAGAAAAGCCTGCATAGCAACAAAGAACCAGCAGGGCCAAAAATAAAATAATTAAAAAAAAACAACCCACAAATAATCAGGATGCCTCCTAGCCCAGCCTGGGGGTTGAGTTGAAACTGGAAAAGCTCATCCTTCCTCCTTTAATAAACGTGACTTAAAGAGCTGAGTCAACAGGGCAAAGGAAACCGTCCTGCCCACTTGAAACTGGGGAAGAGAAGTGTGCAGCACTTAAGCAGAAATGACAGCCACAGAGGACACCACATACATGCCAAACAGTAATTTCTTGCTGGTCTGTGAACAAATTACATGTAATCAGCATCACTGATCTTTTCTATTCATAGTTCTTCCGTGTCTAAAAACTACTTTTTTTTTTTTTTAAGTGCTACTTCTAGCCAAGCAAAGAGTCAAGGACTAGCTGAGAGGGAAGTACCACGATGTACAGATTTTCTGAATGCAAATCATGACTTGGTCTGCAAGTGATTTATAAATTCCTTTCAGGTAGGATGCCCAATAGGGTGGCATCCCAGGGACATTTCAGCTGCTCATGATTGCCCAAGATGGACTATCTGGAATGAGGACCTGTACTGAAAAGTCTAAGAGTACTTGTACTTTATCCAGAGTACAAATAGTACAAAATCCTACAGACAAGGGAAAGGCATTCACAGATGAGGGAGGCCTAATGGATCTAATAAGGCAACTCAAGATCTATAATGACAAGCATTACTAGAACGCTGATGACAGAGTCCTAGGAGCCACCACGCAGCCAGAAGTCATCCTCAGTGTGGAACCTGACACACTGCTTTCTTCCTCCTCGAAGCTGGCATTCTGATTCAGCCAAGGGTGACAGAGGGGGATTTCTGGATGGGGATAAGACTTTTTTTCTAAAACTCAGAAAGGGCCTTCAATTGTTGGACACCTGTCCTGTAAAAATCTCAAACATCTAAGAGATGCTTTCAAATTATGATACTAGAGAGAAGACTCTTGCGAGTCCCCTGGACTGCAAGGAGATCAACCCAGTTAATCCTAAAGTAAATCAACCCTGAATATTCATTGGAAGGACTGATGCTGAAGCTGAAGCTCCAATACTTTGGGCCACCTGACGTGAAGAGCCGACTCATTAGAAAAGACCCTGATGCTGAGAAAGATTGAGGGCAGGAGGAGAGGGGGCAACAGAGGATGAGATGATTGGATGGCATCACCGACTCAATGGACAGGAGTTTGAGCAAACTCCAGGAGATAGTGAAGGACAGGGAAGCCTGGCGTGCTGTAGTGCATGGGGTCGCAAAGAGTCAGATGCGACTTAGCGACTGAACAACAACTAAGAGAGCAGATTAGCTCATCCTAAATCTACATTTTACAAACGCACAAACTGGGCACAGAGGAAGCAGATTATTTGTCAAATGTCAATCACTGATGGAGAATAAATAAAAAGTTAGTCAGTCGTGAAATCCAAGCTACCCTCCACCTACGACTGCCCCCCACCTACCCCAGCAATTCCAGAGCCAGCCTGGTGGGGCTGTAAACAAGGGTGAAGTCTCTTCCATAAATGTGCATCTAGTACATGGTCTAGTCACTGCTTAGAAGCCTCTGCTAAGGAGATGTGGGCAGCAGAGGGAGGCAACTTCAAGAATAAAATGATCACCTTGATGCTATCATGCCTTACATTACAGTGAAGAAACAATCCAGAGAGAAATGTCCACCATGGATCAAAACAAAAACCAGCCCACAGAAATACTTCTGGAGGTGTAATGTCACTTTAACAAACTTTATAAACCTGCAATATAATTTACTTTTTGCAGCTCAATGACACCGAACCATGTCCACCCTGAGCTGATGCGGATTCTAACAGTTGAGCCAAAAGAGAACACACAAAAAAATCACTTAAGTTGGAATGCATTTGAAGACCAAACAGGTGTTGGCCCTTCTGAAACTGGCAGGAGACTAATCATCACCAAAACGGATTTATCCCTGAGCTGATCTGTAGCCAAATGTTAGTACTTTAATACACACGAGGATTCTGCCCCTGGGAGAGCCTGTTACCTTAAATCTCTGAGGTTGGTGAAACTGAATTGTGGCCCTTTTCTGATCAAAATCTTTTCTCAGCTGAAGAAAGTGCACTCTGCCATCTTTATTTAAAACCTTCTTCTTCCCGTGGACACAGCGGCAGACGTTCACGTCTCTCCCGTAGTACATACCCCGGCTGCACAGACTCTTCAGATCAGAGAGCCTGAATAGGGATTGGTAGTATGTGGCCAACGCAGGGTCATCTCTCTGGATGAGGAGGGGTTTCTGCTCCCAGAATTCCTTGAAAAATGTCTCTGTCTTGATGGGCGAGATGAAACTTTCAAAGAGGCCACTGGGGCTGTCGAAGTTCAAAGGGGAAGAAGGTCCACAGGCTGCCTCCACCTTCACCTGCTTAGGAACAGGCCCTTCTTCCTTCCCATCCCCTGCAGGCCTTGCTTTCTTTGGCATGGCTGTCTTCAAGACAAGGCAGTGAGGAAATGCAGACCTGCCAGAAGAACAAGACCCATGTGTTTAGGTTTCCCGGGGCCAGTGTCAGAGGATCACATACACGCGACCTGCACGACCACTAGGCCCTTCGTGTACGCTCTTCCTAAGTCAAGGCCATTTCCTCCAGGATTAACATACAACCTGAAGCCAACGCCATTTCTTCCAGGGTATGATTCCGCCTCAGACACCATGCAGAGCACATAGTCATAGAAAGGGAAGCCTGTTTCCTTGTACACAAGCACTAAGTCATGGAATTCATTGCTTATTAGAGGTATAATTATCCCAAGTTAAATGATTCAACTATCTCAGTAGTTTCTAGTCACGGTTTTAGCCTGTGGCCATTGACACAGCAAAGTCAAAATCTTAAAATTTGGCTTTAATCAGCACCAGGTCCCAAATCTAATTAGATGCAACTGAGTAATAAACACTTGACTCAATCAAGAGCCGCCCACAGCCAGGTGCTCCTTGCCACAGCCCCACCCCTGGCTGCTGTCCTGGGGGCCACCTGGGCCAGTGGTGCCACCTGGTGGCTAGAGCAAGACACTGCCCGCACCCAAGCCTTCCTCAAGCACCTGGACTGCCTCACTTCAAACCTCAGCTTATTCCTGAAAATTGCCACTTTACCAGAAACATCCCATTAAAAAATAGAAAAAAAAATTAGACACTGAAAGTGAAGGGTAAAGACAGTCACATCCCAAGGCTTTTAAAAAGTTATAACTTTTTAACTAAAATAAGGCATACTAAAATGGCAACATCATTAACATCTGACGCAGCCCTCAACCCTCTAGCTTTCAGGTGCTCACACATCCCCTGGGAGCACAGGTCTCAGGTGGGACTGAGATTCTGCACCTTCAGCAAGCCCACAGGTAATGATGTTGCTGCTGGGTCACAGACCACACTTGACTAGCAAGAGGATCGACCTCCCTAGTATTGCCAAAGGTCTCTCAGAACTGCGAGACCAAGCCACAACTGTTGTCACATTTACATGCAGGGGCCCTTCATCTGGATTTCAAGAATAATACTTCACTTATAGGAGTTCCCTGAAACAGCAAAATTCTATTTTAAAGTACATTTATTTCTAGGGGAGAGGGTCCACTGCTTTTACCAGATTCTTAAAGAAGCCCCCATCCCCCCAAAAGATTAAGAAGCACTGTGCTTATAAAAAAAAAACAGTTTTTCCCAAAGACGGGTAATTTATTTGTAAATGTTATGCTTTCTTATGTTGTTGGGCTATCAAGAATTTTCTGCTCTTCTGTCATGATAACTAAGCCATATTTCAACTACACTGTGGACTGAGAAGAATTAATGGTCTGGTCTGAGAAGTACGTACCCAAACAACGTGTTACACATTGCAACAATAATCTACAAATTTATAGTTGATAAATTCATAATAAATCTAGAAAATAAACTTAGAATTATTCCCTTTGTCTAGTGTATGAGCCCATTAGTCACTTAGTGGCCGTCCTGCTGATCAGATCAACTGTTTCAGTATCAAGTTTGTGCTCACATGACCCTCATTTTACTTGATAATGGCCCCAAAGTGCACGAGTACTGATGCTGGCAATTCGGATATTCTCTTACCGTGCCTAACTCATAAATTAAAGTTTATTATAGCTGTCTGTGAATAGGGAAAATGCACAGTTCATACAGACTTCATTGCCATCCATGGTTTCAGGCATCTTTTGGAGACCTTAAACCATTATCAACCATAGATAAGGAGGCATTACTATGTAAAACTCACTAGTGGCCTCATTTTAGCTTCTAAATTTTGTGCCCACAAACAGTTCCTTCAAAAGATCAAGTGGTTTTGATAGGAAACACAGGACCAAGTGTTTACAATACAAATTGATACTAAAAGCTTGCATGGAAGAGTAAGCTTAAGCTTTTTTCCTAAGGGGGGGGGAACTTCAGATGTATCATTGATAAGATACATTTGCTGAAAATGTTTCCTATTCCTTTTAAGTTTAACAGACCAGTTTGCTTTCTCAACTGAAGAATCAAAGCTTTGATAAGACAAAGTACTGCTACTACTTGGAGCCCAAAAGTAAGGTAGAAATACAAGGACAAATGAAAACAAGACTCGGTGAAGAGCACTGCTTATGCAAAAATGAGTTACCTACTATCCCGTGAGGACTTCCCTGGTGGCTCAGTGGTAAAGAATCCGCCTGCAATGTGGGAGACCCAGGTTCAATCCCTGGGTTGGGAAGATCCCTGGAGGAGGAAATAGCAACCCACTACAGTATTCCTGCTGGGAAAATTCCATGGACAGAGGAGCCTGGCGGGCTGCAGTCCATGGGGTTCCAAGAAGTCGGACACAGATGAGCATGCACGTATGCACTATCCCCTGAAAGTCAGCATGTGCAGATGTCTGGGCTGGGAACTTAGATTTCAGAAGTGTTCCTAACACCACTAACTGAAAAGAGGGACTCACTGTGACTACGCTCTTTGGACAAACAGTGTGATTATATGTGGTTATATGCCAGGCTGAGGTATCTACATGATGAGCCCCCAGTAAAAGCCCTGGACACTGAACGTCTAATGAGCTTCCCTGGTTGGCAGCATTTCACATGTGCTGTCATGACTAGCTGCTGCAGCAATGAAGCGCTTGGTCTCCATCTGCTGTAATAAATTAGCTGTGAGTCCTAGCAAACCACTGGCCCAGGGGATGGTTCAGAGACCCCTGACACACTGCTCACATTTAATTGCTAAAAACTGTTATGCTGCCTCAGAAGGTCTGAGTCATTAAAGGTACTCAGTAATGAAAAGGCAATTTCATATTCAGCCACACATTTCTTATCCCTCACAATTGGTCACTTTAAAATTTATATAAGGAATGCAAGCAGCAGGAAGATGTAAACAAAAGGTTTGTAAAAATGTAAACAAAAGCACAATATACGAACACAGTATAAACATTCACTAGAAAGTGTGGTGAAATAAAGTGTGCAGAATAATTCAGCCAAAAAATAAGATCACTTGAAACATTTTTCCCATCCACAATCAGTAACAAAATAAATCCCAACAGTGCATAACAAATGCTTTTGTTAGAATATGAATTTCACTACTTTTACTGCCAAAACTTACATCATTTATAGTTTCTCTGTGTTCATATTGAAATGATTTGAGGCTCAGTTAATTGGAACCTAGCTTAGAGGTTACTAGGCAAACTTACTATTTCTCTGATTCTCACATTACCCATATTGTAAGACAACCATTCTTTTTAACAGCTTGTGGGAGGTCGAGAGGAGAACATATGACATACTCCACCACATTAAACACACAAAAATAGTAAGCTGTATCACAATTTCAGAAACAAAAAGTTAAAAAAAAAAAAAAAGCTGTGTGTCTTGAAAGAAATATAGAAACTAAACAAGAGAATACTTTGGAAAAGTACAGCCAACACAAGCCTGCCTCTAAACCTCACAGACCACCCAAACAGAAGTTAAGAGTAAATATTTTTATAAAGCTCCAAGAGAAGAAAAAAAGCCAGCATGTAAAAAGCATCTGTTTCCAATCTGAGTTGACTATATCATTAAAGAGACTTCCCAGGTGGCGCTAGCGGTAAAGATCCCACCTGCCAATGCAAGAAACCTGCAAGAGATGCAGGTTGGATCCCTGGGTTGTGAAGATCCCTTGGAGGAGGGAATGGCAACCCAGTCCAGTATTCTTGCCTGGAGAATCCCGTGGCCAGAGGAGCCTGGTGGGCTACACTCCATGGGGACGCAAAGGGTCGGACACAACTGAAGCGACTTAGCAGCAGCATAGCATTAAAGTGTAAAAATATTAAATCAAAAGAAAAGATTCAAGGTTCATATTTTACTAACTGCCCACCGATGAAACACAGCCACTAATCTAAACAATTTGAAGGATTAAACTCCACAAGAAAGTCAATATTGATACCCATTTTACAGCCAGCAAACACAAACAAAATCTTTATATTTTTAAATGCCCTAACGTTCTTTTCTATGGTAATAGTCACTGACCTGAAGTCTTAAGGCAGGACACCTGTCTGCACATGCCCAGAGCTGGTACAGAGCAGGGCACATAGGAGGGTCCTCAAACACTTGCTGAGTGCATATTTTTTTTCACCTTTTGGATACAATTTTGGAGGGAAAAAAATCTCAAAAGCCTTACCTAAAACAGAGTTGGGGAAACAGATGGTTTGTTCAGTGGGGATTATTCTTATGATGGCAGCCCAAGCTTGGGTAGTCCAGTCTTTTCAGAGCTGAAAGGCACCAACCAGGAGAGGGAGGTGTGTCTTTTAATCTCCAGAGCTGTGTTTTACAGATTGTAGTCAAATCACCAGGAAAGCTTGTTAGTATGCAAATTTCTGGGCCCCTTATCAAGCCTACTTAGTTAGCGTTTCTGGGAGCCAAGGCCCAGAAACCTGCAGTAACTCAGTCAAAACAAGTTTTTTTAAAAAGTTATCCTCAGGAATTTTAGATCCACTAACATAGAGGAAGATCTAGGCAAACTCAAGCTCAGTTAATTACACTCAAATAAGCTGACAGAAATGATACATCATCACCTGTAACAAGGTTGACTAGGTGGACCTAAAAGATTTCTCTGGGGGGATGTTTACCAATACAAACAGGGAAAAGCGGTTCTCCTATTGACCTAAAGCAATGATTGGCACTTATCTTTTCAGTTCTATCTTAGAAATAATGGATTGAACCTCATTAATAAATTTTAGTAATCATGACTTGTTACAATGGATGGGGGCTGAGGACCAAAACTATCCAAGCGATGGTGGAGGAAGCTTGATAAATCAGGTTTTTCCACTTAAAGATGAGCCCAGTGAAATCAAAGGCCTGGCGCCGAATTTACAGCTGATTTTTGGAGTTGTCAAGGAGGCTTCCCAGATGGTGCAGCGGTAAAGAATCTGCCTGCTAATGCAGGAGATCCAGGTTCCATCCCTGGGCTGGAAAGATCCCCTGGAGAAGGGAATGGCTACCCATTCCAGAATTCTTGCCTAGAGAATCCACGGGCAGAGGAACCTGGCGGATACAGCCCATGGGGTCGCAGAAAGTCGGACATGACTGACCACTCACGCAGGCACGCACTGAAGGTAGCGAAGTGTGATCCCCAAGCCAACACTTCCTGAAAACACAGTGAACCACCAACCTGATCTCATTAACCTGATGGATGACCCAACAGCAGTTGGGGACCCGTTCTAGAAATATTCAGTGACGAAAGAATGACTGGGAGGGTAAGCTGTCATTTTAAAGTCAGGGTGGGGTGAGAAAAAGGCAGCTGTCTCTGCCCGAACTTCAGGTTTCCCTGTGGTAAAGCCTGGGGCTCTTAGGCCCGACTGGAAGCACAGCCCACGTGGTGGCCGCGCTCCCAGACCGCCGGCCACGAGGGCGAAGACGGGCATCACGCTCGCTGCGAAACCTGCGAACTTTCGTGTGCTCGTCCAGTCTCAAGACCACCGGCCGAGCACGGGGCTTCTCTCAGTGCCTAGGCTACTCCAGACCCTAACCCCGGATCTGAGCGGCGCCAAACTGGCGTGCGCACTATCCGCGTGCCGGTGGTCGTAGAGCGCGCCCGCGCGCGTCCCGGGCCCAGCGACCACCAGCGCTCTCCGGCCCGGGCCGGGGTGCACCGAAGCTCCCAGCCCGAGTCCTGTGGTTCCCCCGACCCCGATCTTGCTCCACCCACACTCGCGCTTGGGCGTCGGGAGAATGAGCACCACCCAGACAGCCTAGAGGCGGACGCCAGGCCAGGACGGATGCACTCACCGGACTCAAGCCAGTTGCGCGCGGCCTCCAGCGGAACAGGCTGCGACGCGGACCGAGGGCGGGGCGGCGCGGGCCGGGGGCGGGGGCGGGGGCGGGGCGTGGAGGGGCGGGTCGGTCGGGGGCGGGGCGGGGGCGGGGCGTGGAGGGGAGGGCCGGCCGGGGGCGGGGCGGCGCGGCGCGGCGTGCGCATGCTCGGGGCGGCCCCTCCTGCTCTGCACCGGCCTCCCTGCTGGCCAACCGACGGAGGTAGAGGCTACTCCCAGCGTGTAGGTGCGGAGATGTGTTCGGAGTTCATCCCCGTAGATTTTTTTCTTTGCTATTAAAGGAAATAAATGAGGGTTTTTCTTGAATTGGTAAGGGATGAGGCTTAGGATTTGGGGGGACGTCATCTAGTACAATCCTGTTCCTTTAATGAATGGAGAAACTGAGGCCGGGAAAGGGGAAATGAGCTGCCCAAGTTTAAGGAGCTAGTTAGTGGTCCAGGTTCGCCATCGCTTTGTTTGGGGCGCTCTGCTACGCTATGTTGCTTTGTACTAAGTCAACTGTAATTTGTATCATGTTGCTCCCGGAGAGAGAATCCTGATCTAAAAAGGATACTGGAAATTCTTGAGACCGGCTGTAAAAGCAAAGAACAAAAAGGAATTATTTGAGTAACTACGGCCTGACACTCTCCTTTTGACTCATCAGGACTTTTGGGCAGGGAGGCCTGGAACCAGTGGGCAGAGGATCAACTGCTCACCTTTGCTCTGGCCTGTGCAATTCTTTGCTCTCCAGACAGCCAGAGGGGACACAAAGGAAGTCCTTATTTCATTCTGTTAAGATGATTGAGACTAGAAGCTGTTTCTGATGGTCAAGTGACAAGCAAATGGGAACAAAGTATACCCTTATTTCTTATGCTTGTCAAAACTAACAACGAATATTTCCAAAAATGAATGCATAAACTGTGATGAAATAACTTGTATAGGAGTATACCTAATGAAATTTTTACTTGAAATTTCAATGAAAGCCCTAAACAGGAGACATCTACCATTGTTGAGCACATACCATTTCCCAGGCACTTTTAAAAACTGTGTACTCAAACTTATTATCCATACAAAAATCTACGAGAAGAATGCTACAGTTATCTCATTTTGCATGGGAGGAAAAGGAGGTACCAGGAGACTGTTATTAGCCAAAGGCAGGCTTTCTTACTGTGGGCACTACTGACATTTGGGGCCAATAATTCTTGTATGGAGATGACCTGCATTGTAGCAGCATTCCTGGGCCTCTACTCCTTAGATGCCAGTGGTACCCACACCAAGTTGTGACAGTTGAAAATGTCTCTAGACCCTACATAATTTCTCTGTGGCGAACCACTACTTTAGTAGTAGCCCCCACCCAGCATTTAACTTCATACTATAGTGCAGTTACATCTCACACTTCTCAAGAGGAGGTGCTCGATACTGCCCCGTAGGACTCACTGAAAAGGGCTGAGCAGGTTCCATGAGCATTACCCACAGTCAGAGTATATAAAGAGAAAACTGGAAACTGAAGGGCAGTTTGTGCATCAGTGTAGCAGAGGTTGCTGTAGCATTTCCTTTCCTCCCCCAAGACAACTGGTAGGGACTCCTGAGCCAACAGAGAGACCTGGGGCATCCGCAGGCCATCCTGAGCAGCTGGCTGTTTGCTGAGCTGTGGGCTGTGCTGGTCTGCTCCAGGGCTGCTATCAGAGGAGATCCCAGTGTGTTTACAAAGATCTTGGATCCCTGAGTCGTGGCTGTAGAGATGAGGGAATGGCTTGTGAACAGAAACCCAGGTGGCTGCTTCTTGCCTGGAGGATCCTGAAGGAGGAGGCTGCGCTCTGAGGCCCAAGTGCACCTCTAGCACCCTTTGTCAAGTCAAGGACCATTGAGCATCCTCTGGGCAGGTTGGGTGCTGTGCAAAGTACCTGGGCTTGGTACCTCTGGATGGTACCCTGTCAAAGAGAGTGACATAGCAGGTGATGAAGGCCAAGCATTAAGAGGCAGAGGTCCTCTTAATTAAGAGGTCTGGCATGGACCAGAAAGGAGGTATGGGGCCACAGGAGGTCAGTCAGCAATCTCAGGGTTAATTTCAATGCACCCCAATGTGTAGACCACCAAAAGAAACTTTGTCTGCATCACTTGAAAACTTCAACATCTGAACACCTGTTATCAGGCCCAGCTATATAATTGGTGGAGCTCAGTGTGAAATGAAAGCATGGAGCTGCTTCTTCCAAAGGGAGGGGCAAAGTGAAGTGAAAGTGTTAGTCACTCAGTCGTGTCCAACACTCTGTGACCCCATGCACTGTAGTCCATCAGGCTCCTCTGTCCTTGGAATTCTCCAGGCAAGAATACTGGAGTGGGTAGCCATTCTCTTCTCAGGGAATCTTCCTGACCCAGGTATCGAACTCGAGTCTCCTGCATTGCAGGTAGATCCTTTACTCTCTGAGCCACCAGGGAAGTCCAAGGTAGGGGTAAAGTGTCATTAAAGATACTAAGAATTAAAATGGTTCCTTTCTTTTGCCTCCTCTCTCTCTACTACAATGATGCTGTTTTCAATTTGCAGTATTTAATGTCATGTTCTTCGGAGCATAGGAATACTGGAAAGGTGAGTGCAGACATGCAGGAGGGCCCTTCAGTGCTTCTTGGAGCCACGTATGCACAGGAGCACCCGCCTCATAGGGTGTCAAGTTCTCCCACCTGTTAAATACTGGTCCCACACTAATGTGTCCTGGCCAGGGGTGGAGAAACGAATCCCTGAGGCACTGGTCACAGCCCCAACCCACAGCAAACCCACAGCTGGTTTAGCTGGAGACTGCAACCTTCCACCTGGGGCACACTCCTTACCTCCAAACACACCATGGCACTGCCAGCCCAGGGCAGTTACAGGGTGTGGGATGTGCACCCGGTCCAACCCCCTCTCTCACCCCAGATCTGTGTACCTGCCTCTCCTGGGGCAGAGGGAAGCCAGGGACATTGGTTGCCATGGGGATGGGGGTTGGGTGGAGAGTCTGGGAAAGCAAGGTCCAGAACCGATCTTACAGGATGGGAGGCAGAAGTGCACGTGCCAAGCCTGGTACATGCTAGTTGTTCCAAAAGACTTGCCTTTCAAAACAGAGTCAAAGATCATGTTATTCACAATTTCAAGATAGCCACTGCAGAGTATTAAACTCCAAGAGTGAGGCCCTGTGTGAGGACAGAGGACATCAACAAAGTCAACTCAAATACATATCATTTCAGTAAAAGACTTGCCAGTTCTTTCCCTATTCCTCCCCATCCATTCCTGGCCCCTGAACTTGCTGGAATGGGAGGAGGGTGGAAGGCAGGGAGGTATGAAATTGCGGATTCTACATTATTCCTTGGACAGTTTCCTCGATTCAGGGTGCAGGCCTGAGCTGGCAGGAGGGAAAACAGACCAGAATCAGTCTATGCCTGAAAGTATTGCTGTTATCAAAGTGAGTGTTTGGTGTGTGTATTGTGTGACTGATTGACTGGATTGATTGACAATTCAAAGTATCCAAGAGGCAATGGAATTCACCTGAGAAGTCAGCAAGGGGCAGAGAAAGAATCACCAATAAAGCCTGTTTGACAATGACTGATGAAAAATACACCCATTTTCTGCCGGTACCTCCAAGTTCCAATTGTTTCACATAAAACTATGGTTCAACAATGTGATAAATAGTAACCAAGTGGAACTCACTGGAAATTTCCCATCAGTAAAATTACTGTGTAAAAGGGGTAAATGATAAAGTCATAAGAGTAATTTGAAATGGGTTATTTGCGTCAAGATGGCATATTGTATTGATTGCTTAGTAACCGTCATGTAATTTAATTGCTTTGATTACCCAAAGACACACCATTTTTTGTTCAAATGAGCAATAGTTATCTGATTGCATCAATCTAGACCAGGATATTATCCAAAATAATCAAAGATAATTAACTCTATATTCAAATCCAAATCTTTTCCCAAGATATATGGGACTTTAAAGAGTTCATTTTATGGATCAATCACATTTTTAGCTTCCACCCTTGGCCTTTCCTTTGTTTTATTTTTCTCTTCTACATCAAATTCATATTATCTTTACAGGTCACATTAAATTATTAGAGCTTGTTTTCACAAAGCCTTCTCTTTTCTGTCTACCTGAATTGCATATTTATTTAAAAGGTGTTTATCATGATCCAAGCGAGCCTTTCAGCTTGATTCACCATTTAATTTAAATATGACCTCATTCAAGATACATCTAATTAACAAAACATATTTTAAGTTATTTTGGGGTGGTATGATAGCTCTAAAAGTGTATTTAATGAGTGGTGTTAATAACACTTCTTTATTAAAGTGCAAAATGCTTGAAATACCTGCATTAATACTCTCTGAAGAAAAGAAGAAATGAATGTGGATGCAAGAACTTCCTTTCTTCAGATGCCTTGTTCAGCTAGTCTTCTTGGAGCTATTAGAACTTATATGCCACTTTTAAAGGACAGAGGCTTGCATATCAATCTCAGAAAGCCTTATTAGTTCACACTAGGTTTAAAAATATTTGGTAATGACATTATAACTTTATCTACTTTTGACTGCCTAAGGCAAGAAGTGATCAGCTAAGTAGCACAATTTTATAGGAAGCCTTTGAAGCACTCTTGTACAAATAAGTTTCTATATTGATCCTAGTTTTAAAAGTAATAGCTCATCCTTCAAAAAGCCTGATAATAAAACACAGTCCAGTTTTTTCCCTAAAACAAATTAAGTAGCAATATATTGAAAAGAAAATTGGTAATTTTTTCCCAGTGACTGTGAAATCTGTCATCACTTTTGGCTCCATCATTGACCAAAAGCATTACGATTAAGCAGGGGATTTAAGAACACTTGATGATGCTGAACTTTTTCTGAAGCTCCTGTGTTCTTGCAAAGTAGAGCAAAGGTTGAAACCCACCCCCACCATTTTATTTTCTGAGAAATGGCCACCTTGCTTTCATACATTCTGAGTTAACCTCCACCATTCCCTTTCCTCAGTGGATATAACTCTCTTGTTTGTCTCTTGTTTATAGCTCTCTTTGGATTTCTCAGTCCCCTTCCTTTTCTTTGAGATGCTCCTAATTATGAACATCCTTCCTATTGCAATAGCCTGAAAAAAACCATCTCCTTAATTATTCCATGTATTTTGTCTCTCCTAACTTCTTTACAAGAGGAAAAAAAATATTCAAGTTCGTTATCAAATCCAGGGAAGTCAAATAGCAATTGGAAAGTGATAGGACTTTGAGGAGACGGGAATATCAGACCATCATACCTGCCTCCTGAGAAACCTGTATTCAGGACAAGAAGCAACAGTTAGAACTGGACATGGAACGATGGACTGGTTCCAAATTGGGAAAGGAGTACATGAAGGCTTGTCACCCTGCTTGTTTAGCTTATATGCAGAGTACATCATACAAAATGCTGGGCTGGATGACTCGCAAGCGGGAATCAAGATTGCTGGGAGAAAAACCTCAGATATATATATGCAGATCTGAGTGAAGAGGAAATAAAGAGCCTCTTGATGAAGGTGAAAGAGGAAAATGAAAAAGCTGGCTTAAAACTCAACATTCAAGAAACTAAGATCATGGCATCCAGTCCCATCACTTCATGGCAAATAGATGGGGAAAAGTGGAAACAGCGTCAGATTTCATTTTCTTGGGCTCCCAAATCACTGCAGACAGTGATTGCAGTCATGAAATTAAAAGACACTTGATACTTGGAAGAAAAACTATGACAAACCTAGACAGCATTTAAAAAGCAAAGACCACTTTGCCAACAAAGGTCCACGTGGTCAAAGCTATGATTTTTCCAGTAGTCATGTATGGATGTGAGAGCTGGACCATAAAGAAGGCTGAGTGCCAAAAATTGATGCTTTTGAACTGTGGTGCTGGAGAAGACTTGAGAATCCCTTGGACAGCAAGGATATCAAACCAATCAATTCTAAAAGAAATCAACTCTAAATATGCATTGGAAGGACTGATGCTGAAGCTGAAACTCCAATACTTTGGCCACCTGATGCAAAGAGCCACCTCACTGGAAAAGACCCTGATGCTGGGAAAGATGGAGGGCAAAAGGAGAGAGAAGGGGGCAACAGAGGATGAGATGGTTGGATGGCATCACTGACTCAATGGACATGAGTCTGAGCAAACTCAGGGAGATAGGACAGGGAAGCCAGGCACGCTGCAGTTCAAAAGAGTCGGACACAGTTTAGCGAGTGAACAACAACAGGACTTTGAAATTAGGCAGGACTTTACAGTTTGATTTAGTGTTTTAAAACAATGTTTACAAGGAGAGAGTGGGTGGCTCCATCACAAGTGAGGTAGTTGGGAATGTAACTGACTATTTTGCCTAAGTTCCTGCCAGGAAATAACAGGAGCGCCAGGTATAGAATTTTAGTTGAAATAGCAATTTCCTTACTACCTCTTTCTCTTGCTTCTTTGAGGCTGTTACTTAATCTCATTGAAATTTTGACCTTCAGCATAAAACAGAATTAGATATAACTATTTTCCTCATTAATCTTCATGTAAAAAAGGTATATGTGCATTTATGTGTGTGTTTATGTGTGTGATTTGAACAGGCTTATGAGTGGCACAAAACAAAACGAGAAACCTCATTCATGAAAACTCACCAGCTTGCAAGGATTAAGACAATGTACCATAAACTATGATTTTGTAGCAACTCATAGGCAACTATTTGTAATCTCCATTGTTTTTCTACTTACAAAGATGGTTTGTGGCAGCGATAAAATCATGGAAGGAAGCCAGATTCCAACAAATTGGACTGCTTTAATGTAAGTATTTTATACAATACTGAAACTTCTTTTATATATAGGAAATGTCAGGGGATATATATTCATATATAAGGGCTCTGCTTTGGGGGAAAAAATGAACTAAAAATAAAAAGTTCCTTCAGTGACAGTAATCTATACCCAAGAGCTTCCAGATAGATAGGTGAGTCTGACATGGCAGATTCTAATAGCAAACAGGGATTCTACAAAGAGAACAAATGCTGAAACTTGGATATGGCTAGAAACTTCATTTGTCTCTAAAATAACGTCACTTATAAATGTTTTTTATGTTGCTAATTGCAGCCCATTATAATAGCATACAGTGGAAAATAAAGCAAATGCCCCATAGGAGATGGGTTAAGTAAACAGTGGTACACTCATTCAGTGAATTGTTCTGTGCGTATAAAGATTAGTTTGGCTGGTGGGGAGTGGGGGAGGGGGAAGAATGGCATAGCTGTCAATGAAAAAAAATCAAAAAAATTGAAAAAAATGTTGCTTATGATCCAAGGAAGAAAACCTGTCTAAAAACAGCACAGTTTAGACACATTTTCAAACAGAATGTATGTTTAATAAGTCAGGGAGTAGCCCTCTTCGGTTACTATATCCCCAAAAGTGTTTGGTATGAGGTAAGTGAGTGAAAGTCACTCAGTCGTGTCCAACTCTTTGAGACCCCATGGACTATACAGTCCATGGAATTCTCCAGGGCATAATACTGGAGTGGGTAGCCTTTCTCTTCTCCAGGGGATCTTCCCAGCCCAGGGATCGAACCCACGTCTCCCACATTGCAGGCGGATTCTTTACCAGCTGAGCCACAAGGGAAGCCCATGACATCAAAATGATTTTGTTAGAAATATACAATGTTATGCATAGAAAAACTCTAAGAATATTCATTAAAATGAAAACTGTTTAGTGGATTTTGTTTGATGATTGTTGTTTTTAATTTTTATAATAAAATTATATTTCTTTTGTAATCAGAAAAAAAAACGATAAAGTTAAAATATATCTGCTCCTAGGTTTTTTAGCACAATCCTTATAAAATAGCCTGTTTCTATATTTAGTCAGTTTATAGAGCTGGCTGGATTTTTCTTAAGCTTGGAAAGCAACTTATTTTCTGAAATCCTCCTATTTTATCCAAGCTTATCCCTCAGTGAACAATCACACACAGTCTGTTCCAGAACTGTAATCAGTAAATGAAGTGAAAATCACAATGAGGTAACCATTATATGCTGTCTGTCACTCACAGATTTCCCAGGTAAGTGTGACTTCATTCTTCATGAAATAAGAACCAAACCCAGAAACCTTGTTGCTCCCCAGCAGAAATGAAGCTCACAGGAACAGCTCTGTCCTCACTGTTATCAAGCAGTCACTGATCTGAAAAGAAAATGAGCTAAAATCCTAGCAGCTTACTCTGAATGCTCTAATAATTCTCTTGAGCAGCAAATATGTTTTAGACATTTATTACTGAAGATAAAATGTCTGTGTTTCTAGACATTAACAAAAGTTACGTTTGGTTGGCCAACAGTTGTGCATTAATGGTCCTCAAGAGGATTGCCGATTGTAAGTGAGGTGTGATAGAGACTCATTTTTCTAGTCTAGATTGCCAAATGTATTCAATGATGCATTTGATTTTAAATTGTGAAATGAATATGCCCAAGGGAAGCATTAGATGTCCTGAATGTTACAGTTCAAATAGAAGAAAGGAGGCAATATCTGAAAAACCAGAGAGTCAGAAGAAAGGAACTGTGTAGATCTGCTTTGTTCATTTGTAGATTTGTCTCTCTCTCTCTTTTTTTTTTTTTGCATCAATTATATACAGAGTATATTAGAAGCAGAAATGTTAATCCAACTATAGTATTTTGCTTAAATAATAGCTACAAATTCTCAAAGATCCACTTAGGATATTAATCTGTTTTACATTTTGAAAATATAATCCTAGAAAATATTATCCCTTTTAGCTGCTACTGCCACTAAACTGCTTCAGTCGTGTCCAAATCTGTGCGACCCCATAGACCGCAGCCCACCAGGCTCCGCCATCCCTGGGATTCTCCAGGCAGGAATACTGGAGTGGGTTGCCATTTCCTTCTCCAGTGCATGAAAGGGAAAAGTGAAAGTGAAGTCGCTCAGTCGTGTCCGACTCTTAGTGACCCCATGGAGTAGCCTACCAGGCTCCCCAGTCCATGTGATTTTCCAGGCAAGAGTACTGGAGTGGAGTGCCATTGCCTTCTCCTATCCCTTTTAAGTCACGCTTAAAAACTATTTAATAAATAGTTTTAAATTTTATTTATGGTCTATCTACAATCAAATAGAGAAAGTTTTAAAATAAATTAAATTAGCTCAACTTTGGACAGTTTCCTAGAAAAATATAATGCTTAGAAAGTTTTGAAAGAATCGGAGAGTTTTATTAAGAAAATAGGATGAAATATCCCCAAATTAGCCTGCCCATGAGGGAAATCATAATAAAGAAAGAATTTGCCTTTTGCACCCAAGAGGAAAATAAGCTTTTAGAACTTTATGTCATTAACAATAGAGAACCAAAACCAATGTTATTGGTAAACAAGTAGGACATTATTTGTCTCTTCACCTGGCATGAAATAATTCAAATAATTTTAGTTCACTTTATGGTAAAAATAAATGGCAAGACACCTGAAAGTAATACACTGTTTATTTCCCTTAATTCAATCCCAGAAATCAAAATAGGATGAGAAATACTTCATATTTCCTATCAAGAGCTTATCTCTAAATGGAATCTTTTTCACAAATACTCAACATGAAAACATGCACACTCTCAATCTACAAAATGAATGCTGATCATTGGGGGTTTTTTCTACTTACCAAACATTTATTTAATACCCACCTGACCCTATTTACTTAGTTCAACCAAAGTTACTAAAGATTGCTATGGGATACACAAATTTCATTCAGTGTTTTCCACTCAACCCCATGTCTGGAAGTATCTTTAATTTTTTATAAATTAAGAGCCCACATCCCATTGTGGATGTTCTTTTCCTTCTTTTGGCATCCCCTTTACAGAACTTCGCTAGCACAGTACATATACCTTTACTTTAACATCCATTACATTTATTATTTATTATAGCTGCCATTTCACTGTTCCTACTATGCTGTGCACTGACTGATGGCAGGAATGTCATTTTGTATTCATTCTTTTAGTATATATAACACCTAATAAAGTACCCAGTACATGCAGGAGGTCAATAAACATTTGGTAAACAAAGGTAACTAATTAAATACTTCCAAAAAGGTATGAAAGCTATAACTACAAGATGCTATTATTGAAAATTAATGTATAATATCAACTTAATATTAGGATGAGAAGACTGACGTTTAGATTTTTTGTCCTGCTTGGTGTCAATAATGCATGAAACAATAGTAAAATAGGATAAAAGACTTGATTGGAGACGGAAGAAGGAAGCCCTTCACGAGGATCTCAGCTGTGTGAGAGTCCATGGTGCCACCTTGATGCTAATATTCCTCCTCAGAAGGATCCAATACTGTCAGGGAATCTGACAGCTGTCTAGCACTAAGGAACAGAGTCGCCCTGAATTATTGGAATTGAAAAGTTTTTACTGAAAGTGAAAAGTCAGTCGTGTCTGACTCTTTGCAACCCCATGAACTGTAGCTTACCATGCTCCTCCGTCCATGGGATTTTCCAAGCAAGAGTACTGGAGTGGGTTGCCATTTCCTTCTCCAGAGGATCTTCCTGTCCCAAGGATTGAACCTGGGTCTCCCGCATTGTAGGCAGACGCTTTACCATCTGAGCCACCATGGGCATAGTCCAGCTTAATTTTTCACTCAAATGCAGATAATTTACATTTAGAAAGCAAGGAGAGTCCAGATAAAGTAGGTACAAAGCCCTTTCCTATGGAAATTGGTTTTCCATACTATGCATGCCTGTAATCTTTACTGATAGAGCCAAATTCTTGTAAGACCTTAAACTCTTTCCTTGATGTAAATCAGTCAACGTTCACATTTTCTTTAGGACAGGACAGGTGATTGGCTGACTCCAGTTTAGTCTGGTACCATCCAACTTATAGTTAAGAGTTGTTGGTGGTTTTTGTTGTTGTTTTAAACATAATCTGACTCCAAACAAATTTTATCAATTGGTATTTCCTCTTCAAATGTAAATACTCCAGTAGAACAAATTAAACATAATGTACACAGTGGGAAATAAAATCCTTGAATAGGTGTCAATGACATGGTTGTTCTCCAGAATGATTCTACCAACCTGCCCTCCTAGGGATTTTCTCCTCTTTATCCGAGGCGAATCTGCACTGAGGTTGCCTATGCATCTTCCTTGCAAGGCATCCTCTTCTGAGTGTAGAGAAAAGGAAGTCTGGTCCATGTCAGTCTTACTGTCATGGTAACAACCATCGAAGGCCATGGCTTGAGTTGTCTCAATACTGTACATTCTAGAAATCTAACAAAAAGACTTTGTTAGTAAATCATGAATATGGTTTTAGGAGAAGGAATTACAGTCAAAATCTAAACAATCAGATTTTTAAAACAGTTTTAATCAATACCAAGAATGCTTTTGGAGAAGGCAATGGCACCCCACTCCAGTACTCCTGCCTGGAAAATCCCATGGACAGAGGAGCCTGGTAGGCTGCAGTCCATGGGGTCTCGAAGAGCCGGACACGACTGAGCGACTTCACTTTCACTTTTCACTTTCATACATTGGAGAAGGAAATGGCAACCCACTCCAGTGTTCTTGCCTGGAAAATCCCAGGGACGGGGGAGCCTGGTGGGCTGCCGTCTATGGCGTCACACAGAGTCGGACACAACTGAAGCTACTTAGCAGCAGCAGCAGCAAGAATGCTTTGCTTATTTTAAAGAGTAAAATTCTAGTTTTGCTTCTGCTGTCTGATTAAAAGTCATTTTCATCATAAATGGAAAACATCATCTTAGACATTCATTTTTAATATGGATTTAAGGAGCGAGCATTATACAAATATTTGAGCATTATACAAATAAATGTACCACAACTATAATTGAAAATGTTTTCTAATTTAGTCCTGGCCTGATACACTGTACGGAGAAGGCAATGGCACCCCACTCCAGTACTCTTGCCTGGAAAATTCCATGGACAAAGCCTGGTAGGCTACAGTCCATGGGGTCACTAAGAGTCGGACATGACTGAGCAACTTCATTTTCACTTTTCCCTTTCATGCACTGGAGAAGGAAATGGCAACCCACTCCAGTATTCCTGCCTGGAGAATCCCAGGGATGGCGGAGCCTGGTGGGCTGCAGTCTATGGAGTCGCATAGAGTCGGACACGACTGAGGTGACTTAGCAGCAGCCTCAGTAGCAGATACACTGTAACACTCAATGTTTGTTTCTCCAAGAGGGAACATTGTTTCAGCTGTTCCTTTCTGTTTCTGAGTAGTGTGAATTGTTTGCTCTAAGTTTGTGAATTGAAATGGAATATGATGTATCAACTAAATGGACTTGTTTTTCAATGTAGTTTTCCTTTTTAGAAAAAACATAGCAGTATGCTTAATCAGTGGTTTTTTTGTTTGTTTGTTTGTTTTGTCCCCAAACAGAATAATAGCATCTGCTGCTGCTGCTGCTGCTGCTGCTGCTGCTAGGTCACTTCAGTCGTGTCCGACCCTGTGCAACCCCATAGACGGCAGCTCACCAGGCTCCCCCGTCCATGGGATTCTCCAGGCAAGAACACTGGAGTGGGTTGCCATTTCCTTCTCCAATGTATGAAAGTGAAAAGTGAAAGTGAAGTCGCTCAGTCGTGTCCAACTCTTAGCGCCCCCATGGACTGCAGCCCACCAGGCTCTTCTGTCCATGGGATTTTCCAGGCAAGAATACTGGAGTGGGTTGCCATTGCCTTCTCCTATAATAGCATCTGGTGATCCATTTATGCTTGAATTTGGGATGGAGGTAGCCAATGATTTTACCTGCTCTTTTAAAATGCAAATTGGTCAAGCCTTCCCACTTTTGTTGAAAAGTACCTTTAAATGTTATTAACACAGCTCAATTAAACAACTTGAAATTGGCTTTTTTTTTTTTGAGGAGTGAATTATCACTGCTTTCTGGCTCCACTGCTTGACTGAATGTAAGTACCATGTTTCTTGAAGGTTTTATTCTGAGGGAGATAGTGGTTCTCCCTGATACAGAGGCTTCCCTGGTGGCTCAGATGGTAAAACGTCTGCCTGCAATTCGGGAGACCCAGGTTCAATTCATGGGTCAGGAAGATCCCCTGGAGAAGGAAATGGCAACCCACTCCAGTACTTTTGCCTGGAAAATCCCATGGATCGAGGAGCCTGTAGGCTACAGTCCATGGGGTCACAAAGAATCGGACAGCGACTTCACTTTTTCTTTTCTGGTACAGAGCAGGGTCCCAGAAGCAGCTGTGACTAATTGTTTTCTGAGAAAACAATATCTCTTCTTGATCTATAGGGAGATTTAAAAATGAACAAATATGGACAGGCTACTGTTGGATGAAAGTACTCAGAAGTCAGATGGGAGGCTGCAGAGTAAATTCTGCCAAAACATGTATTTTGTTTGTACTGACTCAAACGCCTAATACTTTACTGAATTCAAGACACATAGGGACGATTTTGTGCAATCAGTAAACTAACCAGTGAACCATATTCGAGTTGCATTGTCCCTTTTTGTTTTAGTCCCAGAAACTTTCCATAGTAAGATGAAAATGGGTAAAATAAACATGAAATAACATCAAGATTGAATTACTAACCAATAGCCAATGATAACATTAATAATATATTCAACTCTGGATCGGAGGATAGAATAACTGTGTATAGTCCCCTTGGTGGTTTTGCTAGCCACCCAGAACACTGCTGAGTCATCTCACTGAACATCCGCACTTTTATCTTAATAAAAATGTCACTGTGGTGCTATGCTCAGTTGTGTCCAGCTCTTTGTGACCCCATGGACTGTAGCTGCCAGGCGCCTCTGTCCATGGAACTCTTCAGGCAAAAATACTGGAGTGGGTTGTCATTTCCTACTCCAGGGGATCTTCCCAACCCAGGGGTCAGACATGGGTCTCCTGCATTGCAGACAGTTTCTTTACTGTTTGAGTCACCAGGGAAGTCCCAAAAATGTCATTAGCATGTTAAGAAAACATATAGTCCTCCTTGAAAGACAAGGGTACCATTTTCTTTCTCCATTATGATAATTTAGATCTCTAAAACTGATTAAGTCTTATAGTGCACAATTTACCAGCAGGCTGCTAATTTCTACAAGTAGGTAAGTTGGCTGTTTCAACAGAAATAGCTTTTGAACTAGTCTTTATTTTTTTCTCTCCAGCTTACAAATAAGCACACAACTAACGCATATTATATCTAAAGTATAGATTTGACTGTCTTAGACTGAATTCTAAGTCCTAGAATTAGGAAAACATTTGGGTGAAAGAATAAGAAATAAAATATTAATACCTTCCTTTCTCCTTTCTGGGAAAAGGTCAACACTAGGGACAAATTTTCCATGGCCCTTGCTATTCTCCCAGCTCTTGGTGTCTGGGAGCTGGGATGGGGGTTGGTTGGGACAGGTGTGTGATGGTGGTGATGGGGTGATGGTAGGAAATGAGCTTTGCTTGGTGCTAGTGGTGGTTTAGTCACTAAGTTGTGTCTGAACTTGCAACCCCAGGACTGTAACCCACCAGGCTCCTCTTTCTATGAGATTTCCCAGGCAAGAATACTGGAGTGGGTTGCCATTTCCTTCTCCAGGGGATCTTCCTGAACCAGGGATCGAACCCTCATCTCCTGCACTGCAGGCAGATTCTTTCATGGTTTCACAGGGAGGAGCTCTGTAGCCTAACAGTCCTGGTCTTTCCCATCATCCCTCAATCACTCTACCTGAGGGGTTTGGAGGAGGGAACTAGCATGTGTGGCTTAGCCCCTTTGGAGTTACTTTTGGATCTGCATTGGTGTCCAGGTTTGTTCTCTGAAATGAGGTAAAGGAGACTGTCCTTACAGGGAAATCCTGAATCATCAAAATTTGCCCATGACCAAGGAGAGTAAGTACATTGAATATAGGGATGAAATATTAGTGGGACCCCCTGGTGGCTCAGATGGTAAAGCATCTGACTACAATGTGGGAGACCTGGGTTCAATCCCTGGGTTGGGAAGATCTGGAGAAGGAAATGGCAACCCACTCCAGTACTCTTGCCTGGGAAATCCCATGGACAGAGGAGCCTGGTAGGGCTACAGTCCATGTGTTCGCAAAGAGTCGGACACGACTGAGTGCCTTCACTTTCCTTTTTCTTTCCTGGCTTACAGATCTAAGGCACTTTCTCCAAACTACTTTACCAGTAACAAAGGTAAGATCATCACATCTATCTATCTGGCTGCTATATCTCTCTCTCCCTCAAACTGGTTTCCCAACTCAGGTACAGAGAGGAGAGGTATCATCGATTAGCCCCCAAACCTGCAGATATATCTTTATTCCTTGTGTCTCACCATAGGATCCCAGCCCTTTAAAGATCTCTTTAAAGATCTCAAACAGCCTGTTCCCAAAACTGCTACTCCTTCAGAGCATATGCTCTGGGCACTAGTCACAATAAGAATGTAACATTTGTGTAGTGCTATATAGTTTTCAAAAAATTCAGATGCATTTATTATAACATTTGATCTTCACAACAAGGTAATAGAGAAGGAATTCCACCGTTTTGCATATACAGAATGAGACAGTCTGGGATACTGAGCTAGGTTGTTAGGTTTGGCATCACTTCTGACTCCAAATCTGTGCTCTTTCCTTTGTCCCACAAACATATGAAGGGCAAGTAGGACTCTTTTTTGAGATAACTGCACCTTTGAAGGAGGCTTAGTATGGTGGTTTCCAGAGGTTGGGTGGGGGGAAGGGAAATAGGGAGTTGTTTAATGGGTACAGAGTTTCAGTTTTGCAAGGTGAACACTTTCTGGAGATTGGTTGTTTACAACAATGTAAATATTCTTAATACTACCAAATTGTACACTTAAAAACAATTAAGATGGCAAGTTCTATGTTATGTGCATTTTACTACAATTAAAAATAAAAAATATCTTTTAAAGTGAATGATGCTTATTAACTCAAAAGAATCTCTTCTGTAGACAGAAGATTGTGTACAACTTGATCAAGTGAAAAAAATTCAGGTTATGTGAGCACAGGTGTTTTGGTGGGGGTGGTTGGGGGTACGGGTGGGAAGGCGAAGATGTAGGTATTTGGGAGTCAAAGGACTAGATACTGGTGGCCAAAACCAATACAGTGCCTCTTTCTTCACTTAACCACTCCCCACATAAAGACAAAACAAAATTTTAAAAAAGAACAAAATTATTTTCCTCATCACAGTTTTCTCTTTCACTTCACAGCTTACCTAATCATTGCTGTTCACAGTGTGGCTGTGGAGTCTGGGCCATCTTAGAAATTCAGACTCTTAGCTCCCACCCAGACCTACTGAGTGAGAATCTTAACAAATCCCAGGTGAGGTGAGCATTCTGATCACTGCATACTTGTCTACAATCTCCTGATTTTCTCACACCTGCATAGCAGTCACTGTGGGTGTGTATGTGACAGAGACACCTACTTCCATGCTGTAGACAAAAGGAACTAAAGAATCTCTGATGAAGCAAAATCAGCTTCCATTAGGGCTTTGACTCAAAGGATATGAAATTTTAAAAATGAAGTAGCATTATAGGCAATCTGAATTGTGATTACAGGTCTGTTGGCTGTGGATCTTTTGGCAAATCACTTCACTAAAACTCCTCTGTTTCAGTTTAAAAATAGAGATAATAACCTCTCTAAGGCCTACATCATGCAGCCAATATGAGGGTTCAGTTCAAGAAGAGGATATAAAAATGTTCTTTTTAAAAAGGATGAAATACTCTCACTAGAAGTATAAAAAATATTAAATAACGTTTTGGTGTGTATAAATACTCATTTAAGAATTTCTTCTTAAACCAGTGTGAATATATCACATTAAAATTATTGCATATATATATATATACATATATATGAATATATATATATACACAATATATATATACACACACACACATACTTTGGCCATATACAATACTTTGGCCACCTGATGCAAGGAACCAACTCATTGGAAAACATCCTGATGCTGGAAAAGATTGAAGGCAAAAGGAGAAGAGGACAGCAGAGGATGAGATGGTTGTATAGCGTCATCGACTCAATGGACATGAACTTGGGCAAACTCTGGAAGATGGTGAAGGACAGGGAGGTCTGGAGTGCTGCAGTCCATGGGCTTGCAAAGAGTTGGATATGACTTAGCGACTGAACAACAACAACACATATATATGTGTATCAAATTAATTTGTGTGTGTGTATGTATGTACACACACATATTAATTTGATCTGCTAGGTTTCTGAAGTAAAATACCATGTTTCAGTTCTCATAACAACAGGAAATTGGTGCCCCAACCCTTTGTGAATGAAGCAGGTAGAGATCAATCAATCCAGATTGATAAAGCAATGTCACAAGAAATATGTGACAACATTTAGGACCCAGAAGGCACCTTGTTCCCTGTATATGCTGAAGAGAAGAACCTTCCTTTATGCTCTACCACTTACCTGAGTGACAAGAAAAGAAAAAATAAATCCTAGCTTTTGGTGAAGATCTATCATTTACTGGTTGAGAGCACAGCCTTTGGAGTCAGAGAGCTCCAGAAGCATATCCTGATTCCTCTTAAGCTGTGTGACCTTGGTCAAGTACTCCCCAACTGATTCTACTTCACCTCTGTAAAATGAAGGTGATAAAGTACTGACCTCTTTGGGTTACAGTGAGAATTAAGTGATATAATATGTTGGGTGGTTAGCACAAAGCCAACAGATAAGAAACACTCATTAAACGTTAGCTATCTTTATCATTGGGCTTCCCTAGTGGCTCAGATGGTAAAGAATCTGCCTGCAGTGCAGGAGACCCAGTTTAATCTCTGGGTCAGGAAGATCTGGAGAGAGAAAGGCTACCCTCTCCAGAATACTGGAATAGTATTCTTGCCAGGAGAATTCCATGGACAGAGGAGACTAGCAGTTCATGGGGTCACAGAGAGTCAGACCAGGTGAGTGACTAACACACACATACACACCATCGTCATCATCATCTACATGAAAGGATATGATTTGTACATCAACCCCTTCCTTTCAAGGGTTAGAGTCAGTGGAGGGGAGCACACTGCAAGAAATTCCTCATACAGAAAACCTCCTGGCAAAACCTTCCTTGGGGATGCCAAGGAAACCAGCCAGCACAGAGCAGAAAGAATAAAGTTCAAGATTATTTGTCATAAACTTGCATTCTGCCAAGTTACATGAACTTCATACAAGGGTTGCAACACTGCCAGGAGAAGGCGCGGATGAGGATAGCCTTTCTCACATTCCAAAAAGGATCCAGTAGTAAAAGCAAGGCAGTACCTTCCCGGTCTTCTTGAGTCGTTTCCGCTCTTCCACTGTGGTGAGGTAGTTCACGGCTGCGTACTCAATGACCGACAGGAAGACAAAGAGGGAGCTGACCCACAGGTACACGTCCACAGCCTTGATGTAGGACACCTGGGGCATGGAGGCACTCACCCCAGAGAGGATCGTGGACATGGTCAGCACCGTGGTGATTCCTGCCATTCAAGAACAGTGATGAGCTCAGTGACAGCACCATTCAGCTTCAGGTTCCAGGGCCAGAGGACACCAAGGGGGACATTTCCAGGTTGCTATCTGCTGACCACAGGTGTGTGAGGGCCGTGGAATCTCAGCATGTCAACCGAGTACAGCTTGAGCCTAAGCCAGAACCTCTCCTTGGGTTTCTCTTCCTGTGTCTTTTTCTTACCCTCAGCCCCACTGTCCATGATGTTCCCCTTCCCTCCAGCTAAAGTTTCCAGGGTGAGACGTGTCCCTAGGGATTCATGGCTCCCATGCTCAGCTGGGCCTCTTTTAACCATCCCAGAAAAGTAAAAACATATTTGATTTTTAAAAATTCTTCTGAGATTGTCTCTACCATTTTTTTTCAGATCCTGCATATATGCATTAATATATGTTATGTGTTTTTCTCATTCTGACTTCCTTCACTCTGTATGACCACCTCTAGGTCCATCCATGTCTCTGCAAATGACCCAGCTTTGTTCCTTTGTATGGCTGAGTAATATTCTATTATATATATGCAAGCAGAAATAGAGGCACAGACATATATACACTATTGATACTATGAATAAAACAGATAACTAATGAGAAACTACTCCATAGTACAGGGAACTCTACTCAGTGCCCTGTGGTGACCTAAATGGGAAGGAAATCCAAAGAAGTGGGGATATATGTATAACTGATTCACTATACTGTCTAGCAGAAACTAACACAACACTGTAAAGCAACCAGACTCCCATCAATTGTTTTAAATTTTTTAAATTGAAGGATAATTGCTTTACAGTATTGTGTTGGTTTCTACCAAACATCAACATGAATCAGCCATAGAAAAAAAAATTCTTCTGAAAAAGAAATTAATTCTAAAACCATTTCCACCACTATTCCCCATCATTTCACAACTTTTACTGTTAAGAAAGTATCTTCATGTCAATCTTAAATCTTTTGTTTGTCAGGGAGTGCTCTTTAGTAGCATTAAAGATTGCTGTCCCTGTACTTTTCTTTCATATAGAATACTTACAGGCCATTGTCATCACTATCTCTTTGTCCCTTGTTACTGAAACTACAGCTCAGTTGAGACTCAGATTGAAAGTGTGGTGGTGGAGGCTTGGTTCCGAGTAAGTATTTACTAAGCAGCTGCTAAACACCAGTTACTTTTTGCCCCGCTCCTCCTGTTACTCGGTCTCCTATTTTTCCCACTTCTTCCCTACTATTCCCTTCTCACTGCTTTCCCTTTCATTTCCTTTTCTTCTCTTCCTTTCCCTTCTTTAATCCCTGCATTGGGCATCAGAGGTAATGAGATCAAGATTCTCGGGGACAAGGGAGAAAGGAGCGACTGAGATTTCCTTAATAAAAATGACAACTTTAGGGAGAGCGCTTCTGTGTCTACACTAATTTCTCAGAGGGAGGCTGCAAGAGTACTGCCTGGAGAGAAAGCCTAGTATTGTAAATATTCGAAATGTATGCTGGCTGGCGTGGTTTTATTTCTTAACTTCCCACCAGGGAGGTGCAAATGGAATCCTTAATGATTTTTATAAGTTGTGAGGACATTTTAATGTCAGCAGACAGAGTCCCAAACAGCAGGAAGAACACTGTGATTTACTCCTAAAATGTACAGACACAGCAGGTGGACAGCTCTCACCCACACATTCCTACCTTTTCAACAAATTCTATCATTCTGCAAGGTTTTCATCTGAGGGAGGCCCATATCAAAGACAATGACAGTGCTACAGAGCTATTCAATTTCAAATTAAGTTTTTTCCTGTGTATGGTCGAGACCAAAGCAATTTGGCAATCTGACAGTTACTGTTAGAGGGCCCGAAATCTCACCTTCACATGGATTTGAACTCCAGAATAAGAAACCTAAATGCTTCTCCAGCAGTTACCATTACATGCAGGCCACTGACTCATTGAGTCGCAGGTCTCCCCAACAATGGTCATGTCAACAGTCTGCATATTGGTGGATACTGTTAGCATTCCTTGCTACATAAACATGGAGATATGAAATTTTTATTAAGGTACAAGTGTACGTATAGCTGAACCTGAGATTAATAAATAAAACTAGTTTGCCTTTATTGAATGTTTACCCACCACAAACCTAGGTAAATATTAGCCACAAATTGCTGAAAAGAAATATGAGTGGAGAGTGGCTGATTAGCCTGGATTTTGTCAGGAGCAGAATTGAAACCTTCTCTCTGAATATAGAAACCTATGCTTTTTTTCATGCAAACCTGTGGCCTCTCATTCTGAACCTGTAAAGGAAATTTCCTTTTGTTTTTAAGATTATAGACCAGTGTCTATATATGGAGTATCTCTGAGACAAGATGCTATAAAACTGAGTGTAGAATTATGTCAGGAAGCATGAAGGTATTTTGTGCTTTTCAAGAGGCCAGAAGTCTTATTCCATCAGGATTTCACTGGTAAAACTATGAAAATCCTAAAGGAACCATTCCTGTTTAGTCACTTACCTCATTTGTTCAAAAAATTTTAAATGTTTCCTCTTACTGGGTTTTGAAGATACAGAAAATAGAACTTGATTCTTTTTCAGTGACAGTAACATGAGGCTTAGCACAAAATAAGGGTTTAGAAAAACACACAAATACATGCTCTTGTCATGTATTTCAAATTGATGACTGTTGAGTCAATAAAAGGGGATTGGATCATTTATATTTGCCAGATAGCAATAAACTAGCAGTCATTTTCTTTATAAGGGTGCTTAGCCCAACTAACTAATGGTTAGTTTATTTATTTCGAAACCAGCATTCTAGATTTTCCTGTTTAAAAGAAGCAAATGAGGAGGGCGGGGAGTGGGGAAAAGGGAGTAAAGGATGAGAAAACTGATGTATAAATTCCTAAAGCAATAGAATTTAGAGTGAGGAGTATTACAGCTACATTAAACACACTTATTATGTCTTGAGCCGCCCCTTAGAAATACATTAATCTTGACAAATTGTATTCCTTCTAAGCCCATTAAAGTTAACACTGCAATAAAGGAGTTTTGAATTATATGAAGTGAGCATTCAGTCAAAGAAAGGGCCTGTGTTGGAATTAGAGAATTATCTTCCCACCTACTGAAATCGCTATGCATAGATAGGAAAACATTGAGACAATATTTAGTCTGGCCCCTGGGACTCAACTTCCCTGAGCCGTGCAGTTTCTCCCCTTTTATTAATTCTTAAGGTCACATATGAGATCCTAGGAGCCCTTCAGTCAGGGGAGGACTGTTTATCTATTTTTATTTCTCATTGGCTATATTTTGCCATACATGATGAGGCAAATGTCAGGGGTGTGGGGCACCATGCCAGGAAAGGATGGTGTTTCCTGAACTGGCAGAAGACTAAAGAGGTGTAACTGACAGACAGCTCAGATCAGACTTCAGGTGCCTCTGGGGGATGGGCGGACAGTGAGAGAGAAAGCTATGGAAGAACTTCAGCATGATCTCAGCTTCTGAATGGATTAAATGGGATGCAGTGCAAAGACCATTGGATTAGGAGTCAGAGGGGGAACTAGAGAAAGGAAGGAAGCTTTGGTTGAATGCTTTGGCCATTGTAGCCCTGAGCTATGCAGTTTACATACATCGATCTTTGTGAGGGCAGGAGGGCCTGCAGATGACACTTAGAACTACTAGGTCAGTTCACCCCCTCAGTAGCTGTGTTGTAGGGAGCTCTTTTGAAAGGAAAGATGTCTACATTCATCTTTAAATGAGTAAAAACATTTTCCCTGTGGGCCAAGGCAGAAAGAAAATCTTAAGTGATATAAGGGAGAGGAAGGTAGGCTGGATATCCCAATACTCCTCTTTAGACAGAAAGTACCAACCATTATCTCACAGATGTGGTGCCGGAGTCCCCTGCATAGATGTTCTAGTTACTTCTATAATGGTAAAGTGAATAGCTTCTAAGTATTATTTTTCCAGGTATATGGCATATCCTCCATTGTGCATTTTTCTTTATGAATGAATACATGTCTGAAAGTTTTAGTTGCCTTCCTCTGCCAGGAAATATCGTCTATTTCCTGACAAATGACCCCATTACTTCATACATTGTATATGGAGGGGATACCCAACAGGAATGCAGAGGGGCCCAACAGGAATGATGGAGGCAAGCAAGGAAGGAAGAGGATGAGAGAGGGGAGAAGAGAACCCTTCATGACAGTAAAATCATCCTTGAACAACTTTGTAAGAGTTCTTCACTCTTTCTCCACGTAAAATTGAATGGAATCATAGACTAGTATTTTAATCCAATACATAGTCTGAATTATGATTGCTATTATCTCTAGTAATAGAATTGCCTAATCACAATTGATACTATGTGCTGTTCTGCCTCTATTGTTCTTTATCTGAAATGTGACAGACGTGGAAGCGTTTTAACCAGCAAATGATTCATCCTCAGTCAGAAAATGAACCCAAATGCAGAAGAGTCTTAATGAGAAATCAATCATCATTGTTTTCAGTTAGTAACTAAAATACAGCTATTAAAAACATGGTGGGCGAAACACTGGCAGTCTGACAACTATATATTAAGCACAAAATACGTGCAGGGCACTGTGCTAGTCACCATCCTTGAAGAACTCATATTCTAATAGAGAAGACAAGATGAGCTACCAACCCACCCCACAGCTGAACATGAAATAGATGAAGTAGGTTCCTTAGGATAGATACACAGTGCTCTGTGGTTCAAAGATGAGAGAGACCATACCTGCCTGAAACTATCAGTAAAGGCTTCTGGCTTGTTTAGAAGTGGCTAAATTTGCCAGAGAAAGACAGGTAGCAAGGGCATTCTAGGTAGAGTGGGAGTCAGAACAAATGTCCAGAGGTGAGATAAGCAGATAGGCATGAGGGCCTGTTTGAGAACAATGAATATTCAAATTGATTGAAGCTTATTAGGGTAAGTCTGGTGGCTCAGACAGTACAGAATCTGCCTTCAGTGCAGGAGACCCAGGTTTGATCCTGGGTTTTGGGTTGGGAAGATCCCCTGGAGAAGGAAATGGCAACTCACTCCAGTATTCTTGCCTGGAGGATTCCATGGACAGAGGAGCCCAGTGGGCTACAGTCCATGGGATTGCAAAGAGTCAGACACAACTGAGCTACTTTCACTATTAGGGCAAGTATTTTGGGGCAGGGGTATGGCTGAAAATTTGGCAAATAAAAACACAGAATACTCAGTTATAGCTGAATTTCAGATAAACAATGAATAATGTTTCAATATCAGTGTGTTTCATGCAATATTTCAGATGTTCCTATACTAAAACATTATTTGGTGCTTAACTAAAATACAAATTTAACCCAGTGTCCTGTATTTTATCTGACAAGCCTCTGGGGACACCTTGAATGCCAAGTTGAGTGTATTTACTCCAATCACATTTGAGATTGAGAGTATGATGATCACATTTGTGTCATAGAGGTATCACTCTGGTGGTAGGGTTGAACTTGAGCAAGAAGAAAAGGAGGTGAGATTAGCAATTACAAGGCTTCTGCAAGCCCAAACTCCATCTTTGTACAAATTAGTAAGAGGTATCCCTTCCTCTGGAGGATGTCACTCCAAATCATGTGCCAAGGAGCTTGGGCTGGATCTCTGCTCCCCACTAGGTACACCTATAAGTTAGAAGTTTGGGAGTAACAGATACACACTACTATAAATAAAAGAGATAACAACAAAGACCTACTGCATAGCACAGAGTATTTAATATCCTGCAATAACCTATAATTGAAAGGAATCTAAATCACTTTGCTGTATACCTGAAACTAACACAACACGGTAAATCAACTATACTTCAATAAACAAATAAATTAATTAAAAAAAAAAAAAAACAGAGGGCAAAGTATCTTTCAACGAACCTGAGAGTGGGAGGAAACAAAAGCCTGAGAACATAGTAGTGTTCTAGAAATGTTTGTTCTCTCTATTAAAATGAAGGAGGGACACTTCTGATTTGTATATTATTTTATATAAATCTGCCTAGCAATTTCCTAACTCTGTAGACACAAGAAGCACAGGATTTCAGTGTTGCCCATTCAGTCTAACCTGCCTGAGAGCCAGCTTTTATTGCTGTCATTTTCATGATATAAGAGCTAAGCAGTCAGCTTCAGGGATCCCATTGAAACTCATGTCCATAAACCTTTAGAGACTGAATGCCTTTCTCATTCTGTCTCAAGGGCTGGAAATGGGCCTTTAGTCTCCTCTTTGGGTCTATACTGCCCCACTGCTGTCTGAGGTCAGGACCAGGCTGGTCTGATATAAAGGAACAGCCACAATAATTTAGTTACTCATTCAGATGGTCTTTTCCCCGTTGAAGACATTCAAGACTCAAATGCTTGTGAACTGAAACTTTTAGTAGGGGAAAGAGGTGAACAAATCATCAATATTAATGACAATTTATGTCTTTAAAATATCTTTAGAAGTATGCATATAATTTGTCAACATTAACCTAGAAATCACTCCTTCTGGAATGAATTGTGTGGTAATTATGATGACTGTGAACCACTCATAACAATCTTCTCCCTAAATAGAGCGTTATGGGTGAAAGAACAAAATCAGCCAAAATGAGAGAGGTCTGCCCCAAACCAGCCAAGAATGCAGGTGGGATTGACTCCTGGGTTCTCATTAAGTAACATGTTGTCTAAGTATTTATCTTGGCAACTCTACTTTGTAAGGACTCAATCAAAACCGCTAAGTGGGTCTGAAGTGGTTTCATAAATCTCTGTGTGTGCCAGTGGCATGTGACGTCTCTAGACAGAGTGACAATCACACCTGTTAATGAGGCTGGCAATGTTTCCCCATTTGAAGTCTCTGAAGTCCCATGACACCTAAAATTCTGCTGCAATTGATTCTGATTTTAGTATTTATTAACAGGCTATGCCCTAATTTTTTTTTAACTAGCGCTTATGTTTTCAAATTCAAGCATTCAGCTCTCCAAGAGGTAATTTATTAAGGTACCAATAGTAGACTGTGAATTCATTTGAATTGAAAACTTCTGCAATGTAAGGGTTTGTGAGGCAAAGTGGGCAAGAGATAGGGAGGTTTTCCTGAAAGGCAGAAAAGAGCCATTTGTGGAGTGAGGCTGTCTATGCTTCATAACTTCACTCTCTCTCCTCCCTATCCTCCACCTTGGGTCAGTTGGTGCAGTCTTCATACTGAATGTCTTGGTTTCCGAGGAAAGAGTCCAGCTACAATTTAAATGCCCTTATGGCTGTCAAGCCAAATACTGTAACCTGAGTGCACAACATAACTATCCTTACTAACCCATCACCCTCTTTCCCTCTCCACATATCACCAATTCATTCACCCTCCTCAACATTTCTCCCACATTAACATTTCACAAAGGTACAGAAAGACTCACCCAAGGAAACTCTTGCGGGGACAGCTCTCCGGTCGATCCAAAATGAAACCCAGGAAAGCATTACCATCAACATAGCTGGGAAATAGGTTTGCAGGACAAAGAAGAAAACATGCCTCCTTAGCACAAAGTTGATGAAAAGCCTATTATACCAACCTATGAGGAAAAGCCAAAGTTTTTGTCAGAACAGGCTTTTTTTGTGTGTGTGTGGAAATGCCATACTTAATGATAACAACCTGCTTCTTTAGGCTCCAAGCTCTTAGGTAACATGGAACTTAACACACCCTTGTTTACCCAGTACTGGGATAGGACCTGGGACTCCAATGTTGGTTGAACTAACTGAATTGCAATAGGTTTAATTATCTGACTGAAAGATTCTCCTTTAAATTTCATATCTGCTGTTCAGGGATGAATGGTTATTATATTCTGTGGGATGGCCTTTAAAGACCTTTCTCCAAAATGTATTGTGTTTGCAGTGTTTTTGCAGGTGAAAAAGTCTTCAATATATGGCTAATGACTGATGCAAGAGCCAATAAACCATTTATGAGCTATAACAAATGAAATGAAACATTTCATCTGGAGGAAAAGATTCACAGCAGCTCCTCTGTCATTGGATTCCAAGTTAGGACCCAGATAGCTAGGGATTCAAAGAGGGGCTGGGGAAGGGAGTATCTGTAAACTATTTTTATTATTTCAAAGTTTCAAGGGTACCATTAATTTCTCTATACTAATCTGTTGAAAAGTAGCCAAATGGTGATTCTTTGCCTCTTGTTGGAATTATATAAACTCATGTCGGTATTAGTTTGTACTGATCAAAGCACCAATTGTGATCATGTCAATACGCATAGTTTGTTCAGTTTCCCATTTCACATTGGCTGCAAGGAACCATGTTTAGAAGGTTAGAGCATGCTTTTGGACCATCTATAGGACTTCTCTGATGCCATTTCCTGATAACTTACATGTTAGATTCTGTATGGTAACTTATGCTTATTTTACATTTTTCTTTCTCACATTTCTCTTTCGTATCATCTTGCTTTATTTTACAACTGATGCCAATCTTATTAAATTTTTTCTAAAGTAAGCAATGAATAATGAAAAAAATGAAAATATTCATTTTATAAATAAGTGGTAAGATTAATTTTTCTATATAAATGCAGTTTACTGTGATCCAAATTATTCAGGTCATAGGGACTATAGGTTAAAAATAATAAAATTAAATTATAGGTGTTGCAAAGTTGGAGAACTCTTCTACTTCCTCAGTAGTAATTTCTGAACCCAAGATGGCAAACTTACTAGACAGATCAGGTAAACATTTAGGCACTTAGCCTAAAACATACACCTACTCAATCTGCACTGAATTTGCAGACTGTATGCCTAGTATTCTATTCTTAATTAACTGCTGGTTACCCTTCTTTTTCCTACTTGTTTTAGTTTCTCTCACTATCAGCTGATATGCTTCAGGAACACTAAACAATTTCATTACTAAAGGTAATAAAAGATACCTGATATAGTGTACTCTAAGGTCAAAATATGCCTTTTTTTAAGCTACTCATTGTCTTGTATTACTCATGTTACAGCCCACTTTATTATAGTCTGCAGTTGAGAATTTTGATTATGGCTATAGAGTGGAATAATAGCATCTCTGATGTTATAGCTTCATATAATTATTGTGAGATTATAAGGGATAAGGAAAAGCTGGCAAGTACTTCATAAAGACATACGCATATGTTTTTAAGTTCTGAAATGTATTTAGGTAACGAGATCTTTTTTTAACTCATAATTTTCTGAATAATTTTTTTTTGGCAAACAAGCAGGAGACATGTTG